>NC_060269.1:14704897-15308831 GCF_021613505.1 Equus quagga
TTTTTCTAATGCAGCAATTTGACATAGAAGATTGACTATACATAAAAATAACTTGTCCAGGGGCTGGCCCCGGGTCAGAGTGGTTAAGTTTGTGCTCTCCTCTACAGCGGCCCAGGGTTTCGCCAGTTCGGATCCTGGGCGCGGACATGGCACCGCTCATCAGGCCACGTTGAGGCAGGTCCCACGTACTACAACTAGAAGGACCCACAACTAAAATATACAACTATGTACTGGGGGGATTTGGGGAGAAAAAGCAGAAAGAAAAAAAAAAAAAGATTGGCAACAGTTGTTAACTCAGGTGCCAATCTTTAAAAAAAAAATAACTTGTCCAGTTTACTATTCCTTGCCTTGTTGGAGACATTGCTTCTCAAAGTATAGTCCTCAGACCAGCAGCATTAATAGCACCTGGACATGTACTAGAAATGCAGATTCTCAGACCCCATCCCAGATGTCCTGATTTAGAAACTGAGGATGGGTTCCAGCAATCTGTGTTAACATGCTCTCCAGGTGTTTCTGATGCACATTTATGTTTGAGAATGACTGGTTTATGATGAATGTAAAGAGATGGACAGGTGTCAGCATAAAGATGGGGTATTTTTCCTTGTTTGTCTGAAGGCCACATGATCACGTCAGCAGAACTAGAGGGAGAGAAATGTCTGATTACATGTAATTAAATTCTCAAGGGTTGCAGAATATCAATACCTGAGAGAAAAATTTCCAGGCCACTGGAACTAACACCTTGCTAAAAATAATCTGTGAGTCTTTAATTTCATTAGCATATTTCTATAGCACCATGAACTGCTATAAGGAAGTCAGCTGGCAGTATTCTGTATTACCTTCCAAATTGAGCTCAATTTCTAGACCACTGGTTCCAGTCAAGGTGTCGACGACCATTTCTTGGGAAAGTATCTCACTTTCGGAAACCCCAGTTCCACTTCTACGGTTTTCGCTAACATTCTAGACCATTAAGAAAGTTAACCAGATGATAATCTAATTTGGTACATTTGAGGAAAATGGAATTCCTCATTTCAACATGTCCTGAGACACTGTGTATGTCTAATAACTAACACATAGCACAGCAGAATTGCTGGGCTTCGCAAAATTACAAGAAAAGACATGAAGATTTCAATTTTTTTCCTTAAATAACTAATTAACTTGATTTGATGAGCAAAAATCACGTCACTAAGTAAAATAAACAACAGGAGAGACTGTTTAAAGGCTACACAGACTGGAATAGTTTCCATTTCCGATATCAGAAATTCAGATAAAGAACAGTTACAGTTAATCCTTTTCCCCTCATAAGGGAACAGATAAAATGAATAAAAACTTCAATCTTTGGTTTCCATTCAAGTTGGTACCATGCAACTGATAAAATTAATAAAATGTTCAGTTTCTGGTTTCTATACAGAGTGTCAGTTAAATATCCATCTGCCTTCCATTCCTGAAAGACTAATGAAATGTTTTATTATAGCATCCAGAAGAAGTATTAAATCCATGTCTGTTTCCATATAAAGCTCCCCTTTTAATACATTTTTTTAGATGAAATTTCCTCATGTTACTCTTCAGTTCAGACTGTTCTGTAAGATTTGGAACAACATAGGATGGCCATTTCTCCATTGATCAAAAATAAAAGACACTATTTTCTATGCTTGAAGAAAACAGTAACCACCTCTGCAGTAATACCTAAATAATGCCCTATTATCTTTAAAAATTATAATCTGTAAAGTATCCAGTCTTAAAGAAAGCTGTGTGGTGTTTTAACATCCACTGGAAAAACAGTCAAGAAACAAAAAATTGGTAATCATACACGTTGCAAGAACAACACTTTGTTTTCATAACAATTTAAACATTTCCTGCTGGAAGAAGTCTGCTATCCAACTGCAGAAAGTAATCAGAGCTGGAGATAACTGTGATTTCTCTGATTGCGGTCATGGGATACCGTTTTGTCAACCTATGCAGAGCTACCAGGGAAAGATGGAGAACTCCGGCTAACAAAGCCCCTCCTGAGCGGCAAAAGGAACTATCTAAAGTCTGCACCACCCGAGGTGGATCTGTTAGTTCTCTCAGGAGGTTCTGCCTCGTGTTACTTCACCACTCAGATCATTTGTCTGGTCCGCATTTTCTAATAGGTTTCTCTTAATTTAGTTTTGCTTAATTGTCTCCATTGTGTCACTTTTCCATTATCATGACCCTCCAGAATGTTTCCAGATGGACTGCTGCCCACTTTACAGAGCAGGAACTCAAAATCCTGAGGACCTACTCAAGCGAAAGGAAGAACAGTGAAGCTTGGTCCTCATTACAAGCTGTCTACAGGTTTCAGCACACGTATTTTAATGTGTATGGTTTAATCATCATTCTAATTCTTTTTTATCCTTAAGAGGAAAATTGAAATTCAACTCTAAGCAGGCTTGGTTCTGTAAGATCCTTTTCCATGGTGTAGTAGTTAAAAGCATAAATCTGAAGCCAGACTTCCTGGGCTCAAATACTGCTTCTACCACTGTAGAAGTTGTGTGATCTTGGGAAAGTTACTTAACCTTCTTGATGAGAATAAGCCTACCTAATATTGCTACTGTGAGGATGAAATGCTTAGAGCAAGCTTGGTACATATCAAATACTAGGGAAGTGCTTCCGTGTTCCCAGGTACAGCATGTCAGATACAATATCTAGAACTGGGACCCAAGACACCAAGTCTAGGCTTAGCGGATAGGACCTTGGTTATAGCTTTTGTTTTCTCATTTGTAAAATGAGAAGTCTATATAGACAGATGATTCCTAGAGCATCTTTCTGCTATAAAATGCTACCTTGCTTTTGGCTTACATTCATTTTCCTCTTCTTTACAGCTCTACTGTGATATAAATTGAAACTGTTTTCCTACTTTAAAGGGAGGGAAACCAAGCCACAGGGGAGGCAAATGGCTTCGTCTTCTTCCTTTTTTTTTTTTTCCTCGCAAAAAAGTGCATCATTGACTCAGAATTAGGAAATATCACTTTTCATTCTCATAGCTCAATAAATGACCAGCTTCCTTGCCAATGACACTTGGAGGATTAGACCCAGAGTCCATCCTGTCCAATCGTCTGTTTCTCAGAATAGCTTCAGACAGCATTTATACATCCAAAATATTGCTTTAATAACCTGTCACCAAGCCATCCTCCATTAATTTATCTAAATCTGTATCCTAGAATGTTCAACCTCTTGGGGTAATGACCACATGTTTTCGGCACTTTGCCTCCTGTATTCTTCAAGGAACTTTGAAAACTGCATGGTGGCTTAGAACCTTCTCTGAGGCACCTAAGTGCTGGCAATTTGAGGAGTCAGATGCTAGGAGTGAGATGCTCACAGGCCATTGATAAGATTAAATAGGTATAGGTATCTGCAAAGGGAAAAAAAAATCACCTCTTTTTCACTAGGGGCACATTATCTATTTTTTCATTTCAAGACTCGTACTTTGAGCTCAAAGTCTCTACAGAAAGAACATAGTGAACACCATGGAACAGGGTGAATGAGGTCACCTGCTTGCCTCAGAAATGAGCTTCACTGCCACTGCCCGCTCAGAGCTCAGAGTCTCTGGGTCAATGCTGTGAAAGCACTATTTTCTCTGTCTAAAGCCCTGAAAGATGGACACGAGCAGAGGATGAGAGGGCAAAGAGGTGAAAGCAACGCAGATAAGAAAAAAATAACAAGGACAGGAAAGAATGAGAAAGAAAAGGGCTACTTAGTCAGAGGAAAGCCCTGCAGTCCTCAGACACTATAACATCTGAAGAACTGGCTGTATTTTGCCTCTGAGGGCATTATGCTGCACAAGTGCTTTCCATGTAATTCAGAAAACAGAGCAGTGAGGTTGAGATGATTTGTGCCTATCCTTAGATACTTGGCAGCTTTATGCATGCCCTCTCAAACCCAGTTACGCTTTTTCCTCTTTTTGCCTCTTTACTTGTAATATTTTCCCACCTTTGAAAGGTTATCAGAGGTGATTCTTTAAGTCAGGATAAAGGAGATTCTAAGTATTATCAACAAGGATTTAGCCGGATTCAGGGGAAAACTATGAATCACGAATTTTCTTACCATCGCTTCACCGAGATAATGTCTCTGGGCAGAATTGCAAACGTCACCATCTTTCGTAAATTATTAAAATGCAATCTTAGAAAATATTCCCTTTGGTAGAATCTCATTTGCAAACTTTCGATATATATCAAGCAAAATGTGTAAAAACAAGTTTTGAGTGACATTTGAAATAGTGACAAATAAATAAATTTAGAATTATAATTTTTTACTGCTATGTCCAAATAAAGAAATGTCCATTAGAACTACTTCACCTGAATGTTTTTCTATTCTCTCTAAACAGAATTTGAAGTTTTCAATTTGCTCTACCTGAGTTCTGTCTAAAACAAATTCATTCATTTTGGGTCCAAAGAAATAAATCTTTTTGAATACCACATAATGAATTCCTTCAAAAGGAGTAGATGCAAGGTGATATTTATTCTTTCTTTGTTTTTTCCCACATTTTTTCAAAATTTTTACATCAAATATGTGTAGCTTTTATATAAAAAAAAATTTAATGGAATAACAGATAAAAACTATACCATGGCCAGATCTCCACCAGGACAATATGAGGGTTGATGAATATTTAGGGGATCTGGTGTATGTGGAAGGAAAAAAAAAGCCACAAAATTTTCCTACCATTTTCTTGCAACCCCTTCACCTGAATTATATTGCTAGTTGCATCTGTGTAAATCTCGCTTAAGTATGAAAAACTGTGACAAGATCTGAAAGAAAGAATAATCAGTCCTTGTGTGATCTGACACCACAACACTAAACTAAAAAGAAGATCAACTCAGTATCTGGAATATAATGCAAGGAATTAATGTCTAAAATCATCTTCTTAGGTGGACAACGGGAGACAAGAATCTGCCGAAAAACAGTCTGACTGACTTTCACCAGAACTACGAAATCTCCTTTTGTCCCAGATTTAATAGGTAGAACCATCCAAAATGCATGGGAGGAAGTAGCAACTGCAGAAAAACTAAAAATATTCGATCACTAAAGTATAATTTTTGCAAAAACAAATAATACTGCTTGACTGCAGGTGATGTCGGGGGAAAAAGTTCACTCAAAAAAAAAGAAAGAAAAACCCATTAAAGCAAAACACTTTACTGTCCTTATGTTTCTGGGTTGACCTGATGTCAATGGTTCACCACTGGGAATATACATTTGTGGATTTCAGAGACAGGCATTTTTGTCATATTAATGAAATGACTTTAATAGTATTTTATGTCAGTCTTTTGATTTTCTATCTAAAGGAATATACAAATGTTTGGGCCAATAAACAGTGCATGCAAAACTAATACTACTTCTGTGTTGGATGCCACCACACAACTAACCACAGGAGGAGCAAGAATTTGGAAGGGAAGTCACACCAAATCTCTCCTTTTAACCAAAGGGGAGAAGTTTTGTGGTCTACTTAGCGCTTATCCAGAACACAGAGTCGAGCCGTAATTATAGCTCTCTGATCAAGAATATACCCATCCCATAAGCGAATTTATCACACCACCAGGCTGAGAGGGGAAAATCATCATTTTGTGAACGCTGCTCCCAATCCCTCGTGATTTTAAATCCAAAGAGCAAAGCCCATTCTGAAGCAAACTACGGACAGCGCGAGGCAGCAGCCGGGAAGTAGACGAGCGCACAGGGCAGCCGGGGTGGCGCGCGGAGCTTACCTTGAATTCCTTCTCTATGTTGGCCAGCTTGGCCAGCTCGTTGCTGAGCTCCAGGGCGGTGAGCACGGGGTCCTCGCTGGACAAGGACAGGTACGCCGGGCTGGCCAGCCCCTTGTAGGCATTGATCCTCGAGCGCGAGTGGCTAAAGGAGTCGTGCCTCTGCTTCTCCATACAGTCCCCGCACTTGCAGAAATAGTCATGCGGCCGCTCGATCCTGGCGCCCTTCATCAGCAGCATGTGCACCACCTCGTACTTCTGGCAGTGTGCCGCCAGTATGATGGGGGTGATGTCGGGTGAGAAGCGCGTGCCGTCCTCGTCGTAGGCGTAGAAGTCGTCGTCCTGCAGCTCCTGCTCGCAGGGGCTCAGGGTCAGGCGCTTGCTGGCCGCGAAGCCGGGGTGGTTGAGGATGGCCTCCACGATGCGCACGTAGCCCTTGCTAATGGCGAGCAGCAGGGCATCGCCGATGCGCGCCAGGTTTTCCTTCTTGAGCAGCAGCTCGGTCACTTCCAGGTGCTCATTGCCCACGGCCAGTTGCAGCGCATTCTGGCCCATGTAGTCCACGCAGTTGACGTTCAGCGTCTTGGACTCTTCCAGCATCTTGCGCACCACAGGGATGTTGCCGTACTCGGCGGCGTCGAGGAAGCGCTCCTCCTCCGCTGTGAGGCTGGTGCCCCGGTCGTTGAACATGAAGGCAGGGCCCCGGACGGCCTGGCGCCGGCCCTTCTCCCGCATCACCGTCTTGCGCCTCAAGGACGGGCTTCCCTCCATGGACCTAACCAGCAGCAACGAAAAAAACAACTGTGGAATATTAGGGCATGTTGCTTCCTCCCACATACCGAGCCCTTTCTGGAATAGACGGCACCCATCGCAGACCTGTGGCCCGCAGACAGGTGGGTCAGTTGCTAACAACCAGCCTGAAATTTACACCTGTACCTAACATGGGCTGCTAGAACACTGAGAGGAGCCAGTAGCCTTTTAGAACAAGGGTTCCTGTTCAATAGAAAATGGCATTCAGAAGGAATAGTCATATAAACAATTTCCAGACACCCGTGTCTCCCTTGTGACCCTGGCAAAGAGGGAACTCATCGTGCCTTGTGGAAATAACCTTACTACTGCTCTTAAAAGTCTTGAAAACAGAGGCTAGCACATACGTGGCACCAAAGCACCAGGCTTGAAAGATAAAGAAAGTAAATATTTCAAGAATTAGGCCAGAACAATCCTCTCAAGTCATTGCATGTTTTTAACTAAATAAAATCACTGACAAAAAAAAAAGTATCATCTTTCACCATCTTAAGTTTATCCTTTTCTTTTAAGGGTATCTCCCCTGAAAAACACACAATTCATTTTTTTCAATGACACAGACAACATTTAGCAATTATAAAATTAGAGTATCAATCTAGATTTAGTTTATTGAAAATAACTGTACCTGTGTAATAAGAATTGTTTAATTATATAGCTGTCTCTTTGAACTAAAAGGATAGGTATGATTTATGGTTTAAAAATTACTAGTATTACTTTGTAAATAAAGCAATTGGTCACTAATTGTATATCCACAACAATGTGCACTGGAATCCCAACACCAACCACCTCAGCTGAGATTTAGCTGCATTATAAAAGTCATATCATTAATTGATGTGTGCAGGAATTCGAGTTCACATTTTTATTTCTGTGATGCTGGGTAAATAATTTCATTTCCTTGGGCTTCCTTACCCGAGGTGTAAAATGGAAATTTACAAAGCTCTGCAGATTTTCCTCATGGGTTCATGAATAGAAAGCTTTTTAAGAAGTTCTGAGTCTCTGAAAAATAATGCTAAATAAACAATATAATTTTGAACATTGTGATTATTTTTAATATTTCAATGGCTATTGTTATAAGTACAAATTTGCATCTTTACCTAGTTCTAACATTCTTGCTGATTGAAATGCTCAAGATAACTTCTTTTTAAAAATCCGTGATTTTTGTTTCTTGTATGAGTCATACCAAAAGGCACCAGATAAAGCTCTTTTCACAATACTAACTTTTGAAGCAAATACAAGTGATAAGTTAAAAGTGAAATGACTGGGGAAAAATGCTTTCCTTCTATAATATATATTCCAGAAATACCTCTACCATTGACAACATGGTATTCATAGTCAGGGGTTGAAAACCAGTAAGGGGTCTGGAGGTGGACATTAGGGAGCATCTCCAGCAGGTGAATCCAGAGGTAGTTACCAGCCCCGAATCTCTGTTCTCAGCTCTGTGGGCACCAAACCACGAGAGGAGCACAGAAGCCACTGGCAGAAATTTCCCAGATAGAGACCAAGGAAACACGGCCAGGCAAACCTGCAGAGATGAGGAAACCAAAGAGGTCCCCAGAGACGCTTGTTAACTTGTCCAGAGGCAGAGAGGGCTGTGACTACCACCCCGTTCTGACTGCTCAACTAGTATCAGGTGATCAACTGTTAAAAATTAAATAAATATAGTATATATATATATATATATATATACACATTTATATATATGCATATATATACACACATATGTATGCACACACATATATGTATATTTGTAGCAATTTCTAGAAAGCAGCACAAGAAGCTTTTAATTGTAATTACTTGTGAGGCCCTGAGGAATGGAAAGGAGAAGCCATGGGGAAAGGGAGATTTTTTTTTTTTATTAAGATTATGATAGATTACAACCTTGTGAGATTTCAGTTGTACATTATTGTTAGTAATGTTGTGGGTACACCACTTCACCCTTTGTGCCCTCCCCCCACCCCCCCTTTTCCCTGGCAACCACCGATCGGTTCTCCATGTCTATATATAACTTCCACCTATAAGTGGGGTCATATAGAGTTCGTCTTTCTCTGTCTGGCTTATTTTGCTTAACATAATACCCTCAAGGTCCATCCATGTTGATGCGAATGGAACAATTTGGTCCTTTTTTATGGCTGAGTAGTATTCCATTGTGTATATATACCATATCTTCTTTATCTAGTCGTCAGTTTCTGGGCATTTAGGTTGGTTCCACATCTTGGCTATTGTAAATAATGCTGCGATGAACATAGGGGTGCATGGGACTCTTGGCATTGCTGATTTCAGGCTCTTAGGATAGATACCCAGTAGTGGGATAGCTGGGTCATAGGGTATTTCTATTTTTAACTTTTTGAGAAATCTCCATACTGTTTTCCATAGTGGCTGCACTAGTTTGCATTCCCACCAACAGTGTATGAGGGTTCCTTTTTCTCCACAACCTCTCCAACATTTGTCACTTTTGGTTTTGGATATTTTTGCCAATCTAACGGGTGTAAGGTGATATCTTAGTGTAGTTTTGATTTGCATTTCCCTGATGATTAGCGATGATGAACATCTTTTCATGTGTCTATTGGCCATACTTATATCTTCTTTGGAGAAATGTCTGTTCATGTCGGGAAAGGGAGATTTTCACTTTTCACTTATATTTTGAATAGTTTTAACCACAGTTTGAATATTTTTATTAAAAAATAAAATTAAGGTTTTAAATTTTTATTTAATTTAATCCCTTAGTTGACAAAATTTGTTAAATATAAGTACTTATTTGGAACCATTACATTATAATCTTTCTGAAGCTAAATAAATGCCATACGATTGGCTATTATTTGTGGGGTGTGGACGTGTGGTGCATAGCGTAGTGTGTGGAGTGTGTGGTATGTGTGGGAGACAAGGAGGTGCAAGGTCAGGGGGAGGGGTGTTGTGTGTGCTGTGTGTGTGTGTGTTGATACGACGATGATTTTTAGGTGGACAAGAGCTGGGAAATAGTATTCACTGAACTACAAAGAAGAGAACTTTGTTTTGAGGCCAAACTCTATGACAAGAGTTGTAAACAAAACTTGCAAATATTGTCATTGTAATAAGTGAGTATGTTTTATTACTATTAATGGTACTGACTTCATTGGGTAAATATTTTTACTGTTAAGCTGCCAACTGGTACTCTTCAAATGGCTAGGATTTCCATATTGTAAAAAAGATGAATTTTGTGCTTACCATTAATAATATATTTACATTATCTATGACTACAGAATATATGTGCAGAGTATATATGTCTACAGAATTCCAATCTTTATTCAAATGGGTTATCTTTGGAGAAATAAATGCATTATTAAAGTGTCACATCTTATTGTAAGGGCTTTTTATCTAATGATTGCTATCTACCAAGAAAATCACTTATAAAATCACCCACCTTTTCTCCCAAAAGAGAGTGACTTGAAAATACCAGAAAATGATTCTTTCACGAATCTTTCCTTTGTGTTTCTTAGCATTTTTAAGTTTTTTTCTTAATATTTCTTCTTCTTTCAGAAACTATACCTCCATATTGTGTATGTGAGCTGAATGCGGGATTTTAATATTATACAACACAAGTCACATGAGTTATTTTCATTTTGTCTTTGAAAGATTCTAACACTGAGGTACGTGTGAAGTCAGATTTCTCAATTAGAACAAATTATACCACTATTTCAAAATAAAAGAGCTGACAATGTTATTTATCTTCATGGTAAATCCACATAGGAATGTGGATTTTTTTTTTAACAGTCCTTACAGTATTAAGATAACCTTCATTAATCTGGATTGAAAGAATGGAATGAGTCACATTCAATTCATCCACAATACATAAACATGGCCCGAATCTCAGCTGGTCTTGACAATGCATCTCCTCTAGCAAGAGAAATAAGGAAGAAATGAGGGCGAATGGGAGAGGATGCTTAACTTTAGTAATGCTAACACTAAAATCATTTTGCCAGGCATTTTCTTACCTCCAGATCCTCATCCAATGGGTTGACTCATTCAGCACTGCAAGCATATATTGTGCAGGGCCTTCTTTGCACTGGAGTACCACTGACCTGGACCAGATGCTCTACAAGGTCCATATACAAGCTCCTTCATGGCCCATATGGATGGCTGCTAATATCTGACTGCTATGACCTGAATTTAGCCACTCCCCATCAAATCTGTATGTTGGAGTCCAAACCCTCAATGTAATGGTGTTTGGAGATGAGACCCTTGGGAGGTAATTAGGGTTAGATGAGGTCCTGAGGGTGGATCCCTCATGATGGGATTAGTGTCCTTAGAAGAAGAGACACCAGAGCTTGCTCTATCTCTCTGCCACATGAAGATACAACAAGAAGGAAGCTGTCTGCAAGCTAGGAAGAGAGCTCTCACCAGAACCCAATCACGCTGGCACTGTGATCTTGAACTTCCAGCCTCCAGACTGTGAGAAAATACATTTCTGTTGTTTAAGCCACCCCGTCTATGGTATTTTGTTATGGCGGCCTAACTTGAGTAAGACACTGACCACACAGCTTAAGGCAAAAAAAAATTTTCATGCTTTATGAAACAAACTTTGGGTCCTTAGTACTTGTCAAACACTTAAGCAGATAAAAAGTTCTTTCTAAAAATATTTTGGTCCACCCAAAGGCAACACTTTGCTCCATTTTATCCAGAGGCAGAAATACAAGTAACACTCTTCAGTTTTCATAACTTTGACATCAGCTCATCTGACCTCTAACAGTGTTTCTCTAAGTGTGACTTGAGGACGACCTGCCTCAAGATGACGCAGAGTGCCAGTTAAAATGCAGATTTATGGGCCCCGTTCTATTTTTTTTTTTTTTTTTTTGAGGAAGATTAGCCCTGAGCTAACTGCTGCCAATCCTCCTCTTTTTGCTGAGGAAGACTGGCCCTGAGCTAACGTCCGTACCCATCTTCCTCTACTTTATATGTGGGATGCCTGCTGCAGCATGGCTTGCCAAGCAGTGCCATGTCCGCACCCGGGATCCGGACCAGTGAACCCTGGGCTGCCAAGAAGCAGAAGGTGCGAACTTAACTGCTGCACCACTGGGATTGTCCCTTGGGCTTCATTCTAGATTAACTAAATCAGAATCTCTCAGGGGTGGGGCCCTGGTATTTTAAATGAGCATCCTTTGCAATTCCTATGCACAGCAAGGTTGGGAAGCTCCAGTATAAAAACAATGGAGCTAGCCTGGATCAACAACCCCAGGTTATGAAGCCTTTAATTTCCTGTTACATGGGCCCTGCCAAAAGTAGTTTTGAAATAACATGTGTGAGCAGCGCAGGCTAAGGGACAAGCAGCCTTACATTCATTTAGGTTTTCTATGCTTTATCACCATTTAAAATTTGATCTCCAGAAAGTACTTACCCCAACCACAGTAAATACGCAGCCTGCAGAAATGCCTTCCCCTGTGACCATTTAACATCATGCTCTTGCTTTTTATCAAGGTGATGTTTTTAAAAGGTTACTGTGTCTTCTTAAAAACTGCATTTAAAGGATTAAAGAGCTTGTCCATTATAGTATCCACTGTACCTCTTATGAGGATTCAAGTGCTAAAGTCATCCCAGAATTGTGTATCAAGAAGCCACTCTCTCCAGATGAGTTTGCTTCTTTTCATTGTATAAACCATATAACCCTTGCCTTTTTTTTTCCCCTCCGACCCAGGGTATCCAGGGATTTACCTCGAATCTAAAAGTGTTCATTTGCCATCACTATCCTATCCCAGATTTCCGGCAGTCTTTCACCTCCTCCTAAATGATTTATCACATAGATTTTAAATCAATTATCCTATATTCCATGTGTTTTAAGCCTATTTTATGGTTATTTAAATTTTTTTTAAGAAATACAGTATTAATAAATACCCCCTCATATGTGCCACCACTGCACACATTCCTGGATGGTAAGGTCATAGCCTATTTATCATTATCCAGTGACCCATAGGGAGTACATACTCAATAAATATCCATTCAGTTGAGTTACTGAATCTCTTTCCAGGCTCTGTCCTCTCACTTGACCTCAGGTCCCACAGGTACAACTCTCTGTCCCCTGGTCACTCGAAAATGCCCCAACTCAGCTTCTTCCTTAAATTGGCTCCCCCTCCTAACATTTGCATCTCAAGCCAGTTATTCAGCTTTAGCAATCTCAAGGTCATCTATGACTCACTGTCTTGATCCTGTCAGCACAATGTTCTGAAGCTCCTCCTTTGGAATGTTTCTTGTACTGGACTCTTCCTTCCAGTTCTCATTGCCAGCATCACTTTCCAGATCTTCAACAAATCATAGCTGGATTATTACAACAGTTTTCCAACAGAGATGGCACCAGGGAAGGCTACTAAACTGCACTGAGTACCTGGTCTATACCTATGTTTTTCATGCATATATTTAATTCTCATAACAATGCTATGAAGCAGGTATTATTTTCTGTTTCATAAATAAGAAAAACAACCTCAAAGGAAATTGCCCAAGGTAACACACATAGTAAAATGCAGACTGGGATTCTGCCTGGGGTCTGTCTGACTCCTATTCTTTCCAGTGCTTCATGCTGCTCCTGATTTTCCCCTTTGTACCCACAGCCATCCCCAGCATCTTGCTCGTCTTCAACTCTGCTTTAACTACCACACTCATCTTAAAACAAAACCAAACCAAACCAGAATCCTCCTGTTGACAGCATCCCCCACCCCCTGCCTGGCCAATCTTCTTTTCCTTGCTCCTCAGACTCATTCTTCACTGTCCTCAAAACATATTATTCTACTTCCTTCTATGCTATCAAGGGTATTCCAATAATATCAAGGGTATTTTTTGAAAAATTAGTCGGATGCTTTTTTCCTCTGCCTTTCCAAATACAAGATCTTTGCCCCGGTTGACTCAGGCTGTCTTACTGCCTGGGGAGTGAGTGTTGTAGTGTAGAGTTGAGTGGGCATGTTTAGGGGGAAATGGAGAAGGCAAGTTTTAGAAGAGGAGTGCAAAGGGAAACATCAAGGTAATTTACAGCTTTTTGCAAGAAAACTGAGATTTTGCAAGCAGAATTTGGGTAAAGGAAAATCGTCTTGAGGAAGGATTTGTTCAATTCCTTTATTTCTCTAATTAATTCTGAAGGAACTGATCACAGAGCGCTCTCATCATGCAGACAAGATAGCTCTCCCACTTTTGACAAGCAAAGTCATGATGCTTACTGTCCTGGGAAAAGAAAGACAATAAGAGAAGGCAAGTAAAATTCAAGATGTGGATCCCACAGGGTGAGGAATCATGGAGGGCAGGGGATTCTGGCCCTGCTTATGTTATCTGGAGATCTGGGACAGCCAGCCTGGTTAAGCAGGGAATTGTAAGGGCTTTCTCAAGCCTCCCTCAGCTCCCAGGTCACGTGGACCCTGCACTGAGAGCCAGGGAGCCTGTGTCAAGACTAGGGACGACGGCTGGTGCGGTTAGCTAGATAGAGCTCTGTAGCCCATGGGAACTGAGCTGAAACCATGTACAGCAGGGAGCACATCTGGGTTATACCAAAGGCAAGTCAGCCAAGATCAAGTTACTGCTGCTGACAAGCAGCACCCAAGTAGACAATGAACATTGCCTAGAGACGGGAAGAATCAAAGGACACCAACTCTTTCCCCCTCCAGGGGACACATAAGCTCCCCTCCCCCAATGCCCAGATGCTACAGAGAAGAGCCAGGGCAGGGGCAGCTTTCTGGGAGCCTGAGCAATTTTTCTTAAAAAGAAAATTTACTTTATACTGTCACACTAAGATCAATGAAATCAGCCTCATAGCATCCCTCCTGAGTGTGATAAACTGGGGGTGGGCATGAACACCATAGAGACTCTGGCCCTTGTGGAGACTGGGGGGGGAAGACTGAGCAAGCAAAGGTCCCTTAGACACCCCCTCAAGGCACATGGAGACACTGTCCTGTTGAGCAAATCCCTGCACCAATAGAGGGCAAGCCTTCCCTCCCTGTTAACTCACATAACTGCCTAATTGCTTAATTCACTTAATTGCTTAATTTATTGATTGCTTAATTCATTTGTTGAATGAGAATAAGTGTCTGTTTAGCAAGCAAAAAACAAAAACAGAATATAAAAAACTAATTTAAGCCACAGGTTGGACCTCTGGTTCACTTTTTTCTCTCCCACTCAGCCGGGGAGGCTCAGGAGAAAGACCTGTTTGTTACAGGCAGATTACAGGAGCTACATGCTCCCGCTCAGCCAAGCTGTCATGGTTTCTTGACTCTGCCACACCTGCCTCTGGATGCTCCTTTTGTTTCCATCCTAGGCATACTCTTTTTTCTGCCCTTTGCCGGTTCAAATCCTTCCTACCTTCCGTGGTCCAGCTTACATTAGACTTCCGTAAATAGAGGGTAAAGTTTCACAGGGTAATGACTAGAAGACCTGCAAGATTCTGTCCATTCTGAAATGTTGTCTTTTGATCCTTTCTGAAACCATTCCTGACTATTTCATCAGCCTGAGTTTTTGTAACACTGCTAGTCTGCCCCTAAATCTATATGCTTAATTTTATTTCATCTTCTTGATTACTGTCTCCTCTGATATTCATGCCCCCTAAGTTCAATTGAGGATAGATGCTTCATGTTTCCTATGTTATGTTTTATAATTCTTATATCACCTCTACAGTACCTAATACAATGCAGTGTATGTTTAAAATATTTGTCAGTTGATACTAATTCTACAGATAAAGAGACTCAGTCAGAATGGTAAGTAACTTCCTTAAGGTCACTGAAGGGTAGCGAATTAGAAGATGAGAGTCAGAGGGCCTCTCCCAGGCTCTCTACTCTACCATGCTGTCTCTAGAGAATAAGAAAATGAATAACAGGTTGCAAATCAAAGTAACATTACTGTATTAAAATATATCCTCAGCTTATGTGTTGGAACATTTTGGTTCTATAAAGAACAGCTTCTAAAACGGCTCTTTGGATTGAACTGCAAGCTCTTTAGCACACAGCAACAAATGAACATTATTAAGAAATCACCTCAACTCCTTTATTGAAATGAGTGAGGAAATAACCACCTACTCAATGCACTTAGCAAGCAAGCAAACAAGGTAATAACACCATCAATGTGAGCCAAAGCAATGAGAATAACACCCAAACTGTCCTGACCAATCAGTTCACCGCTCCAAAGAAAGCGAATGTGCCAGCTAGCTAGGAGCCAGTCTGTCATTCTGTGAAGGGCAAGAAAAGCGGAAGGAGCCACAGAAGAGAGAGAGCAAGAAAAGCACAGAGGAGAGGAAAAAAGGTGAGAGAGCAACTGCCATGCTAGTTACAGTCTCGGAGATGGTGACAACTCCAAGTGGTAATGAAGGTGGGAAGCAGCAGGCACTGACAAAAGACAAGAAAGTCAGAGACAAAAAGTCAAAACATAGACAAAGTCCACGGTCCCCTGGGAAGCAGGCACCTGTCAGTCAATGCAGCTGCCTCTGGAGACATCTGACATCTACACGGTGTGCCTTACATGTGAGTGTGCTTGGAAGGAAGACAGGGCATCTGAAACACAACCTTGATAATGTCATCAAAAACACACGTTTTGAAAATCTCCTAACGTATATATTTGTGGAAGGGAAGAAATGGAGTGGGAGTCACTGAACTTCAGTAGCATCTAAGCGCACCAGTGTGCAAGGCTAGAGGAAGGCAGCCCATTCAGTTCGACTGTCTAATGTAGTCGTACATTATAGAGGGCTATGGGTCTCATGTCTCTCGCCATCTACGCTGAGCCTGCATCTACCGACACCATGAACAGCTAAAGAAAACATCGTCACAGTAGCAACCAAGCCAGCAAGAAAAGGTGCTCCACTTAAGAAAGAGGAAAGCGCAGCTTTCATTTCTAAAAATTCTCATCCCACAAAAAAATTAAAACGTAGAGATTCCAGCAATTATAGGTCTAGAGAGATATTTGGGTCTCCACAGTAATTAATTCCCTGAGAGTTTCTGTTGGCCTGTGTTATATTCAGAATTCCCCATGTATCATTTTAATAAATCTATTAGACATATGCTAATTTGGGTATATGCCCTAATGACTAAGTCAGAGACAAGAAGCTGTTGTATATTTAAGGAGGGAAGCTCCGGGCTCCTCTGTGCATCGCTTTCCCTGTCACCCCCCTCATGAAAGCTCTGCCAGACCCCTCACCAGCTAAAACCAGAAAAGCAAAAAAGCCATTTAACAGTGTGTTGCTCCCACTAAAAGTCCACCGGGAGCAGAGGTGAGGACCCCTAACCATTGCCCGCATGACTTCTTGATAATGCTTCTTAAACATATGTGCCCAAGAAAGTATTCAAGCAAATGCCTTCTAGAACTTAGATGTTTCTGTTTGTGTATATAACTCCATTAAGTTGACTATTGTATGCTTTGTAATGGTCTGCTTTCATGCCTGTCTCCTCAATGATACTGTAACATCCTTTAGAGCAGAAACAGCCTTCTTTGTGTCTATGTGCCTAGCTTTTAGTACATGGCAGATGAAAATGTATCTGCTGGAGGGATGCATGCACACTTAGACCGTAAGACTGAACACCTAGGGAACAGCAATTTCCCTCTAGATTAAAGAATACCCTTGGCCATAAAAGACAATGTGTGGGAGTAGTGATAGAGGAGAACTGGAGTGACTCTTCTATAAAAAAGAATGTCTTGAATACTTTAATACAACTTAATAGTCATAAGTTAAAGTAATGTAAATAATCTTTCTTCTTTCAAAGCAAATTTATGATTAATCACATTCAATTCTTAGTTACGCCACAAAAAGTAACTGGTGAATTCTACATCTCTTGATTTTGATCTTACATAAACTTACATTTTGTCAGGATAATCTGGGGGCAAACAGAGGATAAATCTTAGAATTAATAAGCTCTAATAATTAATAGTTAAGTTTATCTTCAAAAATAAACTCATTTTCACAATGCTTTCTAAAACTAACATTTATCATTTCAGGAAGATTAGTGATAAGGAAATCAGAAGTCAAAAACGAATTCAGTCTATAACTGAACAAAAATTGAGACAAAATGAACTCAATAGTAAAGTAAAAAACTTCTACTGACCCAAGAGAAATGCATGCTTGGCTATTTTAATATGTTAGTCACTATCAATTATATATATATTAATCTCTAACATTATTAGAAGCAAAGGGATCTGTTTTTCTATTACTATCATCCATATCCAAAGTCAGAAGTCTGAGGTTTTTAGATCCTTGCTCCCATCTCATCACCCTGCGACCTACTTTTCAACAGAGAATCCATATGCATCAGTCCTATTTGACGAAATGTATTTAGAATTGCAAAACTGGTGTAGAATATTAGCCTTGTCATGCTCTTTCCTTAACAGGTCACACACTTGTGGACATTTAAATCTCATTTTTTAAAAAGGTCTAGGATCAAATCCATATTGTCATCTATTATTTGAATAGCGCAAAGAAGGGAGGTTTTTTTTTAATAAGGAAATTTTTTTTCACTAGATAACTGTAGGCACATATCCCTGACCTAGATGCTAAATTAAAGACAAAACACTATAACAATTCTAATTATTCTCATAAAGTCACTGCTGAGCCCCTTATGCACAAGTGTGAAGTTGGCCACCCCACAGTTCACAGCTTCAGACTTCTATCTGGGGCCAGACTCCTATGCGTTCACCCTGCACAGGCCACTAATCTGGCTCCCCTGCCAGGCTGCTCCTGGGCGGTGTGGAGGGCAGCTCGGAGAAGGAAGACTGCCCGTCTAGGAAAAAGCCGCCCTCCCCAGAGGACTGTTCTGCGACCATTCCTTGAGCATGTTCCCTAAGGGGGCGATCTCAGTTCCCAGCCAGGAAGTTCAAAGGATTCCTTCCTACCAAGGGCACAGGAGCTCAGTAAAAAGAGTTTCCTTCCTCCCGTTACATTTTCTGTGGTGTTTTATTGTCTACTGTCAGCTAGGGGTAAGGGTTTATGGGATATTGTAGGCAAATGAACAGCTCAGTGGGTTTGAATAATTGAGAGAGAGAGAGGGGAAACAGACAGACATTTGCTATCCCAGCACAGTAATGAAAAATCCCTAAAATTCTAACCCAGTCGTGAAATGATGGTCCAGTCCTGGTCCAGGACCCTTTCACCTCTTTGATATTAACAGAAGAGAAAATCAGAAGCAATGTTTGGCAGGGAGTCAATTGTGCCTTGAGATATCCTTTTCTCCTCTTTCCCCCCATTCTTAGTCCTCCTACTTAGCTTACAAACTTTCTCAAGTTGATCTGCCATCAGCAGGTAAATTGAAATGATTAATTAACTGGGTCTCAAATGAATTAATACTAATTAGTAGTTTCCTGTGTTGCTCCTCCCAGGAGCATTTTTAAATTTCTCTGAGGAAGAGAGAAAAGTTTAACCCAAAGGAGGCCACAGTGTAAACAGCACAGCCCTAGGAACCGGGAGATTTCAGATGGCCTGGGGTTGCCGTGATTAGATGTCAACCTTCAGCTTCAGTTTCTCAATTTGAAAAAAGAAGGGACTGGACTAGATAGAATCCTTTCCAACTCAAACATTCTATTTTTCTCCAAAATATTCTATATTAGTTAAATTTAGGAAGTGTGGTACCAAGATGATTTTAGGCAGAGGACTTCAGATGCCCCTCATACCACACTGTACAGATTACAGTAGAGATGAGGCAGGAGCCAAAAATGGGGGAATTCGCTGACAGTCTGTATGAAGAGTAGGTAGAATCCCTTCCCCCAGATATCTAAGCCATAAGTGATATGATCAAGTGACAATCCTCACCCCTACAAGAAAGACAGGACATGAAATCTCTAGAGAAATAGAGATGGAGATGCTCTAGATAGGACACTAGGCCCAGAGGAGGGCAGGGACTAAGAAGAGGGGGTCTCTGCCCAGTTCCAGAAGACCAACAGCCAGGTTTATTATCTCCCAAACCCTCCTCCCTTGAGAAATATTTTAAAAATACTGCATCTCTGAAATAAAAAAGAATGCTATGACAAAGGAATACTTATAAGACAAGAAAGAGCTCTTAGAGATTAAAAATATAATAGCTAAATGGAAAAAACTCAGTGAAAGAGTTGGGAGATACAGTCAAGGAAATATCTTAAAAGAACAGAGAAGACAAGCATTGGAAAATGGGAGAGAAGAGACACAAAAACTAGGGGATCAGCCAGGAGGTCAAACATCCAAATGACAGGAAGTCCAGAAAGAAAAAAGAAGGAAAATAGTGGATAGGAAAGAATAAAAGAAATAACACATGAAAATATCCCAGAACCAAAGGGCAGAATCTCTAGATATTGAAAGGGTTCACCAAGGGTCCAGCTCACATAGTGAAAAAAAGACCCATACCATCTTGAAATTTCAGAAGAGTACTAATGAAGAGGTGATTCTAAAGCCTTTCTGAAGGAAAAAAAATTTAAACCTCATACAAAGTAAGTCAGAGGTTTTTAGAAGGGATGTCTTCAGGAAACCACACACTGCTACAGACTGCAGACCATTTATCTAAAGAAGCAAGGACAAGATGGGACAAATATTTACTCTAAGAAAAACAAGTAATTAGAAAAGAAATGTAATCATACCATACTACTAGACTCAGCAGTCAACAATAGTTACTGGTCATAAACACGGTCATAATAATGAAGACTTTAAGATATTAATCAGAAATTGTGATCAACCATGTGGTGGAGGATAGGGGGAGATTAAGAGGTTTAAGTGAGTGAAAATTCTCACTTAAGACGACTGATAACATCTAAAATATAAGAAGAACAAGACAGCAGGAGTTGAAGGGGTTGAAAGTGGAATGAAATGGTGTGGGCGGGAAGAAAAGGGACTGCCGGAGACGTGCTATTGTCCTATAAGCCTTTTTAGCACTAACTTTAAACACTATATTCATGGACTACTTTGATAGTATATAAAAATAATTTAAAACAACCTATGTTGTAAATAGTGAAATTACTTCTCTGAGGGACAAACTAATAACGTAATTAAAAGTTTCAGATTATTAAAGGGCTCAAGTCTAATACCATGTTGTGCTATTCTTGAAAATTAAACTCTAACTGTGGAGAAACCTAACTCTTCCTTAATAACACTGACTAATAAAGTCTGACTTTAGTCCCCTAAAGTCCAAACTCCTGTCCCTGGAGATGCAACGGTCACTTGGAGAATCTCTGATTTCCGATCCAGGGGTGTGAGAGAGATGCTGTTCCCAATTTGATGCCCAAAGCAACACGCACAACACTGCTCTCAACCGCACAGCAAAACGAAGCCAGATGGGAACATTTACACAGGCCAGTGCCACAGAAACTAACATCCAACTAGACAATCTGGGTTACAAGGCATTGTGTACCCATCTTCAGCTCCCCTATGTTACAGAGCTGAGAATCAGAAGCTTTACTAATTTTTTAAATCTTCTAATCACTCTGCAGCTTTATTTTTTAAAATAAAAATTGTATATATTTAAGGTATACAATATGACGATATACATATACACAGTGAAATGACTACTACAGCCAAGGGTAATTATCATATCCATCTCCTCACACAGTTACCTTTTTGGGGGGGGGGGGTGGTAGGAGGGGGATGAGAGCACCTGAAATCTACTCTCTTACCAAATAGCCAAGATACACATGCCGACAACCTAAGTGTCCATTGACAGGTGAATAAACAAAGAAACTGCAGTGTATATACATACAATGAAATATATTCAGCCTCAACAAAGGAGATCCTGCCATTTGCTACAACATGGAGGAACGTGGAAGACATTATGCTAAGTGAAATAAGCCAGACACAGAAAGAAAAAACCTGCATGATCTCACTTATATGTGGAATCTAAAAAAGCCAAATCCACAGAGGCAGAGAGAAGAATGGTGGTTACCAGGGGCTGGGAAATGGGGAGAATGAGGAAATGCTGGTTAAAGTGTACAGACTTCCAGTTGCATGGGACAAATAAGCCTAGAGAGCTTATGCACAGCATGACGACTATAGTTAATAACACTATATTGAATACAGAAGCTCTATTATTGATTCGGTGAATAACCTTTAGAAAATGACTTTACTTCTCTGTGTACCAATTTCCTCACTCGCCAAATGATGACAATGATAAACATGCTTTAAAGAGGTGTGATTCAAGTTAATTAGTATAAATGACAGCATGGAGTATTTTATAAACACAAATTACTGCCCTTATTATGACAAATTTTTGGCAGCACTTCCAGAAGAAAAACTAAACAGAATCCTCCTTTCCAGAAGTCTTTCTCTGTTAAAGATAACACTGCTGAGAAATCTAACGATTTTGTGTACGTCTGTTGATACATATAAGGATTGATTCTTCTTACTAAAAGTAGACTCAAGTTTCTCTCTTGATTTACCAAGCATTTGCCAATTGTGGGTCAATTCTTCCCTGTTCCTGAAACTCTTCTCTCTAGCAGCCTTTCCTTAGTACCACCTGCTCCTTCATCTTTTTCTGTACCCTTTGCCGGCTACTCTCGCTCTCCGCCCTCTAACAAAAAAGTTTCCCTCCGAAAAGGAGCTGAGGCTCCCGTTTTTCTCTTCACACTCCTTCTTTGGGTAATATCACATACTCACATGACTCTGTAACAATTCCCATCAGATAGCAGACTCTCAAATTCTCCCATTTTAAACTTGCCTTTCCATCTTTCTGCTTGACACCTCTATCAGGACTATCTGAAAAATCAGATCCTCCTCTTTGTTTTTTTCAATAATGACACCAACCACCAATGTTCTTAGTTATCTAGGTCAAAATCACCAAATCATCTCTGGCTTTGCTTTCTCTTTCAATCCCCCACGGGCAGTTAGTTGCAGATTCCCATAGATTCTATCTGTGTATTCTCTCTTCCAATCTCTCCCCTTTCTATCCCGCCAGTACTACACTATTACAGACCCAAATCTCAGCCTGGACAGCTACAAATAGCCCCCTAATTTATTTAATCACATTCTGCCAATTGCCACTTCAATCTATCTTGCTCTCAGAGTGGCTTTGATCAAATTGTTGCTGCTTTGAAACCATCAATGGCCCCCTATTGCCTGTTTCTGGCATATAAGATCCTCCACATAATGCCCCAAACCAACACATCCACCAGCTACATCTCACAGCTCTCCTACACATACTCTGTGTTCCAACCAAACTCAACTAATAATCACTAGACATGCCTGGCATTGGGGTGAATTAATTACCCAGTCTGTCTCTGCCTCCTATCTTTCAAGGTCAATAAAGGTTTCCTTGATTTCTCTACAACCTTACGTTGCGTTGTCTGTCTCTCCTTTGCACTTGACCCTTCATAGCTCCTTCCTTGTGTTTTTATGGTTACTTATTTTATTCTAACTTACAGCATAATTGCTCACACCCAGTTTCATTTCCTCCTCTCCCTC
Organism: Equus quagga; assembly: GCF_021613505.1. Classification (NCBI taxonomy): domain Eukaryota; kingdom Metazoa; phylum Chordata; class Mammalia; order Perissodactyla; family Equidae; genus Equus; species Equus quagga. The sequence continues at coordinate 14,727,743 of NC_060269.1, forward strand.
ATGAGATTTCAAACTCCTTGAGTGCAGAAAAATTGTTATACTTGTCTTTGTGGCTTGGTGCACTTACCCTGCGCAGGCAAATGCTTAAGAAATGTCTTTGAATTGAAACTCATGAGAGTGCCCTCAAATGCCTTTTTGGAGTTCATCAGATATATTTAACAAGCAAAAAACTCCACGAATGAGGTAATCTCACCAATGACATACTACTTGGTCCTAGGTTTGCAAACAATTGGGATAAAGGAAGTCTTGGTTTGAATCAATAGTTGAATCAAGAGTTCTATCAAAGGATAAAAAACAGTCTTGTTAGTGATACGGCAGAAGGCACTCTTCCTCCTAAGACAGTCCGTTTAAAATTCCCAAGTGGAATACTGGAGCATGGAGCAGTGAAATGAGCAACAGCATCACCCTGAGGAATCTTTCTGGTAAAAGTGGGATTCCATCCTCAGCACCCCTGTTGAATTTTAAACTCAGCTGTTCTCTCGCGCCTACTGAAATGACCCTGGGGCTTTGATGGACTGAGTGTCCTCTTCCGATGCCATCCTAGGGCTGCTGGTTCACTTTCTGAGCTATTAAACTGTGTCCATACTCTCCTCAATCATGGCACAAAGAGCTAACCTCTGCTACAGATATCAAGCCAGTCTCTGACGTGTACCAAGTGACAGGCCTCAGGTAACCATGAAGAGTTTGCTGCCCTACCTCCAGAAAAAACGTTTATTAACGTCTATCTCCTTAAAATGACTGGGTCTTCTCAACCGCTTTACAAAATAAGTACGATTGCAACAGTTATTTGTTGAATTACGTACAGTCAACAAATAGAAAGGAAAGATGTTCTGTTAGCGGTTAGATAGCTAACCTACAATAGAATTTGCCCCCGCACCTTTGTGTAATTGACCTCAAACTTCAAAAGGCAAAGGGAGTAATCTGCTCCGCCCTGCTTTCTCAGATAAGACTGCTGTGCTGTCCCATTTAGTGTAGATTTAAGGTAAAAGAAAAAAATTTTTAAAGAATCAAGAAATTGAGCTGGGTTATAAAAACCAAATTGGCTAAAGAAAAAATGGACAACGTCTTATAACCTTAGGGAGTGGGGAAGCCAGCGAGCTGGCAGCGCTTTAATCCCAAAGGATATACCTTCCGCCCATTTCCCGGGCCATTTCCTCTCCAGGCTAATCTTCAGCAATAACTGAACCACATCAGGATGCGTCGCTCATTTTAAATCAGAACCCTTCCCTAAGCGATCTACTCCCAGCCACTGATTTCTCTTTCTTAGAGGCAAGTCCGGGGCCGGCCAGGCGCCGCCTCCGAGCGAGCCCAGCGGTGTGAGAGTCCGGGGTCCCCCGGAAGGCCTCGGACCCCGGCTGTGGGCAGCTCGCGGGCAGCAGGGGGCGCTGCAGAACCTCCGTCCCTGCCCAGAGAACCACTTCCCGGTCCTCGCGGTCAGGGCCGCCCGCCACGTCTGACCCCAAGTTCTCTACCTACATTTGTGCGTTCTTCCTAAAAGATGCCAGTAAACCCTGCAGCACGCCCAAGGTACGTGACAAGAGAAATAGAGGGCATGCACCCTAAAACTAATCACCTTCTTTCTCATCCTCTCTGCATCTCGCAGCTGATTAAATAAGGCTGTTTCCAAGATCTGTAAATTAAGAAAAGTTGCTCTTTCTCACACACTAGAGCTCCGACCTTTACCTTCCTTTAAAAAAGAAACAACTGCTGGCCCTGCGCCGCCTGGGAACTACAGCCTAAGTTAGCACCACAGCGGTTCCCACGGCCGCCCCGCGCCCGCTGTCTCGCCGGCGGACCCGCTGGGGCTTCGACTCCAACTTTGAAAGGGCCGTCGGGGAACAAGGCGACCGGAGAAACCTCCAACCCACACTCTGTACCGCACACCGTCTCCTCCCTTCTCCCCACTGCCCTGTCCTGCGTCGGAGGGGACCCAAGTCCCCAGGGTGGCTCGACGCTGGGACGCCGGGGAGGAGGTCGGGGTTGGAGAGCGCGCCTCGGTCTATGCACACCTTCCACTTCTTTGGCCTCCCCGGGTGGGCTTGGGGACCCCAGGGTCCATTTTCCGAAGGGTCCCCAGCCCACGGAGAGTCCACGCGTCCTCGGTGGTAGGAGAGGAAGTGTCAGCTCCCTGGGAAGCGCGTCTGGCGTCTGTTGTGTCTGTCCGCGGGGCTGTTTCGCGCAATTGAGTCGGGACAGAGCCCCCGCCACGCCTTCGGCGCCCCCCAAGTCCCTCTACAGAGTAGGACCAAGGGGGCGAGCCCCCGGCCGAGGTTTGTTCCCCCCGAAGTCGCCCGGAATCGAACTGCCTTGCAGTGCCGGGCGGGGCGTGGGGGTCCCGGGCACGTCGCGGGGAGCCCGGGGGCGCGCCTTCCCGGCCCCCGGCCAGCGCCCCGCCGCGGGCTGCCGCCGGCCGGGTACTCACATGTCGGGTCCCGGCGAGAAGGGCGGCGGGCGGTAGCCGTGCGGTTCTCGCTGCGAGGGCGCGGGGCGCGGCTCGAGCCCCCCGTTGACGCCCCTCCAGCCCCGCCGGCGGCGCTGCGGCTCCGCGCCCTCGTCCTCGCCCTCGTCCTCCTCCTCCGGCACGGGGAAGGTCACCCTCGCTTGCTCCTTGCACTTCTTGACCTTGGTGGACATCGCGCCGGCTGCGGTCCGCGCGCGGGGGAGCCGGCCGCCCGCTTCCGCCGCCCCTGGCGCGCGGTCTCCCCGCGGCGCCCCTTCCCCGCCTCCCGCGGCGCCCGCAGCGCCGGGCAGCCCCGGGCGGGGAGGCCAGGGGAGAGCTCGGCGCGGCCCGCGACCGAGCAGTCAGAGGCGGGAACCCGAGCCGAGCCGCCGCCGCCGCCCACCATCAACCCGTGGGAGCAGCCGCCGCGGCTGGGGCTGCGAGGAGGAGGCCGGCGGCCGCGCGGGGCGCTGGCGCGGGGAGAGGCTCTCCCGCCTGCGGGCGGCGGCGATGCCTCCGCGGTGCCCGTCTCCTGTCTCCGACAGCATCACTTGCTAGGACTGTACCGTTACTCAGGGTGAGAGGGAGGGAGGGAGAGAGGGAGGGAGACAGAGGAGGGGGGAATCAAGTCCTCATCAGAGAGAGCCGGAGTGGGAGGCAGACCAGCAGGTAGGGAGTAAGGAAATCTGGGAAACTTCCCTCCCATTTCTCTTTCGGAGATCTGGAGCCCTCTTCCACGTAGAGATACAAGTTTCCTGAGAAAGGGAAAAGGAAATCGTCCTGCTTGTTGTTAATTTTCCTGCCGTCGTATTTACCCTGTTCAACTCCACGTTTCAACAGGCGTCACCTGGTCGTTGTGTTGCTCGCTCTGAGACCTGGTTTAACCTACAGAGGTTTAAGTACTTTTCTCTGAGTCCTCTGCACCCCAAGAATGGTAGTGCTTTGAACGTGAGTGATGCTTCGGTTTTAATGAATCTCAAAAACCTCTCATAAGATTTATGTACTTTCCAAAAAATATTTTCTAGCAAAATTTAAAGTCCCCTTTTTAAAACAACAGCAAAACAAAAATGCATTTTGAAATTCAAGAGGAGTATTTTTTTCTGGGAGAAAAGACTCATGAAATTTTAGTCAGAAGGAGTCTTAGGGATTAAGGCATTTATCCCTCATTTTAGAAATAAAACTGAGGCCTAGAGAGAGTGATTAAACTACTCAAGGTAGGTAGCTAGTGAGAAAACTCAGATTCGACCCAGGCGAGTGTATTTTCCAAGGCTTTCCATTGCCTCAAATAGGCAGCTTTCCAGCAAGTCCAACTTGGAAGAATCGCAAAAATACCAGACATGCTATGAGGAGATAAAATAAGATATTCTTTTTTAACTGTATCCAATTACACCGTATTTTTTTTGAAGAGCAGTTCTCCTCAAATTTAAACAAAACACAAGTAAGGAAATGTAGCTCTTTTGAATTTAATTCTTAAAAGGTAAATAAAATATTGTGTTCTAGTATGTTGATAAGAAGTCTATATGTTTAAGGAAGCAGTGATATTTATTTATACGCCTGATGCAGAGAAAACAGGTAAATATTGTCTAGTGCTTTACGGTTGGAAGCACCTTTCCCGTATTAGCACAGAGAGCAGTAGCAGCGTTAAAATCCTCACAGTGTAAGTCTAGAGACGCCTCCAATTCCACCTCTGAGCTATCTCTAAAGCAGGACAGCTGTCCACACCCCAACACCACTGCCTCAGTTCAGGTCCCCATCGTCCTCCATGCGGTCTGGTCTTTCTGTAACCTGCCTCTCCCCACACCATTTCATTCTCCACGCTACTAGAGAGACCATGCTCAGAACAAGTCTGATCACGAATTTTCTCTGCAAAAATCTCTGGTGGCTTCCCACTGCTTTCAGGTTAAAATCCAAATTTGGCATACATGGTCCTTCGTGGTCTGACCCTAATTCTTCAGTCTCTCCTCCCCGCCTCCCTCAAACACATCCTAACTCCAGTTATCTGACCTCTCGCTCATAGCCTGACATTCTAGATGCTTTCCCATTGCCCTGCCTTTGTCCGTGGTATTCCTGCCGCTGAAACGTCTCTCAGCCCTCGTTCACCTGGCACACTTCTACTTTTCCCTAAAGACATGGGTTCGTGGCCTCTGATCTGACACCTCTCCTATGTCTCAGGGAGCTTCCCACAGCTCTTGGTCCTTACCCATGGCACTCTACATACCACAATCTTACCACTGGTCACATGGTATTGAAATGAACTCTTTATGTGTCTCCTCTTTAGACTGTGAATTCCTTGAGGATGGTTTGGGGTCTTATTTACTTTGAGCTACATAGGAGTTCATCTTTTTGTCTTTGCCATTTAACTCAGTACCTGATGTGCAGGACAAGCTCAATAAAAGTTTGTTGAATGAATTCAGAGGTCTTCTTGTTCTTTATAATTGCATTAACAAGTTCACCAACTGCTCTTAAGAAGCTCTGGATGGAAGCACTGTGGGAATGCTGGAGTCACGGGGTTTGGTCTCACAGACCATAATAGTTTGCGAGGGCTGCCATAACAAAGTATCACAGACCGAGTGGGCTAAACAACAGAAATTTGTCTACAGTTCTGGAGGCTGGAAGTCTGAGATCAGGATTCGGCAGAGTTGCTTTCTTCTGAGGCCTCTCTCCTTGACTTGTAGATGGCCGTCTTCCCCCTGTGTCTTCACGTGCTCTTTCCTCTGTGTCTCTGTCCTAATCTCCTCTTCTTGTAAGGACACCGGTCATACTGGCTTAGGGCCCACCCTCATGAACTCATTTTTAGTTTGTTTACCTCTTTAAAGGCCCTATCTCTGGGTCGGCCCTGTGGCCGAGGGGTTAAGTTCGAGCACTGTGCTTCGGCAGCCCAGGGTTTCACTGGTTCGAATCCTGGGCGCGAACGTGGCACCGCTGATCAAGCCATGCTGAGGTGGCATCCCACATGCCACAACTAGAAGGACCCACAATTAAAAATACACAACTATGTACCGGGGGGCTTTGGGGAGAAAAAAGGAAAAATAAATTCTTAAAAAAAAGAAAAGGGCCTATCTCCAAATACAGTCAGTTTCTGGCGGGCAGGGGTTAGGACTTCCCCATATGAATTGGGGAGGGGGGACAATTCAGCCTTAACATAAACTAACTCTCCTGGACTGAGGGAGCTGTTCCATCCAGAGTCTGCTAACATTTATATTCTTAAGAAGTGTGTCCCTGGGATTAACGAAAACCCAGAGCAGAGGAAATCTAAAAGAAAGCAGGTTCCTAGAAAAGAGAGGAAATATGGACCTCCCTGGCATAAGCCAGCTTTCTCCTTTTTGTTTTCTTCTTTTGTAGAAGAGGATCTATCACTGTGTATATGTTGTTGGCTGTCTGTGTACGCAAGTGTTTGCCTAACGTCCATTCCAAGTCCATTACTCCTTTGGGGGGAAAAAAATCAATATTCAGAAAATCCTACTATTGAGGCAGGTTATTTTCAAGTAGACGTGGCCACTGAGGTGTAAGTGGAAGCATAACTTTCATAAGTTCAAATAAAATAAAAACGACTTTTTTTTAACCTTGTAGCAGAAGATGGTCTCCAGATTTCCTCCTAAATCGCTAAGAAAATGCTGTACCTTCTTTAAAATCTGTTTCACGCGCTGTGGAAGGCTCCTGTTCTCTGTCTGTCTCCTCTCTCGCTTTCTCCAGGGCTGTCTGTAACACACCTAATAAGAAGGCACTGTTGAGCAGTAATTCTTGCACCCGGGCTCAAGGTTAGGCTTGGCAATTTTCTCAAGGGATCCAGAGCACGGGAACAGGTATAATGTTCCAGACTGCACTTTTTTTTTCCTCCTTAAGAATAGAAGTTCTCTTATAAATGGCTTTTGCTTTGCTTTTTTTTTTAAAAAAATAGATTTTATTTTTAGAGCAGTTTTAGATTTACAGAAAAATTGAGTGGAGGTACAGAGATTTCCCATATACCATCTGCTCGACACATGCATAGCCTCCTCCATTATCAACATCTCCCACCAGAGTGGTACCTTTGCTATGACTGATGAAGCTACATTGACACATCATTATCACCCCAAGTCCATAGTTTGCATTACAGTTCACTGTAAGTGTTGTGCATTCTATGGGTTTGGACAAATTTGTAATGACCTGTATCCACCATACAGAGTAGTCTCACTGCCCTGAAAATCATTCGTGCTCCACCTACTCATCCCTCCCTCCTCCCTAACCCCTAGCAACCACTGATCTTTTTATCATCTCTATAGTTTGCCTTTTCCAGAATATTATATAGTTGGAATCATACAGTATGTAGCCTTTTCAGATTGCCTTTTTTACTTAGTGATATGTTTTTAAGTTTCCTCCATGTCCTTTCATGGCTTAGTAGCTCATTTGTTTTTAGCACTGAGTAATATTCCCTTGTCTGGATGGACCACAGTTTGTTTATCCATTCACCTACTGAAGAACATCTTGGTTGTTTCTAAGTTTTGGCAGTTATGAATAAAGCTGCTATAAACATCTGTGTGCAGGTTTTTGTGCAGCATAATGTTTCAAGTCCTGTGGGTAAATACCAAGGAGTGCAATTTCTGGGTATGGTAAAAGTATGTTGAGTTTTATAAGAAACCTCCACACTGTTTTTCAAAATGGCTGCACTACTTTGCATTCCTGCCAACAATGAATGAGAGTTCCTCTTGCTCCATGTCCTTGCCAGCATTTGGTGTTGTCAGTGTTCTGGATTTTGGCCATTCTACTAGGTGTGTTGTAGTATCTCATTGTTATTTTAATTTGCGTTTCCCTGATGAGGTATGATGTGGAGCAACTTTTCATATGCTTATTTGCCATCTGTATATCTTTCTTGGTGAAGTGTCTGTTAAGATCTTTGGCCCACTTTTAATCTGGTTGTTTGTTTTCTTATTGTTGAATTTTAAGAGTTCTTTGTACATTTTGGATAACGGACCTTTATCAGATGTGTCTTTTGCAAATATTTTCTCTAGTCTGTGGCTTGTCTTCTCATTCTCTTGACTCTTTGCTTTTTAAAGTGAACTTAAGTCACTAATTTTCTTGGCAGCATAAACTGATAAGATGGGAAATGTTGCATATCAGAACAATTGAACCTGAAAAAGGAGGATCCCAGAACTTATGATGTGGTAATTAGTATTCTGGGCCTTTTACACGGAATTTACCGTGTCAGACAAATGGTCTATCACTAATGCTCGCAGTTCTCCAATAGGCCCAGGAGGCCTCAGGTGCTTCCCTACCTTGAAACATTTGTTTTCAAAATTTCTCCCTGAGTCACAAGTTTGGAACTCAAAATTTACTTTATCATAGAAATAAGTTGCAAGCATGGTTATATTTTCTGGACAGCTCACAAATGCCTGGTTAGCTTAAACTTGTTTCAGTGACAGTATAGGGAGGTATCTAAGAACATATATTCTGGGCCAGAGGCCTGAAATCAAATCCCACCTCTGCTACTTACTACTTCTGTGACTTTGGGGAAGCTACTTAACCTCTCTGAGCCTCAGTTTCTTCCCATGTAAAATGAATATACAATCATAATACCTGTTTCATAGGGCTATTATAAAGATTCCCAGTGTTAATTGCACATAAAACTGTGCCTGGCACATAATAGGTACTGTGTAAGAATTAGCTACTGTTAGCTCATTATTGTGAACTGTAGAACTAACAATAAAAGTCTGAAGTTAGGGTCCTAAAGCAAGGCCTACCCTGTGTGATTTAGATGCCCCTCTATAATGGCATTTACTAAATTGTATAATTGTATTTGGTAAATAGCACTTACTAGATTGTGTAACTGTTGACTTACTTGTCTGTCTCCCCCACTGGACAGTAAGCTCTGTTGGGGGCAGGGACAATGTCCTATCTGACCTTGTCACATCAGTGTAAGCATAAGGCTGGAAACAGAGCAAGTGTTTAAGCAATAGCAGTAATAGTAGCAAAGGCAGTTGCAACAGCAGATGCTCACTTGATAAATACTTTTGGATTGAAGATCCAGGAGTGAGGAGAAGGAAAATAAGAATGTTCTTCCTCTGCTTGGGCGCAGTGCCAGCTTCAAGTAAAATCAGAAAATGGGTACAATTTCTCTTTGGCATCTTCCTACTCTTTCTCCCACATCTTTTCCTACCTTACAGTGCCTGTCTTCCCTGGCCCCTATGGACTCCCATCTCATGATGTTCTCTCTCTGGCCTGCTATCTCCCAAAAGTGCCCAGCCTTCACAATTACCCTTCTGTCCCCTGCCAGTCAAAATTGCTATTCATTCAGGGCAGCCAATCTCAGCTAGCTGTTAAAGCGGAGGTGTCTTTCTTTTGTGTTCCTGGACTCAATTCAAAAGTGTATGTGGGGAGGCTTCTCACACAATAGCAAGCAATCCTCAGACACCAGCAGGATGTCTGAGAATTCGCCTCAATTCCAACACTGTCTACTCAGAGACAGCACAGGATTCTGCAGGTTAAGGGTTCAGTCTTACAAGACTGCCCCCAACACACACACACTTCAGATGCCAGTTACAAGCCCAGGTTGTTATCTGTACTTCTGACCAACTGGCTATAAATCAGAGGTTCCCAAGACCCCCTTCTTGGGTTTGATTAATTTGCTAGAGCAGCTCACAGAACTGAGAGAAATATTTTACTTATTAGATTACTTGTTTATTATAAAAGGATATAATTCGGGAACAGAAAGAGATGCATCGGGCAAGGTATGAGCAAAGGGCACAGAGCTTCCACGTTCTCTCCAGGTGTGCCTCTCTCCCTCAATCTCCTTGTGTTCACCATCCCAGAAGCTCTCCTAACCCAGTCCTTTTGGGTTTTTATGGAGGCTTCCTTACATACGCTTGATTGATTAAATCATTACCCATTGGGAATGAAACTCAACCTCCAGCCCCCTCACCTCCCTGGAGGTCAGGGGGTGGGACTGAAAGTTCCAACCCTCTAATCACATGATTGACTCCACTGGCAACCAGCTGCCATCCTTAGGTGCTTTCCAAAAGTAACCTCATTAACATAACAAAAGTAACGTTATTTTAGGAAATTCCAAGGGTTTTGGGAGCTGTGAGCCAGGAACCATGGACAAAGACCAAATATATATGAAAAACATATAGTTGGTCATCTGAATGACCAACTGTATGTTTCTTACAAATCACAATATCTCAGTCTTACATTAATTCACACTAATGTGTGTGAATACCTAAGAGTCCTTAATGCTCCAAGAGCTTTACATTTTTCAGAAACTGCAATGAGTATCCATTTAGTGGAATACTAGCTGTGTATTAAAGTGAAGTGAAAGGAAGGTGCTTTTTGTGGGGCGGAGGGGTGGGGTGGGGGAGCTGCCAAATAGCAAGCAGGCCTGGGGGGAACTTTCCTAAAGAGTTCCTAACTTCCATTTTCCCTGCTATTAAAGTTACAATTCCCAAATGATTTAAATTTGCCCCCCAAACTCCCCATCAGCCTCTGCTCATAGCATTGTCAAGAAAGACTCCTAGTTTTGAAGAGAGAGTGGAAAGTAGGCCAAGAGGCAGAGCTAGGGGCTTTATATATGGTCTTAATCTTGAGAAGAGAGAGACAGAAATTTATTAGTGTTGGAAGCCAGTTCTCCATGAGTCCCTTACACTTCTATACATCTTGCAAGCAGAGGCAATGGCTGCCTTTGTTCTGGAATATCTTTTCAAGAGTGTTTGTATGGCCAACAGCCTTGGAAAACAGAGATAGTGTCCCTTTCTGGAGCAAAGAGCATATTTGTTTACTGTTCAGTATAATAAAGATAATGCTCCCCCTGGGGCAAAGTTTAGACAGGCTTACTGATCATTATAAAAGATTCAGTTACCTAAGCTTGGGGTACCTCTCTTGTAATGCCACCCACTGCATGTGCGGGTATCATCTGGTCCTCTTCATGTCCCTCTGTGGGACTTGGGACTCAGAGAACTGGCACAAATGCTGACACTCTGGCTACTACTATTGCTGTGAGTAATAAACTGTCCTTTGTCTCTAGTCCAGGAGTTTTGTGCCTTCTGCCAGCATCCATGAAACCGTGACTGACTATTGTTAGCTTGCAAATAGTGTAAAATCTCAGACCCTTCATAGTTGTTGACAATTATTACATTTTGCAAATGAAAAAATTCACAACTCTCAGAACAGAAGTCTCCAAGAGTAAATTAGGTTCTCAAAGAGGTTGTAGTAACTTTCCCATGGGATTAAATACATTATTAATTAACTTTTCTATGACCGAGTACTCTTTTACATACTTGCTAATAACGGCTTTTTATGTGAAATCAGTACCAAAGGAAATCAATGCTCTCTGTTCACTAAGATACAGACTTGATGAGCGCATACAGTTTTGTGTTGACAATCTAAGGAGTGACTTGACGCTGACACTGCTACTTGAGGCTTAGAATACTGTTGAGTTTGGAGACTTGAGGAAAAGAGAGGGTGAATGTTTAGCTTTCATTTCCTTGACCTTTGTCCACATGAACCTATAGAAATCAAATCTGCCCAGCAACGTAAGAAAAATTCTGCTTGATCTTGATCTCTAAGATCCCTGCCCACCCTCTTCCAAAACCAATTTAAAGACATGTTCCTCAAAGCTGTATTTGTTCTTCCTTGAGGGAGGAAAAAAGTACTGAGTACTTTCAAACGGGAAATTGGCAGAAGTGTGTCATATAAGTCACCTGTCAGAAAGGGAGTTTGAGAAAATAGAGGAGATCAGTCTTTCCACTCAGAGCATTTTCACCTTTAATGAAATGAGCTAAGATAGTTTTTTTATTTATATTATTCCTATGCAGAGTAAATCTTTAGGACATATTAAAAATGATAATAAAAAGTTGTGTAATTTTCTTTCCTTTTTCTGCTCATATAGCCCTTTAATGTCAAATTTATTCTGTGCTACACGTTCATTTCTTACAGGTCGCAAATGCAATCTGATTCTAAGATCTGAATTGTTCAGTAATAGCATTAGGATAAGACTGCGAGTCTCCACATTACCAGTTTACCTTGCTTTGTTTGGTTTAAAAGCACATGTATCTACTGACCACCAACAGATAAAGAGACTTGACTTGCTGACACCCCAAGTCTGACCAGGCATGGATTTAAGGAGGGGAAAGTGGGCCTCACTTTACACTCTAGATATGTAAAGAAGAGTGTTTCCCCATTGCTTTAAGCCATGCCCTTCCTATCCCCCCACCCCCAACCCTTAGCTGTCTCTAATCTTCAAATGTAACTCCTTTATCCTGTAACTCTTAGCTTTAGGCAAAAGTGTTAAGAGAGGGTAAAAGGAAAGAGAACTGGAGAGAAGACTCATAAAGTTCTCTGCTTTTCCCTATATGCACCTGGAAAAAATTGTCTTGAAAATGTACAGAATTTCCACATATACAAGAGGCTCAGTGGCTCATTTTAATGCAAATTTTCATTAAGAATTTACATTACAAGATATTTTCATAGCAACCTAAAAGTGTGTAATTCAATTATTAATACTTTTGATTTGATGTTAGAGTGATCCCCCCTTATCTGAGGTTTCACTTTCTGAAGTTTCAGTTACCCAGAGTCAACTGCAGTCCAAAAATATTAAATGGAAAATTCCAGAGATAAACAATTCATTAGTTTTAAATTGCACACCGTTCTGCGTAGCGTGATGAAATCTCCCGCCATCCTGCTCCATCCCACCTGGGACGTGAATCATCCCTTTGTCCAGCAGATCCACGCTGTATATGCTACCCACCTGTTAGTCACTTAGTAGCCATCTTGGTTATTAGATTGACTGTCAGGGTATCACAGTGCTTGTGTTCAAGTAACCCTTATTTTACTTAATAATGGCCCCAAAATGCAAGAGTAGTGATGCTGGCAATTTGGATATGCCAAAGGAAGCCATAAGGTGCTTCCTTTAAGTAAAAAGGTGAAAGTTCTCGACTTAATTAGGAAAGAAAAATAATCATATGCTGACGTTGCTAAGACTTATCCTAAGAATGAATCTTCTATCCATGAAATTGTGAAGAAGGAAAGAGAAATTCCTGCTAGATTTGCTGTCGCACCTCAAATGTGTATGTATAGGAAAATCGTAGTATATATAGAGTTCAATACTAACCTTGGTTTCAGGCCTCCACTGGGGGTCTTAGAACATGTCCTCTGAAGATAAGGGGGAACTGCTTAATCATTATAATGTATAATGTATAATAATTATAATATCTTTAAGGATTTTAGGGGTGAAGGAAAAGGAGAAGATTATACTGCATAGAAAATCATGAACTATATGGATTGGAAACATGTTAAAGGACATCTAGTTTGATCACCTTATAATATTGGAATCCCTATGCGCTATCCCAGCTAAATGTTCATGCATATACGTTAATGTCTTTGTTGTGTAAACAGTTTTTAAAAACTAAACAGTTTTTAAAAACATGATCCACTTGCCTCTATGGATTCTTTTTTAATGTTTAATTCTTTTTTCTTAGAAGAGGCTTAGATGCTGGGGGAGAAACATTGATGGTGTGGCTTACGTCGTAATCAATGAGTCAAATCTGTGAGTAACTCCCCTCATAAGGAAGGTGCTTGCATCTCTTAGTGATGGAATAAATATCAAAGGGGGACTTAAGTGATATCCATGAGAGTTCCTGGAAAACACTGATGTCCAACACCATTTGTATCTATAAGGACTGGAAAACTCCAAGTGGACATGTACAAATCAAATTCAATAGACAACTGAGTCCTCATTGGAAGTTTGGGCTTTTTAAATTCAAGCCTGGAATATAACCCAGTCAGAACTTCTGTTATAATTGTGAACTGGAGATGGGAATGGAGAGCAATTAATAAGGATCTACATTATTGTAAACCAAAAAAAAGATAGGTTATAGATTTTTGCATATAGTAGATTTAGGCTTGACTACAAAACAGGAGAATAGTCTAAAATATTATTTAAATCTTGGTTTAAATTTGATTTATCCTGGAAAGGGAGCTTTGTCCAAGGGACCCTGTTGGCACCCTGTGAAGGTGCTACTTTCTGCAGAGCCCGGGCACAGTAATGAAAGAGTTGGTCTCTGTATCAAACAAACAATTCCTGCCCACAAAAGCATTTCCCATAAAAGTTATACATTTGTCTTGGTTACTGAAGAACAAAAAGGAATCATTTCTTTAAAATGTTTTGTTTGTCTTATGAGGATATTTTCCCTGCTCAACTGTTTAGCCAGCAGCTTAAAATTCTGAAATCCCAAAGGAGAGAGAGGTTTCTCACACATCACAAAGGAGATGGCAGTCTCCCAAACCAGAAATGGCTTCAATTTTCATGTAAAGTCAGCTAAGGGAATCACAGGTGGATTTTTACCAAAAATGCATTGAAGGGCCTATGCCACCAATAATACCTTATTTAAAAATAATCAGCTCATCCTTGGCGAGAAATATCATGTGTACCACAGCCAAATACATTAAAACATCAACAAAGACACCTTTGGAGATAATTTGGCAAAAGCCCAATATCCACAAATGAACTGATTTCAGGAGGAATAATAAGAGCTCATAATGAGCAACAAAAGTGCATTAAGGATTTACATATCAGCACTGGTTCAGGGAAAAAATGGAATAATTTAATTAGAATGACTTTTTGGGGAGAACATATAAGAAGATCTTATTCATGAGTTCAGATCTGCTTCCAGAACCTACTTTTATATAAATGCAAAATATAAAATTGAGTACAAAGCAGGAAAAAAATCGCCCATACTTAAAGAAATTAAAAATCCCAAGATATTAATGTGGCTATGAATGAAATGATCTTAAATACAGAAAACGTAAGACTGATGTATCATATGAGACAGTCATGATCAGAATCCACATACTTTACCTCCCAGAATCTCAAATCATCATCATCACCAACAGCAGCTATTCTTTTCTACTATTCCTTTCTGTCTAATGTGGAGTGAACGTTGATAGGATGATGTGCTAGAAAACCTGAATTAACCCTGTATGCCCAGAATAGTGAGATCTCCACTGCTTAAAATGCTTCACTCTCCCCATTACCTCCAGATAATGTCCTTTATTTAACACGTAAGACCTTTGGCAATCTGTCCCTTGTCTACTTTTCCTGCCTTATCTCCTGCTACCTTCCCTTTGGAACTTTGTATCTGTATTCCTTCTGCCTAGAATACATTCACACTGAGCGACAACTATATAGTCTTCCCTGAATGTCTGCCTGGCAAACTCTTCATCCTTTAAGACTCAAAAATCTCCTCCTCCTTGAAGTTCCTTCCTCAAAGCAAGTTAATCACTATCCTTTTACCCTTTTAAATAATGCGACCACTGTCCCTTGTACACAACCTTGGTGCAGACTGGAACCATATGGCAACCTTTTTTTAAGGGAGTAAAACAAAACTACGCAAGTGAATTTATTCCAGTTGTTAAAAATCTAAACAAACTTGTAGTATTCAGAGTAAGAACTAACAATCCTTTTCACCTTCCACCTCCTTCAATCCTACTGTCCTCTTCAGAAAGAACTGTGGTTAAGAGTTTCCGGCATATGTTTCAGGTGTTTTTCTATATACTACTGATTCAATGGGCAATTTAAAAGCACAGACCTTGGAGCCAAGCTGTTTTGTTGGGGCAAAATTCAAGCTCTCCTCCTTAATATTGTTGGGGTCTTGGGGAAATTACTTATCATCGCAGGGTCTAGGTTTCCTTATCCATAAAATAGCAATAATAATAATAGTACATAGCTGATTGAGTTAATACATAAAGCACCCAGAACAGTGCTGCGCACAGAGTAAGTTCTTCAAAGTGTTTGCTATATGCTGTACAAGTATAGGTTTTTATGTTGCTTTTAAAAATATATAAATGAAATTATACTATACTTACTGTTCTGCAATTTCTAATTTTGCTTAACAATCTATCTACCTTATTTTATAATATAAATACACTATAATTTATTTAACCATCCATCATTTAATTTGTTTCTAATTGCCGCATGAGAGTATTTTGCAGGAAAATTCCTAAAATTTTTGGGTCAAAGTATGTATTCACTTTATGTTTACTTAGGTTCTAAGAAATTGTCCTATCCAGAGGACATAACCAATTAAATTGCCATGAGCAGTCCCTTACCAGCAGGGGTGAAGAATGTGTCTAGTACACATTGAGCATCAGACTCCTGGGGTCACACACCCTCACCAACAGGTGTCAAGAAACCTCTGAGATGGCACTTCTCTGGCTTCCTTATTTCTAACTACTGAGGTTGGAAGAAGCCCTAAATATCCTGAATATCTTCTTTCCCTGTCCCCTAACAGTTGCAGCCTTCCCATGACCCCATTGTCTGCCAGGACTATCTTCATTATGCCTTTTATCTGTAGGCTTATATCACTCACCGTGAGAAGCTCCAGGCTGCCCCTCCTCTCCCATCTGCCCATTTCTACTTCTAACCCCATCGCCCACACATCCTTCACCAAACTCCTGAATCCCTTCCAGTCTTCCTTCTGGAACTCAAGATCCATCCTCAGCAAAATCTGCTACATCTTCAATCTCTTTTCCGAAAGTATCTTTCACCTTCTTGCTCTACAGAAGACCTGGCTGTCTTCTGAGGATGCTCTTCCCTTGCCTTCTTCTCAAGTGGGCACTGTTTTCTCTACCACACCCTTTAAATTTATAGACCTGGAATCAGGGTAGATTTCTTTGCCTTTTTTTTCTTCAGACCATTTTCCCTCCCTTCTCCCCAGCTTGAGTCTAATGTCATTAAATGATGTTACTAACTAACCCTCAGTGTTGGGATCCTCTACCTATGCCTGAGCCACTCCTAAATTCTCTATGATTTTAGCTCCTGACTCACTGTTACTCTCTCCAGCACTTTTCCTCTTGATTTTTGAAGATTTGGGATATATGTACATGATATTTCCAACACTCAATCACGTCAGTTTCTTGAACGCCTTTCCTCTATCTTGTCCTACAACCTCAGCCATTACTCCATGATCATACCCTAGAATTTGTCATAAACAGTCCCTAAAAATCCCTCCATAATCTCAGTTTCATGCAGCTCACTCTCTCTGACCTTACCACCCGCTATACTTGCTGTTCATTCCCTTAAGTAGCACAACTCCAGCAATACCTCAATCTTTCCAGACTCTCCAATCCATTGATCCCACCCTTTTCTCTATTCCATGTGCCCCCTTACCCAACTTAAATTCTGTGATCAGCGTGTTTACCATTTCTTGCATAAAGCCCTCAACTCCCTGTCCCCTCTCCCTTCCTCATATTCACTTGGCAAATAACTTGGCTATGCCATGCCTCTGCTTGTACAGCTGAACGAGCCTGGAGGAAAACCCAATATCCTGCTGCTTGACCTCACATCAAATCAAGACCAAGAATATCAAGTGGACTCTTACGCTGTCGGACCATCACAACACAGAAGCATGGGGATGAAGGCAAGTAGAAACGTGTGAAGAGTCATGTTTTGTTGGGAGAAAAGATAACAATATGGATTAACTCTATAAGGTGGCAAAAAATATGCATTTAAATATGTGTTATTTATGAGCAACCACTATTGTTTTTTACAAATCGTTTTCCCTTCAGGATGTTACTGTTGAGGCTGAGGACTGTGTTTATTCATTCTTGAGTTCTAGCACCCTAGTGCTCAATAATTGCTTGGGGTGTTTGGTTTCAACCAGAAAACTCCTTTGTTATAGGTATGGATGTAAATGGGTAAAGATGGTGGTGGGGGTGAGGGTGATGGTAGTGATGTGGCCCTAGACACGTCTTGAATATATTTTATCTAACCATCATCCTTCAAAATTTGGGTAGTCTTTATGTCTTTGTTAAGCAATAACTGCACTTGGCTAGATTAAAATGTTTAATTCTGAGAATATTGTGAATTCTTCAGTGCAGAAGTCCTAGATTCTTTGTGAATCTGTCTGTCCTGTGGCCTAAATCCATTTTGTTTCTTTTCCTCTTGCTACTTTCTTTTATTACTCTTTTATTTGTGGCCCCATATTTAAGGTATAAAGCTACTTTGGGTACAAGGGATCAAATTGGATAACAGGCTGATAATCTTAGGAATAATCCTTTCCCCCAAAGCCTTTCTTTATTAATAATCTGATATTTTACTTCCTATAAAAGGTTTTGGATTAAAAAAAATGGTTGCCAGCTACCAAGATGCCTATCCAGCAAAAAGGATTAGAAATAATCATTCATGAACTGATTCTTTTAAATGGCGTATTCAGAGATATTTTAAGTTTTTTTCATCATTTGTTTTGGTGATCGGATTATTGACCTGTGACAGATGGTCTCGGTCTCATACTTTCTAATTAAATAAGTGTGTAACCATGATCTAGAATTTTTGAGTTTTTTAAAAAGCCACATAGATTTTTGCATGTGACACAAGTCAAGATTGCAATTGACCAATGATCATGTATCAATGTATGAAGCAATTATTTAATTTATCTAGAATGGACTTGTCTCAAACTTTCCTAAACTTAGCAAGAATTCTTCCCCATATTTCCTTTTAGTAACTCACTGAGATATGGTAAATGGTGCAGAAAAGAAATGCTAAGCCTTTTGTGTGCTCCATTGTTAAATGATTTAAGGATTTGACTATCTATAATCATTTTTACTCTAAAAAAAGAAATTAGTCACTTTATCAAGGCATATATTTTTTTCTGTAAAATCTTGGTATCTTATTTCTTAGTCACATTTCAGAACTCAAGAGATTAGTAATTTTTCTATATGAAAATGTAAAATATGCAATACATGATTGTACAAACCCACTTAACTCCATTCTTTGTCTCTTTTAATCAAACATCCTCTATTATGAGAGCTCACTCAGTTATTTGATTAACTATTAATTGCTATGTGTATTTGATGTGATATGAACATGGATATTCACAGTAGGAAGAAAATAAGAAACAGTAGGATTTTGATAAAGTAATTATGGTGCTCCTATACAATGGAATACTTTACTGGCACAAAAGTCATGTTGTAGAAGATTATTTATTGACATGGGAAAAGCTCATGATATACATTAAGTAAAAATTGTGGGCTATTGAACTTTATGTATAGCTTTATACCATTTTTTGGTTACAAATCAACATAGCAAAAAGGCTATAAGAACTTTCATCTATTTCTGGGGGCAGAAGGGGAGTAGGGAAAGGTGTTTAGGATTTGTGATGACTTTTAAACTTTCCTTTAGCTCTTCCCTGTTTTTCAGATTTTTCTTCGTTGACCATGTGTTACCTCTGCAAGTAGAAAAAAAAATTAAACTGAATTGCTCAAATTACAATCAGTTTTTGTTTTAGTTTATTATCCAAATCGACCAATATTTATTGAACACTAACCTAGTGCAAGACATTATAAGAAGATATTTTTAAAAGACAATTTTTCCTGCAAAGGGCTTCCAGCTATGTTTTAGAAGAATTTGATGTAAAAGTATAATATGTTAAAAAATCAATGAGGTTTAAATAACAAGTCAACTCAGGTATAGAAAGGTGATCAGCACATATGATTAATTGTATTGACAGTCGCTGCTTTGGAGAGAATCACTTCTCTGCTTAACATTCCTGTGTTTAATCTGATGCACTGTGGCTCTAACCAACCCATGCTTTTTTATTTCCTATTTGTATATAAAACTAGCTGTGTTTCACTGATGACCTTATGATTTGTGCATAATCCTGTTCCTGAGTTCAGTTTCAGTTGTATTTAGCAAAGCACAGTTCTGGAACCTCCTAGTTCTTTGACGGCAAGCCATTTAGTAACGCGTTAAGAATTTTACAGTATATAGTCTTCATTTCAATCCCTACCCCTTGTCTGAGATTTCTATTTAGATATAGCACATAAAGCTTTCTTTCTTCCATAATTCCCGACGTGGATTAAAATAGGAGGGGAGGAAAAAAAAAAGACTTATCTTTGTATTCTGGAGCTCTTGATGTATTTTCTCAGCTATGAAAGGGCGAGTCCAGTAAGTTAATCATTTAGTCAATGGATATTTCTTGAGAGGTATATAGAAATGTACTAGCACCAAAGCACGATGCTGCTTGTCAGTCAGTGAAGTGGCAAAATAAAGGGGGTTGAACTGAGACACCTAAATGTATTTCAGGTAAGGTTGTTTTCTCCCTCGGTGTTTAACCATGTTTGTTAAGTCTTCCCATGGGAAAGACTGGGCATGGATTACTGTCATCCAGAGAAGCCAATTTCACTATAAAGAAATGCATTACTTAGCTCCAAAAGAAAATTAGTGTTTTTACCTATAATAATGGAAACTGATGATTTAAATTTCCCTGAATGTTATCTATGGGGTAGGTAAGACAAACAATTATTGAATCACATTCTTCCATTACACTATATAGATTTTCACAGATTTCCTTCCAGAGTGATTTTTCAAAACCCTGTATGAGGATGTATATTTCCCCCCAGCAGGGACTTAAGCATGGGATAAATTTAAAAAGTGGTACAATAAAAGTGATAACATAGTCTTAATGACATTTCTTCACGCCTGATGAGTGAGAAAGATGCAGGGATAAATTTTTACCCATAGCTCTTGTGAATGTATTTATCTAATGAAAGTTTTAATTTTTTCCTCCTCATTATCAATTTCCCCTCCCTTCCTCCCTTTCTTTTCTTCCTTCCTTCTTTCTATGCCTCCTTTCTTCCCTCCTTATCTCCCTCCTTCCTTACTTCCTATTTTCTTCCAATAAATTACATACAAATGTTTTAAATTAGATTTTCATAGCTACTGCTGAAAAGTGAATGTGTTTTTTCTCATTGACCTAACACGTACAAAAGTTCATGAATCCTCTTCTCTGGGACAAAGCCAACATTGGCAGCCCAAAGAAAAACAACAGTAGTCTCCCTATTGAAACGGAACTTCTCAACAGCTCCTTTAAAAGCTACAAATAATTTATTTGAAATAAAATAAGCATAACCAAATGAACGCTTTATTCAAATAATGTATTTTATGTAAAAAAAATTTTAGATCACTGTTTTCCCACAATACTGGAAATTGTTTCTTTGAAATAAAAGTCTATACTAAAGGTGACTTCCTAACCTCGCACTCACTCTTACATAATTATAAGCCTGTTAAAATGCACAGATTGTTCATTGAAATGAATACATTATCATTTTCATAAATAACATTTATTGGGCACTTTTCTATACCTGTGCTAGAAATTCTGCTAATAAGATTATTGATGGGCTAGAGATAAACATTCTCCTGAGTAACTGATTTTTTTTTCCTGAGAGTCACTGTTTACATTATTCATTTTATATGAGGTGAATTTAGGATTTTTTTAAATGAAATGACAGTTGTTTTTTCCGTGCTGCTTTTGGCCAGATGAATATTCTTGATATTATATCTTTACCTGTAAATGTAAAAGTCCTGAATAATTTCTTAGGCTCTAAATTTCCAGAGGACAGGAAGAATAGAAAAGGGTCCTGGCTGCCTCCCAGCCGTCTGAGAGGTCACCGCAGTCGTTTGTGTTGAAGGGTTTGAGAGGAGAGGCACTCCACTGTCAGACAGAATAGTAGAGCTGGGGTCTTAGAGATCTCCTTCCCGACGGCCTCATTGCACATGTGAGGAAAACGAGCTATAAAGAAGCCGGTGACTTCCCCAAGGTCACCGCGCTGGCCAGTTCCCTTACCAGCCTTCTCTTCCTCCTTCATCCTCCTCCCAGTCACTTGAATAAGTTGGCCTTGGGCTATTTCTCTTGATTTCTGGTGAGCTGAGCAATTCTTCAAAAAGCAGGCTTTTTGAAATGTATTAAGGAGTTGGTAGTATAATAGTGGAGGGCCATCAGAGTTATCTAGGCTGCGATGCTACCAAGACTGAACTCAGCCCTCAGTCACCTTTGTGATTCCTATCCTGCTGCTTCTCACTAATTCAGCATCTTCCCTCAGCCCACTCCACTTCTGAGGCTGGTCACTGCATGACCACACCTAGTGCCTGGGTGCCTCTGTTTGTGCCATAGCCTTCAGGTTCATCCTCCTCTACTCCCAAGAAATGAACTCACCGACTGTCTTTTCTGCCTGGAGAAATTCTGTCTGTCCTTTAAGCCCAGTATAAAGCCCTACCTGCTCTGAAAACCTTCCCTAACCACCATGCCTCACCTCTCCCAGGGCAGAATTAATTACTCCCTCCTTTGTGTGCTAATAACCTTACCCCTGGGAGTAGAATATAGCACTGGAGTTGCTTGAGGAGAGATCAGCCTACCAATTTGGTATTAAAGGACCATATTTTATTCATCTCTGTGTTCCAAATGCATAATGTGGCCATTCAATAAATCTTTTGAGAACTGAATCTAATTGTAGAAGTCATGATTACAGTCTTGGTTGCCCAACTCCCTGTGTCACTCCTGTTAGGCATTCACTGCTCTCGTGCATTGTTATTATCACCCAGAGAAGATTTTCTTGGCTTTAGATGTGGGAACTTTGTTTATATCACTGTCCTTCACACTTCACAGAGAATATTCTCATAGAATTGTTTCTTTGTCTCACTCCTCTCTGTCAATGCTATTTAAATTCTGTAAAAAAATTGGATTCTCAACGTAAAACACCATTATCAAAAGAATGGCAGTAAAACATGTAATTATTTTTATTTAACTATGTTAAACAAATTAACATTAAATAAAAATAAAATTTACATTAAATAAAAATTAAACAATTATCTTTATTAACATTCCATTAGATATGGTCATTATTGCACAGGTAATACATGAAAATATTTTAACTATAAAAAATTGTTCTAACAATATCAAAGTATACAGAGTAAAAGTGATACTCCTTTTTCATACTGGTTCTCCCACAGTACTTCTTCCTCATGGGCACCACTACGAACAATTTAGTGTGTATCATTCAAACATGTGGATACAGATAGAGCCATTGGGTTACAATGTTAGTTCATTTACTAGAGAGAAAAAGGAAGGTTAGATCACATGAAGTCTCATGGCTTTTCTGTCCTTGAGTATACATTTGATCAGCAATAGCAAAAGAAAAAAACATATAAATCATTTAAATGGATAAGTGGTCCAATCGCAAGTACACTAGTACTTGAACGCTAGTATACTAGCTAATACTAGGAATGGCATTTTTATTTTGCATTGGGACAGATCATGATGGAATGGATTTGTGAGGTTCATAGGGATTAGGAAAGAATAAGTAATAGTGGCTCACTGAAAAAAAATAGCAATACACTGTGCTTAAGTATTTATAAAAAGTCATTAATCTGTCAAGGGGAGGTGATTTTTTTTGTACTGATATTTTATGGAAATTAGTTATACTATTGCTTTTTAACAAATAGAGGCCATACTTTAAAAAGCCTCAAGAGAGCCAGCCCTTATAGCCTAGTGGTTAAAGTTTGGTGCTCTCACCTCTTCGGCAGCCCGGGTTCTGGTCATGGAACCACACCACCCATCTGTCAGTTGCCATTCTGTGGTGGTGGCTCACATAGAAAAACTAGAAGGGCTTACAACTAGGATATATAACCATGCACTGGGGCTTTGGGGAGGAGAAAAGAAAAAGAGGAAGATTGGCAACAGATGTTAGGTCAGGGTGACTCTTTCTCAGCAAAAAAAAAATAATAATAATAATAAACTTCTAGATCTCTAATTACTATGAAAATAGTATTTATTTCTTGTAAAATTTAGGCTTTGAGATAAAGAAATCTCTGAAGGCCTATCCTCCTTTTGTTTATAAAAGATAATAAAAATATGACCAAGAATTTGTAAATGAAGTGTGTTAAAAACATACTTTTTCATTTAATCTCGGTGTGAAGGATTTGCATCCTAATTATAGCATAGAATCTTGGAAGGAACTAGAAAGGACCTTGGAAATAACCAAGGACAAATCCTTCACCTTACAGATGAGAGAAATAAGGCCCCAAAGAGATGGGCCTTGTTGCTCCTCCATGACATCCTGCAGGCTTGCTGCACCAGGGCCCCAGAAGTCCTGGGTTTGAATCTCAGCTCAGCCACTTGCACCCCTCCAAGGCTCAGTTCCCTCTTCTGTAGAATGGGGATAAGAATAGCTACGGCATGGGGATATATTACATGAGATGAAATAGATGTGCCTGCTGAATCCTCGTGCCTAGGTAGTAGAACTAGTCAATGAGTATCCTTTCCTTTCCCTGTTCCACCTGGTTTAAAGGTACAGATCAAGGTTCTAGGAAAAGTGGGCAAGAATCTAGATCATCTGACTTGCAGGCCAGTTAGCTTCCCATTGATTCCTTTCAGCCAAGCCCTGATGCCTGTCAACCTCTTCACATATGTTCTTTCCGGTCTTTTAGATATACAATTAGAAATCCCTTCACTACAAGTGCTGTTTTCTTGGCTCATAACAGATCATGACTGTCCCCTTCTTTGACTTTCCTGTGCCCTCAGGATAAAGCCCACCTTCTTAACATAACCTATAAAGCCTCTGTTGCCCTTTCCAGCCTCTGCCTGTGCTCTTCTCCTTAAACATTCAGATCCAGCCCTATGGACCTGTTCTCAGGTAGTCTGTTAACTCTGTGCATTCACAGCAATAACAGCAATAACCCCTTCACCCCTCACCAGGCAAGTTCATGCCCATCCGTTTTGTTTGTTTCAACTTACATGTCATCCTTTCTAGGAAGCCTTCCTCGGCCTTCAATTTGATGCCCCTCATCACAGAACACACCCCAACACTGTGCAGTCATGGATTATTGACTTAACGTGGATCCTCCCCTCAGCCATAAGGTCCTTGAATCTTGAAGAGACTTCATCTTGCTATCTGTAATACCTTGCACAACACCTTGCACTGTAATTGCATTTTTTATTTTTAACTTTTTAATTGAATTAGAACATACATTCCAAAAAGTACGTAAATCATATATGTATATAGCTGGATGAATTTTCCACAAATCAGACTCATGCTGTAACTGGCATAAATGAAGAAACAGAACATCACCCGAGAATCCCTCTTCATGCCCCTTTCCAGTCATCGCGCCTCTTATTTCTAACACAATAGCGTTGCCTGGTTTTGAACTTTATATAAATGGAATCAGACAGTACATACCCTCTTTTGTGTCTTTCTTCTTTTGCTCAATATTTTGTTTGTAAGATTCTGAAAGCTTTTTTAAAAAAATGAGTAACATCGCAGTATCTAAGATTTTAATCAACGCATATGAGATGTTTTCCATATCACCAGAGGCAGCTATGATGAGGCATTTGTGAAATTCCTCTCCATCGGATGCCTGCTCAGCATTGTTTCCCATCATGCCTAACGGAAACCACTTTTGTTCTAGTAGTCACCCTTCCCCCATGCAACTGCGTGACTCACGGTGGGATGGGCTTGATCTTGCTCCCCTTTGCCAGTGATTGGTTCAGAAATGGGAGTCCCCATTTTGGCCAATGAGACCCAAACACAGGTTTGCTGGGGCATTTGGAAAATCTTTTGCCCACGACTCCAGGAATGCTTGCAGAAATGACCCTTAAGTCTTCTTCTTGATGTCTCCACGTGTAGATGTGAGGTTCCAACCTCTAAGGCTACCCCGTCGCCTTCAGATGAAGTCAATACAAGAAGAAAGACAAGGCCAAGAATCACAAGGAAATAGGGCTATCTATGGGATTAAGTCATCCTTGAATCTGTCCTACCTCTAAATTTCCAGCTATGTCATCCAGCAAATCTCATTATTGTTTAATCCAGTTGGAGGTTTTTCTTGTTTGTTCATTGTTGGTTTGTTTTGTTTTGTTTTTTTAAGATTGGCACCTGAGCTAACATCTGTTGCCAATCTTCTTTTTCTTCTTCTTTCTCCCCAAAACCCCTTGGTACATAGTTGTATATTTTAGTTGCAGGTCCTTCTAGTTGTGCTATGTGGGAAACCACTTCAGCATGGCTTGATGAATGGTGCTAGGTTTGCACCCAGGATCCAAACTGGTGAAACCCTGGGCCACCAAAGCAGAGCGCAAGAACTTAACCACTTGGCCCCGGGGCCATCTCTTTGGGGTTTTTTTTTAATACTTAAAACTAAAGGTATTTTAACCCATATAGCTCCTAAGAACTTGGATGATTACCTGGAAGGCACATTTAACTGAATGGAGATTGATGTGCAGCTTCGGTCTCCGGAATGAGATGCAAGGGATGGGATGGAGGGCTCCAGCTGTAGCATGGGGCTGACATAGAAATCCCTCAAGAAAAAGCTATTTTGGCACAGTACCTTAGGCAAAGGTTCTGTGGGGTACATTGCCGTAGAATTGAGGAAAGGAGTAACCAAAGGACAGCGACATTGGAGCAGGTGGGCGGGTGAAGACAGCTATGTGTGCCTGCAAGTAGAGAGGCTTTTCCTTCTGTCCCTCCTGTGGAGGGAAATGAGGGTCAGAGCAACAACAGTGGTGTAATCTTAGGTGGCTGAAGGGAATGTCTTCAGAGGACAGGGCTTGCACCAGCCAGCAGATTGCCAGATTTTGCTGCTGGTACACATCCAAGATGACAAAGATTCTCAAGTGATGGACATGAAGTGCAGCACAGGGATCATCAGACTCTTGGTGTTTTCCCAACACTATAGTGATAATGAGAGTGACGAAAGTGACAGGAAAGGGCCCCTTGGCTGATGAAGCAGGTTTTCTGTTGTTTTGGGGTTTTTTTGTTTCCCCCTGGAGATAAGAGTGATTAATATTGCCCCTGGGACTGAGAAAGCATGGTCCTGGAGTCACCATGGAGGGAGGACTCTCCGGCGGGAGAAACATCCTGTGAGGGAGAGCCTCACAGTGATTTAAACTGAAAATGAAAGGGAAAGTCGTTCTTTCTTCCACCCGAGCTGAGGCGTGGGATAGATAGTTGCATTTACATGGGGATATGAGGGAGACTTTGTGAATAAGGTGGCATCTGATTTGACCTGTGAAGGAAAGGTAGTGTTTACACTTGAAGTGATGGGGAGGATATTTCAGTTAAGGGAACTTAAAGTGTGGAGGCATAAGGCCAGCAAAGAGAAGAGTGGATGGAGGACAGAGCGGGTAGATCAGTTTGCCTCTACCACAGGATGTGTGAAGGTGGGGGCTGAGTCAAGTTGGAAAAAGAAGTTGTGTCAAGACGAAGAAGTATTGTGAATGCCTCCGAAGAGGTCTGAATCTTACCCTGTAGGTAATGGAGAACGATTAAAGAATTTCAAACATGTCAGTGATCAGACTGAAGTTGGCCTGAGGATGATTAAAATCACAATGGACTGGAATGGGGAAAGACAGGAAGTAGGAAGACCAAGTAGACTCAGAAGGAATAGAACAGAGGAAAGGAAGTGAATTAGGGTCGTGGTGATAGACTGTAGAGATCCGAGAGAATTTGTGGAGGTGAACTTGCCAGGAGTTAATATCTGATTGGGTGTGAGTACAAATGATTAAGAGGAACTGGATCATTGTCACAAAATCTAGTCCCAGAGGTTGATAATTTTTTCACACCATGTTACATTTTCTGCATAACCATCTTGTTAGTGAAATGATCCCAATTTGCAGGCTATTTTGGGAGTATATTTGTAGCAAAATGAAACAAAAAACAAAGTGATGAAGTGTCACGTGTAAAAAGAATTTGCCTGAAACAGATGCCTTTATCTCATGGGGTTAACGGTACTACTGCTTTTGACCAGGCAAAATTGTGAGTTCCAATGATGGTAATGGAAAGAGAAGCGTGTTTGGAGCTCCTTGCACCTTCATCGTCCCCCCAACTCACTATCAGAACCTGCCAGAACTGAGTCAGAGACAAGCAATTGAGGATGTATTTTTTTACAGTTTTTCAGAATTTGGTTTATTGGCTAGAGCAGATTCATTTTCTAAGCAGGAAAACTGAGCTTGGAACTTGACTCCAAAGTGTAATTCTCTTTATTAGTTAGAAGGGCGAATTAGGAATGTGCTCCTTAAGGAACAGATGCCAAAAGGTTTTCTGGATGATGATAAAAGTAACAACACCTTTTAAAGTAGTGTTTTTAAAAGAATAACTTCAATGTCTTCTCTTCCTGAGGGAAAAACATAAACTCTTTATCATAGGGCCTAGTGTCATGATCATATTAGTTGCTCCATAAATATCTGTAAGATAAATATCAGGAAAAGATTGTAACAAGCAGAGAAGACCTAAGAAAGGAGACAGCCTAAGCAATGATATAATTTGAAAGCTGTTATGCCAGGAGAGCCAGCTTACATTGAGGTAATTGGGAAATAAATAGATCTTCAGAGAAAAAAAATAAAGAAGGATGTTTACTCCTGAGGGCTATTTGGTTCATTCATTTAAGATTCGACTCAAGAGTTGGGAGAAAGGTTGGAGGGAAATTTCAGTTCTGGAGATTCCAAACAGATTTTAAATTTCTCATCCCCTTCAATTATGTTGGATTCAAAGATGTCATGGGGACTTATGAGTAATCCCCAAAGTCCATGACTTCTTCCTCAAGAAGAGGCTGGAGCTCACAGTGACTATTTAATCATGACTTTGGCTGTTTAACAGGCTATTTATTTTCCCAGATTTACATTGCTTTTTATAATCTAAACTAGAGGTCCAATTTTTATGGCACGAAATAGTTAGAATGACTAGCTAATCCTCAAAGGATAATTTTGAATATCTGAGTTATATTTTACTTCATGGCAAATCCTACACAGCACCAGAAAAGGAAAAGCAGTATTTAATGCAGAGCAGTTAGTAATGTGTAATAAAAATGAAAAGCATTAGGTAGGGTGCACCAAATCATCCTTCCAATACCATCATTTGCTGGAACAAGGGGAAAAAGTACTCAACTGCCATGAAAACATGTTAGAGGTAGATGGATTTTGAACCAAAAGATGAAGGTAATATTATGCCTCTTGAAATTCAGTGTCTCCACTGTGATTTAAAGTGTTATAGTTTATAGTAAGCATCTTGGGAAAGCAAAAATGAGTTAGAATCCTGAGTAATTATCATGAATCTATATTTCAACATGTGAATAAGGAAAAAGGCATAAACTAGCTACAATTCTAATTCAAGCCAGTTATCCTTTAAGTGCATCAAGGCATTCTTAGAAATAACTTCATCATGAGAAGAGTAGCCAAGTATTACTATCCTGAGTCTGATCTAAAAATCAATAATAAAACCTCTTATCTATATAAAATAATCTTTTCATTACCTGCTTCCCTTTGTCACCATTCAGAAATTTAATAGTGAGTTGGGTGTAACCTGAACTCGCTTCTTCTCCCTCAATCCCTTCCTCCCTCCCTTCTTCCTTCCTTCCATTCTTTTGAATGGAGGGATGATGTATGTAGCCAGAAGTTATTTCCCAAACCAAGGAAATCAATTGAGGATTTTCACGGATTTGCTAGCTGTACCAATGAGCTATTGTCGCATAACAAATGACCTCAAAATTTAATGGTTACAAGCAACCACTTATTTAGTTTACAATACTGCGAATCAAGTAGGCAGTTTAGGCTGGTCTCATCTGGGCTGCCTCGCGTGTCTGCACGCAACCATGTGATGGCGAGTAACTCTGATTCCAGGGCTTGGCTGGCACCTCCTGGCTCTCCTCCATGTGATTTCTCATCCTTGAGCAGGCAAGCCAGAATTTGTGCTCAAAGTGGAGTCAGAGGTCCAAGAGAGAAAGTAGAAGCATGCAAGGGTTCTTGAAGGCTATGCTTAAAACTGGCACATGTTGGCTTCTGCGGCATTCTGTTAGCCTAAGTAAGTCACAAGGCCAGCTCAGATTTAAGATGTGGGAAACAGACTACCTCTTGATGGGAGGAGATGCAAAGTCACATTAAAAAGGCATGGATACAGGGAGCCTGTTAATTTGGACCATCAAGTGATCAATCTACTATACTAGCTACTGTTCTTCTAACACTTTAAAGCGTTTATTTAAAAAGCATCTTTTTTATTCCCATTTTACTAAGACTTTTTACTCAGGAGTGATTATTGAATTTTATTAAGTGTCTTTTTTTTTTTTTTTGCATGTGTAGAGGATGATCGTGGATTGGATGTTTTCTTCCTTGAACCATATGATGGATTATTTTAATAGATTTTCTAATACTGAACTTTCCTCGCATGCCTGGGAAGATCTTCACTTGATTATGATTATTTTTCTTTTATTACACTGATTAATCTCTTTGCTAGTACTAAGATTTTTATCTGTTTTTGAATCGTCTGTAGTTTTCCTTTTTTTTTGCTACATTTGTCAGATTTTGGTACTGGAGTTGTAACTCAGAGCAAAATTTCCGTCGTAACAGATTTTGTTCTAAAGAGCATTATGTCATAGATTGCTAAAATCTGGCTGGATTCTTAATTCTACCCCCCCAGTCCCTTTATTCTTTATTAGATGACCCACTCTCTGATTCCCCAAATTCTTCCTACCTTCTCAAGACTCCAAACATACCTGTTTTATTTATTCATAGTGTGGCATAGGTAGTTTCTGACTTGGCCTCTGGTGATCCCCACTTCCTGATATTTATGAGTTTGTGTAATCTCCTCACCTTGAATGTGAGTAGCACCTGTGACTTGTTTCTAATGAATAGAATATGGCTAAGGTGATGGGATGTCACTTCCATGATTAGGTTACACAGAGTGACTCCTGTCTTGTTAACAGACTCTTTCCCTTACAGACTTTGATGAAGCAAGTTGCTATGTTGCAGAGGCCCACATGATAAGGAAGCCAGGGTGACCTATGGCCAACGCCTCTCAGTCCAATAGCCCTTGAAGAACTGAAATGCTGCCAAAAACCAGATCCTTCCCTGGTCGAGTCTTCAGATAAGACCTCAGCCTTGGCCAAACCTTAATTGCAGCCTTGTGAGACACCAAGAAGCAAAGAACCTAGTTTAACTGTGCCTGGATTCCTGACTTACAGAAGCTGTGAGATATGTATATCAGTTGTGGTTTTTTTGTTTTTTGTTTGTTTTTTTTTTGCTGAGGAAGATTTGCCCTGAGCTAAAATCTGTTGCCAATCTTCCTCTTTTTTTTTTTTTTTTTTTTTGCTTGAGGAAGATTCACCCTGAGTTAACATCCCTGCCAATTGTCCTCTGTTTTGTATGTGGGCTACCACCACAGCATGGCTGCCGAAGAGTGGTGTAGGTCTGTGCCTGAGAACCAAACCTGGGCCAAGGCAGAGCATGCAAAACTTAACCACTAGGCCATAGAGCCACCCCCTGTATATTGTTTTAAGCCACTAAGCTTGTGGTAATTTGTTAGCCTGCAACAGATAACTAATACACATTGAATAATAGATTCTCAGGGTGAGAAGAACCTTAAAAAAATCAGACAGTTCAACCTTATATCCTAATGTGAACCTCCTGAAAGTGCCTGTCCACCTTATGTTTAAATAGCTCAGATGATAGAAAACTCACTAATATAAAAGGTAATCCATTCCATCTTGGGGAAATAATTCATTTTAATCAGTTAAATATTTTATCCACAGTTTCTGATTCTTACCTAGATGTCATACTCATTTCTTCTTCCACATAACAAACCTTAAATTATTTTAATACAGTTATCCTCTTTATCTTTAATCTTCTATTCTTGTTTACACTGTAATGAAACTATGAACATTCTGAGACTGGAAACCAATCCTATATATTTTTGTATCTCCACTGACTATAACAATTCCTGGCATAGAGGAAATGTTCAACAAATGTTGGTGGAATAAAGTTGAACTACAAATGTTAAATATTCTCAGTTCTTCCCAAATCTCTTACATAATATGGTTTGGTGCCCTCCCTTATCATCTTTGTCCCAATTTTCTTAGTAACATGCCCATAAGTAGCACATAGCCTTCTCACTCTATGCTTTCACATTCTCTTCATTTTCCTCTTTTTTTTCCCACCCCTTTGTCTCTCCATACAACAGACAATACTCTGGATAATTTCTTCCAAGCTGTATTCCAGTCCATTCTCTCTTTACCTTTTCACCTGAATCTGATGTCAAACTCATTCATTGATTTTTCAGTTTTGGTTATCATATTTTTTATTTCTAGAAGATCTGGGGGTTTTTTCAAATCTTTTTTTGTTTTCAGAAGTTTCACTTTGTGACTTTTTATAGGTTTCTATTTCTTACAGATGTCTTCAAACTTATCTTTTATATATTTCAAAAAATGAGCATATTTCTTTTATTGTCTGCCTCTGAAGTCTTTTGGGGTCTGTTTGTTTCTGCTGGTTCTTACTCAGGTCTAGTTTCCTTATATTCTTGGTTTGCTTCGTGTGTAAGACATTGCATTTGAAAATCATTTGTGGAAACAATTTGAGGCCCACAGATGAAAGTACCAACCTTCAGAGAGAATTTTTGTTTGCCTGTGCTAACCTCTGGGGGCACTTCCACCTCGAACCAAATTTAAGTCTTGAGATAGCAATTAAATTGCAGGCTTTATTTTCTTCTCAGTTGTTCACACCTATCCTGAATGTACAGCCTTTTGGAAGAAGGTTTCCAGTTTATTGAAAGAGGGTCTTCCACTACATTCTCTACATTGTGCCATCTTCCTTGTCTAACAGGCCATCAAAATAAAGCTTCTAATTTACCCAGATTGGGAAATGCCTTCAAAGCAAAAGCATTTCTATGCCCACTTCCCTTCTGTGCCCATTACCTTCTAGAATTCTCATTTCCCTTCACTTTTGACCTTTTAAAAATCTATCTTATCCTTTGATGGTTTTAAGAAGATGTTTCTTTTAAGTATTTTGGTTGTTTCCAGCAAGACAATTGATTCAAATATCATAGCCCACCGTTACACAGGAAACTGCTTCACTTCAAATCCTCACTCTGTTGTTTGTAGCTCTGTAACTTTGGACAAGTTATTTAACCTCCATGTGCCTCAGTTTCCTTATGTGTAAAATGGGGATCATAATAGTCCCTACATTACAGGATTACCTGTAAAGAATGTAATGTGCCAGCACATAGCAAGTATCCAACAAACGCTAACTATTATTAGTATCTATTTTCATACTATCTTATTTATTTCCTCTAGGGCACTTACTACTCTCAAAAGTTGCCTTATTTATTTTTTATTGGTGGTGTTTTCTCTCCCACTGGAACATAAGCTCCGTATTTTCATATTTACTGC
This sequence comes from Equus quagga, assembly GCF_021613505.1. Classification (NCBI taxonomy): domain Eukaryota; kingdom Metazoa; phylum Chordata; class Mammalia; order Perissodactyla; family Equidae; genus Equus; species Equus quagga. The sequence continues at coordinate 14,760,118 of NC_060269.1, forward strand.
TGTAAATTGAACACTACCATTTTAAATGAGTTAATAAATGCAAGTTTTTTACTGTAAAAAATCAGCCTTGACTCAATCCCAATAAATCACAAATGAAAAATAGGCCACTTTCTATGAAAAAATAATCTAATATCTATTCGATAGCACAGTCTTTTAAAAAAGGTTACATTAAAAACCCACCTTAATCCAAGAAAAGTGAAAGAATAATTAGACCAGATTTTATAATTTCATTGCCAAAATCACTTGCATATACGGCACATTATTTCTATGTGTGAACAAACGATGCCCCTCTTCAAATTTTAATAAACAAGATACCTTGGCTCAAGTATGTTTTAAAATTTACATATGTAATCATTTGCCGAATATCTCAATCTTTCACCATTTATCACAATTCCAGAGACTCTTTCTTTCACGAGGCCATTGAGTTACTCCATTTACAGGAGTCGAGGGATTTCAGCACGTACTTTCTCACATTACCACCTTTTGATAAAACCGCTGCATTATGCACTCTATTCTGTGCCAGTGAAAGGAAGGGAATGAACTGTAAACATGTCTGATTGTGAGTGCCTCTTTGTGGATGGAAATGCCATTTGGTTTATAATTGGTGGTTGAAAACTTCCTCATCGTCTGTCTTTTCTCGATTCAGAGTCTCAGAAGGATGTGGATCATATTAGACATGATATTGGGCTTGTCTTAAGAAATGCTCCTCACTCTTTGACATGGGCACAGACGTCTCTGTTCCACTGTCTGTGGGGAGCACAGGCAGTGATTTCCTCTGCAGAGAGAGCCCAGGGAACTCTGTACTCCAGCGTGACCTCCTCAGGCTCTCTTTGAGTTGCTATCCAATGGGCAAACACTTCATTTTCTCCAATTTTTTTTTTCAGTTAATATAGTGGGTTAATCTTAACACAAAACTTTTATATTCTTTCTGCTTACAGAACATATAGGCCTTTGCAAAGAGAAATCTAAATTTTAATATGTATTTGTATAGTATATTAGCATTATGCAAATATTTCTCCCCAAAAGTTATACACATATCAGATTTTTATAAATTAAATCACAGTCAAGTACACTAAGGGGTCTTGGTATTAAAAAAATCTGAGGTGATTTATTCTGGAAAGCATAGAGTACAGGGGAGGAGTAGAAGGAGATGACATTCCATAGGTAGAAAGGGCCAAATTGGGAAGAGAATTATATTTTATTACTTATGTGAAATAATAAGTTACATGCTACATTGCCTGCCCAGCACTGTTACAGTACAGGGTTGTCTTTGCATCCTTCATGCCACGATATATGGTGATGTACAAAGGGAAGTATGTGTTAGTCCACAGAGAAGAAATGAAATGGCAATATTGAGAAATCAAACACAAATCTCAATTTCTTTTAGGGTAATGTAGTCTTAAAGTCTTGAGTAAAAGAATAGAATAAGAAAAACATAGTCTGTAAGACTAGCTGTGTCTAGGTGAGAAGCTTATCAAAAAGATGTGGCAGAAGTGAAGTAAAGATGATGCTGGACTTTCCTATAAAACTCTTTTTTCTCATGGGTGATAGGGCATCATCAAATGGCTCGCATGAAGGGAGTAATGTGATAAGATTTTGTTTTCTTAAGATAACTCTGAAAGCCATCAGGTGATGAATCGGAGGGAGAAGAGACTAGAGACAGGAATCCCACTATAGAGTAATTACAGTAGTTAAGGTAAGAAAAATGAGAGCCTGATATGGGGGAAGAGATGGAGAGTTATTTAGGAGGTCAAATTGATAGGACATAGATTTTAGTGAGACTCACGGGTTTCCACATTGCACTCTTGATGAATTGCTGTGCCATTTACTAAACTAAGGAATGCAGGATGAAGGGTAGCTTGGCTGTGAAGGAAGTGGAATGGAATTAAGGAGTAAATATGATGAGTTCTGTCTTTGACATCTTGGAGGTACCTGTGAATATCCAGGTAGAGCTGTTCAGTATAAGTATTGGATACTTAGGTCTGGAACACAGGAGAAAGAACAGGGCAAAGATAAAGGTTTGAATATCACTGGTGTATAGGTTGGAGGTCAAAGCCCTAGGAATGGATGCGATGACTCTGGAAGATCAGTGAAATGAAGAGAGGAGGAGTCTGAGAAGGAAGGAATGCTGGAGGGAAAGAAAGGTAAGCAAGAGAAGATGTGTCTTAGAGACCTAAGGGGGAAAGTGCCAAAGGAGAGGAATGTTTCGGGAAGGAAGAAAGGATGGTCAACAATATCAGAAGGTCCAGGGAAACCCAGTATGATTAAGTTCTGAAAGATTCTCACTGGATTTGACAAATAGAAGGCCATTGTTGACTTTGCCAGGGTGCTGGAGAAGTTAATTCAAAGTGAGATTCAAATCCTCCCCTATTGCCACCCAACCCCTCCAGCCTCCAGATACTCCCTGACTCACCCGACCCTGCTTTTTTGTGGGTCTGGAGTGGGTTCTAAAGTTTAGAGGCAGAATTTTTCCCTCAAAGCAGAAAAAGGGCTGTGTATATAGGGGAGGTGGTAGGGCAAAGGGAATCAGATTATAGTTGTTTAAGTAAAGCCAAGTTTCAAGACCTGGAAAAGCAAGTTCCAAGGGGTTCAAGTTGGGGCTGCAGACCAAGGGTGTGAGGTTGAGAATGGGTGTGTATGTCTGTGTGTGTATGTGCATGTGGTGTATGTTTAATCTTATCACATTACTCCCTTCCTGCAAGCCATTTGATGACACCATATCACCCATGAGAAAAATGCTTTCCTGGGAAAGTCCAGCATCCTCTTTACTTCACTGCTGCCATATCTTCTTGTTCTGTTCACGTGTATGAGCCAGCCAGAAGCAGGGCAGTAAAGTGAAGAACAGTGACTGGAAATGTAGAGTAACTTTTTAGGAGTTTGTCTATGAAAGAACAAAAAAAGAATGAGGGTTTTTATACACCGGATTTTAGTAAAATAAAGCATGCACAAATACATTTGCACTTTAAATTTAGGACTCACTACACCTTTGAAATACATAAATTTTGAGGTTTTGGTGATGTTAATATAATAGATATAATTTATAAATATATTTGTTCTTCAAAAAGTGTCTGTAACTAATGGGGCTAATTTCCAGAAAACAAATTTTAGTCTCAGTGATGATTAACAACAAGATTTTTTTATGTCTGTCTTTTTATTCTTATTTTTACTACTACAACTACTAATAAGAAGACAGCTAATGGAACTCTAGAGCGGTGAAAGCTAGGGCTATGTGAAAGTCCTATAGAAAGTATGTTGATGATGTTTTCTAAAGGTGCCTCCCCATCCAGATACATATTTCTTCAGAATCTGATTTAAAATCTCTGTCCTTTTCATCTTCTCCACTGCTAGAAGACATTTCTGTCATGTTTATAAGCTAAGGACTTTGGACTTAGGTCACCTTTCAATTGATCTGTTATTTACCTGGTGCCACATCAATTTCTACTGACCTGACTCCATGAGTTGTGAAGGTAAATGGTCCTCTCCTCCCAGCAGCTGACAGGCCAGGTCCTGCTCAGTTCTGATTGGTTGAATCCACTGTGTCAGATTAGTCCTCACCAATCAGAAGACACATTCACAAGTTCCCAAGGGCAGGTCTCTCTTATTGTCCCTTCTTTTTCTATTTTCTTTTTTTGCTGGGTAAGATTTGCCCTGAGCTAACATCTATTGCCAATCTTCCTCTCTTTTTTTCCTCCTCCCCAAAGCCCCAATACATAGTTGTATATTCTGGTTGTAAATCCTTCTAGTTCTTCTATGTGAGCCACCACCACAATGTGGCTCCTGACAGATGAGTGGTATGGTTCTGCTCTGGGAATGAAACCTGGGCTGCCAAAGCAGAACGTGCTGAACTTTAACCACTAGGCCATCAGGGCTGGCTCTGCCCCTTATTTTTCTAAGTACATATAAAACAATTGGAAAATAGCAAATGAAATTTCCTTGAAAACACATATCTTCCTTAAAAGTGGCTGAAAATACACATTTATGGTGTTTGGTGGTAGCAATGATATGTATCAGTCATACTGCTTTCGATTAAAAGTGACTGGATTAAACCAAACTGAATTAAACCAAAAAGAGAATTTATTGGTCCTATCATTGCAAGTCTGGGTGAGAGTTCAAACTCACCTGAACCCAGATGCTTATATGCTGTCACTAGAAATCTATCTCTCTCCACGTCTCAGCTCTGCTTACCTCTGTGCGAACTTCATTCTGAGGCTCTGACCAAGTCAGGAGAAAAGTGGCAGCCAGCAGCTCCAGGCTTATAACCTATCCACTAATGAACTCCAGCAAATAGTGAGCACCTCATTCCCAATTGCTCTGGCAGATATCCTGGAGCTAAATTTTATTTAATGAGATGGCCAAGTAAGGTGTCCATTCCTGAAATAACCACTGAGTCCAGGGAACTGAGCTTTACCAATAGACCAGACTTCCACCATGTTCTCATGCCTGAAAGAGGGGTTGGGTGTGGGAGTCAACCACATGAACACCAACAGTCTCTAAGTGTTCTGCATTCCTGTCTTACTTTGGAGGGCTTTATCACGGTTCAGCTCAAGTCCCATGTTCTCCCCAGGCCTTTGCACATGTGAGTAAGGCAGACTCCTTTCCACTTCACAGTAGAAACTATTCTCAAGAGGGAGAAAGAGACTATAACTGATGTGAGGAAAGCAGCTCTCCAACAGAAAAACTGGAGAGACAGGAAAAAAGGAATAGCATGAGAAGCAATTAAAAGAGAGGAAGATTTAAAATAAACCAACAAAAATAACTGTAAGCAAATATGAGGATCACTAAACAGCCATAAAGTTAATCACAACATTTGCCTTGACCAATCCCTATAGAACGCAATCTCCTTTGGTAATCAGCCCCCTGAGAATGAGCTGTGTTGACGTGCTTTGGCTCATCCCCAGGGCAGACCTCCTCCTTGTCTTTTCCTGCTTTTTACTTTCCATCTCCCATCCCTTCTGTTCTCTTTCTGACTGCTCACGTCTGTACTGACAGCTTCCTCCTTGCATCAGTAGCTACTGTCTTCTACCTTATTTTGCCTAATTTTCCTTCACCTCTACACAGCAAAACTTTATTTCATATTCCTCCAAGGAAAGACGGAAAAGAAAAACATAACGAAGATACTCTATCAAGTTCCTGGCATAGTTATTTGATGTGTCAGAACTGAGAGAGGCTACATAATTTTCAAGGCCCATTGTTCAAAATTTATTAAGAATTTCATGGCAGCAGAGCATTAAACTAATCAGAAGGCCCTTCTATGGCTAGATTTTGTGCAACTGTAAAGGATTTACACTCATGAAAGTGTCCCTGGGCAGAACTCTTTGGTTACCTTTTCAACTGCTGTCCTCAGATACTGTGTCTCTTTCACGTGGCCATCCTTTTAGAGGATACTGGTCCCATCCCCAATTCTGGGAGGGGGGATTAAACCAATAGTATATCCCCCTTCCGTTCATCAGCAACTGGTTTAGGCACGAATACATGACACAGTTCTGGCTACTGAGATCTGATTTCATCTTTTATGAAGAGAGACACAGGAGGAGAAACAGCTCTTCTTTTCCTAGACATTCTCATCTGTGCAATAATGCCCGGCCTCACTACAGCCATCTTGCTAAATGAGGAACACTTTCCTGAAGATGGCCAAGTGGAAAAAGAGAAGGAACCCATCAATTAGTTGTTGAATTAACTGGCCATGAAGCCACTTCTTCTTAGGCTTCTTAGTATATGAAATAATACATTTTTTTTATTAAGCCAATTGAGTCGGAGTTGTCCTCTTATAGCCAAAAGAGCTCAATTTATATATCTTAGTAATCAAAGAAATGCTTACATAAAAGTAAATTCTTACATAAAAACAAGAAGAGAAAAAATAGAAGTATAACTCGTGGTGCAGCACGGAGGACAAAGCTTCTTGAAAGTATTTTTTCCCCACTGAAGACACCCATCTCCTACTGTCCAGTTTCCCTCTCTCGGGAGATGTTAGAGTACATACATAGAAAGTTTAGAAACAGGAAGCAGAGTAACAAAACATAGTAAATGAAATGCAAGCCCAGATTTCAGAAATAGTTTTGGTAATAGAAACTTTGATTTACGAATAAGATTTCCTGAGGGTAATGTGAGTAAAAGCTACCCATCCAGAAGCAGAAACAATAAATCCTTGAATGTGCTTTTTTGGGTCACTTTTGAAATTATCACCGTAAGTGACTTATATCTAGCTTCAAGAATGAACTTAGTGGCAAAATAGAGATATACTAAAGGGAAATCTTTCTTGAGACGCCACCAAATAAATATATTCTGAAGCTATTTGTTATAGTCAGGACTCTGTCTATTGTAAGTAATGGGAAACCTAACTCAAGCTGAATTAAGCTTACATAATCAGGGACTCCAAGGTAGACTAGATTCTGGCCCAGCTGGAACCAGTCTCAAGTAATTAAGGCTCTTTCTTTCTCCATCTCTTGGCTCTACACATCCTTGCAAGATTCATTGCTCTGATTGGTCAGGTCTCCTCACATGCCCTGGCCTGGGCCCAGAGGAGGAGTGCCTCTCCCAGCCACCTAGACCCAGCATGAAGAAGAATGTAGGTTTTGTCTAAGGAGATGGGGGAAGGATCCTAGGCAGGCAAAAACAAATGCCTACATTACAATTGTGCAACGAATTAGTCTTGGAATTTTAGTTTATTAATAGCAAGTATTGCAGGGAAAGAGAAATGTTATTCAGAAGACAAAATAAAGAATTCCGAATCCAACACTAATTTATTTTGAAGTTAGTTTTTTTTCTTAATATACCAGAGAATTGGGTTAAGATCTTAGTCTTCTGTCTAATCATTCCAAACGCTGATTCTATTTTGAAATTAAAGGGGATTTGTGAATTCACACGTGTCTAATCCTCAAATGTAAATTGAAAAAGGAAGGAAATTGAAACAAGAGACATTGTGTATATTACCAAATCAAAATGATGGCAGATTAGAGATAATAAAGCAAGATTCTTGAGTGAAACTATCTATTATGCTCCATCAAAGTGGCAATCAAAAAGCCTGGTATAAAGTCACATCACTTGATTGGGTTCATACCAACGTTTCTGAGTGCACGTTAGAAAAGACAATTTCGTTAGGGAGTTGGCTTCATGTACTAGAAAGCAAAAGCTTGTTTCATCCTTTTCTCTTAAAAAGCTTGCATTAAAATCTTCCAGTCACAAGATACTGAATGTGCTGAGTTACTGGAAAAATTCCAAAAAGTAATTGCTATAAACTGGAAGGCATACTTCAAATTTCTAACTGAACTTTTTATTTACCATGAGTTCAGGGATTCACCTTTTTAAGAATCAGATCTCCAGATCTGCATTAATTCAAGATTGCCTCATTTTCATTGGCACAAAAACAAAGACATTAGTTTCTTGTCCCAGAATAACAAGACATCCTTTATTTCAAATGGAGGTAACTTGAAAACATTGCAGTAATTTATGGATACTATGTGATTGTAAGACACCATGTTATTCCAAAGGCTGAAGAAAAATTAGCTACTTAAGAGGTGGTTTATCTGAGTCAAAATTATGGCATTGCTTTGCAAGGAGTTTTCTTGCATCCATGCAAACCCAACTCCTTTTTAAGTTATCACCTGAGGAGTTGTGCAATGTTACAGTCACTGTGGATGGCAAGTCCTGGGATAAGAGTGAAGGTCTTGACCAAACAAAGAGATACTAAAAAAAGCCTAATTCATTCAATATCATCTTTTTATATCTTATTAAGCAGGCAGCATCCATCACCACAATATACAATAATAATACGTTGCTAAGAGAAAAAAATGTATCTGAAACTAAACCTGACTGTAGCTGGTTCTTTTTCATCAAGAAGAGGTAGCATAATTCATCTCAGTGGAGAAATCAATCTCTATAAATCTCTATGCGGCTCGTTCCTCCTCGCAGACCATGGAGGAGGGGAGAGGGAGTGAGAACTGGCGCAGGGACCCATTGTTCAGTCTTCGGCCACTCAAGAGGGACTTGATACTGAGTTTGGGGATAGAGGTTAGAGGGAGCCGCAGAGTTCTCTCCCACCCCATCAACATGGGGAGAACCACTGTTATTGTTGTTGTTTTAGTTGTTTATGATGGCAAAAGAGAGAGGCAGAGCCAGAGGCAGGCAACTCAGTGGGAAGCTGGAGCTGGTGAAACAGCCAAGGATCTTCAGGAAAAGAAAGACTAGCGTTACATTTTAAGTTGTCTGCCCTAGAAATCTGTGATGTAACCTCCTTGCCATTCCTTGGAATCATTAGTAAAATTGTGCTCTACATAGAAATACATCAATTTTTTTGAGGGGGACGATGTGGTTGAAATTCAAGGAAAAACAGTCTGAGTTCCTCATCTAAGGAAGTATGAATCGGAGAAATGGAGACAAGACATCAGTGAGAGGGAGACCTCCTCTGCAGAGCAGGAACTCAGAGTCACAAGCAGAGTCCACGGTTGCACGGAAATGCTAGTGAGGCAATGGGATGGGGTCTGGAGCTGACATCTGCGTGACTAACATACTGATAATTACATACATATATTAAGAGATTTGCAAGGTACCAGGCCTTGGAGTAGGAGTTTACTTATACTCTCTTGTTCATTCCTCACAAAAGTTCTATATGGTTTTATTACTTTCTCTCTTTGAGATGAAGAGACCAAGGCATAGAAATGTTAAATAACTTGCCTAAGGTCATAAATGCTGAAGTCAAACAGAGAACAGAGATCTGCTTGGCACCAAAGCCCATGGTCTTAGCCATCTTTCCAGGGTCCCCATCAGCTCCACAGGGCTGGTTGACACTCTTTGATCCACACTCCTTTCCTTTAGAATAGATCATTAAGTGCTGACTTTAAATGCTGTCTCAAATTCCTAGATCTTTTTGTCTTAAAAGAAATCACTATTATCAATAACAAACTGTTATGGATTATCTAGCTAGTAAGTATGGAAGGAAAAAAAGGTATAATACCTAATTCCTAGCCTTATGAAAATTATAATCAAGTTGGATAGATATGATAAGTATTAAAATAGAAATAAAAGGCAGTGTATGACATTCCAAACTGAAAACCAAGAGGCTCAGCTAATGCGGGTACTGTGAGGTTTTGGGGTAAGAGAGATATTGTGGGACTCCTGGGGCAGCTCCTTGGAAGCTGTGTGGATTTGGGCAAATCCCTTACCCTCCCTCAGTCACAACTGTCCATGGGAAGACAGGAACGGTGAGAGCACTGGCTTTACCCACCAGAGCATTGCCCTGAGTCTTTAGTGAGATGACAAATGGAAAATTGCTTTGTAAACTTCAAAGAGTTCTATCAATTCTAGCTATTCTTCTAGAATTCTAGTGCAAATGTTACTGTCCTCCAGATATGTAAAAACAGCCCATCTTCTACATGAAAAGTCAAATGCCAGAAGATAAGACTATAACTAGTAGATTCAAACAAGGCACGCTTTTACCCTGGGGAGAATGATTGGCAGGAGACCAGAGGCAGCAACTGTAGCAAGGAGTATTGGTGCCATCAAGGAAAGAAAAAAAGCAAACACACTCAAGCCAAAGACTATCCTCTCCCTCACACCACCGTCTCCCCTGTTGGTTATGGAACTAGTCAGTTTTACACCTTGGATATTTCTTAGTACACTCTCTCTATCACCGCTGCCTTCCTTCATGCGCTTGTTGCTGCTTGACGGGGCATTGCACCAGCCCATCAGTCTATTTCCCACGCCGCCACCAAGGTTTTCTTTCTAAAATGCCAGTGTGATCGTGTCGCTCTCCAGCTTAAATCCCCAGACTGCCTTCCCAATGCCTGGATAAAGTGTAACTTTTAAGCTCAGCCAAACCTTCCCAGTCAGCTATCACCTCTTAGTGCTTCTCCACGGCACCGACAGTCCAGCTTGATTATGTCTTGCAGCTCTTCAAAGAAGCCACGATCAAAGCCACACCTTTGCACTTGCCCTCCCCTTCCTGTTCTTCTGATGATTTTTCACCCAGGCTTCAAGACTTAGAGCAAGAGCAGCCTCTCCTTCACAGCCTTCTTCCTGATCTGCTCCCATCCCTGTCACCACACCCCACAACCCAGAGGTGGTTACGGGTTCTCTCTGACCCGTTAACACACGCATGCTCCTTGTACAGCATTTTCCACAGGGAGTATCATTATTTATTTTTCTGTCTTCCCCTCTAGACTGAAATCCCTGAGGGGAGGGACTTCCTTAAATTTGAATCTCTAGCACTTAGCGCATAACAACTCCTTAACAGACATTGAAAGAATCACAGTATCAACACTGACTTAAAAGTTCTCCATATTAGCGCAGTTAAAAAAAATGACTGCATTAGCAATATTTTATAGAAGCACAGCTTGCTTGTAATTTTCTGTCTCATGTACTCAGCATGGAAATTTTTTCAATCAGAATAACTGAGGTTGCAATCATTTAAAAGAGGTGTCACTAGCTAAATGGATTCTTATGCTTAGAAAAATGTAAGAGACTGCAGTGATTAACCGAAAAATTCCGCCAAGACACTTCTTTATCCACATTTTAACGTCAAATCTCCTTCTTTTGGAACCTGCAGTAAAGTTTGGACTCTACTAATTATGACATTACTGGCTGCTATTAGCATAATGACGATGTCAAAAATGCTGAACTGTGGAAAGCAGCAGGGGTGAAGGAATATGGAAAATGGGATGTTTCAGTAGGAGAAACTCTCGAAAGGAAGAAATCAGTGCCCAGAGACCATTATCTGGTAAAAACATTTGTCTGACTGTGGATATAAGCCACAAATAGTTCATTTATAGTGGGCAGGGCACAGGAGGTGAGTGTGGGACTTCACAATTTTAGCTGCTTTTTCTGTGTAATGGCAGATATCACAGAATTCTACAGAAAAAGTAAGTGAAATACATTAATCAGTGACTCACCCTCTGGGAAACCACAATTTACACCAGACTAAGTGATAACCCTGAGGGGGCATGACACCCAAATTGGTCTGGCTTGCTTTATCAGTGGGATTTTTTTTAAGGGAAATTGGTAGCCTTTCCCCCTTTCTCCAGTTTTTTTTTTTTTTTTTTTTACAGGCTTCCTTAAGTAGCTTGTATCTATTAAAGCCCATGAGTAAAATCTTGCTGTCTTGTGAAGGCTGGGATGACTGCTCTTTCTCAAAGGACAGAGGAGACCTGCAGATGGAAGGGCAGGCAGCACGCTGTCCTTTCCTCTCATCGACTTTTCAGTACTGACCTGTGCCTTCATCATCCTGTGACCGGAACATTGCAACTGCCTCAGACACCTCCCATCATCTCAGCCCACCTTTTGCTCCAGCCTTTGCTGGACCATCCAGCTCCACAAGGGTCACCTTGCAGCCCCTCACACAAGGTGCTCTGAGCATCTTTTATCTAAGCTCTACGGCTTCTCTGATGCCTCAGTGTGGGATGCCTGTGGGACCTGCTGGACCTCTTACTGCAGCCTGAAAGTGTGTATGAGTGGGGACAGGGTAACAAAATGCCTCCTCTTACATCCCTTGGGCGGATGGATCTGAGGCTTGTTCCGCATGGCTCCATAGGTGGTGCCATCGACAGCAAACTCCATTTGCCCATGGTGGTGACCAGCCAGACAACACGCCATTGTACTGGCTTTCCTCCCTCTCTGTTTCACTCTCCCCGGGTCCCAGCTCTTGTTCAGTGAGATCACTTCTCAAAATGAACTACCTGTGTGCAAGCCTTGTGTCAGGGCTCTGCTTTCTGTGCACACCCAGGCTAAGCCAGCCTCCTAACCAGTCTGTAACAGATACACTTTTTCATTACTAAATATAATGGATAGAAATATACTCGTTTGTATTTGCAATAATGAAGTTTCCACTTCTATTTTGTAATGGGCGGGGGGAAGCAATTATTCAGTTCAAGGCAACTCAGTATCTTTTGGTTGAAGGAGTCCCTTCAGATTATTATAGTGTCAGTTCTTTAGCATTTAAGCTTGGCCAGTTCTGGAATCTTCCCTTCCCCTTCTCCTGTACTTCTCCCCAGAGGCCATTTACGTTCAGATCCTTCGATATCTTCCTGGCATCTTTCACCTTCCCTAGATGGTATTTGCCTTCCTCTTCCCTAGGGCAATAATCCAGAATCTCATGGTCTAGTAATAGGAGGAGATTGTGGAGAAAAAAATTATAAATAAGAAAAATATGGATATTATTATTTTTCAGATCTTTCCCGTCTTTCCAAGGTCTTCACACCATTGTAGGCTAGCATCATTCTTACCATGTCAGTTATCTACACAGAAATCAACAATGGCTTCCTGTTTACTACCTCTGATATCTAGGTCTGAACTTTTCTTCTCTTCTTCCAGCTGTACTTAAAGTTAGTGTCAACATCCCTTGAGGAGAAGGGTACATGGGGTACAAAAATAGAGGTAATATTAGGAAGAGGAAAATGGCACTAGGGAGCTGACCATCAATAGTCATTAAAGTTTGCCTCTGTGATATGCTCTTCTTACTGTCCTTCATGTGACCTCCTGGAGCAAAAACAAGGCCTGGTTCAATAACCTAAGTTTGCTCTTGAGTACACAGATGAACTCCACTTCCCAGTTTCCTTGCAGTCAGTTTGGAGCCTGACTGTGTTCCAGACAGTGGAGTGTGAGCAGAAGTGATTTACGCCACCGGGCGGCTTGGCCCATAAAAATCTCCCATACACGATCCTCCATTCACCATCTCCTTCTGTGGTGACCTTGGGAACCACACGTGGAAGATGACCACAGCAAAACACGGAACGAGTGGCTCCGAGTGGTTGGTTGGAGAGGAATCCCTTATTCTGCCCCACCACATTAGGCTGGGATGGAAATGAATAATTAAGGTTTATTGTGTTCAGCCCCTGACATTTGGAGGTTGTTTATTCTAGCAGCTAGTGTTACTTACCCTAATATATCTCTGAATATTGTGCATGGGAGTTCTCTTGACTAAAATGAATACTCTCTTCCATCTAATTTTTCTAATCAAAGCTCTACCAACGTGTAAAAACCCAGCTAAAGTCCTACCCAATCCAAAAGCTTTTCAATGACCACTATAGCTCATGATGACCTATCTCTCCTCCTAACTCCTAGGTACTGTTGTCCTATTTAGACCTTAAATATGTACTTCTTTGTTTTGTTATTTGGCTTTTCATGTGTCTGTGTTCACTTGCCCAACTAGATGATAAATTCCCAACTGGAAAAGACTACTACTATTATTATTATAATTACTTGGCCCCCAAAGCAGTTATCACCAATCCGTGTAGGTGGTACACCAGGAATGAGAAGTCAGAAGTCATACAAGGATTATACATGTCCTATAAATATCATTGTATGATTCTAGCATGAGCCAAATATAAGAATTCAACCCTAGTAATACTGGCTCATAGGTACAACAATGAATTCTCTGAGGATAAAATTAATTCCTATATATAAATGAGCTGTTCAGAAATACATTTAATTTGCTCTTTTCCTCAAGGGCTAATTAGTGTAGTGTTAGCATTTCCTCTGTCTCTCCCCTAAATGCATATTGAGCAATATCCCAAATTGTGGAAGGAGGAATTAGAATGTGAGATGGCTTTGAAATTCCCCACGCTACTGATTTTCTCTCACCCAAATTTAGCTTCTCCTTTGAAATGAAAGTCAGCAGGTTTAGTGCAATCCATGCTGGATTTTATGAGTCTACTTTTCAATAATAAGAACAAGAACAACAATAATAATAAATACTTCCTTACATTCCTGAATCTCTTCTTTCTGATCCTAAATGTTAAACGGCGATATCCATCTATTGTTTTCTTTTCTACTTGTAGCCATGATTTGTTTTGCAATTAAGCAAAGGGGTTTAGGAATAACTGTTTTAAATGTAAAGATTAAGAACTTAAAACAAGCACATATTCAAAATTTTATACCAGTTGCTGTTTGAAGATGCTGGAAACCATTTTAAACTGGAAAAAAAAAAAAGTTGACTGTAAATTTTAACACTGTTGAAATGTGCCAGTTTCCATAGTGCAGGCCTCTTTGAATTCCCCTGTTCACTCGGCAGGGCTTAGTGCTAGCAATTGGCGTTTCTGTCCAGTCAATGCACCGTTGTTTTGAGCTGGAGAGAACACCTCTACAATTGTGGAGTTCGTGCCCTCCAGTCTTTAGTTTCTCCTCCATTGAAGATGCTTGTCTCGAGATCAGTCTCTGCTGGTTGTACCAGTGATTCTAACAATCACACAGCATTCAGGCTCATCCTTTTCAAGTCCCAACGGCAACGTATTAATGATGAAAAGTAAATTTTCTAGCCTTTCAAGGAATAACTTGAAATCACACAGCAACATGTGGCAAAAATCTAAAAAGTGAAGAAACATTTTTATGGGCAGTTTATCATTCGTGCATTTTAATTTCTTGGCAGCCATAATTTAACCTCTGGTTAACAGAAAGGAAAGACAAGAACTAGGATAGAAATAGACTGGTTCATACATTTTCTTCCTCTAAAAACTCTAATGTGAGAATTGCCTTTTAATACGTGGTTGAAGTTTATTTTTTTTTTTTTTAAAAAAAGCTCCCATTAAGAACTTTCAGCAGAGATTGTCAAACTGTTTCTCAAAGCCGCAGCTTTTCTACGGTGGTACCTCAGGGCTGCCAAAAGTGAGGCTGAGTGTGGGGGCTTTTCTTTCCCCTGCCCACCCCAGTAGTTTTCCTTATTATCTGTTTTACATTTGGATTTCTGCATAAAATTTACAACAAAAAAAATAGATGCTAGGAACCAGCCCTGTGGCACAGTGGTTAAGTCTGGCACACTCTGCTTTGGCAGCCTGGGTTCACAGGTGTGGATCCCAGGCGTGGACCTACACCACTCATCAAGCCATGCTGTGGCAGTGACCCACATACAAAATAGAGGAAGACTGGCACAGACGTTAGCTCAGGGACAAACTTCCTCAAGCAAAAAAAGAGGAAGATTGGTAACAGATGTTAGTTTAGAGCAAATCTTTATCACCAAAAAGAAAGAAAGAAAATGGATTCCAGGGGGGAAAAAATCTAAAATCCCTGAATGTTGGAATCGGGGAGACATTTATCTTCCTCCAATCAATGCAACTCATTTTTCTGTAATGAAATGACCAAAATGTCATGTTGCAGGATGTGTAGAGGATGTTTGCCTGGGCTCTCCTCCCTTTCCTAGCAGCACCCTGCATTACCTCTCTCCCACTGAAGGTGATGCTGGTGGATCCAGGGACTTCTTCTGCAGGAGCAGAAGTGCCCTGGTCCTTCTTCTCAAGGTCCCAGGACAGCAAGGGGGTCTGCTCCTTCACTCAGATGCTCTCTCCTAGGTCTTTGAATCTGGAGCAAGGGACACAGAGGTACATAGGGGCTTTATGCATTTTATCAGTGGTACCCTGACCTGTCAGGAGACCTTGCTAGGGTTCCTCCCTCTTGGTCTTCCAGAGCTGTCTTGGTGCCTGTCCCTTTCCAAGCTGGATTGTCCAGCCTCCCAGCAATTTAGTAAGTCCCTGATAATCCTTCCAGCTGCACGTTTTCTTGCACTGTGCCTCTTCATTTTCCATGCCTTAGTCTTCCTGGTCTCTTCTGAACCAGACCATAGACTGCCTTAGGGAACCCGCCACTAAAATTTAGCTACTCACTGTCCTGTGGAATGTATCTTTCTCCTCTTACAAGGGCTTTGGTGGCCCACATACACTCTCTCCCCCTCTCCTGCAATGCATACACTCACCCCTCCCTGTTTTCTGTGTGCCGTGGTCATATCCCAATGTGGCCCAGATTCTCTATACAGTATGTTACCCCAGCAACAGCGGGAAAGCATGTAGGCCTCAATGTCTGGAAAGTCAGGAACACCTGCCAGGAGGGTGAAGGTCAAGAAGGTCAGAAACAAACAAGGCTATCAGGAACACAGAGGTCAAAGCCAGACTGAGAGGCAGGCAAGTGTTAGAGAAAGCACAGGAAAGAGGCACAAAAGCCAGACACACAGGGAATTTAGGGCAAGGTGCCAGCATGATGAGAAGATTACTCTGAGGTAAGGTCTAGTTTGTACAGGGTCCCCTGTGTATTCTGTGCCAGAACAGGGACTGCCCTGGGGAGGGTGCCTAAGGCTCCCACCCCGACTCAAGTACAACAATATGGATTTTTATCCACATCCTGTGGGACTTCATGAAGACAGTCCACCATTTCATTAACACAATGGGGACAATAAGACCTTCTTGATAAAAATAGCTGTCATTTATTGAGTGCTTACTATATGCCAGCCTCTTTGGGAACGTGCTTTGAGTGTAAGGAGAATTGAGGCTGAGAAAGGTTAGTAACTTGCCCAGGACCACATACCAAGTAAATGGTGAAGCTGAGATTTGAGCTCCTATCTGTCAACTCAGAACCCAAGTTCTTAATCATTGAGCATCCCGTCCCTAAATGACGTTAACTAGGACTGGGCTCTAGAATACACACATAACTATGTCTTCCATCCCAAGCTTCCTACCTGGCGTAAGAACGAGTTCAATAAATACGTGTTGAATAAACACGTATGAAGGAGCCTGTTAGCCCCACTCTCACGTGCTGGTGTAACTACAGACACAGCGGCCATCGCTTGCCCACAACCCTACGGCTTTCTTCTGGGAAATGCTTCTTCCGCTCCTCCAACCGCCTGCAAATAGGAGCTGCCCTTCACTTACAGGGCCTCCTCTGATTGGCTCGGGTGGCCCTGCTTAGAGCTGATTGGAACAGGTTCGGACCCGGGGTGAACACAAGCTAGGCCAATCAGACCAATCAGAGTTTGCCATCGACGTTTCAGCTGGGACCAGAGGCTAGTCTCAGTCTCCCTCTGGTGGTGATGCTAGGGGACGCCTAGCTAAGAGCAGCTCGTGGTTATATATCCGTGAAGTGATACGTCTGACAATATAAAGCTGACCTGTAGACGGAAACGCAGAGATTGAGAGATAGAGATTGAGAGATAGAAACCGCAAGGAGAGATGGAGAGAAAGTAAGAATGGCAGCCTTTGAGACCTGATATCAGGTTGTTCTCAAGTCCCGGCTCCACCCCTGTCCTTTGTCAACGCTAGTTGGGTTTAGTCACTTCCACTCAAAATAATTCTGACCAAAACAGTGGATTTATAAAAATTCTCACTAACACATTAAGTCCATGTTTATACTGAGATAAAGGGGAAAATACTTTCTGTATTCTATCTCTGCATATGGCATATGCTTCTCCATCTCTAAACTTAGACTATGCAGCCCTACAAGGGAGGGTAGTGGTGTGGATTGACAGAGCAGAGAAACAGATTTTCGGAATAATTCACCAATAACACCCCTGTTTGCTTATATTCCTTCCTGACTGTCAAGACTTTTATATTACAAGGAAGCTTTCCTTACCATTAGGTAGTGACAAATAAATGTTACAGTATCACATATTTCTACAGAATAGGTAATAATAAAGTTTTTATTCTGAAGAACTCTGGGGCACATCGATAGAGGTTCTTGGCCAACCTGGCCATGAGGAAGTTAGCTGAGCTTAATTTAATTCATCATTAATTTTTTCTATAGTAATTAATTACTATAATATTACTATTAGTTATTGATTTGTATAATGGGTAAATAGGAGATAATTCTTCACCTTACAAAAAATACGTCATGGAATTGCTGCAAATATTTAGTTTCAGAGTATAAGATAGAACCCTGACAATTTACAAAATCTCTTCTAACGGGGAAACCAAAGACCACAGTGAGTCCAGCCATATTTAATTCACCCACAACTTATCAAAAACTTATTTATGAGGCCGGCCTGGTTGCGTAGTGGTTATGTTTGTGTGCTCTGCTTCAGATCCCAGGAGCGCACCTACACACCATTCATCAAGCCATGCCCTGGTGGCGTCCCACATACAAAGTAGAGGAAGATCGGCACAGATGTTAACTCAGAGACAATGTTCCTTACCAAAACAAAACAAAACAGATTTACTTATTACATGAAACGGGGCTGCCAAGTACAGGTGTGCAGTTTGTGCACTGCCCAATGACACATGGCTTGGGGTACAAGTGGGAGCTGAAACCCAGCCTTCACTTGTCACCCTGAGACACGTGCCCATGAGGCTGCCTCTGCTCTCTTCGTGGCACCATGTAAGCCAGCAGTGGCCCCACCAAAAGCAAAGCAAACCTGCCCGGGGCCTAAAACTCTTTTGAAAGAAAGAGGCATTCTTCTGAAACACAAAATAGGAAAATCATGACAGAAATGACATTGTCACTATAAAAATTAGGCACATAAATGCCTAATAAGTGCTTGTTAACTAAATGAACACATTATAGTATAAGAATGGTAATGATTTTCTTGATAATATGCCAAAAGGAAAATGATAGCAAATGCCTTAAATTACATGCCTTTATTTCTTTTCGTGGCTTATTTCTTCTGTATAGTTGTTTTATGCCCACTTGACCCAACAGCATTAGGATTGATGACAACCTTATTATGTCCCTTCCCTTGTCACCAGAAGGGACACCAGAAGAGTAAGATACTTATTTTAACTTAAAAAAAAAATGTCTTACGTACTATCAGTGCTTGTCTCCTCTATCTCTATCCTCCTAGCTGCCCCAATCCTCATGGAACACATGACTGATGGGGAAATAGCCCCAGTGAGCCGCATAGTCACCTCCCCATCGCTAGGGTTTCGGTTTATCAACATTGAAAATAAATTCCACTCCGTGGCTCACCATAGTTTGCTTTTCTCATAGCACAGAAAGGTCCTGGACATGCCTCCAGTGCTTTCTATAAATAACACCTACACATTCCAGCTTTCAAAGGAGCACATTCTGCTAAACATGACTGTGGAGACAAGTAATCCCTGTTTTTCTTGCTGTATATCATGGGTGCTAATTCAGGCTGAGTTTTCCTTATTCCACCTCAGCTTGGCTTTGGTTGTTTTGAGTCTTTCCACAGAGGTCACCATATTACGTCCAGTGCTTTGCAGTTAGTGCCCGGGCCAGTAGGCTCTGCAGTCCTGGGATTCTGGAGTCTCCCAGCTACAATCACCATTAGCTGGACGGGCCACAGTGTTGTTGAGTAGTCTCACAGATATTCTAATCCAAACACCAGAGGTTTGGGAGTCTCCTTATAATTTTAGGGGCCATGAGCCAACTGAAAGTTGAGCTCTGGGTATTATTGACCTAGAACTTCCCCAGCTGAAGCAGGAAGACAGATGACTTGGCAGGAATAGCTAGAGTTAGCCCAAGGGCTCTATGGAATATGTGGCCAACACAAAGACTGTGATTTACTCAGTCCTCCTCCAAGCCAATGCCAGCCTGCAATATCACCTGGGCATTATAGGATGGGGCTTGGTTGAGTCTTTTCTTGTTTCTTCCTTTTTGTTTTGACTTTTTATTTTTCCAAAAGCACATGCCATTCAGCCCCAGAAATGTGAAATAGAAGTATTCTACAGTTACTTGTTGTTAGCTCTTTATTTTGAATAATTTTTTTCTTTAAGACCCTTACCCCTTTCTGTCTGTAATCTCCCATTCAGCTCTAAAATGCCAAGAGGCCCATCAGTCACACCAGATTTACTGCAAGAGTGTTAGTGAGCTGTGCAGTGCCTTTCCGTTTACAAAATGTGGCATCACGTCCATTCCGTCACTGAGCCCCAGAACAACCCTATGGGGCAGGAATTGTTATTCCCATTTTAGAATTGAAGAAACTGAAATCAGACTGATTATGTGACCAGTCCCCAGAGGACAGCTTCTCAAACGTGGAGGTTCAGCCTTAACTCTTTACAAACATGGTGTTCATCTTAGGGTGGCAAGAATTTGGGTTGTGCACTTAATAATTGTGTGACTTTGAGCCCATTACTTTACCTCTGGGAACCTTGGTTTCCTCATCTGCAAAACAGGAGCCTTGCAGCCAGAGTTCAAAACCTGGAGGGGAATTCCATTTGTTTCTAATGCAACTCACTTCTTTCCCTACCCCTAAGTTTTTCCGCCTTTGAGGGGAGACCCAAGGGCTTTCCGTTTCCATTTGTCATGGGAAGTCAGTGGAGTTCTGGTGTCTATATTACAGGCTCGGGTGTGAATCCTAAACTGTAGCACTTACTACCCGTGTGACTTGGGCAATTTATTTAATCACTTTAAGCTTTAGTTTCCTTACCTATAAAATGAGATAATAATAGTGCCTATCTTGTAGTGTTGGAGAGTGAGTATATAAAGTGCTTAGCCTGGCACATAGGGACCTTCAAATATTCAAATTTAACTATAATTATGATTGTCACTATTGCCTCTCTTTCTTAGCATATAGCAAGCTTGGTACTGCCCCAAGTACCATTGAACCAGACCATTCATCAATTTTTTTATCATAATGAAAAAGAAATTATAAACCATAACTTCCTTCCACTCTTTTTTTTTTTTTTTTAATCAATTCAATGCCAAACTATACCTGGCTATTGGCCTCACTGTTTGAAGCACTCTTCTTGAAGATGGAGATGGTTCACCTTCTTAATTGATGATTGGTTTTGACCTCTGGAGCTGGATGGTTTATGTATGGGCAGCTGACCAAGGGCTTTTTCCTATGGCTTGTAGCCTGTAACCAAGCCCATGCAGACAGTTGGGTGGTTTTTGCTAGAACAGAAATTATGGGCCATGTTGGCAGCCAATCACAAAATTCTTTTGCCTTCCATTACCTTATGTTGAAAGATAAATTTCCTTCTCCTCTACCTTTTGTGGAAATAAAAGCAAGCAAACATGATTTCTGAACAAAGCGGTTTTAAGGAGGGGCTTTGCTGAAGGTACAAGTTCTCTTGTTGCAGAAGGACAGCCTGGCTCTGGGAGGAGATACATAGACCTTGCTTAAGAATAATAGGCAAGGGGCTGGCCTGGTGGCATGGTGAAGTTTGCACACTCCACTTCAGCAGTTTGGGGTTCATGGGTTCAGATCCCAAGTGTGAACCTACACTCTGCCCATCAAGCCATGCTGTGGCAGCATCCCACATACAAAATAGAGGAAGACTGGCACAGACGTTAGCTTAGCAACAATCTTCCTCACACACACACACCCAAAAACAGACAAGACTTGGGTCAGGAACAATCTTTACTTCGCACTATCTTAGGGTTTTAGGTCCCTTGTAGGGCATTTTCCTGAGGGCTTCTTGTCATGATTCCCACAAACTTGTTCTGAAAATTATACTGTGTTATGTACATGTATGTATGTAGCACTTAGGAAGTGCCAGTTCTCTTCTTCTTTATATAAGTCAGGATCCATGCAGAATCCTCAAACAGGGTAAGTTTGGGAGGAGTTTAATGGGGAGTCTATTTACAAAAGTAGGCTGGGTAAAGGGAGAAAACTACAAGGGATGGGGAAGTATCCTGGAGCCAGCAATGACAGGGCCATCTGTAAAGATCTATAAAGGCCAGTGTATTAGTTTCTTGGGGCTGTTGTAACAAAGTACCCCAAATTGGGTGGCTTACCACAACAGAAATTTATCGTCTCACAATTTTGGTGGCTAGAAGTCTAAAATCAAGGTATCAGCAGGGCCATACTCCCTCTAAAAACTTTAGGGAAATCCTCCTTGCCTTTTCATAGATTCTGATTATTTTCCAGTAACCTTTGGCATTTCTTGGCTTATACATGCATCACTCCAATCCTCTGTCTTCACATGGCTTTCGTTCTCCCTGTGTCTCTGTCTTCAGATGGCCTTCTTATGAGGACATCAGTCACATTTGTAGAGGTCTACCCTATTCCAGTATGATCTCGTCTCAACTAGTTATGTCTATAAGGACCCTATTTCCAAATAAGGTCACATTTGGAGGTATCAAGGATACGGACTTCAACATATATTTCTTGGAGGGACACAGTTCAACCCATAACAGTTATCCTTCCAGATGGAGAAGGTTGAAGAGTGGATGTAGGGGAAGAGGCAGAGAAGAATCACACACTCTTTTTTTTATCATGCCCTCCTTGGTTCACATTCCACAATGTCCCAAACTTTGGCCTCTCTTCTTAAGCTTCTAGGTCCTTCTTTCCTTACTTTATTTCATTTTTCATTGAAGTATAAGATAAATAGAGAACAGTACACAAACAATAAGTGCATCGCTTGAGGAATTTCTACAAACTCAACGTACACTGTAAACAGCATTTGGATGAAGAAACAGTATTACACCACAGAAACCTCTATCGTACTCCCTTCCAGTCACTACCTTCCCCCGAGAATAGCCATCTTTCTGGCTTCTAACCATACATTTGTGTTGCCTATTTTTGAACTAAGTGAACATAAGTGAAATCATACAGTGTGTACTCTTTTGTGTCTGATTTTTTTCACACAACATTGTGTCTCTAAGATTCTGCTTTATGTATCGTTATATCCTAGCATATGCCTGCTTCATATTAGGTACCTAATCAGTTTTTTTGAGTGAGTGAGTTAATGAATGAATGAATGAATGAATGGGGAGGGTAGAGACACCATGAATAAGGATCACAGGATGGAAAAGGTACAACAACAGAGTCAGCTCTTCTTCAAGAGGCTCAAACATTGGTATCATCTTGTGTTATCACCTTGCAGCTTCTGCCTGCTTTTCCTCAAGGTCTTGTCATCACTCCCCCCTGCTTCACCTTAGGATTAGGCGTCTCTGAAGACCGCATTTTCTCCTCTTCAGTAGCATCTTCAGTACATAGATTCTCCTGACCATGGACTTCATGCATATTAGGAATCCTTCTAGTACTTTAATCTCTAATACTTTAAATCTTTTTTCCAGTTCTTTCCCTTTGATATTTAGACATGATTCAATTTTTCTTTACCATGAAATATAGCCTCATTTTCTGAGTCAATGATTTACATATTTTGCTTCCATTCCACTTTCTCTCCAAGCTGCGGCTCTTTCAGAATTCTCCATGAATGCCAAGGCCTCCACATTCTCCTGGGACCCTACACTCTCAACATTGGAGTGCATCTTAGTTACTGCCTCTCTTCCTGTTCTCATCTTTCCTCCTTACTCAGTCAGCTGCCAACTCATCCAGTACTTTCCCTTTAATGCCTCTCTTACTAAATCTATAGTTACCACATTGATCAATGTCTTACTCACCTCACACATATGTTCAAAACAGACTCTTATCTGTATTTTCTCCCATTTCAGTTTATCCTTCACGTACAGAATAGTTTTTGTTACCTGCTTGTGAAATGAGAGGCTAATCAGACCCAGCTCAGTTCTGTCCAATCACATTTCTCCTTATTTAGCATCATAACTGCACCCACCCTCATAGAACCAGCTTCTCGTATCTTTCTAGTTGCTGTCATCATGCCTTGATCACTCCTCATTTGACAAGTGTTCCTCAAAACACAAGAAAGGAAGGGTATTTTGATAGTATTTGCTATTTTGATAGCCTTATTATCCTTCATTTATAAAATTTCTCAAACTTAGGATTCAGCTTGTCAGGCTGTTATTTTGCAACCTTTAAAAATATGTCCTAACACTGCAACCTCTGCTTCACACATAGGCATATTCCCAGAATTAAGTCACGAGTCAAGTTTTAATCATATCAATCATTTATAAATTATATGGGCTAGAGTGTGCTGATGGCCCTTATTACTAAGTGAAGAAGTATGTTGGAAATTAAGTCATTTAACAGTGCCTATGCAGGTAATCATTTGGTGGTAAAGTCTTAGCTAGCTTAACAACTATATAAAGTAAGACATCACATATTTTTGCAAAATGACTTCAGGGTTAAAAATCAAAGGTTAAAAACTCAGAGTCTTCTCTTTCTGTCATGAATACTTTTCAATTTTTACAGCAGAAACAAGAGACTACTTTTATTACACTATTTATGGTAGCCAATTATCTCTTTGTAAAAAGAGGTTTCATATAACCTATTTTAGAAGAACAGTTAAGAGGCTATTTTGGTTTTCACTGTCCAGAGATTTTGCTCCTTTTTATATCATAGTCATATATTGTAATCAGAGTAGGGTTTTTGCGCATGGTTTTATTCAGAGGAAGTTACTGTAATTCAGAAAGGATATTAATCCCTGCCAGTCACCAATCTGAATATAGCTCAAGATTGGTCAATGATTCCCTGTACCGTTTCCAGGAATAGATTAGAGTACTGCCTGGAGGGCAGGGAAGGGCTGGCTGGGGGGGACTCAGGGACAGTAGCTTTATGTCTTGAATACTAGCAAAAAAATTTGGTACATGCACATTTGCTATCACTTGGTTTTGTAGCCCAACAATGCTTCTTGGATTTCTTCTCGTAATCAATGAAACCAAATATGTCCCAGTCTTTGATGGTGCTGTCACTTTGATTCCTGACTTTATGAAAAAGCCATTCTGGTAATTTTCATCCTAGTCTTAGCCTCAGCTAAGTAAAGTTTTTTTGAATTTGTCATCTTCAGTCTTAGGAGAGGTTACATTAGAGTTGAAGCATAGTAGTGATGAAGGTGGAAGTCCATGCTAAACCAGCTTCGGGCAAAGAAGCTTGACTTTCTGAGTATTAAGTTGATTGTTTGCAGAATCTTAACTCAACTGAAATGTCTGCATGTGATTGTATAAGTTGAGATTTTAGCTGAAGAGTTGAAATATTCTTCTACACTACTATACAAAATTCTCCCTCCTTATAAAAAAACACACTGCAATCTACCTAGCTCATTGCCTTATTAACTGATAATGTAGGCAAAAAATTTTATAAGCAATATGTTACCATACAAACAGTAATTACTATTCTAACTCTTAACAAGTGGGAACCTCATGGATAAGATAGTGAAACAAAAGTTCCTATAAGGTATAATCATTAAGTAAGCACACAAAAGGCTCAGCAGTGTTCAGCAATGTTCCTAGATGAAGGAGACAATATGACATCTATAAACAGAGTTCTGGGCCTTCTAGGTAATGTATAAACTCTGTTTGGGATTGTGATAAACTTCTCACAACTTCTTAACTTCTGGAACCTAGATGTCTAATATAGGCTTGTCCCTTTGTTAATCACTTACATCGTAGATGGTGTATTCTAATGTGTATATTTTCCATTTAAGATACTGTTGTAGTCAAAGTACTTCAAAAATTCAGTGTATATTTATATTCTCTACAAGTTGTTCAATATAAGCATAGGTTAGAGCCTCCAACTTTTGTAGACCAACTCACCAAAAGTCAGTACTTTGAAAAACAAGATTCAGTTAACTGAATGACCAATTTGCCAAAATTTACTGATTTAGCAAAAATGATTTTAATATTTAAATAGGAGTATTCACTTTTAGTTACTGATGATAAAACATACAAAATTAATGCTGAGTGTCATTTGAAGAATTGGCAGAAAAAAAATCTAAAAATGCTTAAAAACTGTCACCCAAAAGAGAAGTCAGAACCATCCTAGCACATATAAAATACTAAAAGTTTGGCTTTAAACAAAGGACAATTGGAATATGTAGAGTTGGTGGCATTTTGTTGACAGACTTGATGTGAAAACCTTATAAAGCGTCAGAAGAGCCAGGAGGGTGTCCAGAGGGGGTAGTACTATAGTGGACCATGTGACTAGCGCAGGTAGAGAAATAAACAAGCTAGATGTGACGAGCAACCACACCACCTCAAATGTTGACCACTAGTTGTTAAGAAAGAGTTGAAGGTTGATATGCTACCTGAGAAACTGGCAAACTAGCTTTAAAGTGTCATATGATTAGGAAAATGTAAAATGGCATTAAATGAGATTCCTTTATTGATTTTCCCAAAACTTTGGAGAGGTTTGTTCTATGTTGTAAACTATATCGTTCTGTTGTTGTTGTTTTTGTCGTTTCTCCTGCCCATTGCTACAAAGTCAGTGTAACTCAATCTCGAGAACACCTCGTCCTTGGACATCCTGTGTCGTGAGCTGCTGTGTGCTCAGTAATCAGTGGAATTGATGTTTGCGTTCCAATGTGGATAGTTCTCTCACAGAGGTGTCTGTACTAGAACCTCAATTGCCCACTTCCAGCTTCTTGGGGCTGTCAATTAATTCCCTAGGCTTGGATGACTTGATGACACGAGCTAGCAGAATTGCCAGTGCTGCTTTTCTTAGTTATTGTTAGTAGTATTTATTATTGTTATATAATATCATTGGTAGCAGTTCCTCATGTGTTAGGCAAACAATAGTGGAAACTTACTGGCAGCAATCTGGAAGCCCGATCCACTATCCTAGAAAGAGTTCAGGGAAAACCGGGCTTCCCCAAGCATAGTGTGACTGTCCCAGAGAGCAGCAGAAGTTGATACCACTGAAGCAACTGGAACAAACTCGAAGGTTGGAGGCATATATTAGAGCCTCACGAATCGACTTGGAAATATTTTCAGATGCAGGGAAGTGGGAAGTGGTGAGATGTTTTGAAGTTTCCATCCTTACATTGGCACCCCAGAATCTGCTAAGTTACTTTGATACATTGAACTCTGACGGTGAAGACGGGAAGATATTCTCATCCTGTCTTCTGCCAGTTTGTCTCGTCAGGAATTATGACATTACACATTTCAGCAATGAATGAGTTTCACTATGTGTAAGGGTTTTTTTTTAATCTTCAGCTTCGTTGGGGTATAACTGACATATAAAATTGGAAGATATTTAAAGTGTACCTCATGGTGATTTGATATACATGGACATTGTGGAAAGGTACCCCCCATCTAGTTAATTAATACATCCATTACCTCACATATTTTTCTTTTTTTGGTGAGAACATTGACGTTCTACTCTCTTAGCAAATTCTAGTTATGCGATACAGTGTTATCAACTGTAGCCACCGTGTTTTACATTAGATCCTCAGACCTTATTCGTCTTATAGTTGAAAGTTTGTGCAGGTCTTCTTTGGATCTATGGGGTTCTTTGCATATTCACCATATTAGAAATTTTTCAGCAACAGATAGATTTGCTCTCAAAGCCACAGAGGAGGTAGAATGTCCAGCTGTTTAGGAAAGGTTACCTAGGTTCTTAATAGCTTCCATAATATTCCCTCATTTAGCATGAGCAGTATAGCTTGAATGGTCTGTACTCGCCACTGCTCTTACAACTTTGCCCTCTGGGACCACATGTGCCTGGAAATGCTAACTGGGGCATATTTCAATTCTCCTGTACGTCTTTTCCATCACATGCTCGCTGTTCCTGTGGTAAAATATTCCAGGAGCGGAAGTTGATACAAATTCCAATGACATTGCGTTTACAGTATCACCAACAGCACAGTAACTGCCATATCACTTCGGGGTTTATCCTGAGACACAAAGTCAAATGGTCAAATTTTCGGTGGGCTAAAAACTCAAGATTCATGAGTCTTCACTTAACGTCAAACCCACCAATGTTTTCATTCCATGTTCTGAGTGCTCAGTGCCCTTGTTGAGGATAGACTGGCAAGACAAAAGTGCCAGCACAGTTATACACAACACATGACTATGGAATTATGTGGAACATAACAATTTGTTTAATGCATTCAAGGTTTTGGACAGATCTAATCAAGCATCTGACCAAAAGAGATAGGAAGTCACCACTGTTACATAGTCATATCAAATAGAATGCCAAATTTTTGTTGAAATAATAGCATTTCATATGAAAATTATTAGATTACATTGATAATTTTTCTTTTGAAATGTATTACCATTTTCAGGATTCTTATTTCAAAATTTCAGATGGCATTAGTTAATATTAAAAAAGTAACCCAGGGGCTGGCCCCGTGGCCAAGTGGTTAAGTTCGCGTGCTCCGCTGCAGGCGGCCCAGTGTTTCGTTGGTTTGAATCCTGGGCGCGGATATGGCACTGCTCATCAAGCCATGCTGAGGCAGCGTCCCACATGCCACAACTAGAAGGACCCACAACGAAGAATATACAACTATGTACCGGGGGGCTTTGGGGAGAAAAAGGAAAAAAATAAAATCAAAAAAAAAAAAGTAACCCAATTTGAGTATCATCAGTTAGCAAAATTAATAATTTCTCTAATAGTGCTAAGGCTATTAAAACTGTAATTGTAAAATTGTCCTAACTGCCAAAAGCACACCTAGAAACCCCAGAATGAATCCATCTTATTTTCTGTGTTTATAGATGGTCAAACATATAAAATTAAGGTTAATATTTAGTGCAGGGTCTCGTATATGGTAGGCATTCAATAAACATTGATTTAATTAAATATAGAAATAAACGTTGCTTGGGCGCTGATATTGGGTCTTGCTGATCTTTCCAGTCTCCTCTCTCCCTTGTTGAGAGTTTCCTCTCATCATCCTCAGAACTGTTCATCTGGTTTCCACTGCCCCTCATCTGTTACACATGTCTAGACTCAAACTGTAGAAAGTGTTTCGTTGTTTTCCCTGAGACGCTCCTCAGCCCCTGTATAAATCAGTGGTTCACAAAGATGGATACTGCCTACTTCTTCTGTTTCAGCCCAACCAAGAAAACTTGTTACAGATGGATCAGTGGAGTGATGTTAAAATTCCGTCACTCTACAACTGATAAGAAAAGTGTAAGACCTGCTAAGGGTTGTGATTTATGAAGAGTCAGGAAACCAGTACAGAAATAAATGTGGTTCCAGCAGAGCCAAATGTGAGCCTTTGGCCTGTCGTCACGGAGGCCAAGGTCCGAAACCCGTGGGTGCCCTGCAGGCTGTGGAAACCGCTGTGGTGCCCACTGGTGACACTAGCTGTGGTGGTAGGAGGGTACGTTTCCTTACCCGTCATTACCACAAAGAGAAAGAAGCTGACTCTGCAAAGCCTTTTCTTTTCAAAGTGAGAATTTTGAAACCTTTTGACAAGCAAAATGGGAAAAGTAGTTGATTGCCTTCCGCTTCCTCCCCCAGGATTGAGGGCTTATTAAAGACCACTGGAAAGGGCGGAGATCAGGAGAATGAATTTGAGGGAACATCTTCACATTGAAAGTGAGCCCAATGACCTGGACGTTGGAAATTCTAACAAGATGGGAAAAGGAAGTGGATGCTGTTTCATTCACTAATGTAGCATAACCCTAAGTAAACAGTCATATCACAAAGCACAAAGCACCCTCTACCCGCTACCTTTCCACCTCCCATAAATATGATAGAGGGAAAATAAAGCCAGCGAGTAACTTTCTTTAAATTCTCAGGCTACAGGATACAATCATAACGTACTCTCTATTTTCATTTTGCTAGAATAAAGGAAATAAAATAATTTTTTCTAATTTAAAAATGGACAAAGTGATGAACACAAGAGTGGTTTACTGAAGAAAAAGGCCAAGCAGTAGAAGAAGTCAGTTATCTTTGGTCTCTTAAGGGACCCCTGAGGCAGGACAGACTGTAGTCCCTCCGCAGAGGTACCCCGGATCTCTGATGAGAGTCTCTACCCTTACGTAAGGATTGCAAGGAGCACCGAACATAGTCTGCAAATATGAGAATTGTAGAGCATCAGTCTCTCCGATGGGCTTTACTGTCTAATTAGAGGAATGAGAAATGAAGACATAAAAAGGCCAGGAGTCTGAGAAACTCGTACGTGACTGTTACTGCTAGCATCTGACTCCATTTCACTCTGATGGATCCTGTGGTCCCGCTAAGGACCCTTTGCTGATCCTGCAACACGTGCTTCACACCCATCCTGCCCTTTCTCAAGATTCTTAATAACGGGCTAGCTTCAAGCCAGGCCTCTAAAAGAAACCTGCTGGGTGATGCAGACTGTGCAGAGAGCGCAACTGAGAAATCGGCTGAGCAGGTGGCTCGCGCCGTAGAGCTTAGTGTTGCGGGGGGGCGCACAAGCCCAGAGAGACTATCATTTACTGGAATGTGTCTTTCAGGGCTGCAAGTGCTGGATATTTTGATGTTTATGAAATTACCTAACAGGGAGAGGGAAAGCAATTAGCTATCAGAGTAATTTCAAATAACAGCATCTTAAAATTCAGGATGACAAAAACAGGGCAAAGTGGGTGTCATTAATGAATCGCTGTGGCAAGAGGAGAAATGAACATGCTCTTTTAAAGTGATCAGAAAGTATTTATGAGAGGCCAACTGTTTGAACCACACTTTGGAGATTAAGACAGTCAGAGACAACATGATTCTATCTTTCAAGGAGATTATAGGACTTACATTTAAAGCTTAGTTACAAAAGCATTTTAACTATACAAGATAGGTATGTTTATGAGTGAGTGTGTTATATGCTGTGGTGTGCTGGTAAATCAGCTCTCTTAAAAAACAAGAAACTCTGATTTGTAGTGTTTGCCAGCTTCTGTGGTGTAAATACCCCCACCATGGCCATCACTGAACACGGAGTTGGAAAGAGATCTGCGTAATTGTCGCTCACAAGCCCATACCAGCCAGCTCCAGCACACAGCGGTCATCTGTCTACAGGTACAACACCTTAATGGCATTACTTAGATTGTCAGTGCCCTAGATGTCGGGAGAAGGGAAGTCAACCAGTCAGACTCCTGTTAGGAAGGCCTTAATGGGGGAAGGTGGGATTTAAATAGGGGGAAGTATTGTGAACTCTTAAAAGGTAAGGCTGCTTGGGTTATTCTCCTCACCTCTCCCGACCCTGCCCCAGCCTCTGGATGTAGTAGATACTCAATGAAGAAATGTTTGTTGAACAACGAAAACAAATGTTAGATGGAAAAGAGTGGGAAGTCTCTTTTGAGCAAAACTTTTTTTTAAAAAAAAACAAAAACAAAGCTGGAGAGACCAAAGCAAGTATGACCAAATGTTAGTGTCTATTAAAGCTGTTGGCAGATGCATACATACTATTATTATGTATTTTATTTTCTGCTTTCTATATTGAAAATACATTGAAAAAGATTTCTATATTGACATATATTGAAAATACATCATAATAAAAATTACTTAAATTTTTTAAAAACCTGGGAGGAAAGGGGAATTATGAACTAAGGCACAGAAGTAGGAACAAACACACTCTGGTGGATGCTGAGCAGACACTTGGATCTGATCAGAGTGTGGCACGGAGCAGCAAAAGTCGAGGTTGGGTGTAAGATGGGTGACTAGGAATCTTACCCCAGTCAGCTTCGGCCTTTCACACTTCTTCTGAAGTGGTGCTAAAGAACTCAGTCCGTTCCTTCTCCTTAGAATTATAATTCCTGTGTTAAATTTTGAATTTTTGTATTGATGGGGAAAAATTATTAACATTAACCAAAGTTAGAATTAGATGAGAAGGGAAATATTTAATCTTATTTCATAGGGAAGTGGACAGCTTAAATAAAAACACTTGTTATTGTGAAATGAAATCAGTGGTATCACACGGGGTTGATTAATGCAACTGCCTCCATATTGAATGGAGTCCAAGTTGCCCAACCCCCTTTCCTGGCCCTAAACGCACACGTATTCTGAAGCAGGCTAAAATAGCGTCCAGTTGGACAAATGGATACAGTGGCATAGGGTCTCCTGAATTAGAGTGCAGTGTTCTATTCATTGCATAAAACAAAGAATAAATCATACGTAAATTTACACTCCGTTGGAAGTCTATTGTTGATAAAATGAAAGGGGGTAAAATGTAATAATCACGGCAAGCTGGCATTCAAGGCACTGGAGAAAATAGAGAAGGACATTTTCAGTCTGCTTTGTACATTTCACATCGTTGTATTAGCACCTAGTAGTATTAAATAGCACCTTAGAAAATAACTCAGTGCACAAAGGCTCTCAGAAAACATTCGCTGTGTCTCCGATGCACTCCACATAATGCGTTCAGCACCCTACAGACAGGCCATCAAATTACAGTAATAGGAAAACAACAACAAACGCTCGCCTGAAAAACAGGATCTCTGGAATTGGGGATGGAGCTTACTTTATTCTTTCAAGGCTTTATTATATAAAGCTTGCTTTGAGTAGCTACATTAGAATCTGTGTGAAAATAGAGGGCACGGTGGTGGCCATCTATTGAGCAAATGGGGTCACAAATCAATCCTCAGAAACGATCTTCAAAAAGGGAGATTGATAAAAAGTGTACCAACTGACACACAATCAGTATGCATCTGGGACACATTTTACTGACAAATAGTCATTTAGAACACACTGTACCATTCTCCTGTATTGAACTCACAGACGTCTAAGTCCAAGCTGAACCCCATTAACATGTTGTCTCATTCTCGTCAGTATCTTCACACACAGTTGTTTTCCCCTTTTTTAGACTCTCTGAGTTTGCCTTTATGAAATTTTTAGAATATCTCAAGGAATAAAACTTCTACTGATTATTATGGAATTTCCAAGTCAGATGGTTTTCCTCCTACCAAAAATGAAATAATGAAAATTCAAACAGAGGAAGCTTTTCTTCTTATTCTAGTCTCCTGTGCTCACCAAATTCTGATGTTTTCCAGCCACCCTTTATTTTCCTTCTACCTCATATTTACAGCCTTCAGAGATACACGTGAATAAGGTTCTCTTAGCTGATGCGTTTAGTTCTTTTGATTTTATCACATTATTCAAACCTAACATCCAGTAAACTATTCCTATGTTTTTCTCTGAACTTTTTTCTTTCTCTTTAACTTTCTGGCACCTGTGTTTAATACTATGAGAGAAAAATAATAGAACACATTTTTAAGAACAATTTTGGGCTGAATGCTTAAATATAGCTTCCAGAAATATGAGTTTAAGTGCAGTATTCCAGATGTGGTCTAATAAGTCACGTGACATGACATAATAAGTGCTTTCCTGATTGCTGGAGCAGATGTTCTGATCCTCAGCACAGTAGGTACAGTAGGGTTTCCCTGCTTATCTCTCCCTCTTCCATTCCAGGCTCTCCTCGACACGCTGTGCGGCTCCGTGTTCTGTTAAATGATCACTCCTCAAACATACATTCTGCCTCTTCAATGCCTTCCTTTCACTCATACTTTTCTATTTATGCACATTTTCTCAGCTCTCTTTTCAGGTCCCTAAAATCTTTTTTTAAACAACTCTACGCTTGTTAAGATTTAGCCATGTTTTATTAATCTTGGCATTGCTAAGATTCAGATTTTGGTGCATTCTCTGAGGTCTGAATAGGAGATAATCTAGAAAATATACATACATCTAAATGAAAATAACATACCTTAATTAAGATATAGTATTTGGAATTTCATACTAGGACACACTTCCCATATCTTTATGTCTTTGCTTCTTGATATATCTGTCTTTCAAGCAAAGGGATGATATCTGAGTTTTGAGATTTTCAGATGTGAAAATAGTCAAGCAATCTCTTTCCAAAAAGGCAGAATACCTTTAAATTCAGCCTCCTCAGAAATCTGCCATCTTTAACATCCATTTATAAAATATGTTTGTTTTGTCTTTTGAGAAAGATTAGCCCTGAGCTAACATCTGCTGCCAATCCTCCTCTATTTTTTTGCTGAAGAAGACTGGCCCTGAGCTAACATCTGTGCCCATCTTCCTCTACTTTATATGTGAGACGCCTGCCACAGCAGGATGGCTGTCAAGCATGGCTTGAAAAGCAGTGCATACGTCCACACCCACGACCCAAACTGGCAAACCCCGGGCCGAGGATGCAGAATGTGTGAACTTAACTGCTGCACCACCAGGCTGGCCTCAAAATATGTTTTCTTTAAATGATGCTGTAATAAATAGAATATGTTTTTCCATAGAGTAGGTAAATAGTCATTCATCAATCCATCTAATTATTAAATTAGTATGATGCGAAAATGGAAATTATAATTTAAGAGGGAGTTTGAGATGGCATGTTTTTGATATTAAGGAATCAAGAGTAGTTTTTAAATTGCCATATAAAGTGGCATGTCAATGATAAAATTTTATTCTTCTTACACAGAAGTAGTATGACTTATACATTATACAAATTACAGAGTAAAACACTTGGAAAAGTCAGCTAAGAAACTTCCACTGAAGTCTTTCTGTAAGACCCCTCTGGTCTCATTCTGACCCATGTCTTCAGTAACCTCACAAGTATTTGAGGAACAAGAATTCCCTAATTTGTAGTTCTAGCCCCCTAGGCTCCAGACTGTATGTCTACGGGACAGCACCACTTGGACGTCTCAAAGACACCTCACATTCTACATGTTCAAAGCTGAAGTCAAGGTCATGCTCCCCAGACCTGGTCCTCCTCCAGTGTTCTCTGTCTCAGTGGACAGCACCACCATCTACTCAGTTGTGCAAGCCAGAAGCCTAGGAGTTATCCTTGTCATCTTCTCCGTCTCCCCACATCTTTCTACTCCATCACTTAGTTCTGTTGATTTGTATCTCCTAAATATGTCCACTTCTCTTCAACATCACCGTCATCCACTCAAGCCAAAACCATCATCATTTCTTCTTTATTAGTAGGGTGACTAACCATCCAGGTTTGCTCAGGACTAAGAGCATTCCCAGGATGTGGGATTTGCAGTTTTAAACTAGGACTGTCCCAGCCAAACCAAGATGAGTTGATCTTCCTAATTATTGATCTCTCTGCTTCCACTTTTGCCTGCTAATCCTTCTCCACACTGAAGCCACAGTGATTTATTTAAAATAAAAATAAAAAATGTGAGATATCAGTTCATACCCATTAAAATGTTTGAAATTTTAAAAACTGACCATGCTAGGTACTGGTGTGGATGTGGAGGAACTGGTACTCTTGTACACTGTTGATGGGAATGTAAAATATACCTTGGAGTAAAAAAATGTATTTTGGAATGTAAAACCACGTGGAAGAACTGTTGGGCAGTTTCTTACAAAGTTAAACAGATACTTAACGTCTACTGTTATGTTTATCCAAGGAAACATATGTCCTCAAAGAGACTTTTAGATTAATTGAAGCTTTATTCATGACAGCTCAAAAGTGGAAACAACACAAATGCCCATCAACAGATTAGTGGATAAACAAATTGAGGGCTATCCAAACGATGGAATACTACTCGGTACGAAAAGGCCTGACAGATACATGCCACAACGTGGCTGAATCTCAAAAACACGCTGAGTGAAAGAAACCAGACATAAAAGAGTACATACCATAAAATTCCATTTACATGAAATTTTAAAATAGGCAAAAATAATATATATAGTGACAGAAAGCAGATCAGTGGCTTCCTGGGGCTGGGAGGTGTCGCTGAGACTGGAAAGGGACATGAGAGAACTTTCTGGGGCAATAGAAATATTTATATCAATTTTTGTGGTGGTTACAAGCATACATTCATTTGTCAAAGCTCGTCAAACTGTATAGTTAAAGTGGGTAGATTTTATTGATGTAAATTATACTATGGGATTTCAAAAAGAAAAGTAAATAATTTTTTAAAACCTGCAAATCTGATCATGTCACCCTGCTGTCTAAAACACTTCAAAGGCTTCCTGTTACTTTCAGAATGAACAGCAAAATCTTAACGTCTGGCCCTGCCTGCCTCTCTGGTCCTATCTCATGTCACTTCCCCCCACTTTCTGTGAGCCAATCCTGCAGGCCTTCTCTTTCTTTTTTTGACTCCTCTGTACCTCCTACCTCAGGGCCCTTGTACGTGCTTCTCTTTCTGCCTGGAATGCTCCTCCCACCTCTTCTTCATGGTTCGTTAACACCTACTCATCATCCTTCAAATAGAAACTCAAATGGTACTTCCTCCAGGAAGCCTGCCCTGACTGGAGTATGGTACACTCTTATTGCATCTCCTATGCTGTAGAACTGCTTTTATAGCACTTATTGCAATTTGTAATTATATGTTTGTGAGATATTTTGACTAATGTCTGCCTTTTCATTAGACTTTAAGAGCCATGAGGTTAAGACTGTTTTACTCAATATTATATACCCACACTTTACACAGTGCTGGGCTTAGAGTAGGACTCAATAAATATTTACTAAATGAATGAATGCTCCATTACAAATGACAACTAACCATCACTCCTACATTACAGTAGAATAGTATCTCAATCAATCGGTCTATGCAGTTTTATTATTTAAACTCAAATTAATTAGTAAAGAATTTCAATTTCCAAACACTTTTATACCTATGCAAGCCTTACATTAACATTTTTTTTCACCAAAGCCAAGCAGGTCATTGGCTATCCGGTTGTTCTACAGGTCCCCAGAAAACTGAAAATTTATTAAAAACAGACAT
This sequence comes from Equus quagga, assembly GCF_021613505.1. NCBI lineage: Eukaryota > Metazoa > Chordata > Mammalia > Perissodactyla > Equidae > Equus > Equus quagga. The sequence continues at coordinate 14,795,986 of NC_060269.1, forward strand.
AAGATAGAATTCACAAAATCACGTTATTGTTATATTGTTGATCATTTTTGGAATTTGCATTGTTAAATAAAACATCTATTTCTCCTAGCATAATACACTGATGTTTGTCTTTGCCAATATAAGTTAAGCCTACTTGATAATAATTTAAACGTGTTCTTAAAAATACACAGCACGCTTTTGAATAAAGAGGAAATATCAAAGTCATTATGTAACTACCTCAACAGAAACATTATGTCCTGGTAGGAAATCATCTGATAAAAGCTTTTGATGACACCAAATCTGGGTAACCTTTTGAACACATTAGAGTTAATAGTCATAAAATATTTCCTCATGAATCTTTATGTTTTACCGTTAGCAACTCTCAGAAGAATGGAACACTTTTCTTTTTGGATTTGCAAACTATCAGAACAATGAGAAATTAAGATATTTTAAACTAATAACATAAGGATGTTATTTCAAATCTTTTGAACATGTGAACGACCCTGCTACTTATTGTACAAAACAGAATAACCATCATCACCTCTGCTATGTATGATGGTGGTTGACCATGATCTCTTGTCAAAATACTTGATATGGCAAAAATCAATTCATCCTATGTTGGTGAAAGCGGAACACATCTTTGTTGAATTAATGTGGGTCAGTAAGTTACTCATGATTAGCAGAATTTACTTCCAGGAAAAATGTTGCCACTTCAGAGGAAAATAAATGACTTCTTTTTCTCAGAAAACAACAACAAAAATAACAGGAAATAATGGATGTTTTCATTTTTCATCTTAGGTGCCAGAAAACTAAAGCCAAATTCAAGTCTCAAGTTTTCTGCTCTTTACAAGTGCTCAGGAGCATTTATTGGATAATTTGTATGCTCTTGAATATTTGCAAGTCATCAATGAACTGATCTCTTAAGGTCACCTGGAAGGCAGGGACTGCCTTCCTGGCTCTGGTATTTGCACACACCACAAGGCCAATCAGGCACATCCCTTGGTTGTAGTAGGGGCTCAATAAATGTTGGCCCCAAAATGAATGAAATTGTATAAGAAAATTCTGAAGTGATTTTATAATCTCGCTCTCTTCTGGTTGGAGCCAAAATAAACCAGTATCCATACAACGTTTTTGCTTTCTGATTTAGTTAATAAATCCAGATGGAAACTGAATTTTCAAAACGAGAAGGCAATTGATCTCAACAGAAGGAAACAAAAATGATTTTCAGAACTTTCAAATTAACTGCTTTGCTGTGACTGGATTTGGAATCAGGGTCTTTAAAAGACCCGTTGTAGTGAACGGGAATATGTCATGCATTTTGAAACCTAGGCTACATCGTGCCACCAGCTGAATTTCAAAATCAAGCAGACAGATTAGAGCAACAATATTTCCCTGATTTTTATTCAGTGAACTGTTTGAAGTGCTTTTAATAAAAATTGTAGATGATCACAAATATCAGAATACAGAATGTTCACATACTTTGTGTCTCTTGAAATTCTGCAACTTGGGTCCATATTAAAATGGATTCTAACTCCACTGGTAGGACTTATAACTTGTCAAATGCTTTTCTTGTTTTTACCAGCAACTGTCAGTAATTGCCTATTTTTACTAATTTCTTATCTTAGAATTACTTGCTTAGTTTTAGTGTAACTTTACTCTGTGGAATCATTGATACCTACACTTAACTCATAATCAGCCATGGATTCCCACTCTCCTCCACACACCGCCCCCCATCCCCTAATTTTAGTTCTAACCTAACAAGATCTTTCTTCAAAATATACACACAGAATAAAGCCATTTGCATCAAACCTGGAAAAACTGAGACAGATTTTAACCTTGGTACTTACATGCAGTTCACTCATATGGATTAGCAGTCAGGTATGAGTTAGGGAAAGCACGAGCCTACTCTCCCATTTTTCAAACATTTCTGGGGAGAGATAAATTTTCAGATTCCGAATTTATATGACAGTGAAGTCAGGATGACGACTGTCTCTCTCTCTCTCTTTCTCTCTCTCTCTGTCCGTTAATTATTCATTGAAAAGCTTTTTAAAGACACAGTTCAATATTTCTTTACTGACTCACTGTTAATAAAATTACAAGTAGTAGTTGCAGTCGTTGATTCCTTATAATGGCACTTAACGTTTGTTATATTTCTAAATTGCCTTAAAGCGACGTAAGCAGTTTTCTGGAAATGCGAAGATGCGATATTCCTTGTACATTAACTACCATCGCTACCAACCATTAGCAGGACTTGCCCAATCATTATTCCTGTACTTGTGCCCCACCTGTGTTACTCTAGCCACTTTCTTTTTTCTTTTCATTGTGATAAGAACGCCTAACGTGAGCTCTCTTACAGTTTATCGCTATCTATAGGTATTATGTTGTACTGCAGATCTGTAGAATTCATTCATCTTGCATAACTGAAAATTCACACCCCTGAATAGCAATTCTCCATACCCCCCGTCGCCCCGCCCAGCTCCTGGCAAACATCATTCTCTTCTTCACTTCTATGAGTTTGACTATTTTAAATACTTTCTCACCTTGATATCCAACAAGTTTAGGCAAGGACAGCACAAAAAATTATTTTTAAAAGCAGGGATATTTGGTCTGGAATTTGAAACTGATATGTGTCCCCTGCTGTCCTGGTTTTCCCACATGCTGAGCTAGAATACCTGAGAGAAACTGTATAGAAAACAGCCAAGTTTGATGATGAAGTCCTTACATATAGCAAGTCTAAAATTTCATTGAGTGTTGTTTGGGATGCTATTAATGTTATTACTGGAATACAAACATCAAAGAAAATCGGATCACACACTCAAGGAAATTATTCCCTGCTGGAAACCCTGTTAGCTGACTTCAATTATGCTGTCTTTTTCTCATTCAGGAGGCTGTGTCAGCCCCATTATCTGCTCTCCAAATGGCCCGCTTAATCAAAGTGCACACATTTGAAACTCATCAAATTAAGTAAAATAAAATTTGAATCTTGTGCTTGTTCGGGTCCAGATTGTGGCACTATCAAAATTATGCTGATTGCTAAAAGTGTGTCCACGGACCGTAGTAAGAAGATAAATAAGTAGGGCTGAATCAGAATTAAAACGAGAGCCTTTCTGATGGAGAGCTTATAGGCTCGAAAGTAGATGTTTGTTTCAGAATTAACATCTATTTTTTAGAGTGTAATTCGGGATTTGTTGAATTCCCTCCATCATATTTCCTGAAAGGAAAACACAAGCATATAATACAGGTATCCTTTTTTGTTTTCACGTTTGTTATGAAAAATGTTGAACAAATGGTAGAGAGACTAACAAATAAACACATACTCATCACTTTTAAAAAATATTTTTACCATTTGGACATATTTGTTTCACAAATCTAAAGTATTTTAAAACAAGTTATGGACACTATGACATTTCACCCTCAAATACTTCAATATCCATAACTGAAAAACCAGAATATTTTCCTACAATCCACAATTCCATTATCATACCTTACAAAAGTAGCAATTATTCCTTAATAACATTTAATTTCCCAATACTATTCAATTTGCCTTAATTGTCCCAAAGAAGTCCTTCAGAGCTGGTTTCTTCAAACCAGGAAATGCACTTACTCTTAAATACCACAAGTCCAAATTTTAATTTAAATGTATTCGTGGATATCTTTGTAAATTTTAAGGATGCATTTGTAACTTTTAATACACTTAAGATGGACCAAAGAAAGAAATTCACCTCATTATATTTCAGGCATTCTTAGGTTGGCTTTCTCAAACATTTTCTAGCATTTAATTCAAAATGTTTTTGTCCTCTTTGTTTTGCTTTCAACAAAACTGCTATAAGAAGCCAAAAATGAGCAGAAGTGTTTTCCACTGCTAAACAAGTGGGAAAACTTTCTCACTATCTCAAAAATTATGACACAAGTTTAGAAACAAATGTTAAGAGTAAAATGCCTTGAATACTAAAACACAATAATCAACCCATATCACTCTAATAAATGTTATGTTAGCCCAGAATGTTGATTATGAAAATGAACAATTCAATAAATCTCATGTAGGCCCTACTACTTTCATTGGAAGGTATAGAAAGGAGCTATTAATGACACAATCAGCTGACCTCTCTGAATTCCCCTGAGAACTTATCAGGGATGCCCAACCACAAGGTGGTGCCTCAGACCTGTGGGGTATGTGCATGTGCTAGGATTGAGCAGGGAGAAACTAGATGTGTCACCCAACGGGCTCTTCCTAGTGGCCTCACAACATGAGAATGTGCATAGCTTATCTGGGAGAGACATCCAGAACATGTTTTGTCCTCCAGTTCGCCAAGCAGCATGCTTATCACTGGTGTGGAGCATTTGATCAAGGCAGGCCTAGGAACTTGTTTTGCAAGTGAGAATGTTTCCATCCACAGCAACTAATTCCTCATCATTGATCCACTTATTGTGTCAATAGTCTTGTATCCCTCAGGTATATAGGTAACCAGATTTTGCAAACGACAGTAGCAAGAATATCCAAATTGTGGCTTTGGCTAGTCAGATCTTTTATCTATTTGTGATATTCAGTGATGATATAGGCTATAACTCAGAAAAGAAAGACTTGTTTGGGCAAAACAAATATTTTCTCAAGGAAAGTTATTAAAGCTTCAAAGTACCCTTAAATAAGGATATTCTGCTTCTGGAATCGTCCTATGAGATGGTAGAGCAATGATTTCCAAGTATGTGTTCTCAGTGATATTTCAGTAAGTCCAGAAAAAATGAGAAAAGTAAGGACAATATTGTGAATTTTTTATGGAGTTGAATTTACTAAATCTAAAGAATTAGCCTCTAGTCTGAGATTGTCTTTTCATTGTCTGTGTGTGTGTGTGTTGAAGTTTTGGTGTTAAAGTTTCCTTCCTTCATGAGATTATGGTGATAGTTGATAATATCATTTTAATGTCCAAAATTTAAAGTTCATAACCCTATGTAATTTTATGTTTGTGTTTTGGTTATCTGTTACCGTATAAAAAACCAACCCCAAAATCCGAGTCCTTAAACAACGACAATCATCTATTTGCTCAGGATTTTACAATTTGGGTAGGGCTGAGCGGAAAGAGCTTGTTTCTGCTCCACAGGATGGCTAAGTGACTCACCTGGGCCTGGAGAACCATTCCTAAGACAGTCCGCTACAATGTGAGTGCTTTCCAATGAGACCCTTTCCTGGGATCTCTTTCATATTTCATCTCAGATGGATTTTCCAAGATGAATTAGCTCTGCATATGGCATTCCCAGCATAGCTACTGCGCTTCCACAGCTTCATCCTTATCCTAGTCTTACTATGTCATTCATTCTCTGGATTTTGATGCCTCCATAACAAAGAATTGGAATGTCATGCTCTAGCTTGGACTTTTTTTTTATTATCAGCATCTTCCCTTGTCCCATATGTCTGTTCTCCACCAAGCTTGCGAAATTATTAATTCCAGACCTTTGTTAATTCTGATCCCTTGAAAAGGAAAGTGTCACTCTGTTCTAAGTCTCCCTACCAAAGTCCTGTCCATCCTTCAAGGCCTGGTTCAGAAGCCAATTTCTCCATGAAGACTTCCCCGATCTCCCTGCAGCAGGAATCAATCTCCTCTACCACAGCACTCTCCGAAAGCTGTCATAAAATCATGTTTCATCTGCCTGTGGACTGAGTAGGAAGGGAGCTCTTTGCGAATGAGGAGTTTGTCTCAATTACCTTTATCTTATTAGTAAATACCTAAAAAGTATTTGTTAAATGCATTGAACCAGAATCGAATCATATTTCAAATTAGCTTGAAATAATCTTTAATTATTTTTATTTTAAAATGCTGTTTTGTCATTTTTGCAATAATGCCTACTTTTCTTAATGTTTTGTTTTCTCCAAAAGTGGATCAAAGAATCTTAGTCGTGGAAAGAATCTTGAGGCATGACATCACAATAAAAGGACATCATTTTAACTATCCAAAGGCAAATTTATTCTGTTTTGGAAGTCATCCAGAAAATGTTGAGTTATCTTCCTTAGAAACCCATTCCAACTTTTTGCATCTTTTATCCACAGGAAGCTTTTCCTCACATTGAACCTAAACCACTCCAAGCTTCAGTTTAATTTGTTTCTTATTGCTCTTGTCTCATAGTCTCCATAAGGAACAGCTGGTCACAATCCATTTCATTTGTTCCCTTCACAGTCAAATGTCAGCAGGTCTAAATATCCTTTGGAAAGCACACACAAATTTTCCTTTTTAATCAAGAGTCAGTGGGCATCCCCTACTGGCAGAGCAGGTTATTAAGGTTTTTTGTGTGTGTGTGAGGAGTATGGTGAACTCCTTTAAACAGAGAGTTCCTAAAATTACTATTGAGAGGGCAGTCTTTCTCAGAGGAGAAATTCAAAAAGACACTCTATTTTTCTGTATTTGAGGAAGAAAATGGATCAAAGTTTGTTTGTAAAAAAACGAATGTATCAAATTAATGAATTCAAAGGAATATTCACAGGTCACTAATAGGATGTGAACAAATGGATGGTTAGGGAGAAGCTGCGGAAAGTTTACATTCTCATTGCCCCGGAAGTGAAGTGACCCAAATACTCGGCTGAAGTTTGGCCAAAGAAGAGTAGGGTCTAACTGAAGCTTAACCAGTCACGCATCCTTCCTGGGCACCCTGCCTGCAGGACCGACTCCCCACTGTGATGATATTGTAATGAGAAAAAAATGCATGCAAATTAGTAAATAGTAATTAGAGGTGGAGCCATACATAGTCTGATTTGGAGAAAGATTTTGGGAGGAGTTGGGAGGGAGTTAGAGGAGATAAAGTGTGAGGTCAGTAGAGAAGGAATCTGAATTGTATACAAAACAGTTGAATGGCAGATGCACTGTTATGAGAATAGGGGAAGCACTTACCTGTTACTGCTCTCACTGGCTGGTTGAAACCAGGGTAGATAAAGGATATAGTTTCCTATACATCTTCTCTCTTCTAAGCATTGGCATCACTGACCTGGACTGTACTTAGAAAGTGGGAAGCTCAGTCTTCCAGTGACCACTGTAATTTGATTTGGGTTTAATACAGTTGGAAGGGCTTGGAGCTTGGATCACTTTGCCTGCCCGGGGAACTTGGAACCTCCCAGAGAAAGCAGAGGGAGTAGAAATGAGAGTCAAAACGTATCAGCAATAAAAAAAGTGTACTGACAAGAGAAAATAAGGATGTGATCTGTGGTTTGTTTGACAAAGTTATAGAGTGGAAAAGGCTTCAAAAATTCATTGAATTGATTTTCCTAACTTTCTTCAGATTTTACCTAAACGTTGTAGCTAAACAATTATTATGTGTTTATTCAATATCCTAAAGCATTAATTGAACACCTCTTGTTTGAGGAGTTAACAGATGTAAGCTCTGAGAACAATGCCTGGCACATAGACTCAGATGAGGTTGGGCATTAGTCTTGGAAGCTCTCACTCGTGTAATGCACTGGGCTTGATACTCTGGTGTAGAGATAGAGGGCAGAGACATGAGAGATTCAAATCCAAGGGCTCCATGGAAGGCAATTCTATAACTTCTCTATTCATACACTCTGCTATATGCGTCCACAAAGTATTGAGCTTGACATCTGCCCATTTTCTCCCTATCATCCATAACCCTGAAAGTTCAGAGGCTTTCCTAAGAGTGGAGAGGTCATGGGCTGCAGCTGTTCCTATCCTCTTCCTCAGTAACTTTTAGAGCCACCCTCTCCCAACATACACACTCACAGCTCTCCAGGACTTTGAGAAGATCAAAGATTCTTATCTAGAATCATGTTAGGTTTTTGTACAATACTCGAATGATGTAAATATAATGGTTAGGGAAAAAATACTTAAATTTTTAGGCAGTGCTTCAAAGATAACCTGATTTTTACACATACTTTTAATTCTCAAAAAATAGTGTGGAAGTCACATTCCTTACTAAGATGGACTCCAGGTTTTCCGGAATGACTAAGGGTAATAATCTGAGAGGCCATTCCCAACAGTATGCGTCAATATGAAGAAGTAAAATTTTTGATGTCTTTAGGCTAAAGAATTTAGGAGTACAGTTTATGGCTTTAAAGCTTATTTAATATCAAGAGATTGTTTTTTAATGTGTAACATACCCAGACAGAAAAATTTTGTTAGCCAGTCTTGACTATAATGTAGGAGGCACCCATCCTGAGTACTGACTCATAACAATATGAGAGTTCTTTAATTGAGTAATTGAGGCCTATTTGGGGATAACAAAATGACTCTTGAGAATGAATGACCCCAAACTCTGGGATGAGAACCAGATAACTTTTACAGTATAGTTAATTTGGTTCCGAATATTTGCAATTAATATGAATACCATACAGTGGGGTTCTATAGTTTGGGTTCCTTGGAAAGCAGAGCCTGACACAAGAACTCTGGTTCAGGTAGTTTATTTGGAAGGTGATCCCAGAAAGTAGGAGTGAGGAGCAAGAGACTGAGACAGGGAGAAAGGAAAACCCAATACAGACAGCATGTTGTAGAGGTCACTGCTAAGAGTAATAAGAGACTTGATTCTTCTGGCAAGTCTGCAGAATGTCTCTCAGAATTTTCCACTGGAAGACAGGAGGCTGGAAAATTGATCCACTAGTTGTATCCCCTATTCTTAAGGGTTGCCTCTAGGGTCACTAATGCTCCCACACTCTGGGGCTTGTACTTGCATGAGGGGAGAGGAAGTCACCTCCTACAGACAAGGCCCTGGGGCAGAATGTGACAGGGAGAGTGAGCTGCCCACCGAGCTGCTTCTTAACCTCAGAAGCAAGCTGTGGGGATGTGACACAAGCACCAGAGAGGTCTGTTACAGGGGTTCTGCTAGCAGTTGGTGGCTCCTCCTTGCTAAGCTATTAGAATGGGTGACAGCCGTTAGACACCACAGCTAAGAGTAGTCTCTCTTCTCATCTGCTGTGTCCTCCTTTCACTGAGATGCCCCACAGTATCTACAATGAGATAGTTGCTACTTATTTCGGGCCTCTGCTCTCGATCTCTGCTTGTGCCTTTCTCAAAGTGGAGTCTTTGAGTTCTGACTTTTTGTTAACTAATGTCAACAGAAGTCTTTAGATTCCTTCAAAGTGCTCATAAAATGCTAGTTTCCTACTCTGATAATGGCTAAATAACGTGCGGGACTCCACATCTAGCTCTTTAATCTGAGAATATCCCCTGGTGGTGTGTCAGCTCTATTCTTTTTGCTGCAACCAGCATTCTCCATGCCCTGGAAATGCAGCTCTATACAGATGGGGTTCTAAATTCCTTTAGTCAAGAAAGTTCACTTTCTTGTGGGGATCCAAGCTGAGTATGGATTCGCTTCCTTGGGAAGCACCAGAATAGTGCCTAAGGCCTTAGGAAGATACAGCACACAGTCTTACTATTTAACTATTTCACATCCATCGCTGTGTGGGTTACAGTTGGATAAAAGCTAGTGTAAACAAATTTATAGTAGCAAAGACTTCTGTGAACCTCGTAAGATTTACATAATTAACACTATCCTTAGCATCTTAAGTTATCTAGGAGTAAGGCCCAGAACTTTACTTTTTAGACAATGTCAAGCCCAGTGGTTTTCAGTGGTGGCATTTTGTTCTCCTCTCCAAGAGGCGTTTGACAATATCTGGAGACATTTTTGATTCTCACAACTTTGCAGGTAGTCTACTGGTATCTGGCGGGTAGAGGCCAGGGATGCTGCTCAAGGGAAGGAAAAATAATTTTCCTTGTATTCTTCTATTCTTCTCTGGGGCCTCTATGACAAAAGATGTATCAACAAGAGAAAAATAAACAGTTTATTAACACATATGTCTCACATCTACATGGGAGATACCCAGGAAAAATGAGTATTTCATGAGGTGGCTTCAATTCAGGCTTAAATATCATCTTCAGCCAAAGACAAAAGAGAGAAGGATGTGAGAGAGCCAGTTATGGGAGGTGACCAGGAAAAGTATACTAAAAATGGTAAGGTTGTTATGCAGATTGAAGTCTGTGCCCACTCCACTGATAAGTCTCTTGTGATTTAGTCATCCTTCTCTTCTCTTACAGGGAGAGAGAGAGAGATCTTAGAAATGAAGATTTCCTTTATAAATATAAATTTTCTTTACAAAAGGGTAACTTCTCTGTTTGCAGAGTTTGTCCTGTGTCTGCTGTTTCTCAAAATAATCAGCTCAAAATAATCCTTATGCCAAAGAGGCATATCTTGGAGTGGCATACTCTGCTATCCTTTGCTGCTAAACATTCTACAATTCAGAGAATAGTACCCACGACAAAGAATTATCACGTCCAAAATGTCACTGTTGCCAAGGTGGAGAAAGCTCGATCTAGAAACATTGAAATTTTACTTCTATTGATTTTTGGAAGATTAACGCAAACATCCTTTCTGACCTTGTGCAGGTCACCTCACCTTTCCTGGCCTCAGTTTTCTGTTTTGGTGAGGATGTCGTGCTAGATGATCTCTAAGGTCATTTCCAACTCTGATATTATATGATTCTGATTCTGCTCTTTCCCTTGCCACATTATTCTCCGTACATTTTGGCATTCTAAGATTGCCTGCTATTGGAAAAGTTGAATATAAATAAGAATTGATTCTTTAACATTTACTCTCAGCAGTAGAAAATTAATTATTGAGTTGCTGTTGAGACAGCAATATTACTGATTTAACTCTGCTGTATGATGAATTTTAATACATATGTAGAAAATTAAATTCGCAGCACATATAAGATGAATAAGTGACAATTTTTCCTTTCCCAACCTCATTACCCTTCGACTATGAATATCAGCAGGCTCGATGGGTGGTCCCAAGGCATCGATTCGGCAGGCGCCAGCATGGAGGACAAGCAGACTCGGAAGAGTCTTTTTGTTTTGGGAGAGCAACTCCATTGCTCCCAGAGTCTCAGCGCCAGGGTCCTGATGGTCCATGTGCACATATTATGACGCATTCATAAGAAAGGACCCTGACAAAGCTGAACAGATCTTTTTTCCTTCTACTTTCAAGACAATGCATGTTCTTCAAAAGGAAAAAGAAAACCTGTGCCAGGAAGTGTCATTCAATTACTATAGCTATGCGCTACTGATATAATTGTAGAGGTTATTTCCTTCTGTCAGAAACCCCTGAAGGTGAAGAGATTACCTAAGAGGGTGTCCTTGTAGTTCTTATTGAAAGGATCTAAAATATAGGTGACACAGAAAGAAGCCTCTCTAAGTTTGTGAATGAGTACAATCTAAGGAAAAACTGAGAAATATGATAAACGGCAGATTGGAATTGTCTATTATGGGATACCTTCTTTTAACAATCAAATTCCTCACTTTAGCACTTAACCAGGCATGTTTGGATGGAAAACCGACTAGTCCCTAGACTGCCTTTCCATTCTCTAAGTCATCATTTTCCCTGCTCCTATTAAGATTCCTGGAAGTGATGAATTCTCGTCATTCGCAGTTACAATTTTGAGTCTTCCCAACAGTAGCAGCAATGCACCAATCAGTAAGAAAATACTCCTACTGGATTAACCAGCCCCTGAGGCACTTCTTCACCTGTGCTGCCCACACCTGACTCATTTTGGCTTCATCAAGCCCATACATAAGCTCTAAAATCTCAACTCTGCAGTGTCATAAAATTCTGTGAAATTCTAAGATTCAAAAAAATTTTGACAGAACTAACGCCAAGCCAAAACTCTTAAGATAAATTTTAACAGGGATAAATGTAAAATCCTGCATTTGGGACTAAAAAGAAAAACCTGACCACGTAGAGAATGGAGATCCAGTTCATTGGCAATTAACATGGAGAAGGTCTGGAGGTATCAACTGACTTAAGTCTTAATGTAACTGAAAAATATGATAGTACTGATTAAAATCTATGATTAGATTGTATAAATAGAAAAATATCACCCAGGTGAATGGAGATCATGGTCCCACTTGTCAGATTGACATCCCAGTCAAGGATTCTCATTTTAAGAGGGAGACTGGAAAAGGGCAAAAGGTCTTAACACAATGTGAAAAGGAGAATTGTAAGGATACTGGGAATGTTCAGCCTATAAAGTAGGGGACCACAGGGAGATATGACAACTATCCCCCAGTAGTAGACCCTTCCAGGCTGACACTTGAAGGGGAGCAGCCTATTTCATTTCACTTCAGAGAGAACTCTGGACGCTAGAAAGATATAGGGAGGTAGAAGACTTTTTGTCTTAAAATGGAAAATTTTCTAAGAGTTAAAACTTCCCAGTTAGGGGCCGGCCCAGTGGCGCAGCGGTTAAGTTCGCTTGTTCCGATTCGGTGGCCCGAGGTTTGCCGGTTCGGATCCCAGGTGCAGACATGGTACTGCTTGGCAAAAGCCATGCTGTGGTAGGCATCCCACATATAAAGTGGAGGAAGATGGGCATGGATGTTAGCTCAGGGCCAGTCTTCCTCAGCAAGAAGAGGAGGATTGGTGGCAGATGTTAGCTCAGGGCTAATTTTCCTCAAAAGAAAAAAAAACCTTCCCAATTATACAATTAAATACTTGATGGAGTGGAAATTTCATTACTAGAACAGAATAAGCAGAGACTGTTTAACCACGAATCAAGGATAATATTCACAATGCTCATATAGACTAGATAATTCTAAAGTCTATTCCAACCCTAAGAAATGCAGCTATTATTAATGCCCACCTGTAATGACTGCCTGACTCAGAGAGCCAGTAATAGTAGGGGTTAGACAGATTCTGGAGCCAGATGGTGTGGGTTCCGCTTCCACAAGCCCCTCTCCCTTTAATAATTGGATGACCTTGGGGCCGTCCCTGTGGCCAAGTTGTTAAGTTCACGCACTCTGCTTCGGCAGCCCAGAGTTTCGCCAGTTTGGATCTTGGGCGTGGACCTAGCGCCTTTCATCAAGCCATGCTGAGGCGGCATCACACATAGCAGAGCCAGAAGGACCTACAACTAGAATATACAACTATCTACTGTGGGCTTTGGGGAGACGAAGAAAAAATAAAGAGAGAAGATTGGCAACAGATGTTAGTTCAGGTGCCAATCTTTAAGAACAAATTAAAAATAATTTGACGACCTTGAGGAAGTTACTTAACCTCTCTGAAAGTCAGTTTCCTCATCAGTAAAATGCAGGATACTCAAAGTACTTATCTCAAAGGGTGGTTTGAAGATTGATTTAGCTAATATCTGTAAAGCACATAGAGCAGTGCCTGGCGCATATTAATGTGATATAAGAGTAGTTATTAGAACATATGACTAAATGCCCTAAGACAACAGACAAATTCTCAACCACTTCCACATGGAGTCTCTCTCACCAATTTTCACTCTAACTGGAGGAACTCCACCTGCATCTTCATCTGTTTTTCCACAGTATGACAGATGGCATTCAGATGGAATTCCATTTTCTCTGGGCCAAATTGTAGAGTGTATACTAAATGTTTTCTTATCTAACTAAGTTAAACACAAATTCACTGCTTTCTTGACAGTCAAATCCTTGACGAGTAAGAGACTGCGTGGAGGAATGCATGTTTTTAGTTAGATTACCAGGTCACAGGGCCACTGGGCAACGGTCACCAGTTCTGTCTATTCTGAAAGTTAACTGTTCAGCATACTGTCCTTGACTTTGCAGATCAATATCTTCTTTCAAAAGCAGCTAAAGTTGTATGAAACCACACAGGCTAAGGATAAAGCCCTAATTTTTCTGTTCATTAGTTAAAAGGGATTGAGATTATTAAATAGTAAAAGATTTACAGATGGTTAAAGATATCTTGTCTGTTCAGCAAAGCATAAACTAATTCTCATAAGAGCCAATTAATTGTATTTTAACTTTTAGATATCCTACTGACATTTCTATTTACTTAAGTCTCCTTTCTAGTTGTTGGGTCAGCTGTTCTCTTTTAAGGGACAGATTTTCTTATGAATTATTCACTCTATTATTCAATAAATCAATAATATTTCAAAGCTGCGTACATCCCAATATCTACTTCCTCTATTCTGAGATATCAAAGCACAGAGAGTCTGATGCAGCTCTTTCATTATCTCTCCAAGTGACATTATTGACACTTCATTGGGGCCTTGTTAGTAAATGTCCCCTCGAGCAAGATGGATGAATAGGAGATGCTGGATCAAGAGGCTGCTAAAGGCCAAGTTGTCAAAAGTGTCAGATCTTGTTGGCAGATGCCACTAAACATAGTGGGAGTGGAGGTGGTGGAGGTGAATGGGATTAGGCATAAGCTTTCTAAACTATTTGTGAACAATCTAATCAGTGCCATCTCTCTAACATCTTTGAATCTTTGGGAGTTAAAAGTAATCCTGAAGTGAAAAACAATGGCTATAACCTGGCACCAGTATTTTGTCAATGTTAATCATTAACTTTCACACTTGGAATTTCAGGATAATTTTTATAAAAGAAAAATGCATATTAAATTGGGACAAAAGTAGATGTAGGTCCAGTGGTGTGCTGGTAAATGTTTAACAATCAGCCCTCTGGGAAAATCATTTTTTGAGAAGTCCTGATTTCCAGCATTTGCAGATTGCTGTGGTAAATATCTCACCATGGCGGATTTCAAGCTTCCACCACGACATTACTGAGCATGGAGCTGGGAAGGACGTGCATAATCAGTTCTGGGGATGAGCTGACACAGATGACAAATGCAAGTCATTAGGTGTCACTCTAGAGCTCACTAGAAAACATTAATCTTATTATTTGGGGCCAGTGAGACATACCTTTAAAGTATGGTTTTAAGTTAAAATGAGAATATATGGTGTCACATTTGAATATATAAGCCACTATATCAAATTAATGTCAGGTTGATAAAGGCTCAGGAGTAAGATGGCCTAGGTTTGGGTCCTGGTATGTCGCTTACTAGTAGGGTAGCCTTGAGTAAGTCACTCAACCTCTCTAAGACTAATTTAAACAGTTACACTGATGACCACAATGGGTTTGGCACAGTATACAGGTAAGTGGTTGGAAGTATTGGAAGGATATGTTAGTCAGGGTTCTCCAGAGAATCAGAACCAATAAGATACATGGAGATATATATGAGGAGATTTATTGTAGGAATTGGCTCACAAGGTTGTGGAGACTGAGAAGTCCAGTGATCTGCCTTCTGCAAGCTGGAGACCCAGGAAAGCAGCTGATGTAACTCAGTCTGAGTCCAAAGGCTTGAGAATCAGGGTGGGGAAGGGAGGCTTGATGGTGTAAGTACCGGTCTGAGTCCAAAAGCCTGAGAACCAGGAGCACAGACATCTGAGGGCAGGAGCAGGTGGATGCCCCAGCTCAAGCAGAGAGAGAATTTGCCCTTCCTCCCCTTTTTGATGCTAGTCAGGCCCTCAACTGGCGTGGATGACCCCACCCTACTTGTGAGGGTGATCTTTACTCAGTCTACCAATTCAAACGCTAATCTCTTCACAGACACACCCAGGAAGACTGTTTTACCAGCTGTGGCATCCCTTAGCCCAGTCAAGTTGACACATAAAATTAATCCTCACAGAGGACCAATATCAAGTTTACAAAACTCATCTTGAAAAAAAAATTGATGGCTCTAGGCTCTGCTGTTCCCGAACTCCCTTCTTTCTCTGTTTTAGGGTCCTTTCCTGGAAACATTCCCCAAACCATTCATCCTACTCCAATCCTTAGCCTTTTTCCAAAACGGAGCCTTTTTCCAAAACAGTCAGGTCAAAAACTTTGCAAATCAAAATTTTACAAATTCTATAAATGCATTTATTGGAAGTTTTCATACTACTTCTATTGTTGTACTAGCGTACTTACATTGTAGTCATAGTAGCAATGGTGTATGTTTATGATTTTTTTTCATGTGCCTTTCCCCTAGTTTGTTATATTGCCATAAACTACTCATGGTTATACTAAAAAAATGAAACCTCTATATTTAAACATGCATCTCATCAAGAAAACGCAATGCAGAGAATTAAAATGAAATAAATTTGAAAGTGATTATTATCTTTACAAAATGTATTCATTTTAATGAACTCATTTCTTTAAATATCTAGTGTATTCATTAAGTTAACAACTATTGAGCACTATTAGGTGTCAGACACTATTCTTGTGCTGGGAAGAGTATAGAATGAAAAAAACATGGTTCCTGCCCCCACGGAATGTACTGTCTGATCTTTATGTGCATTTAAAATAGAACTCACTTAAAAAGAAATTATTTCAAGAATATATTTATTGGAAAAAGTCAAAGTACATAGAGTGGGTATAAACCTTAGGCCATGAATTCAATTGTGCAAAACATTAACTATATTTAGTTTCAATTATTCAACTAACTTTCTATTTTAACCCCTACTTAGCAGCACCTTAACCTCCTCAATTCATCATTCTCCACCCCCCATCCTTCATATGTAGCAGAGTCTCAGTTTGGGGGCCTTCACAAAGCCAAGACATGGGAGAAGGCACAATCTGGAACATACAGCTCTCCACTGAAATGGGTTCGTCATGCCTGCATTTCTTCAGTACAGCAGAATTTTCAGGACCACCAGAAGCTAGATCACACCAGATCACAGTTTGAGGATGCAGTGACTACTGCTGTGTCGCCATGTGAGGCATGGAAATTTCTGTAAAGCCATCTATGGCCCATCTACCTAGAAGCTCATGCATCCATTCCCTATCTGCGTCTCTGCTGCCGCTCTGGGACTCTGCCCCAGAAGCAAAAAGTTTTTGTTTTATTTTTGGGCGTGCATTCTACTCTATGGCACTTCTTTCTCTCCTTCATCCTCTCCCCAGACATGCACATATTCACATACTTGGAAATGAAAATACGATCTTCACGAAAAGCAGAGAATATATCACCAGGGCAAAAATTCAGCTAATATCACGAAACTATTATCCCATGCATATTGTGCATGAATATATCGTGCCTAGGATAAAATTTCTATGAAGCAAAATGCTTCTATACACATGACTTTGAAAAGTGAGCTGCATAAGCTGAAACATAAAAAGAAGCATGCATAAATAAACATCTCTACATCTGTAACCTCCCTCCCTGCCCCCTGCTTTACTAATAATACTCATAAAATTTCATATGAGTTATAGAACTACAAACATTCCTAAAGGACTAGTAGAAAGTACATTTCAAAAAAACAAGATGTCAAAACAGAATGAAAAATCCCCTCCTCCCCACAAATGGATTGTAAATATAAACCGGAAAACCAAGTGTAATAGCGTAAATATTAAAAACAAAAGACAAGAAAGGAAAAAACCCCGTAGGACAAAACTGTTTCAAAATGCTGCCCTGTGAAAGTATGAATTATCAGGGCCACCCCCTCCCATGGGCTGCCACCAGTGATTTTTTTTTTTTATGCAACCGAAGGGTCTATGTAAGGCCTTCACGGAATTCTAAATATATTCAAAACTCAGAAGCAAGATCTTTCTAAAAATGGTTTCAACCCCAGAAAAAAGGTACAGCAGAATTTTTTTAAAGCTCTCCAGCCTTACTGCAGTAACAGACTGTGAGCCCAGCCAATGGCTGGGCTGAGAAATGAGGGCCAAGATGCTAAGGCCAGAGGCCGCTCTCAGTGATCTCCAGTGCTGTGTGTAAAATAACGATCTGACCCATTTTATTTTGGACTCAGCTCTCAGTCACTGCCTCTTGTATTCCTCATAGCTCACCCTGTCACCGTAAATCTACTCCAATCCAGCAAAATGCAACTAACTGCACATTCAGTTCAGGACGACATTGGATAAGCCAAGAATAAGCAAAACAGTCTCACTATAGCTGTAATTCAAGGAGAATGTTATTAAACATAAGGTTAAAGGGAGGGAGTTCGGTTCCATGAAATGGCAAGCGTGGCGGTAAGCAGCCCCGGGGCCTATCTGGGACTTGGGGAACCTTGATCATGGATGCCAGGCTTCAAACTGGACATTCTACCTTTTTGACCAGTGAAATGAAAAATTAAGCACTGTATGTAAGTGTCTATTTTGTAATCGTTAAGAAACTCAACAATTTTAAGAGTCTGCTCCTTGCTAATTCTGATCTCTTGGTGAATGGACAAAATGGCTTTTCTAACACAGTTGGGAAATTGCCTGCTCAGGTCCACATCAGGACCTAAGATGTCTAATGTGTCTTTGGGGTGGCCTCCTTCGTTTCAGGAAGCAGTTCTCTGGGAATATGATCCTCCATTGTCCTTGGGGTCATCCTGACAGGGGTAATCTATGCACAAATAACCTTACACCAGGCTAGCAGGCACTAAGTGTCTGTTTAATAATGTGAAAGGCTATGGTGGGGGTGGGGAAGTGAGGCATGTGTGTACAGATAAGTTTTGGGTTGTTTTCCCTCCACTAGCCCCTACGTGCCTCATGCCTGCTGGTAGTTAAGCACTTGGGGGAGGACTTTGGCAGCTCTAACCAGAACCCAAGGCGTTTGTGTGAACAATGAGTACAAGGCCCGAGGGAGGCAGCCAGGGTCACTTTCATCTCACCTATTTCTCCTTGCTTCCATTGAAAGAGCATTTCCCCTTCCCCTCTTGAAAAGAAACCCCAGGTCTCAGTCCTTCTGTGTCTATTAGGAAGTCCTGAACTCCTATCCACCCCTCCACCCACAGGAAGAAGACAGAAAAGGGAACTTCCCATTAAAATAGGAGCTCGTGTTCATTTAGCACTTAACGGTCTGCCACGCACTATGCATAAGGGCTTGTGCATTGGCTCCTTTATTCCTCACAACATCTCTGTTGAATGAAGAGGATAGTGAATATCCGATTCCACTCTTGCAAAGAAGAAAAAGGAGGTTTCCCAGAAAGGTTGGGAAACTTCTCCAAGGTCACATGTTCACGAGTGATTGGCTATGACCTGGACTGGGCGTTGTGGCCCCAGAGCCCACTTCCCAACCACATACCCTGTCACTGACCCCTCATTTGAGGAAGTGAGGAGGGAGCAGGAGGCTCCTGGAAGCTGTGATTACTGGGGACATTTGCTCATCCCGTTCATTTCCTCTTTTATTATTTAGTTTAACTCCACAATTACTGAGCTCCGGGTGCGACACCATGCTAGACTCTCAAGGTGTAGAAATGATAACATAACTTATTTGTCTATAAAGGAATATAAAATGCTTTGGTGTTCCCTTTTTACAATTTACAGAAATGGGGTAGAGGAAGACTAGTATAGAGTAATATACCATTAAAACAATAGAATCATAGGTTCCTAATTGCAGTCTGAAAAACAAATATTCATCAAAATTAAATTTTTTCTTTAGGGCCATCACTACTCTTAAAAATTTTTTTAGGGGCTGGCCCGGTGGCTGAGTGGTTAAGTTCGCATGCTCCGCTGCAGGCGGCCCAGTGTTTCGTTAGTTCGAATCCTGGGCGCGGACGTGGCACTGCTCATCAAACCACGCTGAGGCAGCGTCCCACATGCCACAACTAGAAGGACCCACAACGAAGAATACACAACTATGTACCGGGGGGCTTTGGGGAGAAAAAGGAAAAAATAAAATCTTTAAAAAAAAAAATTTTTTTTAGATTTGATTTATTGAGGAATAACATACATAAAGTAAAATGCACAGATATTAATTGTAACTTTGATGCATTTTAACAAATTGCATACATCTGCCATGACTGTTTTTTAATATGAAACAAAATGTAAATTGCATATAATTTAGGATGCCCTTGTTAATGAATTCTTTCATCTAATGCCTATTTATTAAGTGCCTACTATGTGCCAGGCACACAAGGGGATAGAGCAGCGAATAAAATGGACAGTCACTGCCGTTACAGCGCCGGCACTGTAATCACATTCTAGACAATAAAAAAATAAGCAAATTCAAACTATGTCAGGAGCTCATAAACACAAGGAGGAAGAATGAAGGGAATAGAGTGTGATGGATCAGGGGAAGGGCTCTGATGTTTCAGATGGGAGCCTTGGGAAAGGGCTCACTGACAAGGAGACATTCGAGCGAAGGCCTGGAGGCTGTGAGACACGCAGATGTCTGGCGGATGAGAATCAGGCCGAGGAAACGGCCAGTACAAAGGCTCTGCATTTCATGCTTGATATGTCCAGGGTCCTGTGAGAAAGCCTGTGCGGCTTGTGAGGGGTGAAAGAGCCAAGAATCAGCCAAAGGCTGGATCCTATACAGCCTTATAGGCCATCATCGGGATTTGGGATTTGATTCCAAGTGAGATAGGAAGCCTCTGGAAGGTGTTAAGGAGATTGTGACATAATGTGACTTATTTTTTACAAGGATCACTCTGTCCATTTGGTGGTGAATTGACTGAAGGGGAGAATGCAGGGAGGACACTGTCGAAATCATCCTTGTGAGAGAGAATGGTTGCTGAGGCCAGGGTGGCAGCAGGTGATGAAAAGTAGTTGGAGTCTGGGCATATTTTTAAAGGCTAAGTCGACATGATTTGCTAATGGGTGAGATGTGGAATGAGAAAGACGGCCTCCAAGTTCATCCCTGCAGCTTTTGGTTGCAAATCATAATAAACCCAATTAAAAATGACTTAAACAGGGGCGAGCCTTGTGTGTCTAAGTGGTTAAGTTCACACTCGAAGATTCATCGGCCTGGGGTTTTGCTTGTTCGGATCCTGGGTGCAGACCTAGCACCACTCAGCAAGCCATGCTGGGCGGTGTCCCACATAGCAGAACTAGAAGGACTTACAGCTAGAATATGCAACTATGTACTGGGGGGCTTTGGGGAGAAGTAGAAAAAAAGATTGGCAACAGGTGTTAGCTTAGGGCCAATCTTAAAAAAAAATGGCTTAAACAATTAGAGTATCTAATACCTTAATTAAGGTAGTGGGACCCATTCTTTCCATCTTTCTACTCAGCCATTCTCCTGTCTAGGAGCTTCCTTTATGATCAGACGTGGACAAAAAGATCCAGGTAACCTATTTTCACCCACCAGAGGCAGGAAAAAGCCTCCTTCATCCTTGTGAATCTTTATCAGTGAAGATGCCTTTCCCAGAAGGACTCCCCATCCGATTCCTCTCACTTTTCATTTGCCAGATTTGGGTCACATTCAACCCCTAAAACAATCGTTGGCAAAGGGATAGAACCCCCATGATGACTGGCTTAATCAATAAAGATGATTTACCCAAATCACGTGGGACAGATGTCACCAGAAAAAAGGTTCTGTCAATATAAAAGAAGGGGGAAATGGCTGCTGTTTGGAAAACCAATGGAATCTAATACAGAATGACGACAATTCCAATCAATATGGTATTTAACTACCAGTCTGTCACATGTGTAAAGAAAAGAGCGTGAGATGACAAATCAGGAAGTCTGTTAACCACCAATAGATTGGAGACCCTGGGAAATCATCGATGTTTTCTGTCTTCATTTCCTCATCTGTAAAATGAGAGCGTTAGACTAAATGCTTTCCCAGACCCCATTCTATGCGTGTAGCCTGCTTCTTTAGACCACTAGAAACAACATGAACAGAGCGGTTTACAAACACAGTAGGGATTCAGAGAAGATAAAAGTAGAAGGAGCTGTAATGGTGCAGGGAGAAGAGACAAGTTCATAGGAGGGTGTGGGAGGGGTGGAAGATGGGGTGAAACTGGCCAGAAATAACAAACACAGAAATCAGGTGCTTGGGGAAGAGTGAGGGTGCTGATCCAGAGAGGAGGGTGAGTATTGGGTAACAAGGTCAAGCAATATTGGGGTGTGGTTGTATTTTTTGGAGGCTTTTGATAAGCAGACCAGCCTGGTTCAAAATTTTAAGGGAAGTGACATGATTATATTTTTAAGAAGCTTAATCCAACAGTGAGCATTAGATATATCAGGCGGGTTATGAAGAAGAAAAACTAGAGACTAGAAAAGCAACAGAAAAATGATGCATAATCCAAGTGTGAGATGATGAATTGATGGTATTTCAGAAGAAAGAGGCTAAAACACGTAAAGTCTGATTTTCAGTTAAAATTTAATGTGACACATAGTAAATGGTTCAGAATCCTGGCTCGGGAATTCAAAGGGACCTGCATTAGAACCCCTGCCTGCCTCTTCCTGGCAATGGACCTTAGGCAAATAACTCGAACTCTGTGCTCTGGTGTTCTTGTTGGTAAAACTGTAATACTAATGTAATCTAGCCTGTGCGGTTATTAGAAGGATTAAGTGAAAAAAATGACTACATAGCAGCACTTAGTATAATGTTTGGGAGATAATATATGCTCAGTAAATAAATTATTTTCATCAATAACATTATTACTAGTGTTGTCATTATTATTCAGTAGCAAAATTCTGGGGAAATAATTAAATTGGCAGTTTGTGAGCTCTTAGAATAAGGTCACTGTAAGCCAATGTGAGTTTTTTTTTTTTTTTTTAGGAAGATTAGCCCTGAGCTAACATCTTGTGCCCATCTTCCATCTTCCTCTATTTTATATGTGGGACACCGTCCACAGTATGGCCTGACAAGGCAGTGTGTAGGTCCACGCCTGGGATCCAGCTGGTGAACTCAGGGCCGCTGAAACGCAGTGTGCGAACTTAACCACTATACCACCGGGCTGGTCCCATCTTTCCTCTTCTTTTGAAATGCCTGTTCATCTTTTGCCCGTTCTAGTTCACTGCTTGTTTATTTTGTATTGATTTGTAACAGGTCTTTGGATATCAATCCTTTGTTGGTTATATGTGTTGTAAATACAGTTTATGGCTTTTTAAAAACTTCATTTTTTTTGATGAAGAGAAATTCTTAATGTTAGTGTAGTCAAATTTATCCATCTCACCTTTTACAGTTAATGCTTTTATTGTCTTATTTTAAAAAAAAAACTTCTTGGGGCTTGCCCAGTGGTATAGTGGTTAAGTTCACGCACACTACTTCAGCAGCGCAGGGGCTGCGGGTTCAGATCCCAGGACAGACCTTCACACTGCTCAGCAAGCCATGCTGTGGTGGTGGTGTCCCACACATGACATAGAGGAAGATTGACACAGATGTTAGATCAGGGACAATCTTCCTCACCAAAAACAACAACAACAAATCTTCTCTAAGAGCATGATGATATCCTCCTGTATTCTGTCTTGTATCTTTGGATCTCACGTTGACTTTTGTGTATGGTGTAATATAGAAAATTCTATTTCACTTTTTCCATATGAATTACTAATTGTCTCAGCATTTAGTGAATAGTCCTTCCTTTTCTCAATGACAATGCTCCCTCTGTTATATATCAAGTTACTGTATAAATGTGATCTGTTTCTAGGCTTTGTATACAATGTCAGTGGTCAACTTAGCTCTCCCTGCACTTACCCACACAACCCATTACTATTGCTTCATAATGTATCTGGGTATCAGGTGGGCCAAATTTCCTCCTGTGTTCTTATTCAGGAGTTTCTTGGCTATTTTCCAGGCCCTTGTGGTTCCTTATAATATTATTGAGTTCCTTAAAAAATTATTGGAATCTTGAGTGAAATATCATTGAATCTGTGGATTAAATTGGAATTAATTAAGAATTTTGCAATATTAAGTTTCCTTTCCAAAATCATTCTTAATATATTTCAACAAAGTTAAAAAATTTTTCTTATAAAAGTCTTGCACATCTATTCTTGTGTTTATTCAGATATAAGCTTCTATTTTTTGCTGCTTTGTAAATAGTATGTGTTTAAAATATATTTATTATGTTTTCCGTGTATTGCTGACATACAGAAAGTCAATTAATTTTTGTATATTTGATCTTATATTCAGTCACCTTTCTAAACTCTATTATTAATTTTAAGACCTTATAAATTATCTGTCTAGCCACTCATCTGTCTGAATGAGGGCATTTTTTTTCCCAATCTTACACCTTTCTAATATTCTTCACTCCTCTTCTTGTTCTACTGATGTGAAATACAAACTTGAGAAGAAGAAATGGCAGTGGTCGTACTTGTCTTATTCCTGATTTTAGAAAGTATATGTCTAACATTTCATCATTTAGATAGTGTTTCTTATAGGTTTTTGTTTTATAGCTTTTTTCTGATTAAGGAAGTTCTCTTTTATTCCTATTTTTCTGGCAATTTCAAACATTTTAAAAAGTTTTTCTTATCTATGAAAATAATCATACAGTGACTTTCCTTTAAAAAGCAACATGGCGAATTACGTTTATTGATTTTTTAATGTTAAATAATTCTTGCATTCCTGGGATAAATTCAGTTTGGTTGTAATGTATTATTTTGATTTGGTTTGGTTTTTTGCATCTGTGTTCATAAACGTAATGGCTATATTTTTCTTTTTCACGCTGTTTTGTCTAGTTTTTGTATCAAGATTACAGTCGTCTCACAAAATGTGTCACTGTCATCCTCCATCTAACCTTGCTGATGAGAGGCCTGTCTTCTACTAGTCCCTCTTTAAGATTTCCTCTCCGGAAGTTGTTAGGATTTTCTCTTATTTGTTGATGTGCCAAAATTTCAGTATAGTGTGTCTAGATATAAAGACTTTGTTATTGTTGGTGGTGGTGTTTTGTGTTACTTTTGGAGTTTTAAAAGAAATCCTACTTGGCCCTTGGCTTTTAGCACAAGAACACGCGTCTTCCCTCCTTCTGGGGATGCTCCACGGTGTCTTTGACTATTGCCTTCCTGTTCCGTCCTTCTGGGATTCCAACTAGACCAAAAGTTGGAATATTTGGATCTTGACTATAATGTAGGACGCACCCTTGCCTGTAGTGATAGACATATAACACCATCAGAAGAGGTTTTAACCTTTTCCCTTTTGTTCAGGTTTACCATCTTTTTATCCTTTTGCTGCATTCTAGGAGAATTTTTTGTCTTGATTAAGCTCATTAATTCACTCTTCAGTTATATCTACTTTGCTACGCAAGCCATCTATTATTTTCTATTTAATAATCAGGCTCTAAAAATATATGATCTCTAATTAATTCTTTTTATAAATATGGTATACTCTGATATCTTTCTGACACTTTCAAACATATGACATAAAAATTTGAAACATCGAACTAAATCAATGTAATAAGAGGCAAGAAAGTGGGAAGAAAGAACCAAGTAGAAATTGTGGTAAGTGAAAAGCATGGGAAAAAAATTGGAGAAATGAATAACTATATGAATGTAACCAGCTTATTAAAAAAAAGTGACTCTAAGACTGTATGAAATAAATCCAGCTACACATTGTTTATGAGAGATATTTATAAAAATAATTCAGGAAGTTTGAAAATAAAGGTATAAAACAGACATCATGCTGTGGAGATAGAAAATTATAATTATCATTTATTTTTATTTCTTTCTTGATTAAAATTAAGCTGACACCAGAGGCCACAAGTCTCAAATGGCAATTTAGTGAAGAACCTTGAAAGTAAAGGAGACTATTAGCAGATGCTATGAAAATGAATGCAAATTGCTGAAGTAGCCATTACCTCCTGCAATATGAATAAATGTAAAAATTGAAAATAATTTCAAAACGTTTACCTTAAAGGCGCTGGGAAAATAAACATTAATCAAGCTAAGGTGAAGATTCTTTCTTGTCAGGTTTATGCTTATTGTATATCTTGCCAACATAAAATTGAGTTTCTGTCTAAGCCTATTTACAACAAGAGGCAAAGAGCTTTCTGATAATATTGAACAGTTTGTTTTAATCATCCCAAAGATGGTTGACCTATGACCTCAAGACCATGGGAACCAGTGTACTTTGCTATAGGAACAGACTTCTTAGAATGTTGGTCATAGAAAACCATGCTTGCTCACCTAATACTGTAAATTCTAATTTAGGAATAAGTTTTATCACTGTTCTTGTGATAAATGACCCACTACTTGTATCTCCTTGTTGCTGTTAGGACTGATTCAACCATTATAATAAATACTGTGCAGATTTTTTCAGGATTGAGAATATAGATAAAGGCGGTACTATATTTTTTTTACAGGTAAAGTAAATAAGTAACATTTTTTTAAACAAGGAAACGCCTACTTTTACAAGTAAATTAAGTACGTGACTCAGGTTAACTTTTAAAATATTTTATTAATTTAAAAATTTTTAATAGATAATACATACGCTAGTTTCCACTTTTAATAGTTTTATATGAGGCTGTACCAAGGTTTGGATTGGGCCTCTGTATTCAGCCAACATATGCTTTACAGCTTTTTCTTGGGCCTCAGTATTGCGGAGGCTGAGTAACCAAATACCTACTTCAATGTCATTTATTATTCTACTCCAGGGAGGTTTCTGAAACTGATGTACATAAAGTAAAAACTGAGATCTAATGAGATTGAAATTCGGAGGCAATTTTACTATCTTAAAAGCCAATTTTGTTGTTCTAATGCTGTATTTCTAGATTCAACACTTAATAGCAAATTCTTCTCAAGTGAACATATTAAGAATAAAAAATATAAGAAGAGTAACAATTGGAAATCTGTTTATAGACTTTGTGGGATTGCTCTGTTGAGAGTGCACCATTGCCACTGACCAAATCTCCAAGTTCAGGAATTGAAGGGAAGATAAAGTTTTCATTCTAGTTGCAAAGGGAAGAAGGCAAAATATATAGTACAGTGACAATAGCACCATGAGCAGGACCAGAGCTGGCCAAAAAAGTCTCTTGCTCCTATACTAGCTTCGGTTGAAAGAATGGAACTACTTGGTATTAAAAATATCCACTGTAATTTTCCTTACCAGCCACCAGTGGTGAAAAATAATTACTGTCTCTGCACTATAATGTCAAACTTGTAAAATGTGACTAATAAATTATAATAATAAAATTGTAATTTTAATAAAAATTCAAATATATTTTTATATATTTCTATCCCAGAAGGTGATTTTGTGATGGTGATATTTGGCTTCAGCCTTGAGCATACCTGACTATTGATTTTTAACATGCAGCCATTCGGCATTTGGCCAAAATGTGTCAGTACATCCTTAGTTTCTTGTGTGCTCTTTTAGTATTTTTAATGCAAATGCAAGCAAAATTCTAGTATATATTCTTGTTTTTTCCCTTTCTAACATACACACCACTCTGCACTTTAATATACTAGCTTCAAAATACAAGCTAGAATCTTAATTTTCCATAACAATGGCAAATGCTAACCAAAAAAAAGCCATTGTAGAATACTCACGTCAGACATAGTAGAACTCAATGTCAAAAGCCTTAGAAGGTTTAGAAAATATCTCAAAAAGAGATATTTTATGTTGGCAAAAGGCATAATTAACCAATAAGAAAGCAGCCATAAATTTGAATGCTTCTCTAACAAGAACACGGCTTCAAAATATGTTGAGTAGTGGCTGGCCCAGTGGCGCAGTGGTTAAGTTCGCACGTTCTGATTTGGCAGCCTGGGTTTTGCTGGTCCAGATCCCAGGTTCAGACCTACCCACCACTTGGCAAGCCATGCTGTGGCAGGCATCCCACATATAAAATAGAGGAAGATGGGCATGGATGTTAGCTGAGGGCCAGTCTTCCTCAGCAAAAAGAGGAGGATTGGCAGCAGATGTTAGCTCAGGGGTAATAAGCCTCAAAAAAAAAAAAAAAACAGATTAGGGTGAGGCAGGTGAGACATTCCCCTCAGACAGAGAATTTAAGGGGGCACCAAAAACCCCAGTAAGCAAGATAAATAATATTTTAATGCAAGATTTTAAATCAATATTAATACAAAGAAAATACACAGCGGTTTTAAAATATCAAAATTTTTAAAAAGACCAGGTCAGTGCCAAACCATATCTTGGAGCCTAAAGCAAAAAGAGGACTATGTGCCCCTATATAAATCCTTTTATGTGTTGGGTTTTTTAATGGTTAATTTTCTTCCAGAATGTTAAAGTAGTTGAACAAAATATTGAAAATTGAAAAATAGGTGTATTGAAACTCACAATATTATTTTCCAGTTTAAATACTTTCTAATTGACATAAAATTGACATATTATATTAGTTTCAGGTGTACAAAACAATTCGGTATTTGTCTATTTTGTGAAACGATCACCACAATAAGTATAGTTAACATTTGTCACCATACATAGTTACAATTCCTTTTCCTATGATAAGAACTTTTAGATCTACTATCTTAGCAACTTTCAAATATGCAATACAGTATTATTAACTATATTCCCTATGCTATATGTTACATCCCCAGGACTTATTTAAATTATAACCAGGAGTTTTTACTTTTTGACCACCTTCACCCATCCCCTACCTCCATGAAATATTTTATTTCCATCAAAAATAGAATTTTACAGTTTTACTTTCCTAGCTTTAATGGAAGCACATTCATCAATAACATTTTCAAACTCTACTGTTTGCTTCTCTCATTTTCGATGGAGAGGACTGCCATTTTTAACAAGTTTTCTTGGCCAAGTGACAATCCTAAATAACCACACTAGAATAAAAAATAGGATGTAGAATTTCTAAATTAATAGAAGAGGGGGAAATGTCCAAGAAAAAATTGAATCATTATAGTAAATTCAGAGAAGAAAGAAAAAAGAGAATACCAAAAAAGCATGAAATAACATGAGAAGAATCAGATTGAACATATTAAGTACATAATAACTTTAAAATGGTTAATTTCTTGATTAACAAAGATTATCAGATTGAATAAAAAGGACATCTTGTATGTACTATTTGTGAGAAATATGATTATAACTAAAGACCCTAAAACATTGTCAATTGATTGACAAAGAACATTAATAAATGTAAACAAAAAAGAAAGCAAGTTGGCAATATTAAAATTAGAAAAAATAGAGTTCAAAGGAAAATGCATTAAATAGGATAAAAGTATAAAATCTAAAAGGAAACTACAGTGGCATTTAGCTTTTATTCAACTAAAATAGAAATGAAACGACACAAAAACTTTTTTAAAAGGAGTAAAGGAGAATTTGACACAAATCACAATTATAGTGGGAGACTGACATACATCTTTTAAAATTTGATGGATCAAGTAAACCAAAAATTTTTTAAATACAGAGCTATTAACTAATACCATTAAGAAGCTTTATTTGACTGATATATTTAAACTCTAAAGAGGATATACATCCTACTCAAATGTCCATGAAACACTTACTATAAATAGCTACACAAAAAAGTTCAATAACTTCTCAAACCAAACAGGCCGCATTCTCTTATCAGAATATCATAAAATGAGAAATTTGCAATAAAAAAATTAACAAGCACACAAGACAGGGAATTTAGTAATACTGTACTCTTCTAAATAACTCTTGGATTAGAGAAAAAAATCAAAACTAAAATCACAAACTCTTACCCACATGTTTGGGTACCGTGTACTGAGCACTATTCTGGGTGCTGGGAATACAACAGTGGACAAGTTAGAGTTGCTCAGGAGTTTTTACAGTCTCACAGGGAAAGCAAACAATCAGCAAATAAACCAGTAAATATTTGTATGTGAAAGGTAAATGAGGAAAAGTCAACGAAGAAAAATAAAATACCGTATGAACAGACAGGGATGAGGTCAAGGAAGACCTCTCTGGGGAGTCAGCATCTGAGCAGGGACCCAATAATGCAGGAGCAAGCCATGCAAATATACCAGGGAGGGCACTCCAAGGGAGGGACGCAGCTAGTGAGCATCATGGGTGGGGAACAAGTTGGACCAGTGTGCCTGGAGCGAGTGAACAAGGGGAGAATGGCAGAGAGGAGACAAAGGGCAGGTCGCAGCCCCTTATAGGAACTGAGGTTTTATTCTAAATGGGCAGGAAGCTATTGATGGATTTTGAGGTGTGGGGAGTAATGAGATATGATATGTATTTTTAAAGAGTTCTGCTGGTATGAAAAACAAACGTGCAGCTGAAGGCAGCAGGGGAAGCAGAGACACCAGTCAGGATGGGATTGCAGGGGTCTGGGCTGAAGTGGACAGTGTTCTGGACAATCGCACCCGTGGTGGAGCGTGAGAGTGCTTGGATTCAGGGTGTGTTTGGAAGGGTAGAGGTGACAGGGACTGGGTTAACTGGTGAGAAGGAGAAGAATTAAGGAGCCCTATGTTCGTGGCCTAAGTAACTGGGTCAATAGTGATACCATTTACAAAAAAAAGAGAGAAAGAGAGAAACAGTAAGTTAAAAGAGAGTGATGTTTGAATTTAGATCATTTTGGAATTCTGAATACCTCAGCATGAATCTCTTCATTAATACCTTAGTGATGACCATGAAAAACCATGGGATGTACCTCAGATATCATCCAAGAAGGAGGAGCTAGTAGAGTGGGTTTGAAAAATGAATAAGAAAAATAAATCCTTTACCTAGAGAGCACTGAGTCACTTCAGCTGTTAGAGGGCAGGGAGATGAACAGGAATCAGTGAAGAAGTTGCCAAGGAGGAGGAAAATTAGGAAAAATGATACCTTGCAAACTAGTGAAGGGAAGTTTCAGGATGGACAGGAGTGATCAAATTCTGCTTCATCACATAAGGCAAGAACTAAAAATAAATGACCCCAGGATTTGGCAAGATGAAAGTCACTACTGATTTTGATAAAGGTAGTTTCAATATAGTGGTGGACTAAAACGCCTGACTAAAATAGAGAGAGAATGGAAAGTGAGGAATTGGAAACAACAAATATGGACAACTATTTTGAGGAATATTGCTATAAATGGGAGCAGAAAAATGGTGAAGTCACCATATAAGGCCAAGAACTTTTTTAAGGTAGGTGATATTACAGCATGTTTATGTTGTTGTGTTATGTTACACAGGAATGTAGATAGGACAAAAATTGATAAAGTTATTTAAAAACAGTAATAATGAGATTATAATACATCAAATTCTATGGGATTGGGATAAAGCAGAACTCAAAAGAAAATATTTTAGTATTTAAATAGTGTTATTATTAAACATAAACAAGAAATAATGAAATGAATTAAGTACTGAATACAAAAAGCTAAGAACGAACAAAAAATAAACCAGAATAAAGGAGCAAAGAATTACTAAGGATACATTCAGAAATTAATAAAAAAAAGAACGAATAGACTAAATTCAAAAGCTAGTTCTTTGAAAAGACCAATAAAATAGACAAGCATTTGCTAAATTTCTAATAAAAGAGAGAGAATATACCATATTGGGAATTAAAAATGGATATAAACACAGAGAGAAAGGAAATTTTAAAAATTATAGGCAAATAATAATAACAAATGCACATATTACTTACCATATGCTAGGGACTCTTCTAAATACTTTATATATGTTAACTCATTTAAATCTCACAACAACCGTATGAGGAAAGTATTTTATTAGCCCAGTATTACAGATAAAGAAACTGAGGCAGGGAGAGGTTAAGTAAGTAGCCAGGATCACCTACCTATAAGTGAGAAGGCTAGAGTTCAAACCTGGCAGCTCGGCTCCAGAGTCTGTGCTGTCTACCCCACAGTGTACGACCTTCTGTATGTGAGGCAGAAGCCTTATGCCAACAAATAGGAAAACGTAGATTTCTCAGAAAAACAAAATACTGATGTTAATTAAAGAAGAGGTAGAAAATCCAAAAGACCAACAAGCATGGAAGAAATTGAAAAGTTAGTCAAACACACAATGCTTCTAAAGGCCGTGAGCTCTGATGGCTATATAGGTAATTCCTATGTGATTAAAATGTTTCAGAGCCTTGATATTAAGAGCAAGCTTTTGAATTCGTTTTATGAAGCTAACATAACCCTAACACTAAACCTGACAGGTAGCAGGCAGACAGATACGCACACACCCACACGCGCACACACACACACTCGGACACATAATTATAGCTCATTCTCACCTATGACTAGAAATGACTAAGGCATACACAGTGCTTACTATATGCCATGCTGCTCTAAGCTACGTGTATTAACGCATCTAATCTCACTACAACCCTATTGTTGTCATTTTATAAAAGAGGGAACACAAGAGAGCTTAAGTGATTGCCCAAAGTCTCAGTGTCGCTTAGTGGCAGGTAGTTGATAGTAAAGCTGGAATATGAACCCAGGTCAAACAGAGTTGATTCAACATTAGGAAATCTACTAGTTCTATTCATTACATGAATATAATAAAGGAGAAAAACTATATCAACTATATCATTATATTCATGAATGCTAAAAAAGCACTTGATAAAGTTCAATGTTTCTAATCAACAAACAAATGCAAAAAATTCATGTTGGATTAGAAACAGAAAGGAACTTTCTTAGCATGTTAGAGAATGCATCATAAAGCATAAGTAATGTTAAAACACTAAATGCCTTTCCACTAAAATTAGGAGCATTAATAATAAATACTTTAAAATAAATAAAATGGCAAGTTATACATTTATTGAGGGATAGAAAGAACTTTCCATGTTTGTATACAAAGGAATACCTGTGTTTGTAAACATCTCACACATATTACCCATCTATGTTTTGAAAATGAACAATTAGAATCCTGGGTTATTAATCTCTTTATTTTGTGGGGCTACAGTTTTGAGGATGATATAGCTGTTACTTCTTTTTGGATGTTTTTGGTATTTCTTAGGTTTTTATCTATCCAGATAAAGAAAGAAAGCAATAGAAAGGTAATCTTCTATATTAATATTTTCAGAATTTCACGGTTCATTCCTCATACTAAGCAACTCACAACTCCCCCGACCCTCTCCCTCAGCCCCGGCTCCTAACTCAGACATCAGTGGTTGGGGGGATGATTAGGGTTTCCAGATTTAGCAAAGAAAAACATAGAATGGATGCCCAATTAGATTTGTATTTGAGATAAGCAATGAATTTTTTTTCAGTATGTCTCATGCAATATTTGGGATATACTTATACTAAAAAAGTATTCATTATCAGAAATTCCAGTGTAACTGGGCATCCTGTACCCTACTTGGTAGACCTAAGGCTGTTCCAGGTTTTAATCTTGTACTGAGTCTTTCCGAAGCCAAGGCTAGCCACAAGGTTGAAGACATTTCAATGCCAAGTTTTCCTATCTTACACAAATTTCATCTATAAATTCCTTTTACACAGTGAATCTAAAATATCTGGTTTTCAACACTCTTACAAATGGATCTAAGTCCTTAAATATGGGTATGAGTATAATTAAATTTTATTTTATTCCTGTTCATCAACCAAACAGATAGACAAATCTATTAAGTGTCTAGCCGGAAGAAGAAGACAAGCACGTGTTTTCTAGAGACATTAATAAGAAAGACAGGACTGCAGCAGATGCATTTTCAGTGTATACACCAAAAACAGGACCCCAAAGAGCACTAAGTCCTCTTTTTTAAAGTAACTATTGTATATAAAATTAGGAAATGTATCCTCAGGTGGCACAAAGTGTTTATGTCCTAACCATCACATTTTAAAGATATTTCCCACGGCTCGTATTTAGAAATTTCAGTAATTACTAATTTGAAAAAAAAGTGTCTTATTCATATATGAACTAGTTATGTAAGTAGATACCATGAGAATTAAGGGAAAGGGCGTGAGTTTTCACTAAGTAAGACCTGAATTCAAACCCAGGGTCTACTACTTACTAACAGTATGATTTTTTTAATATAAATATATTTTCTAATTTTTCAAACCCACAGAAAAGTTGAAAGGATGGAACACAAAAGAAATCATACTCCTCGCCTAGATTCACTAAGTGCCAATCTTTCCCTCTACATACACACGCACACGCATGCGTGCACACACACACACACACTTCCCTTTTGCCAATTGTTTCATTGCAGATCACAGACACCATGACATTTCATCTCTAAGACACCTCAGTATGCATCTCCTAAGTACAAAGACATTCTGGTAACCAAGCACAACACTATCATCACACCTAAGAAAAATCTATATTAATTCAATGATATTATTCAATATACAGCCCATACTCAAATTTTCCTAATTATCTAAAAAATGTCCATTATAGCCCCACTCTCCACTCCATCCAGTATCAATCAAGGTTCATGCATTAAATTTGGCTCTTTTTGACTCATTATGTTCCCAAAATAGTTCACTTCCCCTGGTTTTTTCAACATCGAATTCTTTGAAGAGTCCAGGCCAACTCTTCCAAGAGATTGTACTACATTCTGGATTCTTCTGCTTCATTTTTTTTGTTTTTTCCCTGAGGAAGATTCACCCTAAGCTAACATCTGTTGCCAATCTTCCTCTTTTTATATGTGAGGGCACAGCATGGCCACTGACAGACAAGCTCCCGCCTGGGAGCTGAACCCTGGCTGCCAAAGCAGAGCATGCCAAGCATGCCGAACTTAACCACTAGGCCACAGGGGCTGGCCCTTTTCTGATTCTTTATAAAAATTTTCCAGCATGAACACAGTGAGGTGTCATCTCATATCTTCTACCATATCACATCAGAGGGCACGGAATGCCATGATGTCAGGCTGTTCCACTATTGGCACTTTTCATTATAAAGGCACATTTTCCATTTGGTAATTAGTAAGTAATTTGTGGAGTAATCATTAGAGATCATGTAAACATTCTGTGCCTCAATAAATCTGTACCCCATGGCTTAAGTATTCATTAATAATTCATGTCTGAATCAGCTATCGTGTGTTACAAAATGTGATTTTCTAATCTTATCATTCCTTCTACATTTATTAACTGTCATTCTACTGTAAGAAGAGCTATCTCTTTCTCTCTCTCCCTCTGTCTTCTCATATCACCATAAACTCATGATCTTTTTTTTAATTCAATGTGTTATAATCCATTACCATCATTTTTCTTTTTGATGCTGAAATGGTCCCAAATTTGGTCAGCGGGTGGCACTTCATGCTGGCTCCTGGATCCTTTCGACATGGCCCCATTAATCTTTGAGCACTTTGTTGCTTTCTGGCATAAGATGTTCCGAGCTCACCTGGTACTTGTACTTTCCTTGCCTCAGACCTGGAATCTTCCATTTCTCCAAGGAGACCTGGTTCCTTTTAAGGGGAAATAAGTCTTAGAAATCAAGATCTGGATTCTTGATACAATTACAGCAGGGATGTTATTTCCTCTAGGCCTTTTCACTGAAAAAAATACATATGCATATAAAATATATCTTAAAATCATGAGTTTATAGTAATATGTATAATTGAAATCCAACACTATAAGATTATTTTTCTTTATCCTCTTCTTTGTATCTCCTTCTCTGTCAGTGAAAATCAACTGAGGTTTCTAACAACATCAAAATATTTGCTCATTAGTTCCATCCAACATACACACAAAATAGTTTCAGAATTACAACAACAACATGACCATGAATAGCAAACCTAGTAAGTAAAATTGTACAATTATTAGCAGTGCCCTTATATATCCCACAAAGATATACAATCTAGGGAGTGTGCTTAAAAGTTACTTGAATTAATTTTTTTCTATACAGACGTTATTAATTTCACATACTGCTAAAATCATTTGCTTCTATTTGTATTTCATGTTAGTGCTTGATGTTTCACAATTTTATTTTTTTAAATATATAACATTGACATATTTAAGTCAAAATTATACAAAAAGGTGTACTCAGTGAATTCTCTCTCCAAATACCCTCTACCTTGCTCCCATCACAGATGGATGATAGATAGATGATAGATAGATAGATATTCATGTATATTCTCAGTTCACCTTCTTTCTTGCACAAAAGGTAGCATACTATATATTATTTTGTCTCTTGCTATTTTTACTACCATTATATTCTAGAAATGATTCCATATCAATTTATAGAGATCTGTCTCATTCTTTTCAAGCTACCGTCACTCCATTATTTACCTAATTAATCATTTATGGATGGCCATTTAGGTTGTTACAATATTTTGCTGTTACAAATAATGCCACAATGAATAAACTTGTGCATTTGTTGTTTTGAATTTGTGGAGGTGCATATTAAGTGTAAATTCCTAGGATTGGAATTTCTGTGCCTTAAAGCAAATAGCTATAGAATTTTGTTAGATGTTGCCAAATTTTCCTTCATAGGGGTTAGAGGATTTTGTGTTCCCACCAGCAACGGATGAAAGTTTCTTTCCCCTAGTGCCTGACCAATGGAGTGTGTTGTCAATGCCAATCTTACAAGTGAAAAGTGATAAATTTAAAAATATTTTAAATTTAGAAGTGCAATCATGAGCAAGTTACTGAGCCTCTCTGAGCTTTAGTTTTCTAGTTAAGATAAAAATGCCCATCTTAAAAGGTTGTCTGATGACCAATGTATATGGCAGATTTATGGATGCATTAAAAATTTATGACTTGGCACATAATAAATAGTCAATAAGTGGTATTTATTATTAATATTATTATGAATTTAGTAGGCGATAAATTTCTAAGTAACTTATTTATCTTAACAAATAAGTCTTCATAATTAACATGGAAAACTATCATTCCTATGACAATAGAGAATAAGAGAGTCAGAGGCCTTAAAGATCATTAAAGGCAAATCTTTTTTATCTCATATTCCATCTTTAATCGCTTGGTAGTGACTTCTGGAGTGTTATATCAATAATGATTAAGATGACAAATCTTAGTCCAGTAGGTAAGAATACTTGCTTTATAAGTTGTGCATATTATGGGCATGAATGCGAGGAGTACACACATATTTCCTATCACTGATTTGGTTCAGGTCACTGATTTTTATACTTGAGGAACTAAGGGCAAAAAGATTGGGGTATGCTACAGATGACACGGCAAGTTAATATCAAAGTCAAGATTAAAAACTAGAATTCCCGGGGCTGGCCCCGTGGCCAAGTGGTTAAGTTTGCGCGCTCCGCAGCAGGCGGCCCAGTGTTTCGTTGGTTCGAATCCTGGGAGCGGACATGGCACTGCTCATCAGACGACGCTGAGGCAGCGTCCCACATGCCACAACTAGAAGGACCCACAACAAAGAATATACAACTATGTACTGGGGGGCTTTGGGGAGAAAAAGGAAAAAATAAAATAAAATCTTTAAAAAAAAAACAAAACTAGAATTCCTAACTTCCAATACCATACTTTTTCCATTGTACTGTACTCTCTCTCTCTCACACACACTCTCTCTCCCTCAAGTTTTTTTTTTTATACAATTTAGCCCTTTTTTTCTGGAAGAAAACTCTAGACTAAAAGTGTGTATGGATTTTACATTTGTAAAACTTTGCCATAACGTGGTTTAGGCTGTGGTTTGCTTTGTGGTGTTTAAGTTGTGGGAAATTGTCAGCAATTTGCACAGGGGTGATCCTTCCACTTTGTACAGCATGACCACGTGCCAATCACGTTCCTGTTCCTGGAAATCAGGAGGTAAGCCGTGGTGAAGGGGAAATGGTTCTCAAGTTCAGGTTTGGTGATTTAATGTGAATGGAAAACTAAAGGGTAAACAGCTTTTCAAATGGATGAAACTGATCATCACAGGCATCTTTCAGGCAGCTGAATCATTGACTCTGCTGCTCATTTTTACTCTTCCACAGTGCGAGGTCTGTTAGTAAGCAGAGGCAGGAAGCCAACACTTACAGTATAGTGGCAGTATAGTGGGGAAGTAAAGGGTTACTCGTTGAATGGTCTAGCTGCAGAGGCATAAAGTAAAAAACCAAATGACAAGCGTTTCCACAAAGCAATACATCAAGTGCAAAGTAATACACAGTCACGGCTTTATCAAGCCATCACTTATCTAACGATCTCAACTCTGGAACACAGCCTTAAATCCTGAATATGCAAAACAGTTTCTGAACAAATGAAAACACATTAGAAAATGGATGCACTTTACCAGAGCCATCTTATTGAGACACGATGCAGAATATTGTAAGGACTTTGGCTTTTATGCTTGAGAGTGAAGAAGGCATTGCAGAGTTTTGAGCAGAGGGGTAACATAACTAACTCCCTTTGACGGATCACGGTGCCTGCCACGTTGAGAACAGACTGTGGATGGGAGGGGTCAAAGGCAGAAGCAGGAGCACCAGGAAGGCAGATTGGCGACAATCCAGGTAGCAGGTGATGGAGGCTTGGATCCGAATGGAAAGAATAGGGTCAGTAAGAACGGATCAGATTCTGGATATATGTTGGAGGTGGGTCCAACTGGATTTATTGTTAGGATGGATGTGGAAAGTGAGAGATAAGACAGAGAGAAAGGGGCGGGCCGGTGGTGCAGCGGTTAAGTTCGCACGTTCCGCTTCTCAGCGGCCCGGGGTTTGCCAGTTCGGATCCCGGGTGCGGACATGGCACGATGTTAGCTCAGGGCCAGGCTTCCTCAGCAAAAAAAGAGGAGGACTGGCAGTAGTAAGCTCAGGGCTAATCTTCCTCAAAAAAAAAAAAAAAAAAAAAGACAGAAAGATGACTCCAAAGTTTTTGCTGGGCAGCTGTAAGTAAGTCTGGTATTGCTAATAAGCAAAATGGGAAAGACTGTAGGAGCTTCCATTTGAACAGAAAGATTGATGCTTTTTAGTGGTGGTACCTAGATATCAAGAAAAAGTTAATTTGTATTCAATAGACTTGGCTATAAAAGGCAGAACAAACAGGTGATATATCATTACAGAAAATTTACCTTTAAAAAACAATTTAGGTGACTAACCAGCGGTTAAAGAAATAAGCTTATGTCTTCAAAATTTTTTCTTGTGTGGAACAGATCATTCCCCCAGAAAGTCAGAAAAACGAAAATGTTTTCATTACTGAGAGTTGAGAGGACACAAAGTAAAGGAATAATCAGATTTAATTGGGCTGATTCAGAGAAAGGCTTCTGGAGTAGGTATTGTTTAATCCAGAAGAAAGGTTTCCCAGAAGAGAGGAAGGCAGAGGAATCTTAGGGATGGAGTGACTCTCCAGCTTGGAGAATTCAAGAAGCCTCCAGCTAAAAGCCAAGCCCATGGATTCAGGGAGATAGGAGAGAAAATGGATCTGTGAGAGGCCCTGAGAGAAGGAGCCAAGTTGAACCGAGGTCACAAGGTAAGAAAAAGAACAATTCGTTAGGCATCAGATTCCCATCAGAAGTCCTGGGGCCACCACTGACTTGCTGGGCAAGTGTCCACTTCCTCTCCATAGGGGTTGACTAAATTGTGTCAAAGGCACCTCCATGCCTCAATTAAAATTCTGTAATTTTAAATGAGACTTCCTCTTCAAGCCTGGGAAGAGGTTATTATTCAGAAGGTATTAACCAACTGTTCATCACCTCCAATAAGGACCGGATGTGAGGAAAAAGAAGGATAGGTTAATTTTAACAGAATTTCTTGCCCTTTATTAAATCTCACAATGAGGTCCTGAGAACAATCTGCTACCAGATTAATCTTCTTAAGCACCATTTTGTGTCACTGGCCTTTGCCAAACTCCCATGGTTTCTTATTGCTACCAAGTCGAGTCTCACTTGCTCAGACCTCTGTAGTCTGGCCCCAAAGTGTCTGGGCAGACTCAATGTCCACCTCTCTTGTCCACAAGCCTGAAGGTCCAGTCAATTTGGCTGCCCATCAGTCTTCCAACATACGGGGTGCCAGGAGCCTTTGCTCCTGGTGGTACTACCTCTCCTGGAATGTCTCCCCACCCCTGCTTTCTCTTTCTCCAAACTCCCTTCAAGACCTAGCAATGCCTTTCCAGGAAGAAGTGATATATATACTGTTTACTATATATGGCATTTATATCCTGCCTTGTGGCTTCATTACCAGTACGCATTCATTGGTCATCTCTGGTGCACTTAACATGTCCCTCACAGTATCTTAAAACAGCATGGTAGCTGTGAACAAATGGATGGGTATTCTCTTGATACTTACAGAAAATAAGACAGAAAGGTTTCATACTGGTTTGGAATAATATAAAGTCCAGGTTAAGAGGCAAGGAAAAGATGAAAAATATTATGCACAATTAATGTTCACCAGTTTCCGGGTTG
This sequence comes from Equus quagga, assembly GCF_021613505.1. Classification (NCBI taxonomy): domain Eukaryota; kingdom Metazoa; phylum Chordata; class Mammalia; order Perissodactyla; family Equidae; genus Equus; species Equus quagga. The sequence continues at coordinate 14,835,471 of NC_060269.1, forward strand.
ATATGCATGTTCACTCTTCTTGCTGAGTATCCCAGGTCAGGTTTTATGGTATGATAGGTGTTGGTTCACTCCAGATACTGACTTTGATAGAGTGTTTTTGTTTACAGTATAGAATATTAGCTAAAATGAAAAAAAAAGATCAGAAGCACAAATATACATTCTTTCCAGTTACCTATGAATTCTAGTCACCAAATGTTACATTTATAATGCACTAAACAAGCAAAGATCGTATGTATTAATACATCAGCTGAAATTAGGAATTAAGGAGGAAAGAAGGGGAGAGTAGGGAGGGGATGAGAAGGGAGGGAAGAGCACTATGAAGCTTACTGGAATACATTATAGACAGGATTTAGTGCCAGACGAGGAACTGAGTTGGAGATTTGCTGCTTTACAAACCACAATTTAAAATATGAATATATTCCTCAAACTTTAAGAAACCTTTGATTAAAATTTGAGAAAGTGCTCTTATTTCACTCTGGGACGTAAAAAAGAGAGAGAGATGATCTTGACAGTGATGGCAACAAAACTGTATATCATTAGTGAAGAGTAACAAAATATGAAGACAGAATTTCAAATCTATCCTGTGGGCAAAGTGATCTGGTTTATTGATTGTAGCAATATATTCTAACTCTACATGGCAGTAAAGTATATTAAATTAAATTCCATCGGTCTATGATTTGAGATCCTTGCACCAAAAGATTTCTAGTCTAACTACTTGAGCATTTGCCATTTTCCCAGCATTGGATGTTTTATGTGTGTCTGTGTTAACTGTCGTCGTTTATTTTTATATTTTATTTATGATAATTCACTCAAGATGGATGGTCACTTGGTAAAATCATCTCTTTGGGAAAAACCTTGATATTAATAACCTGATTCAAAGCAAAGGAAAACAATGCCAATATAAACATATACAGTCATGCACTGCATAATGACGGTTCAGTCGACAACGGACCGCATATATGATGGTAGTCCCATAGGATTCGTACCGTATATGCTAAGTGTGTAGTAGGCTTTACCATCTACATTTGTGCAAGTTCTGGAGGAGAGGGAGAAATTTTCCTCTACCCTTCTAGCTTCTGGTGGCTGATCTAAGTATTAAATTGACATGAGACAGATTCACAGAAGAAAAACAAACAAAAGTTTAATAACATTTATACATGGGAGGAATCCAGGAAAACTGAGTAAATTGTCAAAATGGCCAAAGCCCTTACCTTGAACGTTATCTTCAGCTAAAGACAAAAGAAGATATTGGGGGAGGGAGCAGGGAGTCAGGGACTTCAAAGGGAAGGAAGGCAATTCAAAGGTAGGGGAAAAGGAGCAAACCGAACGTTTGGAAAACAAGTGTTTGGCCACATAGAAACAGAAGAACACAGAGGGGAACCCAACCAACAGGCTTTTCTAGGTTCCTCCCTGTCTACCACCCAGTTCGTGTCATGCTAAGGTTGTAGCTCACTTTTCCCGAGACAGAGTTTTTTTTATCTGAATTATTTTAGGCAGTTAAGGGGGAGATAACAAGAAAAATTTTCTGAGTCTTTTGTTTCTTAAAAATAATCAGCCTAAAATAACCCTCATGTTAAAGAGACACTTTTTGGGGTGGCAAATTTTCTTCCCCTGCAGTACAGTCTATGATGTTCGCACGATGATGAAGTCGCCTAACAAGATGCATTTCTCAGAACGTTAAGTGACACATGACTGTATTGGCATTCCTTTCTTCTCACAAAGATTTTGAATTCCTAACTCTCTATATGGCTCAGACCCTAGATTTAAAAAGAAAGGGGAAAAAAAGGAGACAAACACTCACATATGACAGTTTTCTTGTTTTGTTTTGTTTTGTTTTTGAGGAAGATTAGCCCTGAGCTATCTGCTGCCAATCCTCCTCTTTTTGCTGAGGAAGACTGGCCCTGAGCTAACATCCATGCTCATCTTCCTCTACTTTATATATGGGACGCTTACCACAGAATGGTGTGCCAAGCGGTGCCATGTCCGCACCCGGGATCCGAACCAGCGAACCCTGGGCTGCTGAGAAGCAGAAGATGCGAACTTAACTGCTGCACCGCCTGGCCGGCCCCTGGCAGCTTTTTTTAAAAACAATTTCCAGCATTTCTTTCTTGAAACTAGTCTAACATATTCTCATTGTTTTTAAAAACCTCTAAATGCCTACTTAAGTAAAAGAGTCCATTCTTTACTTTCTTTGTTTTCTTCCTAGACTTTCAACCCCTTGAATTAACTAATTGACAAAAATGCAATGTTTTATCATGGAAAAATAATGATAGCATCAGTAATAGAATAAGGAAAGAACCTAAAATGTTCAATTTCAAATAACTGAATCTGCCTTCTCTATGGTTGTTATTCTTACAAGGATTTTTTTTTTATGCTTAAGAAACAGATCATGTGTGTGTGTGTGTTTAGATTAATTTTGAGTTTTTGATGTTGTTTAATCGGCAGCCTAGTTGATTCTCTTTGTTATCTGATGGGATGATAGAACTGTTTGCTGGCTCAATATAAATCCTGGACCATAAACATTATGCCAATCTCACAAGAGTAGTTACATGTAAATAACATGAATGACTAAGTAAATAGTGCTTGTGTTAGATTTTACACTAACTAAAATAATGTAGTGTCAGATCAAAATTAACTTTTTCCTCAAATTCTGATGGCACTTGGGTGTCCAGCCAGTGTACTTTACACACCGCTTCGTTTCCCAGTAATTTGGAGAGCATGGGGAAGGTGGGAGCCCCACTGGTAAACCAACCCAACAACCACTCAGCCCGGATGGAGCTAAGCTGAGCTGGGGGTTTGATGACAACCAGGTTAGGAGATATTCTCCTCATAAAGAAAAGAAGAAGAAATGGCAGATAGTGACAAATAGAAATGGCAAGCAATAGGATATATTGGAGCACATGAGGAAGCCATTTGGTGTAAACCTAATTCGGCTTGATTTTGTTTTTCCAAAAGGGCCTGACATGGCCATCGAGTATGCATTGTATATATGCTTTAAACATTTCCTATGGCAAGAACAAATGCCCTTAAGATAAAGGTGCAGCTTCCCCCCACATTGGCATTTCCTTAAGGATAAGCATCTCTCCCTGGGCTAGGAACTGATTGCTGTGCTCATCTGTGACCACCCAGCTCGAGACAACAGACCTACTACCCTGCTGTTTCCACTGGAACAGCAGACCTACTACTTGCTGTGTCCATCAATTGCTGTGCCGACAGAGCAGTCTCGTGGCTATTGTAAAAGAGACGTTTCCATCATATGCGAAACATCCTCTTTGAGGGTATAAAACCACTCAGTACACCCCACTTCTTGGTGCCCTTCCTTCCTTTGGGAAGAAAGGCCCCAGGCTATGGTCCTCACATTTTGGCTCAGAATAAATTCACCCAAATCTTCATTTATAGTTTGGTTATGGATTATTTTCATTGACAATAGAAATTCTCACCCAGCCGCAGCAGCTAACAGTGATCCTGCCAGCTAATAGGAGCCAGCCAAACTGCCTATATAAAGGGGACAGAGCAGAAGGGGGAGGTTGGTGCTTATATGAAAGTTCAGCACATATGTTGAGAGAGAATGGGGTGGAGGACAGACAATGAGAAGAGGACCTAGATTAGGGAGTTCTTTCCACTCATGTTTAAGGGATGTGCATTAACTGGGCCAAGGCAAGCCAAATTATATATGTATTAATTCCTGTTAATCCTATAAAGAAGGTGAAAGTGATTAAAGAATGAAAGAAAAAATTCCTAGGCAGTTGTGAGTACCTTTGGCCAGTTAGATCATTTTAATTTCATATAATTTAAAAATGCCACTTAGACAAACATTTGTACTCTTGAAAGAACCAAATTAGAAAGCTCTTGTGTTCTACCCATTTAAAGCCTAATATTTATGGTGCTGGCTTAGCCCAGTTGAGAGCCCTTAATTAGTAAGCTTGATATTTGGTTTTCTCGGTGCAATGTATGACTTGTACAGCTCGATCCTAGCTTGAAAGCTAGGAGGCCAGAACCTGGGGGGAATCTGCTTTTAAGTATCGAGGCTTTCAGTCTCCTAAATTACTCTGCCCAGGCTCTATCTATTTAGTCTACTCCGGGAGATTCCTACAGGTGCCTTGTTGCTGATCTTTGTTCTCTCCTCCTAAAACTTAATTAATAGAGTGAACACTGTCTGCCTGGTAAGAGTAGTCTTCCTCACAGTAAAAACCTAATTCAATTTCTCCTAATGAAAACTTAATGTATATTCCGTCACATCCCGTGACCCGGCAGAGAGAGACGAATTAAGAGTAGCAGGATGGGATGGAATGAGAGGTACTGCAAGGTGGGAATTCAAGAGTCAAGCTGCAAATAGGGAAGAGATCCAACTTCAAATGGCAGGAAATTCCACCAAGTGCTGATGCACTGGATCCAGAGAGTCTAGTCCTGGCAGACAGTAGTTATCATGAGGAAAAAGAAGATACAGGGGACGGAGGGAGAGAGAGGCCATCCAGAGCATCTAGAACAGTTCATTTCTCATAAAAGAAAAAAGATGTGATGCAAACACAGCAAAATGTGAATATTTGTTAAATCTGGGTGGTGGATGCCTGTGTATAGAATAAACCAGTAGTTCTCAAGCTGTGGTCCCCGGACCAGCAGCATCAACATCACCTGGAAACTTGTTAGAAATGCAGATTCTCAGGTTCCACCCGAGACTTCCTGAATCAGAGATCTAGGGCTGGAACTCAAAAAGCGGTATTTTAACAAGCCCTCCAGGTGATTCTGGTGCACGTTAAAGTTTGAGAACCACTGCATTAGAGGATTCTCTGTACTTTTCTATATGTTGTTTTATAATGTCACTGTGGTGATGGGGGAGTCCCGACAGGGGTGTTGGTGGAGGGCAGCTATGGGGAGAGGTCAAACTGGTCTGGTCATAGGGCAAGTGTTTCAGGAATAGGACCCTGGTGCCCTGCAGAGTTGGGGATGGGGTGGGCAAGGGCTTGTTTGAAACAAAAGTGAAAGGCAAGACTATCATTTAAAAGGAATATTTGTTTTTAAAAAGAAAAGAAAAGGAATGGCACCAGGCAGATTAACCAAGATGAAGTCTCAGGTACAGGACAGGAAGGCAAGGACCTTGTTAGCAGAGGACACTGGATGGAGACAGGCTAAGGACACAGCAGGGGCCTGGTGTTACCAAGCAGAACCCACTTCAGCACTGGGCTGCTTAGCTACAGCAAGGCTGACTTGGTGCTTCAATGCCTGGGCTACTGGACTCCCCTTCTTCCCTCCCCTCCTATTCTCCCCACTTCCCTTCCCGCCCAGGGCAGACCACAGGCAAACCTGCAGGTGGGGGCCAAGGGGCTTTGCACCAGTTAGGGGGCTAAGTGGCTAAGAGTAAGGCAGGTTGATGCCTTTAGACCAAACTTCTCTCTGTAACAAAACTCCCCTCTCCTGTTCCAGACCCGAGAAAAAAGAGAAAAGTTAATTTTTGAAAATATAATTTCAACTGTGTAAAACATAAGTCTTAAAATGCACAGAATAAAGGTCTTCTGATAATCATGACCATGAATTAAAGTTTCACAAAGCCGCAAAGTCTTCTGATTTGGCCTGAATTAACCCAGATATTCTTTTTCAACCTTTTGAGTTGCTCTTACGTTGCTCCTCTCCTATGTGTTCCCTCTTTCATCCCAGAAAGTTCTTAAAGCTCCTGGAGTTTAAATGCACGGACCTAAAGCTCCCTGCCAAGACATTAGCGCTAATGGCCCAGTCTGAAGAGGTTGCTGTATTAAGACATCAGTGCTTGACGCTTGACTCATATTTATCTGGGAGAAGAATCCCTCATTGTTTTACCTCAGACAGGGGATGCTGAGAAGGAAAAAAGTGCAGGGAGCCTGAATTCTAACTTCTTAATGTTGCTTTTGAATTTATCACAAATGGCACAGCACAGACAAGTCACTATTTCAACACACACGCGGACACCACACACTGAAGTTTATAGAAGCTGGTTGAATTGTGTGTGTTTTATTCCTTCACAGAGACTTATTTAGCACACCCTGGAAGGTCTGTGTTGCAAGTCTGTTATTTGCAAAAGTGTAGGATAGGGGCTGTTAAGTATGCACGTTCCGCTTCAGTGGCCCAGGATTCGCTGGTTCGAATCCCAGGCACGGACATGACACTGCTTGGCAAGCCATGCTGTGGTAGGTGTCCCACATATAAAGTAGAGGAAGATGGGCACGGATGTTAGCTCAGGACTAATCTTCCTAAAAAAAAAAAGTGTAGGATAACATCATATTTCTTCACAGGGGTGTGTAAAATCTCTGAGATCTACTAAGAGGCAAACTACTATCATTATACTGTGTTTGAATTTTAATCAAGAACTGGTACCCATTTCAGTATCTTCCCTTTTACACAGCAGTAAAAATTACCAGGAAGCATGTCATATGAAGTTAGAGGATCCTGAGGAAGTGAAAACGTTCCAAAATGAAAATTTCAATTTTGTAGTAATTAAAATTATTCCAGGGGCCAGCCCCATGGCCTGGTGGCTCCGCACTTCAGCAGCCTGGGTTCAGTTCCCAGGTGCAGACCTACACCACTTGTCAGCAACCATGCTGTGGCAGTGACCTATATACAAAATGGGGGAAGATTGGCACAGATGTTAGCTCAGGGCAAATCTTCCTCAGGAAAAAAAAATATTCTGAACACAAACTTAATGTTAGTAGGTTTGGTAGGCAGAATAATGCCCCATAAGGATCTCCACATCCAAATCCCCAGAACCTGTGAATATGTTAGGTTACATGAAAGGAGATTGAAGGTTGCTAATAAGTGGACTTTAAAATAGAGAAATTATCATGGATTAACCAGGTGGGCCCAATGTAATCACAGGGTCCTTAGAAGGGGAAGGGGGGAGGGGAGATAGAAGAGTGAAAACCAGTGAGATGGCAGCATGAGGACTCGGCCTGAGGTTCCTGGCTTTGAAGATAGAAAGGCAGCCACAAGCCAAGGAAAACAGGCAGCCCCTAGAAGCTGGAAAAGGCAAGGAAGTGGATTCTCTCCTACAGCCTCCAGAAGAAACACAACTTCACCAACTCCTCAATTTAGCCCAGTGAGATGCATTTCAGACTTCCGATGTCCAGAAAGGGAAAATAATAAATCCGTGTTGTTTCAAGCCAGTAAGTTTGTGGTAATCTGTTATAGCAGCAATAGGAAGCTAATACAGTTGGTCTCTGGAAGATACAGTGGAAAAGTCAGAATCCCCACTATCTAAGACTTTCTTTGGAAACTCACCGATCTTGCATGCTTTGAAGGTGGAGGGGGAGTGGATAGGTTTCCTGAGGTTGTGCTGGCCAGGTCCTCTTCTCGGCCTCTCTCATCTGGAATCTTCTCCTTCTAGAGAGAATTCGTGGGGAGAGTAGAGCTGGGTTGGGAGTGGAAGTCTGAACCCTGACTTCATAATTTGTAAATGAGATTAGATCAGGTCATCTCAAGAGAAAACCAAGTCCATCTCTGAAATGCCTTAATTCCATCAATGAGGATACAGGGATATGTACAAGATGTGTAAAACTCAACTACGTTCATCACTTCAAGTATTAAAAAGCCTCAAAACTTAAATCTATATGTTGCTTGGTTCTAAAGAGTGAGGATTTTGGATATTCGCTAAGTTCGAAAGGCCTATATTTTCTATATTAGAAACCACCTTCTGAACTTGATTTGTAATTCCTCACACTTGGGGTTAAACTATAACAAAGTGAAGCTCGGCAGGATGGGACTGTATGACTGGCAATGATTTGCCAGGGATGGGATGCATTTGCACAAACGGAGTATTGGTCTCTAGCCCAAGTATTGGCGAATTGCATCTGCAAATTTCCCAATGTCCCAGCTACTGTACTTATTGAAGATGAATGAATGAATATATATGCTGGCTTCCTATTGCTTGTCTTCATTTACCCCTCTCTCTACACAACCCAGCTGGGAAGTGGGAAAATCCAGTGGCTGCCTTTGGCCCAAGACACACCCAATTTGTATTCCTCCATCCATGCTTTTCCTATTATATAGAGAAGATAAAGTTGTCTTTTTGGAAATACTTAAATATTGCTTTGAAAAAATATCATTCTCATAGCAATGAGATGAAGTAGAAAGAATGTGTTCCTTCAGAGTCTTACATCTAAAATACATTACCAATTCTAAGAAATAATAAGCACTGAAAAAAATCAACCAAAACAAAAAAGAATTTCTGCCTCAGACTGAGTGGTAACAGCATGAAAAACTGACTCAAATGATCCGCATGGCTCACCCTTGCATTCTCTCTCTCCTCTCGCTAACTCATTTTCCACTTAATCTTCTATTCGTACAATTATCCACGTTCTGGGTATTGACTCATATGTCATGAGTTTTTCATAGTGGTCTTTTGTTTGAATGAATTGAGATTGGCTGTCTAAAATGCATTGACTAATGCCATAAAGCATGAGTTAATTAATCTCTTTAATTTTATTTTTCCCTGACCGTGTGAAACTAATATTATATCAGAGGTTGACCTTGATGGATAATCAGAAATAAGAATGACAGAAGAAAGCAGAGAACTGGTTTTCAGATATTAGCTATTATTCATTTTTTTCCAGCAGACTGTGGAATTTTAAATTTTCATGTAAAACAATTGTTGAGTGTAAATTATTCACAGAATATGCCTAACAATATATAGTATAAAGATAATACCTCCTAGATCAGTTTAAGATCCCTCGACTATCTTACCAAAGTAGAACACAGTCTTAGGAAGAAGTCATTCTTTTTTTTCTATTCTGAATGTTATAGCCAAGTTCAGTGAAATCATACATTTCCTACTTTCCATTTCCCATGATGCTGGAATATAACCCAGGAAATAAACATGATTGAGTCTGTTTGTTTCCTAAAACCATGAGAAAAATGTGAACTGCTTGGAAAGTTACACCCAAGGGAAAAGGCTCACGCTGAGATCATTGACGTTGTGAACGTGTTTGGTTACTTTTCTCAAGAGTCCACTTCTCATCGCTGGTTAGGAAGCCAGCAGCCCATGGAGAAACAGCTTCCTGTCCAAGGTCAACAGAGTTAGGGAAAAGGACTAAGCTTAATAGATCTCTTCAATGTCCAATGATGTTGACTGTGGCAGAAATATTGCACTCAACCTTCCACCTCTGTCAGCTCCTTTACAGAGCATGAATTTGCTATTTTGAATAGAATGTACTAGATGCCTTCAAACCTGATTAAAGATTTGAATTAAATTTCTTCTGCTCCCCAAGCTGCCTTTGTTTACAGCTGTGGCCTCAGCTCTTACAGAGTTAATTCTTTGTTTAGCTTGCTTGCAGTCAAATATATAAATACAGTGGCAGGCCATAAAGGAGCTTTTGGACAACTGCCATCGTGAGAATAGGGAGCTGACAAAGAGAAAGAGAGGAGTAAGCTGTTCTGCTGCATAGTCGGCAGAACAGGAGAATAATGAGAGGAGAGAAAAGAAATAGGAGAGCTCAGTATCTGAGAAGTGTCATGAGAGAGCACAAGGGCATGGAAAGCACGAGATGGATAAAGGAAAGCAACAACCAAAACAGTCAGGATGTAGGACTCTTGCAAAGCACAGCCAAAGAGGCCTGGAATCTAGTTTGATTATTTTACAAAAATAGCTCCCATGACCAAAAGGTCGGGAAAATGGCTGAAAAGTTAACTGGCTGAGAAGGCAGAACCTATGGTGGATAACGACAGTTCAAATGAGACCTCTGCATTAAATTTCAGTATAGATGCTACAAACCTTGAAATAAAAAATTAGTGGCAATAAAGAAGGGTTAAAAAGAATACTTTTAATGTTGTCTCAAAAAAACCTCTTGAATCCTTTTCCTTCTCTTAAGAAGCTGTTCTAGCTCTGATGAATAAATGAAAAGCAATAGGATCTCTTGGAGGATATGAGGAAGCCATTTGGCTTAAAACTAATTCGGCCTGACCTTGTTTTTTCAGAAATGCCTGATATGGCCTGTTGAGCACGCATGGTACATCTGCTTTAAACATTTACAATGTCCCAAAGCCTAGAATGATGCCCTTAAAGATGGGGATGTAATTTCCCCCCATATCAGCATTTCTTTAAGGATAAGCATCTCTTCCTAGAAAAGAAGGATTAATTACTGACCTGCTGTGTTCACCTTGTGACCACTGATCTGCTGAGCCAGCAAAGCAATATCGTGACCGTTGTAAAAGGGATATTCCTGTCATATGTAATGGATGCTCTTTGTTCCCAGATGGTATATAACCACCCTGTCTACCCCACTTCTTTGGTATGCTTCCTTCCTTGGGGAAAGAAGGCCCTAGGCTATAGTCCTCAGACCTGGTTCATAATAAACTCACCCCAATTTTGATTTATAGATTGATTATGGATTATTTGTGTCAACAGCTCCTTGGCTGCAGTTTTCTTGCTCCTCATGACACACTGCTTTCTGAGCTTTCTGAGCTGGCTTCGCATATTAGAGCTTTCCAGCTTGTAGCTGAGACTGCTTTTGCTCTCTGGGGCCCATATCTCTTTCTCTTGGATATTTAATCTCTCTTATCTCCTGTCTTCTTGATCAGGTATCCTGTGCCGGCTACTGGCTTTTTCATCCATAGAAAATCCCATAGAATAAAGGCAGAATCATGGCAAGTCATATTCACTTAGCCACTCGTAATGTTGCAATAGTTCTAGAACGCAGTTCAGGGATCATCTCATAACTAGTTAATTCCCCATAATAACCGTTGAAAATGCTAAAGCTCCTCAATCTCATCTCCCTTCTTATCACTATCCAGAGTTCTTTTAAAAAATTTTTATCTCAGTAAAATGCAGATGAAGGAGTCTAGAATATGCCACTGTGGCATAAGAATTATTCTGTGCTGAAGGCATTTGAGAATAGGCTTTTTTCTGAACTCCCTTATCTGCCTAAAAGCAGAGCCTCCTGAAAGAATTCACTTGTCTTAAATCCTCTCCCTGGGAATTTCCCAACCTGGGAAGATTGACTCTTATCGCTGGAGAGAAGTCACATACCACCCACCACACCTAAACAGATATTGTCTTAAAACTATCATTATCTCCCATCTATTTTCCTAAGGGCCCTATTTATCTTTCCTGAAGGTTATTTTTTTTCTCTTCTCCCTTCCCTTTCCTCTGTTAAGATGACATGTAAGGCCCAAATTCTAACCACCTCCTTGAGTCACATTTTTCTGTGAACTCCAATACTTAGGTAATTAACTTTTGTCTTTTCTCTCACTAATCTTTTTTCAGTTTAATTTGCAGGCCCCCAAATATGAACCTAAGAAGTTAGAGGAAAAGTTTTTCCTCCCTGATGCAGGCCATTCAGTATGAGCCTTTTTGATGTCCTATAGCCACGTCCTCAGGTGTGTTTGCCCACCCACCTCTCCATTCTGCACGGGTTCTTGCCGTCCTCCTTACCCTGTCTGATGGGCCTCTCTGTCTGCTTGTGAATCTCTATTTAAGGAATTTCTAAGATTCTTTCTCTTCCTTTATGGAAGTAGCAAACTCTAACAGTGTGAATAGCTACTATCTTATTGAGCACTTACCATGAGCCAGGCAGTGTTCCTAGGACCTTCTTGTAGACGTTAAATAACTTGCTGGAGGTCCCACTGCTCCCAGGTGGCTGGGTAGACATTCCAGTGCAGGCCATCTGGGCCCGAGCTCACTCTCTTAACTGCTACACTGGGTTATACTTCCTCCCTTGCTTTCAGGGGACAATGTTTTAATAGAACCAGGCATAAGACAATAGGAAGTTATGTGGCCTGGGACTTACTAGAAAGGGCACGCCCTAGAAAAAGCATTCAAAGTTTAAAAACACTGTTTTTGCCAAACAAAACCATTGGCCTCTGAATTAGGAATACTAGGCAGGCTGCTAGTTTGTGGCTTCTGCCCCCCAGTCAACTACCACCTGAAAAAATACCAAATCTACAGCTTTGTACTCCTCTTCTCTCCAGAGGCCCAAAGCCAAAGAATGGATGGACATTCCACTGGCATTTCACGCCTGTAATGGTTAAAATTAAACTGAACTCCTGCACCACCTCATAATGAGTTGTCTTTTTGGTGTTTCTTTTTCCATTATTCTGTAGTTGATCTGTGTCCAAATCGTTAACCAATTTTGACTCCTTTCTTTCTGTCGTATCCCAAATCCCATCACTGGTGAAATCAAATTTCTTTTGAGCGTATCAAATCCTTTCCTCTCCTTAAATTTGTAATAGGCAAAGACCTAGTCCCGGTCTTATTCTTCACACCTAAACTAAACTTTTAAATGGTATCTCTGCTTCCAAGCTCGCTCCCTCTCTAGAATCCAACCCATTCATTTGGCATTAGATTAGCCTTCCACAAGCAATTCTTTGTACCACTCCTCTGCTTTGAACCTTCAGTTGTTCCTCTGCCAAATCCTGTACTAGAAAGTGCTCTTCTGGTAGCAATTAATAGAGCCTGAAAGGAAATATATGTGTAGTAATCCGGAAAAGACTACACAAGCAAGTCCCATTAGACATGAGTCAAGGCAGCTCTCAGACCGAGCTGCTCTCTCCTGCCTCTTTCTGCCCTGATCTCTCTGCTTTTCTCCATGCATCAGCCACATTGTTGCCCCTCTCCTACAGCTGGTTTCCATCACTTATTCATAGTGTGAATCTGTACCAGGACCAACACCATCTGATGTCCCAGGTTCAGGGACCACCACCCCTTGCAACAGAATCTCACTTCCACAGTTTCAAAGTCCCTGAAAAACGAAATGACTCACTTGTTCATCATTTCTCATTCAGCTTTTAGGAGGAAATCTGTATTTCCCCTTCTTATGTTGCTTTTGCGTAGGTCACTATCTGTCTCCTGAGGTGGGAGAGCATAGAGCGAGTACTTCCAGTTTTTCTCTATCATTTGACTGTCCCTTGTCATGGGGCGGGGAGTCCAACATCTCATCTCATTTGTGAGACTCTAAAGAACCTGGCATCTTTGGGCCATCTTATCAATGGGAAGGATCATTTGCTCCCCAGGCTGCCCCCGGGCTCTTTCTCTTCCCTCATCTTCCTCTCTGCTCATCTGCTCTTCTTTTCTGCTTCTCTCTTTTCTCTTCCCTCCCCTTCTTTTTCCTCTTCTCTCTCACCTTCTTCTCCCTTTCTCCCTCCCCTTCTTTCTAGCTTCTCTTCCTGTCTTCCCTCTCAGCTGCACTTAAAGAGGTAGGTTCACCTTGTATATAACTTCCATGAAGTAGATGTAGAGAAGGAAAAATATATTTTTTAAGTTCTCAGCTGTGACTCCAGTAACAAAAGACAGATTCACAAGAGAAAAGTATACGAATTTATTTAATGTCAGTTTTGCGTGAGACAGGAGCCTTCATGAAGAAAAGAAAACCCAAAGACGTGGTTAAACCTGAGTGTGTTTGTGCTAGGTTTGATGAAGGGTGGAAAGATGTGATAGGACGAAGGGTATGAGGCTAGTGTAGCGAACTGAGGGACACTTAGCAAGGCCTGTTCGTTCAGATTCTTCTCGATGTCCCCCATCTTCGGAGATAAGGATGTTCCTTTCTCCCAGGTATAGTGAGGGTACCTCTCACGTGAGGGTTTGATGACTTTCAGGGTAAGCTCAGATAGGTCTTTCTGCACATGTTGTTCCTCAAACTCCTTCAGCTTAAAATATTCAATGTGCCAAGATGCCATATTTTGGGGTAGTATGTCCTGAACCCTGTCATAGGCAAAACAATGTGCCTAGCTAGACTTCTACTTTTTCTTTCCAGTTTTCTGCCTGTCTCCGAGTCAGTCAGACCTACCCTTCCTAAAGAGTTGATAATCTTCAACTCAGGGAAACGCTCCATTTTGGCTTCAGATCCAAGGGGTTCTCTAATCCAACCTTATCAGGGAAACTTATATTTTGAGAGTTACTGGATCTCCACAGTAATACTTGACCTCCATTGTACATATTCTTAGTTTGTTAGAATCCAGAGCAAAAAAATATATATATATAATTTTCTTCCCTGGCCTCCAACGGAGACCTCAAACCAGCTTATGCTTGGGATGGCCCTGAGTCAGGTATAGACAGGGGACTAAGTCAAGTAGCCTTATTCCTTGAGTAACCCTACCTCCCAGATGGCCGGGGACAGGCTCAGTTTACAACTCATGACCGTACAGACTTATTACTATAGCCCCCTTTCTCCTAAAACAGTGTGCCAGGAAGGACAAGTGATATGGTCACCCTATCTGTTGTCCACCTAATGGGCTACTCAGCTGCAGATTCCTTCAGAAGGGGGCATACAGACAGCTATCACTGTAAAATATGTCTTGTACAAGCTACAGATTTCTTGGTTTGGTATTTGAGGACCTCCACAATCCGTCCTCTGACTACAGGCTTCTGTGCTTCTTACATGTCAGCTAAACCAATCTGCCTGCTATTCGTTATGATCGCACTATTTCATGTCCTACCTCTTGTCTACTTTTCTTGTTTTACTCTGGAATTGTCTATTTCTTCTCTCTTATGTTTTTTATTCTGTTTCTTACAAAACCCTACCCTTCTTTCCAAATTAAGCCTAAGTGCTATCTTCACCATGAAACCTTTCATAAGAATTCAGGTAGAAATGACTGTTTTGAATACTGATAGACAAGAATTTGAACTTCTGATCCATTACTTATTAACTGAGTTAGTTAGTTTAGTTTCTTAGTTTCTCCATATATATAATGGGGATAACACCTACCTAATAGAGTTGTATAAGAGTTAAATGAGGTAATTGCTTATGTAAAAACACCCAGCATATAGTAGTTGGTAAATAAACAGAGGTTAATTTCCTTTTATTCCTCTGAATTCACATAGTACTTTTCGTATACTACCTTATATTATAGATATTTACTTAAGGATTTTACTGTTTAACTAAGTTTTATCTTAAAGTCAAGGTTTATGATGTGTGCATGTGTGTGTGCATACATACATAAATACAACAATGGACTGCATATACAATGTTGGTCCCATAAGATTAGTACCACATAGCCTAGGTATGTAGTAGGCTATACCAACTAGGTTTGTGTAAGTGCACTCTATAATGTTCACACAATGACAAAATCACATAATGATGCATTTCTCAGAACATGTCCCTGTCATTAAGTAATATATGACTATATATACATGTGTATTATATGTGTATTTTTATGTGTGTATATATATGTGTGTATATATACATACACGTGTATATATGTGTGTACATATAAAGTATTTTTATACATATTTGTTCAATAAATATCCAAACTGAGACCCAGAGAGCTTGTAGCTTGCACCCAGCCAATTAGTTGTTTGAAGTTGCCCCCTTTCCTTTCACCCAAGTAGAGTTGCTATAGAAGGCAAGTATGTGTCCATCTATAAACCTATACCCTAAAGATATATATGTGTGTGTGTGTGTGTGTGTAATGTGTTGATTGATCACCAAGACCTAGAGGTTGGCACCAGCTTGCACAAATACTTGCTTCACGTATGTGGGCACGCTGTCAAGCATACACTGTGATCTGCCCATTGACTGCAGCTGGGTTGGTTCCGTGCCTCTGTTGACCTGAGGCCAGTTCAATGATATGAAGCATGGGGCAGAATAGAGCATCCAGGTGAACCTGGGAAACCTTGATAGGGGTAAACTTTGTTCTCCTATTTCCCAGGTTAGGACTTCAACAACATTACTTAACTTCTCTGTGCTTCGGTTTTGTCATCTGAAGATTGAGTAATAACAGAACTGACTTCATGGTGTTATTGTGGGTGTTAAATGAACCAGCGCTTTAAAGAACTTAACCTGGCATATAATAAACACTTAACATTAGCTATTGTCATCATCATCGTCATCTAATAGGTGATTCTACTTCACGATTTGAAAGTTTACTCAAAGGTAAGGTTTTAATGTATTATCTTCTACGGAGACATTCTTAATTTATTTGATGAATTTATTTCAATCATCATCTGTCGTTTCATCCAAGATATGGTAACTCTAATGGCATGAGAGTTGGCATTTTCTCTCACAGAGCAAATTTCATTTCATCACTTTGACTAACCAAATCTCAATTCATTTATATATTAAAAGTATTTTCCCCAAAACCTCTTTTATTTAGGACATAACCTCTGAAAGCAATGCTATGAATCTTTGACCTCATTCTATACATATTTTTGTGTATAAATATAGAGCCATAGCTCTATGTATTTTTTACTCTAAGCAAAAGTAAAGATGTGACTTGATGATAAGGAAAATACCCTTGATGGAAATACAGAGTCCTGTTAACATCTTATATAGTGTTTAAGTGGTTTTAAATGGACTCTTGATACAATTTCTCATTTGATCATCATGTGAAGTAAGAGAAAAATGTATTGTAATTTCTATTTACAGATGAGGACACTGAAGTTCTAAGACAGTGGTCAGCAATTTCAGACCCCTCCTGTTTTTGTGCAGCCTGTGAGCTAAGAATGGTTTTCACATTTTTTAATGGTTGTGGAAAAAAAAATCAAAAGAAGAATTGGGGCCAGCCCAGTGGCACAGCTGTTAAGTTCGCACGTTCCACTTCTTGGCGTCCCGTGGTTCACCTGTTCGAATCCTGGGTGCGGACATGGCACTGCTTGGCAAAAGCCATGCTGTGGTAGGCATCCCACATATAAAATAGAGGAAGATGGGCACGGATGTTAGCTCAGGGCCAGTCTTCCTCAGCAAAAAAGAGGAGGATTGGCAGCAGCTAGCTCAGGGCTAATCTTCCTCAAAAAAAATAAATAAAAAGAACAAGAACAAGAATATTTCATGATATGAAATTCAAGTTTTAGTGTTCATTAGTAAAGTTTTATTGGAAGACAACTATGCTCATTTATTAAATATTGTCCATGGCTGCTTTCACACCACAACAGCATAGTTGAGTAGTTGCAACAGAGACTCTGTCCTGCAAAGCTGAAAAGATTTACCACTGGCCCCTTACAGAAAGAGTTTGGTGACCCCTGTGCTAAGAGGTTGAATGTCTTGCCCAAAATTACACAGATTGTAGGGTAACGTTTTACAGCTTGAATCCAGATCCTTTGACTATCTTGAAAAATAAGCTCACTGACTAGATGTCTCTTTGGTTTTTAGCAAAAAAAAAAGAATGTTTTTATGCTTTTGAACCATTTTGGGATTGCCAGGCTTCTTAGCTCCAATTTCAATTGTAAAAAGCTTCAATTATGGAAGCACGGTAAGTGGAAAATCTGCAGATGCAGCCTCTCAGGCTCAGCTGCCGTGAGCACCCCCGCCTCCCCGCCAATCAGACAGCGCCACTCCTCTGTCCCAAGCTGTCCTCAGAGCTGAAGTGTGTCACCTGCAGGATACTTATCTCTTCCAGAAGCACCATGGTGAGACTTATTCTTAGCCTGACCCCAGCGGTAACACTTATCAAGAGTATTACACCCCTCGGGGCTCTTGTGACTAAGGAAAATCAAAATAACATATTACCAGGCGGAGAAAAGAAATATCATCCTCATATCAGACCTCAATAGTGGCTTATCCTTAAAAAACACTTTTTTTTAAATGTTTACTACCTGTCTGCTCTGCTTATTGAATATATGCAGAGAAAGCTTGAGAAACTCAACTGCTTACCTTCTTTCCTTCAAAACAGGTTCGTAAATGTTGAGCTTACAATAACCTGGGAAAGAAACAGCTGTTCTCAACAGGAAGTAAGTTGCCCAGAGGATTTAAACAGGACCAAGATGGCCCATTTGGCCAGTTTCCCAAATATTACTGTTAGCCCTTGGTATCCATTATTTTCTTTTTCTGTATGAATTCTCAGAAAATTAATCACATCCATATCCAAATATAAATATTTAAACACATTCCAAAACCCAGTTAATTTTTGGAGCATCCTACATTTTGGAATAAGGCCCATTTTCTCTTCCTTGTATTAGTGCTGATAACCAAAAATTGATCTACTTCAGTGTTAGAAAACATGGTATGTAATTTCTCTCCCAAATATTACATGGAGTACTAGGATGAATTATCCATTAGGCCTTCATATGCTATGATTTCTCATGGATATTACAGTTGTTAATAAATTTCTCAAGAAAAAGGCAAATACACATAAACTACAATAAGAAAATCTCTAAGAGATACAGTTGTAAGGTGATTTGTTTCATCATCATCATCATCATTACTAATAAAAGCCTATTGGAAATACATTGGGCTTGATTTTCTGCTAAGCTTTCAGTCAGAGAAACCTCTGCCAAGGCAGTAATTCATCAACAGTAGAGAGAATGAGAGGGCAGAAATTGATTACCTGCCTTGGTTAAAATCTGCACCAGGTCATGGAGGCCTCCTAATGTATACAAAGCATTTTGTGATTTATCTTACCACTGTAGGTTTTGTTTTTTAAGTTTTTATTTTGATTGACTTAAGACTTACAGAAAAGTTGCAAAAATACTGCAAAGACAAAAAAGTGTCCATATACTCTTTACCCAGATTCCTCAAAAGTTAATGTTTTACATTTGCTTTATCATCTTTCGTATAAATAGATAGAGATAGATGGTCATGATAGTTTTTTGTACCACTTACTTGAGAATAAGTTATAGACATGATACTCCTTTATCACTCAATGTGTCTGTGCATTTCCTAAAACCAAGGGCATTCCCTTCATAACTACAGTACAGTCATCAAAATCAGGAAATTAACTTTGATACAGTTAAATTGGGAAATTAACTTTGATTTACAGATCTCATTCGAATTTTACCAATTGTCTCACAAATATTCTTTGTAGGAAAAGAAAAAGAAATCTGGTTTAAGATTCAATCTAGGAACACAAATTGTTTCTTCTCTCTTTAACCTCCTTACTCTGGAATCTCTAGTCTGATGACCTTGACACTTTTGAAGGGTCCAGGCCATTTATTCTGAGGAACATCCATTTGTAGATTCTGATATTTCCTCATGATTAGAGTCACACTATGTGTTTTGGTAAGGAATACCACAGAGTGATGTTTGGCCCTTTCTCAGTGTATTGTATCAGGAGATACGTGATATCTATTTATCTAATTATAGATAATGTTAACATTGAACACTTAGTAAGGTAGTATCCACTGGGTTTTTCCTCTGTAAATTTTCTATATTTTCCCTTTGTCTTCTGTGGAGTTACATTGAGACTATGTAATATCCTCTTTCTCATCAAACTTTCAACCAGCAATTTCTTGCCTGAAACAATTATTACTTTGGAGGTTGCCAAATGGTAATTTTCTAATTTCATCATTCTTTCTACATGTATTACTGAATGGAAGAGCTTTCTCCTCCTTGCACATTTATTTATGTATTTATATTAGAGTAAACATGAACTTTTATTTTATTCAATGAATTATAATTCGTTAGTATCATTGTTTATTTTGATGCATAAATTGTTCACTTTTGGCTAGTGGGAGTCCTATTGCAAATTTTCGAGGTAAGCAGTAAGGTCATCTGAACTGTGTCTATGATAATTCTGGCAGCACTGTAAATGGTGCTTTAGAAATATAAGGTAAGAGGTGGAGAAAACCATGAGAGATGAGGAGAGAGTAGGGTATAGAAAAGACAGAATGGATTTTAGTGTCTCTGAAGAAGCTTAATCAATAGGATTTGGAAACTGGGTGTAGAGGTAAAGGAAAAAGAAGTTTTGGTCTGGGTAACTGGGAAGGTAGTGGTGCTACAGGCAGAAGCAGAGCATATAGAAGCATACGGGTTGCAAATGAAGACAAGTTTAGTTTTAGACTTGTTGAGTTCAGATCTCTAAGGATATATCCAGGTGGAAATGCCCAGCACTTGAAAATAGAGACCTGGAGCTCAGAAGAGAAATAATAGTAAAGGAATAGTCCTGGGAATTGTCAAAGACTGAGGCTTTGGAAGTAAATGAGCTCATTTGGTAGGAACATAAAACCCAAATAGAAGTGAAGAAGAACAATTTTAGAGAATGCCTATAATTAAAATATCAGTGGCGGGGTAAAGGAGAGACCTTACAGAAAGTAAGAATATCAAAGAGAGCTTTCAGATATGTCATCAAACCCTACATAAAAGACAATTTCAAAAAGGAAGGAGTAGTAATGGAGCCAAATTCTGAGAATGAACAGAATGAAGGATGAGATGAGGTCATAAACTCGACAACTAGAAAGTCAGTGTCTTCTTTAAGAAAACTGTCTCAATAGATCAGCGTAGATAGAAACCAATTTACAGGTGAGTAAGGTGAGGTGGGGAAGTGATAACAGTGAATATAATCTACACTGTTAGAATGTTTGGCAGTGAAAGGAAGATAGAGAGAATGAGTTGGATGAAGCAGGAGCAAGAAGATTTTTCTTAGGATGGAGGACCTAACCACTGCTCTAGTCTAAAGGACATAAAGGGAAACAAGATCAAGAACGCAAGTGTTTACCCTTGGAAAGCAGAAAATCTTATCCTGCCTGGAATATGGGAGAGAATAATGGATGAAATCATAGAGAGTCTTGGAGTGAAGAGGAAAGCTGTTGAGGGAGGCTGATGTTCAAAATAAACAGCCTGATTTTTCTCAGTGTAGTCAGATTGAAGCAGAGAGAAAGGATTAGAGTTTTTTGAGGAGTGGAAATGATGTTGAACAATGGCCACAGGGAGTGAAATATGCCTAAACATAATGTGACAGCATTATGGTATATATGAAAATCTGATTGTGTATGTACCATGTTAATGATGCTTGAGCATGTTAACACCTCAAATCCTTTATAGATCAGAATAGAGGAACATAAATGAATGGGTATATTCTGAGTGTGTTAGGCTCCTTCAAAAAGCAGATGTCAAGTCAGGATTAGATGTGCAAGAGATTTATTGGGAGGAAATGCCTGTGAAAGATAGAAGGGAGCAAGTCACAGAAGTTGGGAGAGCCTCAGACTGTGATGCAGGTCTGACCTCTGTGAAGGAGAAAGGGAAGGAAGGAGGATTAGGTAGGAAGAGTCTCAGACTTCAGTGCAGTTCTAAGAAGTTTGGCCACGCCAATGGGAAATCCTCGAGCCAAAGTCCCTGATAAGGGAGTTTCCCATCTTGCAAGAATGAGCTGGCTTTAATACTCCTGCCACTGTCAGTCATTGGCTGGGAGCAGCCCACAGGAAGCATGGAGCAGGACGATCCACAGGGAAGGCAGCTCAATTTTGCTCTGCATCAGAGGATTTGAGTGTCACGTTTCCTTGGCTGCCAAGTGAGTGTGTGATGAATATGTATTTTGCAAGACCAATTCCCTGAGGGAGAGAAAATCACCTGAAAGAGTTCCCAGCCAAAGCTCCAAAGATGGGCCAAGCTGAAAACCTTAGCCTGGGAAGACTCATAGATCCCCAATCTGTTGTGACATAGAGTTGGAAATGGAACCTAAATGGATGGACTCAGGGGGTGTGGAAGGTAGAACTTCTGGATCAAAGTGAGAGAAGTAGAACCTGGACAATATCCAGGTAAATCACCTTATAGCAACTCTGAGGACCTTTCGTCACCAAATTTGAATAGGCTGGAAGTCAGGAAGGCAGGAAGCCATGCAAAGGTGCCTAAACAGTTGTGCTAATTTAATAGGAGTGAGAGTGGTGTTACATTAGGATGAGAGAATTTAGGGTTCAGTAAAGGTCTTTGCTGCTTCCCTGGAAAGTTTAAGATTAAAAGTCTGTCCTTTTCAAAGTCATTCCAAAGGATTTCCAATAGGGCTGAAATTAGGGTGAGGTGAGTGAGGCAAGATCGTGTAAGCGCAGGGTAGGATCCTGTCTTTATTTAACTTTTTGACACTTTGTTCATCGTGGATTCTTTGCACTAGTCTTTTTTTAATATTGCATTAAAATATTTATGTTGATTACTGAGGTTTTGGCACCTTCTTAAATATTGTACCTGAGGGGAGTGCCCCACTTGCCTTACCCTAGTCCTAGCCCTGTTTCAATTTTGAAATTGATTCTGTCTGTTTTTGATGCTGGACCATCTCATGTGATGGCAAAAGGCATTAAAGGAAGAAAACACTACTGGGGATGCAGGAACTTCGGGGAAGAAACAAGGATCTCATTCTTAATGCTTCCCTGATCAAATTTTGGATGGCTTTGTGCTCTATGTTAATAAGAGAAGCCGTTTCCTAACAGGTGAATAAAAAGATTTCCTGGGACATTCAGGACCCAGCTGAGGTTGGATAAATTGAATTTTTAATAACACCAAATAGTATAATTACAGGACTCTTGGTAGAAAGTTAGGGATCAGCAAGGGCTGTGTAGAGAAATGAAGGGAGAGGTAATCGAGGATGTTGGTCACAGCCTCCATCCATCCGTTCCCCTTTGTTCTTCCATATGGCCTCTTGCTCATCCTTGATTTAGGATTAACCTCAAAAAAATTTTTCCTACTTATGTGCCCCTGAAAATTCCAGCCAACGTATATACCAGTGCCTAGAGCATTGCCTGGAGCACACTAGGCATTCTAGGTGTATTTGTTGAATGAAGGAAAGCAGGTTCACTAAGATTTTTTTTTAAGATTTTAAAATTTTTCCTTTTTCTCCCAAAGCCCCCAGTACATAGTTGTGTATTTTTAGTTGTGGGTCTTTCTAGTTGTGGCATGTGGGAGGCCGCCTCAGCATGGCTTGATGAGTGGTGCCGTGTCCACGACCAGGATTCAAACTGGCAAAACCCTGGGTCGCTGAAGCAGAGTGCGAGAACTTAACCATTTGGCCACGGGGCCGGCCCCTCACTGAGATTTTATATGAGATATCAAAGGTCATCTTGGAGGCCAAACAAGAAAACCAAGGAGTCAAAACTTTTTTCTCTTGGCTATCCAAGATAAAATAAATCATCAGGTCATCTTCATTAACTTATCACCTCTAGTATGTACCCAAGTGTCCTGTTGCTTGTATTATAGATAATACCTATTAGATGTCTCTACTTTGAAAGTTGCTGTATTAGTCTGGATTCTCCAGAGAAATAGAACCGATAGGAGATATGTAGGGAGATAGATAGGTAGGTATGTAGGTATGTAGGTAGATAAAAGAGCTTTGCTATAGGAATTGGCTCATGTGATTACGGAGACTTAGAAATCCAAGATCTACAGTCAGCAATCTGGAGACACAGGAGAGCCAATGGTGTAAGTTCCAGTCTGAGTCCAAAGGCAGGAGAAGACTGATGTTCCAGCCTGAAGACAGTCAGGCAGAGAGAAAGTTCTTTCTTACTCAGTTTTTCATTCTATTTTTGCTTTCAACGGATTGAATGAGGCCCATTCACATTGGGGAGGCAATCTGCGTTACTCTGTCTACTGATTCAGATGTTACTCTCATCCAGAAACACTCTCACAGAAACACCCAGAAATGTCTTACCAAGTATCTGGGCACTCCACGGCCCATTCAAGCTGACACATAAAATGAACCATCACAGTTGCTAATTGAAAACCTAAGAACATAAATTTCTGTGAACAAAATATTTAAATAAATGGCACTTCCTTAGACGATTCCTGTGAAGATAATGTCCTCTTGGGTGGCTTCAACACAGATGGAAATAAAAATTAGATTTGGCTAATTTCTAAGTTTTCAGAATTGTAATGTTGCCTAAATGAGACCATTAGTAAAGGCAAGATTGAAAAAGAGAGCATTTCCATTTTCAAAAGAAGTGTTCATAATGCATGCAAAAGACAAAGAGTTCAGCGACAGGCAGCAACCTCTTGGATCAGGAGAACAATCTCAGTTCTGATGATGTGTCATCATCCTTCAAGGTATGAGTAAGAGGGCAGAGCCAAGAGACTTCCATTCCATAAGCTATATCATTTTAGAATAAATTCAATTATTGTTCTAACTCAGCATTGGACTTATAAATTTATTGCTCTGAACCCAGTTGTTCTGTTGTGCAATTTTTATGTGCTCAACAACTTTTGAGTAGTAAACAAGTAGGAACTATCGAACTGCTTCCCTCTGGCTTTGTCCAAGCTCTGTGTGGGTCCAAGACAGTCCCCCTGATCACTTCCCACGTGTTGGATTTTTATGTTTTTAACAAGTGGGTACAAAACTCATTTGAAACTCTTCATTTGGAAAAACATTGAATCTTCATTTAGAAAATTCCGTGTTCAAGTTTTTCAAGTAGGCAGTTATAAGATTTTTTAATAGGAGACACAGTTAAGTCATTTTTGGTTATAAAGATAATACTATAACAAGGGCATCATTTCTTCCTATCTGTTTTCAAAATGTTCTCTCTTTGCAAACGGAGTTCTTTTCTCACTCTTTTTTTTCAAACATGACCTCTTCTTTGGCACAGATGAATTAAAAAAATTTTTTTAAGTAAATGCTACAGTCAGGTATGATTAAATGTAGTTATTTTAACCTCTTAAAGTGGCCCAATAAAGCTTATGCTATGAGTAAAATGTTTATCTCCACCATTTTCTTTTCACTTACTTGGGGTTACTGTATTGTTTCTATCTTTGATCTGAGGTTTCATTGCAGGAATATGTTTGAGGCCACTTGTCCATTTTATGAAGACTAGTTCAAGCTAGATGATACAATCTAGAAATCCATTCTTTTAGGCACACGTAAACTGAACTCTGCACATGCTGAAAACAGTGTAAACACCAAGTTGTCACGTCCCTGTACACCCAAACAACCTTACCTTCTCCTCAAGATACATCCTGTACCAGACCTGACATGTGACCTTCTGAAGGCAGATGAAATTAGAGTGCCAGAGCCAATCTCCATATTAAATAGTATCACTTGTTGTTTTCATCTTCCCCCAGGGAACGCAGCTTTGTCGTGGAGTCATTTGTGGATCCATTCCAGGGAGGCCAAGGAAATTCCAGCTATGAATCAGTGCAGAAACATTTACGTCCTTCAGATTCTTCAGAGTGAAGCATTGTCAAGACAAACAAACCTTCCTCTTCTTAATATTGAAATACTCTCATGACAGAGCTTTGATTCATTGTTTTGCCAGTAGAGCCTCAGTCTCCTTATTCTGCCTTACCCTAAGCTCTTCCCCTATTTAGGAGTGGGTGGTAGGGAATAAGGACTCAAGGAGAAGGGAAAAGAAAATCCTGTCCTACCATCTTCTCAGGGTCTAGCATTTAGCATGTGCTCCACATTAAGTTGTCGTAGTGATGCACTATTGATCTTTTCTGTGATTTCATGGGATATTAGGTCCCACTTAGTCTATGGCACACACAGAACCAAACAGCCTGTGAGCTCCCCTAGTGCTGGCGTTCCTTGATTCTATGAGTCTGCGTCTTTGGTGAAAGCCGCCTCCACTGGTCGGCAGTGCTGTTCCTGGGTGATGTGCACAAGTCCGAGGCCCACTCGCCCCCATGTCTCACTCCATCTTTGGTGGCGTACCGTGAGAGCTTCAAAAGATGAACCTGAAAGTGGATATTCATGAGAATTAGAAACAAATCACCGCAGGGAACTAACAACATAAAAATACTTCAAACTGTGAGGAATTGAAGCAACAGTTCCTGTTGTGATGTACACCATGGACACAGCATGTGAACAGCTATGAAAAAAACACTAGAGGAAAAAGTATGTCTATGAAAAACAACTTGAAAAACCACAGAGAGCTCCAATGCCTCATGTGTAGAGAGTAACTACCACAGACAAGTCTCTGGGGTCAAGAGAGTGAATCTGTGGTGTCAGGTTAAAGTTTGAATCCCGAAGTAAGTTTTGCCAGGCCTTGCCCCACTTCACAGTGCCCAGAAATTCCTCTCAGTACAACCAAAGGTCGTCCTGCTTCTGTCAACCCCCAAGAACTATATGGACAGAGTTACCACATCCATTCCAAAATCATTCAATTACATAAAACGGGGTGAGGAAGAGAAGTAATCCAGATTCAGTCCTCAATCTAAAATAAGATATTTACTTCTAGACTAGTGTTTTAGCAAAACTCAAAGTAACTTGTGACTTTTTACACATATGAGTGATTAACCATATTACATCATCACCATATTGCTTTTCAAATGTAAACCTACCCCGGTATCTCAGGGCAAGATTACTCTGACTTGACCAAAGAGTGAAAATAAAAGTATAAGCCTATAATCATCATTTAATATTCTGTATGTCAAAAAGGGATTATTTTACACAAGGATCACGTTCTTCTGGGGGGAAAAAGGCATTTAAAAAGAAATCATATTAGGTAAATCTCTCTGACAGTGACCCAGAACTCCCTTTTGATAATGAAGGAATAACTTTTCCTAATTGGGTAGCTAATGAGAAGTTTATTACACTCAATCTGTTTTGTAATCATGATCTCGAGATTGTAAAGTCCTGGAAGGCAGTGACTGCACATGTTGTTCGTTGACTTAAAGACCTTCTCCAGCTGATACAGTATTAAGTAAGCAGAGAATTTTTATGTCACTTAGGAGGCTTTCAGCTGGAATTAATAGAAAACATTTCAACTTGCTCAAGCAATAGAGATGTCTGTGTGTACTCGCATAACAAGCAGTCCAGAGTTAGAGGAAGTTATCAAGAGGCTTGATCACATCACCAAAGACCCAGTTCTTCCCATTCTACTGTCCGCAGAACGTCAGCTTTTGCTTGGAGGCCAGCTCCCCTCGTGGTTGTAAGATGGCTACCAAGTGCCAAGCATTCTGTGCAGATACGTTAAAGTCTGATAGATAAGGTGGCCATCTCTTCCCATGCATCTCTTCCTAAGAGAAGGAAACATTTTGCAGGAGCCTCCTGAGTTCTTTTTCTTCAGGAACGGGGTCACATGACTACTATTAAACCAGTCACTGGCAAGGCAAATATAACCAATGGTTAATTTAGACCAATCAGGATTTCATTCTGAGATTTATGAAGGAAAGATGGACAACTAAATCAGTTAAGAATAGGTTTTGCAAATCAAAACTACACTAAGATACCACCTTATGCCTGTTAGAATGGCTATAATCACCAAGACTAAAAACAACAAATGTTGGAGAGGGTGTGGAGAAAAGGGAACCCTCATACTCTGCTGGCGGGAATGCAAATTGGTGCAGCCACTATGGAAAACAGTATGGAGATTCCTCAAAAAACTAAAAATAGAACTACCATATGACCCAGCTAGCCCACTACTGGGTATCTACCCAAACAACCTAAAATCAAAAATCCAAAATAGCATATGCACCCCCTATGTTCATTGCAGCACTATTCACTATAGCCAAGACATGGAAACAATCCAAGTGCCCATCAACTGATGATTGCCTAAAGAAGATGTGGTGTATATATATACAATGGAATACTACTCAGCCATAAAAAAGACAAATTCATCCCATTTGCAACAACTTGGAAGGACTTGGAGGGAATTATGCTAAGTGAAATAAGCCAGACTGAGAAAGACAAACATCAGATGATTTCACTCATATGTGGAACATAAACAAACACATGGACAAAGAAAACAGTTCAGTGGTTACCAGGGGAAGGGAGGTGGGGGGTTGGCACAGGGGGTGAAGGGGAGCACTTATGTGGTGACAGTCAAGAAATAATGTACAACTGAAATCTCACATTGATGTAAACTATTATGAACTTGATTAAAAAAAAAAGAAGAAGAGGGGCCGACCCTGTGGCCGAGTGGTTAAGTTCGCACACTCCGCTTTGGTGGTCCAGGGTTTTGCTGGTTTGGATCCTGGGCACAGACATGGCACTGCTCATCAGGCCACATTGAGGTGGCATCCCACGTGCTACAACAAGAAGGACCCACAATTAGAATATACAACTATGTACTGAGTAGAAAAAGCAGAAAGAAAAAAAAAAAGAAGATTGGCAACTGTTGTTAGCTCAGGTGCCAAAAAAGAATAGATTTGATTGTGAATAGTAGAGATCCAAAATAATCGAGGCTTAAATAAGAAAGAAAATCACCCACACAAAAATTCAGAGGTAAGCAGTTCTGGGCTATCTACAAGTTATCTACTGCCACCCAATGTCTTAAAACAATAAACATTTATTTAGCTTATGACTATGAGCATCAGCGGAGCATCTTCACTTTGGGCTTGCTTCAGCTGGACTTACTTGTACGTCTGCTGTCAGTGGGTGAGTCAGCCACAGGTCAGATTTACTGGTGGTGGATGGGTTTCCTGATATGTCTCAGACCACAACCGGGACAAGTAAGATCTGTTCCACATTGTCTGTCAACCGGAAGTAGACTAATCCAGGCTTGTTTCCACCACAGAGGCAAGGGTCCAGGAGAGTAAGCAGAAATATGCAAAGCTTCCTAGTACTGCATAACAAACCGCCTCAAAACTTAATGGTCTAAAACAACCGTTTACTTAGTTTATGAGGCTGCATGTGGCAATTTAGGCTGGTCTCACCTGGGCTCCTTCCTCTGTTTACATGCAGTTGTGTTATGGCTAGGTAACTCTGCTTCTAGAGTTTGGCAGGCTGTCAGCTGGGACCCCTCAATTCTCCTCCACATAGTCTCTCATCCTCCAGCAAGCTAGCCAGAGCTTGTGCTCGTGGTGGAAGCAGGAGTCCAAGATGGAAAGTAGAAGTATGCATGGGTCTTTGAGATCTAAGCATGAAACTGGCACATGGTCACTTCTGCTGCATTCTATTGACAAGAGCAAGTCACAAGGCAGCCCAGATGCAAGGTGTGAGAAAATACACTCCACCTCTTGATGAGCTGCAAAATCACACTGCAAGAATCATGGATTCAGGGAGGGGAATAGTTGGGGCCATTTTTGCAAGCCAATCTATCACAGCAGTGGCCCTGCTCCTTTCACCTCGCCTCTCTGCTATTTATAGAGTGTGACTCGTGTCCTCCTCACCCAAGATAGCAGCCACTGCCTCCACATTCCAGGCTGCAGACTGAAAAAAGGAATAAAGAAGATAAGGTGAACGGCATGCTACATGTCCTTTAAATGCTCAGAAGCTGCTAAACAACTCTTTGTTTACATCCAACTGGCCAGAACTTAATCATATGTCCACACGAGGGAGATGCAGTCTTCACTCTGGGTGGCCAAGGCACTGATAAATTCTATTCATATGGAAGAAGACAGCAGACAACCGTGAGTCTGCCACAATATCCAAAATATATCAATCAAGGAAGGGAAAGGGGTTAGATGTATGTAGCCCAACCAACAGTATCTGATATAGTTTCCCATATATCATTTCAATTTATAAAAATCCCTTCAATCCAAGGTTTGTTTTGTTGTTTAGAAATCCACATTAGATTAGAAAAAGATTAGAAAAAGAAATCCACATTAATTTTATGACTTCCATTTTCCTTTTTCTCCAGAGGTGGGAGCTGCTTTGCACTATGCCAGGCACAATGAAGAATCCCTTTCTACTCTGTTCCCAGCTCAGCTTGCCCCTGGATGGATTACAGAATGTCCCAGACATCATTTGTAGCCCACCTTGGAGAAGAGTTTTGTTACATTACTTCTAAACCAGTGTGATAAAACTCTGGTCAAGAAATCATATCGTCAGAATCGCTTCTTGGGTTCGCTTATTCTTCCTAATTGTTGAATCAGACTACATCTTTTGGGGATCGAGAGAAGCTCTGAAATTAGATGATGTACTTCTCATGGTTTTTCATTGCATCAGAAATCAACTCCAATTAATTTAAACAGTAGAAGGGAATCGTTGAACGGTGTAAGAGGTGCTCAGAGAGTTGATGAGAAGGCTGGAAAACAAGGGCTGGACAGATCCCAGTGATAAGGTGATAAGGCAAAGCCAAGATCAGCCTCAGTCGTTCAGTCCTGGCTGCTTGGGACTTCGCCTCTGGCACTCTTACCTCTGGTCACTTTCTATCCATGACACTGGCTTCTAGACTCTACTGCAGCCACCTGAAATTCTCTTACTGACTCTCTGCCTTCAAGTCAGTTCTTTAAGATCCAAAGTTCCAGGCAGAAGCATCTAAGTGGCCTCTTTTAGGTCAGATGTCCATGCTCCAGCTGCCAGGGCAGTGAAGAGAGAAAGACCTGCCCCTCCTACAGCTTTTGTAAAAAGAAATTAGGCTGTTTCCCACCCACGTTTGGATTCCTCTCAAACATGAATGATGTTAGGAAGCTGGTCAGCCAAAACAGAAAATACCCACTACAGAGGCCGTAGTGGGCGCTACAGAGGAACAGGGGCACTTCGCCCAGTTGTCTAGAACGTTGGGATGAGGGAGTGGAGAAGCATGGAGCCAACGTGGGGTGGGGAAAATGAAATTTATTCTGCGTGTATTTGAATATATACTGATTATCAGAATACCATGGGGAATACATGAATCAGCTCAAATGATTTAAAATTTTTATCTTTCAATATTGGAAATAAACCTTCAGTTAAATGAACAATGTGAACATAATGTGTATTCTCATGGAATACAGCTTCTTTGCATTTGGAAATCTTATTATGTTAAGGTTGGGTGGGAGAAATTTCAAATTGAGGGACACTCCGCAATTGAAAACATTAAGCATGAAGTTAAAATGGAAATTTTC
Source organism: Equus quagga (assembly GCF_021613505.1). Taxonomy (NCBI): domain Eukaryota; kingdom Metazoa; phylum Chordata; class Mammalia; order Perissodactyla; family Equidae; genus Equus; species Equus quagga. The sequence continues at coordinate 14,865,755 of NC_060269.1, forward strand.
AGACATATAAGATCTCAAAAAATCTTCACTTTTTATACCCCTTTCATGAAACTACTAGGGCATGTACTACACCAAACAAGGAAATAAACCAAGAAAGAGAAAGGCACAGGAACCAGGAAACAATGTATCCAGTGTAAGAGAGGACTGTGAGGAATTCCTAGGACAAATGTCAGAGATGAGCCCAGGACATAGCTGAGCTCCCAGTGGCTAGGAGGATGGACGTCTCCAGGAGTGAGGACTCTAAAAAATGGGAAATATATATACATATGCATATATATATATATGGAGATATTTGGGGGATAAATCAGTGATAGATACGTAAACAACAAAGCAAGTGAAAAATGAGTTATTAACTCCAGGTAAGATATAAAATAATACAAGAAATGAAATGTAATTGTAGTCTACTATATAGTTCAAAAATAAGTAACACATTTATAATAATGCAAACACTGAATATTGATCTAATAAGAAATTGTGATAAAACTAGATTCTGGAATTTGCTTCAAAATGGTATGAGATGGTGGGGGAAGTGGGTGGGGTGTGGATAGGACAGGACTAGCCATAGGTTAATGGTTCTTGGGCTTGGGTGATGGGCACATGAGGGTTCATAATATAATATCCTTTTTGTAGGTATGTTCAAAATTCTCCATAATAAAATGGTATCACCTTTTTAAAATGGTGATATAACTATATTAGAAGGATGTGGGGAGAAGAAGGGATGGGGGCAGAGATATAAGAGAACTAATCTTCATCTTCCACGATAGGAAGCTCACAGATAACGTCTAAAACTAAAAACTCAGGTAATAGCTGAATATGTATATTACTTAGAAATGTGAACATAAACACCAGATAGTATAGCTAAGAGATGAAATTGGCTGCCCTGGGGAGAAGGAATCCAGGATGAGGAGAGTGCGTCTGCTATTGTCCAACTTGATTTTTAAAGCCATGTCTATAAATCTTTGGAAATAAAAATTAGGGGCCGGCCCGGTGGCACAGCGGTTAAGTTCTAACGTTCTGCCTTGGTGGCCAGGGGTTCCAAGTTCAGATCCCAGGTGCGGACCTATGCACCACTTGTCAAGCCATGCTGTGGCAGGCATCCCACATATAAAGTAGAGGAAGATGGGCTAATCTTCCTCAAAAATAAATAAATAAATAAAAATTAAATTATTAAAGTAAAATAATGTTTTTTTTCTTGAGGAAGATTAGCCTTGAGCTAACATCTGCCGCCAATCCTCCTCTTTTTGCTGAGGAAGACTGGTCCTGAGCTAACATCCTTTCCCATCTTCCTCTACTTTATATGTGGGACACCTGTCACAGTACGGCTTGACAAGCAGTGCATAGGTCTGCACCCGGGATCCAAACTGGGAACCCTGGGCGGCTGAAGCAGAACATGCGAACTTAACCGCTGCACCACCAGGCCGGCCCCAAAATAACTTTTTAAAATAAAGAGAAAGAAAGCAGTGAAACTAGTCTGAAGAAGTTATACTTGCTGTGCACCATTGGAGAATCCTTTCTGGGCTGAATAACCAGGCCTCCTGGAGGGGGTGGAGGGCAAGGATGAAATCAGGCCATGCGCTCGACTCAGCCTGTAGGTGAGCTTCCCCACCGCTGCCCGCAGTGTCCATTAAGGTTAACAAGAAGAAAGGCAATTAGGTAATTACAAATATGTCCTTGGCGTGCCAATTATCTAATGTCTCATACTGGCCAGCTACTTGTGAGCTAAATTTGTAGCTTTGAAAAGATGAGACCCACTAACTCCTGAGGCCCTCTGGACACTTTTTCTCCAGACTAGGAGAAAGTTCGCAGTGGCACTGCCATCCTTTCAACACATCTTTGGACTTTAGCCTGTCCTTTTCCTTGTGGCCTCCACTGGCAGATAATTTTAGGTTGAGGTGATGTGAAATAAATTTCATAACTGAGAAGGCATACATCTTCATCAGTTAGAAGAGATCTCAGCCTTAACACAGAAGCAGGGGCCTCTAACATGCCTGCCAAATCAGGTGTTAATCATTTGGTTGTTGGACTGTGGGGAGATCCTAAGAGTTCCAGGGGAGTCCCAGGCAAGGGTAGAGGGCATGCAGGCAGCTTGGGACATTAGCTACTTACTGACTTTTACCGACAAACTTCAATATTTTTAACAATCCTTCACTGTACTAGTACAAACCAGCCAACTGTCAGCACTATATCAGGATTCTCAGCACTTAGCAGCCAGGCAAAGATGGGAATAGCCGTACTTGGTGCGGGTCTGAATCACCTAAAGTTTGGATCCGCTTGAGACCAGCACCACAGATTTTAGCATGTTTACCAGGACTTAGCCTGGGAGACAGGGATAGTGAGTACTCTTTGCTTAACAACGTAACACTGGTGTTCACTCATCTGTTGAATGGTACACTATCTTTTTTATTTTCCCTTGTTTGCCATTTTTCTCCATTCTGCTACCTCCTTAATGCCTACCTTACACCTATGACCCGTTATCCAGGTGTGTTTGGTCGTTCACTGCTGAATCCCCATTGCCTAGAACAGTTCCAGGCTTGTAGGAGGCACTCAATGAATGAGTCACTATGGCTTCTAGGAAGGAGGAGAGGCATCTTCTGCAGAGAAAAGATGTGAAGGGAGATCATTGGAATTCCGATGCTACCTTGAGGGAGGGCACTCATGTATGGAAATTGAGTTCAGAGGACAGCACCCTGGGGGTCCCATTCTCTTTTCAAATGGCAAGACTGCAAATCAAAGAGAATCTTAGACAGCCAGGTATGTTAAGGAAGGGCTGTGGGTGATTGCTCCTTTTGCATTCTCCTCAGTCCTATCTACCAACATCAGTCAGCCATTTTGGCAGAGGAAGGAAATTGCTCTGCTCTTAGATAAATCCCACTGCCTTCTTCTCATCCCTAACTGCTCCCTCAGCTCAGCCCAATCTGAATGAGAACCTCTCCCCTACAACCCAAACGTGCACTTCTCTTACTCCATCCTCTTAAAATGCACTTGTCCTTGGAGTAGCAACTTACTGCATCATGTGTTGGTTTAATGCCCTTATTCTGCTCTCTCTATGTCCACATCCAACTGTCTTAGATTCTAAATTCCAGGAAAGCAGGGAATTAGTCTATGTAACTGTCACAATAAACAGTCATGCAAAGTACTGGGTACAATTAGGCACTTCGCAGATTTTTTCAAAAATAATAGTGGTGAGGGGCTCTGAAATGTGAAGCATAAAGTCATAATAATAATCGCTTCTATAGACTGGGATTCTTAATCTGGGGTTCATAAACTCGGGTGGGAAAAAAATTACGTCTTTTTTTATACTCTGACTGAAATTTACTAATTCCTTCTATCAATGCAGGCAGGATGCCACAGAAGTATCAACTGTATATGTGACTTTGTTTCCAATAGAAATCACGGATACTTTCATATCATATTACATTTGCTGTAGATAGCTCAAAATAATGTGTACTCATTACTACTTCAAAATTACAGTAGAATGTATATTTTACCGTAATAAAAAAATCACAGTAGTTATTTGACCTGCCACTAAATCTTGCTATTTGATGTGCTGATAAAGAAGCATGTATTTATAATTTTATTTTTTTAAATATATTTGATTGCTATGTTTAATATAATTTATTTCCTTTGAAATTCTAGGTATTTTATGCTATGTTTTTCAAAACATATTCTGAGCAGCAGTTTACAAACTCAGACTGTCAGAGGACCCATGGCACATACACAAAAAGGTGAGGATCCCCTGCTCTGTGCAAAGCACTGTATGTAATTCTTTAATCATTACAATAACTCTGTGGGTTAGGTATTGTCACTCACCATCGTACAGACCGTGATGCCAAGCCCTAGAGAGATTAGTAACGTGTCCAAAGTCACGAGGCTGACAGAAGGCAAAGTAAGGATTAGTCAGTCTGACTCCAAAGCCTGTGCCTTAACTACACAATACAGCACATCTTCTGGGTGTTGTGAGGGTTGTGTGCAAATTAATATTTTATGCACTGTCATAGAGTTCATTTCTGATAAAATGAGAGTTTGAAAATACTTTTAGCATTAGTATCAAAAGTGATTCTAGTTATTACTAGTTGTTACTAAGACTTAAAAATGACACTTTCTGATGACAGAAGTCATATAGGGTTAAAGTAGTAGAACAAAGGGGGATCACAGAATCTCCTCTTCTGATAGCTAATGAAATGAATAAAAAATTAGTCTAAGAGCCAGGCAGCAAATATTCATCACCAGTGATGCAACAGATATCGTCCTAGGTTCTGGGGCTGCAGCAGTGACACAAAACGCAGTCTGTGCTCTCATTTCATACCAGCCCCAAATTCACCCAGCAGCAAGCAAACACAGAGAGGGAAATAGCCTTCTGGAACACATTGGCTTTCCAGGAAAGAAGATCCCGATATGATGAGGCACAGTCAGATTCCAAACCCTGTCCCCACGCCCCAGGAGTAATGCTAAGCACAGAGGATGGGAGGCTGAGTCAGAGGTCTAGTAAGTCCAAGAAAAGACCTCATGAGTTTAGCCCCAACACACCACTGCCACCATTGGACCCCTACAGAGGCCAGAACTGGTGCCACGGCTTGCCATTTTCCGGAGCACTAAAAAGGTCTGAATTGGGGGATTTGCTGCTTCATTCATTGGACAAATAATTTTAAAACAGACCTGAATGATAAAAAGAAGCCATTCATTCTGGATCAGAGAGCAGAGGTTTTGGCCTGAGAAAACAGGGCTACAAGAACAAATCTGGAGGGTGTGCTGTTAGTTTTATGTGTCAGCTTGGCTAGGTGGTAGTACCAGTTATTTAATCACTGACTGGTCTAGGTGTTGCTGTGAAGGTATTTGGTAGATGTGATTAACATCTGCAATCACTTGACTTAAATACAGTTTACCCTGGGTAATGTGGGTGGGCCTCATCCAATCAGTTGTAAGGCCTTCAGAACAAACGCAGGTTTCCCAGAGAAGGAGAGATTCTGACCCAAGACTACAGCATTAACTCCTGCTTGAGTTTCCAGCCTCTGGAATTCAACCCTATGGATTTCAGACTTGTCAGCTCCACAATTGCATGAGCCAATTCCTTAAAACGTATATGGACTAACAGAGAGAGAGAGCCCTTTACATATATAAATATACATACCCACACACTCCATTTCAGCATCTGCTTCTGAAGAACCCAGCCTGCAACACCTGCTGCCAAGATCTATCATATTGATTCTGTTTCTCTGGAGAATGCTGACTGATAGGGAGTTTGAGGAACGGAAAGAAGGCCAGTGTTAGGGAGCACAATGAAAGTGGAGTAGGGGGATGGATTGGTGGGAGGTTGATATGCAATGAGGACAGAGATAGGGAGTGGCCAGATTACCTTAGGCCTAGTAGACTCCCCACACACACACACAAATCCACAAAAGAGATGACAAGCAAGAGGATAAATGAACAAAGAAATAGAACTTTTTTAAATCTGAAAATTAAATTAGGTTTCTTGCCTATCAGCTTGGCAAATATTCTAAAGATTGACCCCCCATTTTGTCAGTGAGGCTGTGTGAAAACAAGCACTCTCAAATGTCTCTGCGGGTAGGGTAAAGGGGAATAACCCCTATGGAGGGGATCTGATAATGTCTAACAAAACTCCATATGCATTAATCACTTGATCAAGGATTCCCAGTTTAAGGAATTTACCCTGAAGATGTACCTCCATGAATATGAAAAACACGAAAGGTATTCTTTGCAGCATTTTTTGTAATAGTAAAATATTGGAAGCAACCTAAATGCTATTCATGGGAGATTGGTTAATAAACTCTAGTACACGCACACAGTAGAATTCTACGCAGTTGCTTAAAAAAAAAGATTTCTATGTACTGATATGGAATGATTTCTAAGATATTTTGTTAAGTGAGAAGCAAGGAGTAAATGAATATAGATAGTACGCCAATTCTTAAATAAGAAGGAAAGGGAAATAAGAATGTGTGTGTATTTACTTATTTTTGCAAAAAAAAAGCCAGGACTAAGGAAGTGGTTTCTGTGAGATAATAGAAAATATGTATCTTGGTCTCTGCCCCAGTTCCTGGCACAAGGCTCCTGAAACCCTTGTATTTCCTGGGTGATAAGAGTGTCTTTTGTTCTAATGAGGTGACTCTGGATGGGCTCCTGGATGGTTCCTGGATGGGGGCTGGTCACCAGAGAGACCAAGCCAGGATTAGAAGCTTAGAATTTTCAGCCCCATCCCCATTCTTGAGGCGGGAGAAGGGCTGAAGTTAATGATTAATCATGTCTACGTGATGAAGCCTCCACAAAATCCCACAAGTTCAGAGAGCTTCCAGGTTGGTGAACACGTGGAGGTGCTGGGAGGGTGGTGTGCCTGGAGGGGGCATGGAAGCTCTGCATCCCTTCCCGCATACCTTGACCCAGATTCTCTTCCATCTGGATGTTCATCTGTATCCTTTATCATATCCTTTTATAATTAACCAGTAAACATACATAAAATGTTTCTCTGAATTCTGTGAGCCAATCTAGCAGGTTAATCAAACCCAAGGAGGGGGTTATGGGAACTCTGATTTGTAGCCAGTTGGTCAGAAGTACAGATGACAACCTGGACTTGCGATTGGCATCTGAAGTTGGGGGGCAATCTTGTGGGACTGAGCCCTTGTGAAATCTGATGCCACCTCTAGATAGATAGTGTCAGATTTTAGTTGAATGGTAGGACACCCAGCTGGTGTCACAGAGAATTGCTTGGTGTGGGGTAAAACCGCCACTATTTGGTGACAGGAATTGTCAGCAGTGAAATGTCCTGTGTGAGTAGTAAAGGAGAGACACAGGGAAGAGAAACACAGTAGGGAAGAACTGGATTTTTCCCTACATGAGAAGGAAAAAAATCTGAGTTTTTCCACGAAACAGTTTCCTATGGAGTGGAAGGGATCAAGATGGGAATGAGGCTTCCTTGAGTATAGCTTTTTACATGGTTTTCACTTTTAAACTATGTAAATATTTTAAATAATCCCAAACATAAAATTAAAACAATGCGGTAGATACTGAAATGTGCCACCCAGATCCTCTGTAAGGGAGCCTGGGTTACCTGGCTGTGGGGAGTGCAGACAGCAGACAGCCTCCAGCTGTCAGCTCCTTCAGGGTCTGCCACAACTGCAAAAGAACTGCCTGATGCAAAGTCACACCCTTCCTGGGGCAAGCACATCCTGTGACTGCACGAGGCGGAGACATAAAGGCCCATGCTGGACAACTCTGCCAGCCAGCGTTGCAGAGCTCCCCACCAGGTTGGCTAAGGCTTTGCTAGGCCTGCATCAAGTTCATCTTCTCCCTTTTCCTAAATCCTGTTTCCGTTCCCTTGTCTTCACAGGCATCACTCTCTAATAAACACCTTGCAGCGAACTCCATCTCAGCGTCTGTTTCTGCAGAACCCAGCCTGCAGTAGTGGCCGCCAAGAGCTGGATTACTCACCACCTGGCTGGTAATGAGGACCCCTTCTCTGGTGGCAGGTGGAGCACAGCAGCCCCTAGCACAAGACGGTGGTCCAATTGTTCGCTGGTGATGAGCTGGAAGAGGGTACCAGGGAAAGGAAATGCACTAACGGGTACTCTGTGTCTCCTGTCTGAGAAGCACGGAGGAAATGGTAGCTCTACGGATGACAGAGTGGGTGGTATTGTCAAGCTTCACTGATGCCCTGCAGATAAATAGTGAAGAGCTGAGGGCCCGTTAACAGACAATTAAAAAGGTTTCTGGAAGCCAAAAGCCCTCTTTGTTTACACACAAATAAACTCATCTCCTTTAGCCAGAGAGCAGAGAAAGTTGGGGATCAAGTTCAAATAGTCTGAGTGGCTGAATTTCGAAGAAAGTTAATGTCCAACCATGGTTGGTTATGCTAAGGTTAGGACTCTGGTGGAGAAAATCTGGGCATTTGACTCTAGGCTGGAGACATCTTCTGAAGATTTTGACTCCCCAGATGCCCCTGAACCTTCTGAGCCTGTAGCAATGTCCCATCCCTCCCTATTAAAATCTAGCCCCCCAGCCATGCTGGGAAGATGATCACAGACACCTCTTCTCCATAAAGCCATGAAGTACTCCCTCAGAATCTGCCCCCACCTCCCCTTCTAGCCTGTAGACCTATAATTAGGGTTGAATCATAAAATAACACATCTATGAATGGGCTGGGCCTGGTAAGGGAGGAAAGGAAACATATCCCAAAGGGGCTGCAAGACCATGCTAGCAGGTATTGGGAGCGCGGAGAACATGCATTGATTGGATTCTGAGGGTGCTGATCAAGGGAAGAGTTTACCGACTTGGGAACACTCTACCAAGGTACAGTATTTCATAGTCTTACAAGGACCCCAGGAGAGGGTGTGAACTTTCTCCTAAAACACTCCTAGAGGCATAGAAAAAACCTGCCCACATAATGCCCACATCATGGCCCACGCTGAGCAAAACTGAAATACCAGAGTTGCTGTGGTAGATGGTAGAAGAAGGATTAAAAAGCTCAGGGAAGTGAGCAGGCTTATGTGGATATACTGTGATGATGAGAGTACTCAGTAGATGACTATGTTCCACAGGGAGGCTCAGAGGACTTGCCATTTACCAAGGCTGTGAGAATGCGCTGGTGAGAGGGGCATGAGCGTCATTAAAAATTTTAAGGAGAGATCCTCCTGTATCAGTCAGGGCTGATGGAGGAGAGGCTGTTAGAAAACTTGTCTCACTGATAGAAATGAGGATGATAAGACCTCAAAATAATAGAAGTCAGGAGATGGCACTTAAGAGCCAGAAGCCAGGGGATAGCAATTATTGTAATGACCAGAAAGAGTGGACACCAAGGGGGTCTGACACAAAAAAAGTTTCAGAGATTATTAATATTATACAGCATCCCCCGGGATAAAGTAGCTGGGTAGCTAACATGGGAACTATTTAGCTTATACCAGCAGAAGCCATGAATGATAGATGACCAAGAGGGTGAGTGGTATGATTCTTTGCCCAGTTCTGCACCCAAGCCAGCTTTCAGATGCCAAACTCATTGACTAATGAGGTGGCTGGGATCCTGGGTGGAAGGACCTTGCAACATCATGGCAAGCAAACATGGTGATAATTTCCCCAGGCCTTCCCTAAAGACACTTACGGCCATTTGTATGAGTAACTATGCACTGAGGAAAAGGAAATATCCAGACATTCAAGAACTGATAGATCCAGTGTCTAGGTGACATTGGCATCTGGAGTGCTAAAGCATCATGGTCCCCTGTTAGAATGGGAAATATTACAGCCAGGTAATAGAATCCTGGTCAACACCAGGCTTACATTGGGTTCTCTAAATCCATGTTCACACTCACTGGTCATTTCCCCAGTCCCTGAATTGAGGTTAATATACTTGGCAGTTGGCATAACACTCACACTGGCTTCTTGGTCTGTGGATAAGAGTAGAGAAGACTAAGTGGAAGCCTCTAGACTACTACTCCTCTGCCAAGATAATAGACAGAAAACACAGTATTGCTTCTCAAGGGCAGCAGAAACTAGTACTGCTCTTGGGATTCTAAAGGATGCAGCAGTGGTGGTCCCTATCCATTTAATTCACCAGTCTGGCCCCTGAAGAAACTGGATAAATCCAGGAGAACAACCACAAACTACCAAACCCTCAACCAACTGATCACAGCCATCATGCCAGATGTGATATCTTTGCTAGAGAAGATTCCGTGGTCATGGTTGTGTTGGTATATCCCCTTGAAAGTAAAACACAAATTGTTGCCTCTTATACCTTCTTCTGTGCAAAAGGAAGTACATTATCTGATTGGCTTTGGGTTCTGGAGGCAATACTCCTCTAGCCCATATAAAGGGTGATGAATGGCTGCCAGCTTTGAATGAAGACCAGAGCAAGAAAGGACTCTGCAGCAGGTCCAAGTTGCTATGCAAGCAGTTCTGCCACTGGGTCCATATGACCTGCAAGAACCTACAGTGTGAGGATATCAGTGGTAGAAAAGGATACTGTGTGGTGTTTGTAGCAAGATCCAGGAAGAAAATCACAAACGAGGGCCCGTAGGATTCTAGAGCAAGGCCATGGCATCTGTAGCACAAAATTACGTGCCTGACATTCTACTTGGGCCTGATAGAGACGGAACACCTGACTATGGGAAACCAAGTGACCATACATCTGGAATTTCCTCCCATGAGAACTCACAAATTCATAAGACTAAGCAGGCCAGCAACAATCTCTCATAAGATAGAAGTGGCACATTCAGGATTGAACACAATCAGGGCCAGAGAGCAAAAACCAAGCTGCATGTGCGGGTAACCCAGACTTCCATGACACCCACCACCCACCAGTGGCCCTTTCTCAGATGAAGGAGGAGGAAAAAGTCTGATTTTGATTTATGGATGGGTTAGCTCCATATGTGGATGCAAGCTGAGATGGAAGGCTGCTGCACTATAGCCTCATTCAGAGGTGGCCTCCACAGTAATGAAGGGAACTTGTCTTAACAGGTAGAAGCCTCATGGGCAATGGCTTTGCCAAGAAGATCAGTGGCAAGGAGATCTGGGATAGAGGCATGCAGATGGAGCTGTGGATGTGAACACAAGATATGAAGATTTTTATATCACATCTTAATGCTCACCAGAGAGCACCCACCATGAGAGACACCCAAGTAAACAAAATGATTTGGCCAGTCGATGTCAGCCAGTCTTTTTCATTGCCCACCCAAGTACTGGTATGGTGGGCACAAGTATCAGTGTGATATGTTTATTTCTTATTACTAACCACTCAAATGACCTAGAAGCAATAAAACTCCAGTAGCAAGGAGCACATCTAGTTCCCAGATCTTGGTGTTTAAAATACCAATCTCCATTAAAAGAAAGCAGGGCTCCTTGGGGAAATGGTTGATTCCAGATCTGGGGCAGAAAAAGTACAAGGTGAGCCTGGAACGTATTTTCATACCAAAAAAGCAAACAAGTGCTCAAAAGGTCACAGGAGCCAGCTTGAAGGAGTTCCCACTGACCAAACTTGAAACAAGTTGAACAAATTGAATAATCATGTTAATGAATTATAACACATTGAAGAAAAAGACAATTGCAAGTTAATAGTCTTCTTTTTAAAAAATAGGAGATGGGGAGAGAATAAAGAGAAAGCTCTTGTCTACAAAGGAATACAAGATAATAGATACAATGGAAATGATAAGTAGGCAAATCACCATTTTGCAACTACTGATTAATATGTGTGGGAATCATTAATGGATGCTAAAACTAACAGGTAGGAAATTATTGGGGAACAGGATATTCACAGTTTTCAAATACCACACCACAGACTACTTATTCATTACAAAAAGGGAAAAAGAGACGTAATTTTATAATGGAGCGATCTGGTAGACACTAGCATAACCGAGTGATTGAATTTTACCTCTTCATTAATGGAATAGTTGATATTTTTTGCCTCTTGTTGTGTTGTACTGAGAAAGACACAACTTTACTTATGCTACGCTCTTGCCAGAATGTTTAACCTGACTCTAACTATGAGGAAACAATCATATAAATCCAGATTATGTGATAACCTACAATGAAACAAACTTTCCCAAATGTCAATTATTAAAAACAAAATAAAAGGTGTGGGAACTCTTCTGTATTGAAGAAGACTAAAGAGTTATGATACCCAAATACAATATGTGAACTTTGGGTTCTGGATCAAAAACAAAAGCAAAAACATAACAAAACCAAAAACAAGTAGAAGGCCCAATTGGGGGACAATTGGAGAAAATTGAGTGTTGGAAGGTATATTAGATAAAAATATTATTAATGTTAAATTTCTTGGGTGTAATAATGCCATTGTGATTATGTAACAGAATGTACGTATGCATAGGAGATATTTACTGAAGAATTTAGGTATGAAGTGTCCTGAGAGATAAATGGAATGTGGCAAAATGTTAACAATGGGTAAATCAGGTTGAAGGATAAATGAGTGTTCATTTTACTATTTGTTCAATTTTTCTATGGATGTGAAATTTTTTCAAAATAAACATTTGGGGGTTGTGGGGGATCAGAACTCTCTTTGGCTTGATTATCTTTAAGAACAAAAGACTCTGAAAGATATGCTGACCTTCCCCCTAACTGCCTAAAAGAATTTAAGATAGAAGACCTGCTCCAGGAAGGAGATAATACCATAACTGTAGTATAATATAAACTATGTATGATAGACAGGGTGGAACCTTTTAAACAAAGTTCTCTCCATCTCTCACTGTCTCTGCAAGGCATGGTCAACATTTGTTTATCAAATATTTGCTTTTCCTTCTCCACGTAAATTGCCTTCCTCTTCTTTGAAGTCCCAAACCACCACCCTCAACATCCTCCTTTGTCCTTAGCTGAAGATGGTATTTAAGGTAGTAGTGACTTCTGCCATTTTTGCCAGTTACTCAGTTTTCACAGGTTTCTCTCATGTAAACAGGTTATTAAATTTGTTTGATTTTCTCCTGTTAATGCAAAATAACCAATAACCATTCTATGGATAAGAGAATAAGGTGAGTTTTATTTGAGTCAGAGTGAGGATTATAACCTGGGAAGGCACTAGAAAGCTCTCGAGAGAAGCATGGTTTTCAATATAGTCATATATATTCTTATCCTAAGAGAGTGCATTCTCTACTTTAATGGATAAAGCAGATGTTCAATGTTAGTTTGATAGACCGTGAGTCAGCCTTCTTTAGTTCAAGCCGAATTAGTTTTGAAAGTGAACATTACCCCATATACCTCAACAGGTGAAAATCTCTTGTCACCTGTTATTCTGTTTCACATCAATTTAATTCCTAGATCAGCCACAAGAACCTAAACGGTAGAGGAATAGTTCTTCCTCCCCTACAGGGACACAAAGTTCTCAATAGTGATGTGATGCCTTCAAATACATTGCAAAAAATTAAAAAATAAAGCAATTTTAAAAGGTAAAAAACAAAGTAGGAACTGCAGCACACAGTAGAGACAAGGCTGAAAAACAAACGATTGGTATGGAGGAAAAGCTTCCAACAGTCCCAGTGAATGCAGGGGAGACAGGCAAAGAGATAGAGAGGGAGAAGCGGCGTATGTGGTGCAGTGACCTTTCTGCAGCTAGAAGGAAAGTGGTGCACAGAAATGATTTTAACAGGACTCACTGTAAAACTTTAATTGTCTTCCCAGGCAGAGTGGGAAGTTTATGGCAAGAGGGTAGGGTAATGGAGGGTAAAGGGAAGGAGAAGGCAGAGTGAAGAAGTTTTATGTCATTATTACTGTCAGTGTTCTCTGCTCCCCCTACTAGTTTGTGTGATTACAGAGAAATGATACACACATTACCACCCAAGGAGGATTGTCTGCCTACCAGAAGACATGCCAATAGTTGAGAGACAAGGTGGTAGGAGAGAAAGGATTTTATCACAGCTTGCTAACCAGGGGGAAGATGGCTGACAAATGTCCAAAAGAACCATCTTACAGAACAAACTCTACAGGCCAGTTATAGAGTGGGTTGGTCTCCAAGTGGGGGAGGCATCTGGTTTTAGTTCCCGATAACCTTTTGTTTTACTGGATATGCATCAAAGACTGAATCAATGACCTATATATACCCTGATTTAGCTTAAAGATAATAAGAACAAGATCTTTAATATGTATAGTAAAGATTACTGTTTATGTGAGTGGCACCAACACACAGACACACTCAAACATATAAACCTTCTGTACATTCCTGGGAAAGAGGCCTGATTGTGAGGTCGTCTTGGCACCTCAGTTTGTATCTTGGCTTTTTTCTAAGTAACTCACAGTTCCAATGATGTTGCCACCAGAAGATCTAGGATCATCCTTTTTGGTTAAAGTTGTAGCAAGGCCCTTCTTTCCAGAGCTCCACAGATAAGCTCTGAGACATGAACACTGTGTGAATTGGATACTGGAGATAAATTATTGAAAAGCCAGTATTTCCTAAACCATTATAACTATGGAATTGAGTTTTGGAAACATGTAGAGTTTCTCCAGGCAGGAAAGAAAGTATGATACATTTAGTATTTATATCACTTTCTTCCTGTTGCATAAACATTTCCTCATTATCAACATTTATTTCTCAGAAAATCAAAATGGAGTCAACAATGTAAATCTCTGTTTACCTGCTTCAAGGATAGTCATGTACTCTACTATTGGTATTCCACACTGAGGACACTGACTCTTATTTAGGAAAATGAAAAACTCTTTCAACCCAGCAACTCATTAGTTTTCTGTGCTTTTCCTTGGGTGGAATATTTTTACATATTTACACACTGCCTCTGATAAATCCAATTGATAATTTAATGTTGCTGTGCATAATAGCATTCTCCACCACTGCAGAGAAAAAGAGATTTATTGATGAATTCTTTGGAATCCACATGGCAAATACCAATAGCTCAGTGTTCCTTGTCCTTGTTGAATTTCACCTCAAGTTTTAGCTGGGCCCATGTCTTCAGATACTTCCCCTAATGTTTCTATTTATGCTGGGATGACAAACATATTGGACTTACTGAAAAGAGAAAATAGATCTATAGGTCTTTCATGTGCTGTTTGTGGGATTGTAACATCACATGCTCTTCCTCTTTTAATGTTTAATGTTTAATGCTTTAATGTTTTAATGTTTCTTTCTACTTCCTCTCCATTCACCTCTCCATCACCTCATTTCTTTGTTTTTTAATTTGAATACCACCTCTACCTTTTTTTATGGAATTTTATTTTTTATTGAGGTAACATTGGTTTATAATATTATATAAATTTCAGGTGTACATCATGATATTTCAGTTTCTGTGAAGACTATATCATCTTCATCACTCAAAGTCTAATTGCCATCCATAAGCATAAACATGTGCTCTTTTACCACTTTCGCCCTCCCTCCTCCCCCCTTCCCCTCTGGTAACCACCTATCTGTTCTCTGTGTCTATGCATTTGTTTGTTGTTATTGTTGTTTTATATTCCACGTATGAGTGAAGTCATACAGTATTTGGCTTTTTCCATCTGACTTATTTCGCTTAGCATAACACCCTCAAGGTCCATCCATGTTATTGCAAATGGCAAGATTTCTTTTTTTATGGCTGGGTAGTATTCCATTGTATATATATATATATACCACATCTTTTTTATCCATTCATCTCTTCATGGGCACTTAGGTTGTTTCCAAGTCTTGGCTATTGGGAATAATGCTGCAATGAGCATAGGAGTGCATATATCTTTTTAAATTAATGTTTTCATCTTCTTTGGGTAAATACTTCAGAAGTGGTATAGCTGGATAATATGGTAGTTCTATTCTTAAGTTTTTGAGAAATCTCTGTACTGTTTTCCACAGTGGCTGTACCAATTTACATTCCCACCAGCAGTATACGAGGATTCCCTTTTCTCCACATCCTCTCCAACACTTGTTTTTACTTGTATTTTTAATAATAGCTGTGGGGTGATATCTCATTGTAGTTTTGAATTGCATTTCCCTAATGATTAGTGACGTTGAACATCTTTTCATGTGCCTGTTCGCCACCTGTATATCTTCTTTGGAAAAACATCTGTTTAGATCATCTGCACATTTTTTAATTGGGGTGTTTGGGGTTTTTTTGTTGAGTTGTATGAGATCTTTATAAATTTCAGAAATTAACCTTTTGTTGGATACATGATCTGCAAATATTTTCTCCCAGTTGGTGGTTTGTCTTTTCACTTTGTTCATGGTTTCCTTTGCCTTGCAGTAGCTTTTTAGTCTGATGTAGTCCCATTTGTTAATTTTTTCTTTTGTTTCCCATGCAGGAGTAGACATAGTATTCAAAAAGATGCTGCTAAGACCGATGTCAAAGAGTGTAATGCATATATGTTCTTCTAGGAGTTTTATGATTTCAGGTCTTACATTCAACTCATTAATCCATTTTGAGTTAATTTTTGTGTATGGTGTAAGATGTACTTTCTTTTGCATGTGGCTGTCCAGTTTTCCCAATACCACTTGTTGAAGAGACTTTCCTTTCTCCATTGTGTGTGCTTTGTTCCTCTGTCAAAGATCAGCTATCCACAGATGTGTGGTTTTATTTCTAGGCTTTCCATTCTGTTCCATTGATCTGTGCATCTGTTTTTGTGCCAGTATCATGCTGTTTTAATTACTGTAGCTTTGTAGTATATTTTGAAGTCAGGGATTGTGATGCCTCCAGCTTTGTTCTTTCTTATCAGGACTGCTTTTGTTGTTCCATATAAATTTCAGGATTCTTTGTTCTATTTCTGTGAGGAATGGCATTGGGATTGCATTGAATCTGTAGATTGCTTTAGGTAATACGGACATTTTTACTATGTTTATTCTTCCAAACCATGAGCATGGACTATCTCTCCATTTCTTTATGTCCTCACTGATTTCTTTCAATAATGTCTTATAGTTTTCAGTGTGTAGGTCTTTCAGTTCCTTGGTTACATTTATTCCTAGATATTTTTTTTTGTTGCAGTTGTAAATGGGATTGTATTCTTGATTTCTTTTCCTCTAGTTCATTATTAGTGTATAGAAATGCAACTGATTTTTGTAACTTGATTTTGTGCCCTGCAACTTTGCTGTGGTTGATTATTTCTAATAGTTTTCTGGCGGATTCTTTAGAGTTTTCTATATATAGAATCATGTTGTCTGTATACAGTGAGTTTCATTTCTTCCTTTCCAATTTGGATACATTTTATTTCTTTTTCTTGCCTAATTGTTCTGGCCAAAATCTCTAATACTATGTGGAATAGAAGTGGCAAGAGTAGGCACCCTTGTTTTGTTCCTGTTCACAGATGGATGCCTTTTAGTTTTTCACTGTTAAGTATTATGTTGGCTGTGGTTTTGTCATATATGGCCTTTATTATGTTTTTCCTTCAAAACTCATTTTATTGAGAGTTTTTATCATAAATGGAAGTTGGATCTTGTCAAAGGCTTTCTTTGCATCTATTGAGATGATCATGTGGTTTTTATTCCTCATTTTGTTAATGTGGTGTATCACATTGATTGATTTGTGAATGTTGAACCATCCCTGCATCCCTGGTATAAATCCCACTTCATCATGGTGTATGACCCTTTTAAGGTATTCCTATATCAGATTTACCAATATTTTGTTGAGGATTTCTGCGTCTACGTTCATCAGCAATATTGGCCTGTAATTTTCCTTCTTTGTGTTGTCCTTGTCTGGTTTTGGTATCAGGGTAATGCAGTCTCATAGAATAAGTTAGGAAGCATTCCATCTTCTTCAATTTTTTGGAATAGTTTGAGAAGGTTAGGTATTAAATCATCTTTGAATGTTTGGCAGAATTCTCCAGAGAAGCCATCTGGTTGTGGATATTTGGTTTTTGGGAGGTTTTTTTTTTTTATTACTGTTTCAATATCTTTACTTGTGATTGGTCTATTCAGATTCTCTATTTCTTCTTGATTCAGTTTGGGGAGGTTGTATGAGTCTAAGAATTTATCCATTTCTTCTAGGTTAGCCAATTTGTTGGCAGATAGTTTTTCATAGTATTCTCTTATAATCCTTTGTATTTCTGTGGTATCCGTTGTAATTTCTCCTCTTTCATTTTTAATTTTATTTATTTGAGCCTTCTCTCTTTTTTCTTAATGAGTCTGGCTAAGTGTTTGTCAATTTTGTTTGTCTTCTCAAAGAACCAACGCTTAGTTTTATTGATCCTTTCTACTGTTTTTTTCCACCTCTCTCTCATTTATTTTCTGCTCTAATTTTTATTAGTTCCATCCTTCAGCTTACTTTGGGTTTTCTTTGTTCTTCTTTTTCTAGTTCTATTTGGTGTAATTTAAGATTACTTATTTGAGATTTTTGTTTGTTCACGTGGGCCAGTATTGCTATAAATTTCACTCTTACAACTGCTTTTGCTGCATCCCATAAGAGTTGGTATGATGTATTTTCATTGTCGTTTGTCTCCAGGTATTTTTTTATTTCTCCTTTCGTTTCTTCATTGATCTAATGGCTGTTTAGTAGCATGTTGTTTAGACTCCACATATTTGTGTCTTTCCAAGCTTTTTTCTTGTAGTTGATTTCTAGTTTCATAGCTTTGAGGTTAGAAAAGATGCTTGATGCGATTTCAATCTTCTTAAATTTATTGAGGCTTGCCTTGTTTCTCAGCATATGGTCTGTCTTTGAGAATGTTCCATGTGCACTTGAGAAGAATGTGTGTTCTGCTGTTTTTGGATGGAATGGCCTATATATGTCTGTTAAGCCCATCTTGTCTAGTGTTTCATTTAAGGCCACTATTTCCTTGTTGACTTTCTGCCTGGATGATCTACCTACTGATGTAAGTGGGGTGTTGAGATCACTTGCTATTATTGTGTTGCTATCAATTTCTCCCTTAGGTATGTTAACAGTTGCTTTATATACTTTGGTGCTCCTGTGTAAGGTGCATATATATTCCTAAGTGTTATTTCCTCTTGATGGAATGTCTCTTTTATCATTATATACTGCCCTTCTTTGTGTCTATTTTCTTCGTTATCTTGAAGTCTGCTTTGTCTGATGTAAGTATGGCAACACCTGCTTTCTTTTGCTTGCCATTTGCTCAGAGTATTGTCTTCCATCCTTTCACTCTAAGCCTATGTTTGTCTTGAGAGCTGAGATGTCTTTCTTGGAGGCAGCATACTCTTGTGTCTTGTTTTTTAATTCACTCAGCCACTCTGTGTCTTCTGATTGGAGAATTCAATCCATTTACATTTAGAGTGATTATTGATATATGAGTACTTAATATTATCCTTTTATCTCATGTTTTCCAGTTAGTCTATATTTCCATTGTTTCTTTTCCCTTGTATTTCAGTCTGTCATTTCAGTTTGGTGGTTTTCTATGATGGTTTTTTCAGTTTTCTCTTTATTTACAATCTGTGGCTCTGCTCTGATTTTTTTGTTTAGTGGTTACCATGAGGTTTGTATAAAAGATCTCATAGGTGAGATAGTCCATTTTCTGATACCCTCTTATCTCCATCAGTCTAAGTAGGTTCCCACCCTTTCCTCTTCCCCCTCTGAGTTATGGTTGTCACAAATTCTTTTATGTGTTGTTGTGAGTTTTTGACTAAATTGAAGTACTTATAGTTATTTTTGATGCTTTCCTTCCCTTTATCTTTTACGTTATAATTAAGTGTTTGCTAACCAGTTCTGATAGACAGCTGCAATTTTCTGCTTTTGTCTGTCTATTTATCTCCTTGCTCAAAGCTTTGTAAACTTTTGCCTTTTTGTTTCAGGTATGAAAGTTTCTTTCATCATTTCTTGTAAGTGAGGTCTAGTGGTGATGAACTCCCTCAGCTTTTTTTAATCTGGGAAAGCTTTTATTTCTCTGTTGTATCTCCAGGATAGTTTCACTGGATAGAGTATTCTTGGCTGAAAGTTTTTATCTTTCAGTATTTTGAATATATCATTCCAGTCTCTCCTAGCCTGTAAGATTTCTGCTGAGAAATTCACTGAAAGCCTGGTAGGCGTTCCTTTGTAGGTTACTGTCTCCTGCCTTGCTGCCCTTAATATTTTTGCTTTGTCATTGACTTCTGCCAGTTTTAATATTATATGCCTTGGAGAAGGTCTTTTTGCACTGATTAATTAGGAGTTCTATTGAACTTATGTACTTGTAAGTCCAGTTTTTTACCCAGGTTTGGGGAGTTCTCAGCTATTATTTCTTTGAAGAAAGTCTCTGTTCTTTTTGCCCTCCCTTCTTCAGGAATACCTGTAATCCTTATGTTGCTTTTCCTAATTGAGTCAGATATTTCTTGAAGAATTTCTTCATTTTTTAAAATCTTACTTCTCTCTCCTCCTCTACCTGAAGCATTTTTATATTTCTGTCTTCTAATTCACTAATTCTGTCCTCCATTATCAGCTCTATTTTTCTTGGTTTCTAGACTATTTTTTTTCTCATTAATTGTGTTCTTCATCTCTAGAATTTCTGTTTGGTTTTTTATTAGAGTTTCAATATCTTTGGTAGAGTATTCCTTCTGCTCATTAGTTGTATTCCTGACCTCATTGAACTGTCTCTCTGAGTTTTCTTGTAACTCACTGATTTTCTTTATGACAACTATTTTGAATTCTCTGTCATTTAGATTGTTAATTTCTGTGACTTCAGGATTGGTGTCTGGAGATTTGTCATATTCCTTCTTCTCTGAAGTGTTACTGTAGTTCTTCATGTTGTTTGATGAATTGATCTTTTGCTGGCACATTTGTGGTAGTATCAGGTCACAGATTCCACCTGCTTCTGCTGGTGGGAGGAGTAGGAGCTGTGTTTTCTGATCACACCCTATCTACTGGAAGTTGTGTAGGTAGGGCTACTTTGTGTTTGCCCAGGCTGGCTGCAGCTGCTCTGCAGGTTTCACTTATGTGGGCAGTGCCTCTGTGTTGGATGAGAGGGTCAGGCACCATAGACGGGATCTCTATGCTTGTCAGGGAACTGTCTAAGCTGCTGCACACTAATTGGGAGGGACCCCTATGCTGGGGCTGAGCTGCTACTCAATGGGTCTCATGGGCTGCTGTGCTCTGCAGGCAGGATGCCTTCTGAGTATGCAGGGCACCTTCTCACCTGCACTGTGCTTAGTGGGCAGGTGCCTTCATGGGGGCAGAGCTGCCACCACTCACTTTACAGCATTCCCACTGGCAGGACTGCCATGGCATGGTGGGTGCTCCTGGGGACCAGGCTACAACTCTGAAAGCATTCATGCAGGCTGGGCTTTCCCTGCCTCCTTTTACAGTTATGCCAGCCACTGTGTGAGGATCCAAGGCCTGACTTGCTGCCACCAGGGAGTGGGAAGTGCTCACCTAGTTCCACTGCCTCATGGGGATCCCATCTACCTACCTGCAGATGTATAACTGCATGGATCTCCCAGATGTCCTGTTGTACTGTGCAGGGAGTCCTCTGCTGGTAATGAATGTCCATTTAGTTGTAAATGAATGGGGGTTGACTAAGGAAACAACTCACTCTGCCATGATGCTGCCATAACTCTCCTTGAGTTATTCTTTTTAAATTTATTTTTCTCAGTGTAGCATATAACAATACCATGCAGGCTGAAACTCAGAGGAGCAAAAGCTAGAACATAGGATGTTAGAGTTACAATGAGCCCTGGAGACCAGAGAAATGCTTATCTGATTCATGAAACCTGTACACAATATCCTCAACTGGGTAAGAACTGGGTTTAAAATCCACCCAATAAAGATGGTACTAGAGCTACTTGTTTTTCAGAAGTCTTGAGCAGAAACTTTCAATTCTGTTTTGAAAACTATGAAACTGAGTCTGAGAAGAATCACCTAGGGTGATATTTACAAAAATAGTGCTAGAAGCCAAATTTCTTTTTTAAAACAATTTTCTTGTTTGGTTATTGTAACAGCTCTGCCAGACCTCACAAAAAAGCCTGAAAGTATTTTTATTAGATGAGTAATGCCACTCTTATGTATAAGAATGCAATATTCCTATGTCTACTTTTGCATTTTTAGTATTTATTTATTTTTCAAGTGCCTAGGGGGCAGAGAGTTGAGCTAATCTTATGCTTAAGTTCTTAGCACATTATCAGTATCTGTCCATATCCTTACTCATATTCTTCTTTTACCTTAGGCCCCAATTCCAATTAAAGACAAACACAAGGATAAATGTTCTTCACTGTAAATTCATCCTTGTAAAGTCTGTGGTACTAGATGCAGTGCTATGCATTGTGCTTAAATCTCATTCTTTCCTTAACTCTTTTTATTATTTTTGATACCTATCAAGTTGCTATACATAAATATAACTTCTATCTGACGTGTATTAGTCCATGTTATGCATCTACCACATTTTACATACCCATTCCTCTATCCTCCAGCTCCCTGCTATCACTAGGAATGCCACTATGAATATCCTCAAAAATAGCCCATCAGGGACTTGTAAAAAGATTTCTTTGGTATACACACCAGGATGGGATCACTTGTCACAGGGTGTACCCTAACCTAATTACTTTAAGCATGATCATATAGTTTCCAGAATAGGACTCCCACCAGCAGTGCACCATTACTCACCAAACTTTGGATTCATTCATCTTTATAATTTAAATAACATGATAGGTTAACATGGCATGCCATTAAAAATTTCCATTTCTCTGGTTACTAGTGAGTTTAGGAATCTATTAGTATGCTTGTTGGACATTGGGCTTCCTCTTCTGTGAATGCTTATTCATGTCCTGTGCCCATTTTTCAGTTATACTCCCACTTCAATGATACCTTCACTTTGTTTTCACATTCCTTTGTTTTGTTGTTGATATTGATGATTCATTGGTTTTAAATACTGCAAATATCTTTTTGTAGTCAGTCACATGTCTACTAGTCTTTCCTGTGGTATCTTACAGTGAACAGAAATCATTAATTTTTTAAAAATTTTGATGTAGTCAATATCTATTTTTCATCTTATTGTTTGCTGTTAGAGTCTTCTTTAGGAAGCTTGTCCCCAACCATATATCACAAATATACTCTCCTATATTTTCTTCTCCTATTGTTTACCTGTAGTCTACCTATTTATATGGATAAGGTAGGGGTGTAGTTGTATATTTCTTCATACAATGAACCAGTTATTCCAACACCCCTGGCAATAGGTGCTTTCATTTCTATATTGTTTTGGGGTGTGAATTTCACATATCAATTTCCATATGTACACAAACACACTATCTATTCCATTTCACTGGCTTATTTATTTGTTCCTGCTCCAGTATCCTATGTTTTTATTAATGAAGCCTAGATTTAGTCTTAACATCTAATAAGACATGCCCCTGCTCTTTCATCTTGTTATTAAAATTGATTTAGGCATTTGTATGCTTCTATTCATCAATATAAAATTTATAATGTTCCTCATACTGTCAGCTGCATTTATTGGAGGGATTGCATTGAATTTACAAATAAATATAATTCATACTATGCTAAACTTAAACATTATAAGCATAGCTATCTCTCCATTTACTCAGATCTTTTACATCCTTTAAAATTTTGCTCATAAAGGCTTATACATTTTTTGGTTGATTCCTAGTTTTTATTGGTTTTGTTAATGGAGTCCTATTTTCTGTTATATTTCTAGTTGAAATTGGTTAGTGAATGTATATTATAGTATTTATAAACTGTAAAAAACCAATATCCCTGCTTTTGAAAGGAACTAATTTTTATAGTAGATTCATGTTTGTAAAATGAAGACACTTTAAAACCACTATGTGTGTGTCTGTTTTCTTTCATGGGAAGTCCCATACCCAATTCTATTTTTCATTTCCTCTCTGTCAGGATTACCATTCCAGCTTTCTTTTCCCCAGTATTAAAAACATGCCCTTTAAAGAAATTAAAATGATATGAAGTCTTATACAACCTCCATATTTGCTTTTAAAATTTTTCTTTCATTCAGATTCTTCTCAAGTCTGACTCATTTCTTAACTCAAAAGAGAGGGATTTTCAAGGTATTTTTGGACATGAAAGCACACAACCTGATTTCAGTATCTACCAACATTTATGTCAACTTTGAAAGAGACGATTGGTTTATATAAACTGAGATGAATCATGTTATAATTTGCTTCTTTTTGTAAGAATTACCACTATAGTTTAGGGAAAAAGTGGCAGAGGACTGCTTATGATAGCTGTATAAATGGGGCAATATTTCAATTATATGTTATTGAAGTGGGAATTTATGGAAGACAGAATATGATTAGAGTATAATAAAAGTGTACATTAAAGAATTATATCTTTGATGCATGGTAACAAGTAAACAAAATTTTGTTCTAATGAAAATGCTGACACTTTGATTTGTGACCTTGACATTATTTAGTATGTGCCATAAAAATTACCAGTGAGAATTGTATCTATTTCCCAGAAATTTTAGTAGTGTGGAATAATATTTCAATGGTAGAATGTCCAACATTTAAACTTGATTGGAACAGAGAAAAAATTTTAATTCCAAGGGCCAGCCCCATGGCCTAGTAGTTATGTTTGTGCGCTCTGCTTCAGTGGCCCAGGGTTTCACTGGTTCGGATCCTGGGCACAGACATGGTACCGCTCATCAGGCCATGCTGAGGTGTCATCCCACATACAACAATCAGAAGGACCTGCAACTAGAATATACAAGTATGTACTGGGGGGCCTTGGGGAGAAGAAGAGAAAAAAAAGATAGAGAGAACATTGGCAAGAGATGTTAGCTCAGGTGCCAATCTTAAAAAAAAAAATTAATTCCAGAATAATAAAATTAGATATATGTGCACTAACTGAAATATATTTTTCCTGTGTCATTTAAGTGAAGAAGGCTGGGCACGTTTTGCTCTTATTTATAATTTTGATTCTGGCTTTTTAAACTATCTCAATTGTTCTTTTCTGTTTGTAATTTCAAAATTTCACAAAGTGTACAAAGAATTTCATAAATTTGTTTTCAATGAGCTGCTCTTTTTGCCATGGTAGATCATTAAACACAGCACTTACTCTTATAAATGAAAATTTCTGATCATCTAAAACATTGACTCATTTCAATTTGCAGTATCTTTTTTTGACTGACTATATTAATGTTCCTCTGAGTGGTATTGATAAATGGCTCAGAGAAGAAACTCAATGAAATAAAAGAGCAAGATTTAAAAAACATTTTCGATTCTCCTAAGGAGAAATAACAGGAAACTTTAGCCAAATTTAGAGGATTCATAATTTTAGTTTGCATTTATTAACTCATCAAAAATAGAATGAATTTTATAGGTGTTCTGTCTAGACAAGCTCTCTCCTAAGGTCTCTGTCTCTAAAATGTCTATCTTCCCAAAAACTTACACTTTCCTGCCAATAAATCATACTCATATTCCCCCCACCTCATTTTGTTACAGATCAAAAAGTTCATCTTTCAGTTGCCATGGCATTTTTTCACTCTATGGAACATATCTCCATTTTACAACATTAATCTCTCTTGGCTTCCTTTCCATCATCCTTTTGTGGTTTCCTTCCCACCTGCTTAGCCACTTTGTCCCATTTTGGCCAACTCTTCTTTTTCTATTCCAATGCCAGAGGGTGGGACACCTCAATCCCGAGCTACCCTTTTATCTCATGCCTCACTTCCTTCCTTCGTGATCTAATGTACTTTCTTGTCTTGAGTTACTAATTATGTGCATATGACTACCAAATGTATATCCCTGGTTAGGTGTAGAAGGCCACCCTAAAAACGGAAACACATCAAATAAACTAAAAAGTCATATTTTTATTTAAAGACACAAAGAAGTATGAATGAACTAAATTCAGAGAGGGACAAGCCCTTATGAGTGAGCAGAAACCCCAGGCTGCTTGCGTCCCGAGAGATGTTCGTGAGTCCTAAGGTGCAGGAGGGCAGAGCAGATTGCCATAGCCAGAACTTTGTTGAGACAGAGAGAAACCAGTCAATTCTTCATTTTATTTTTTTTAAAACTGCTTTACTGAGATATAATACACACCACTTGCCCAATCAAAATGTACAATGCATTGTTTTTTAGTGTACTCAGAAGGTTGTCACATTCTAATTTGGGGACAAACATGTTCTAAAATGTGACAACCCTCAAAAGAAACCCCATACACATCAGCAGTGACTCCCCATCCCCCGTCTCTAGCCTAAGCAGTCACAAATATACTTTCTATAGCTGTGAATTTACCTATTCTAGATATTTCACATAAAAGGAATTAGACCATATATGGCTTTTTGTGACTGGCTTCTTTCACTCAGCATAATTTTTCAAGGTGAATCCATGCCATAGCAAGTATCAGTACTTTGTCCCTTTTTGCTGCTGAATAATATTCCATTGCATCGATATAGTACATTTTGTTTATCCATCCATCCAGTTGATGACATTTGCATTTCCCTTTTTGGCTACTATGAATAATGCTGCTATGAACATCCGTGTATAAGTTTGTATGTGAACGTATATTTTCAAATTTCTTAGATATATACCGAGGAAGGAAATTACTGAGTCATATGGTAACTCTATGTTTAACTTTTTTGAGGAATTACCAAACTGTTTTCCAAAGTGGCTGTATCATTTTGCATTCCTACCAGAGATGTATGAGGGTTCCAGTTTTTCCAGATCCTCTTTAATACATTGCCTGTTGTTTTGATTATAGCCATTCTAGTGGTATCTTCTCATTGTGGTTTTTCTTCTTCTTCTTTTTTTTTTTTTGAGGAAGATTAGCCCTGAGCTAACATCTGCTGCCAATTCACCTCTTTTTGCTGAGGAAGACTGGCCCTGAGCTAACGACCATGCACGTCTTCCTCTATTTTATGTGGGACGCCTTCCACAGCATGGCTTGACAAGTGGTGTGTATGTCCGCACCCGGGTTCCAAACCAGGGAACCCCGGGCCACCGAAACGGAGCATTGGATCTTAACCGCTGCATCACTGGGCCAGCCCTCTCATTGTGGTTTTGACTTACATTTTCCTAATGACTAATGACGTTGAGCATCTAATGTTTTTATTAGCTATTTGTATGTCCTTTTGGAGAAATATATGTTCAAATGGTTTGTCCATTTTTAAATTGAGATATTTGTATTTTTATTGTTGAGTAGAAATAATTCTTTTTAAATTCTGGATACAAATTCCTTATCAGATACATGATTGCAAAAATTTTCTCCCATCTGTAGGTTATCTTTTCACTTCTTGATGGTATCATTTGTAAAATAGAAGTTTTTAATTTCGATGCAATTTATCTATATTTTCTTTTGTTGCTTATGCTTTTGATGTCATATCTAAGAAACCATTGCCTAACTCAAGGTTATGAAGATTTACTCCTGTGTTTTCTTCCAGAAGTTTTATAGATTTGCATTTTACATTCTATATAAATTTGCATTCTCCATTGAATTGCCTTTGCATCATTGTCAAAGATCAGTTTCCTACTTTTGTAGAGTCTATTTTTGGGCTCTCTTTTTTGTTTTATTGATTTATGTGTCTATTCTTTCACTAATACCACACTGTCTTGATTACGGTAGCTTTATGGTAAATCTTGAAATTGGGTAGTATGGGTCTTTCAACTTCGTTCTTCTTCAATGTTGTGTTGGCTGTTCCAGATCTCTTGACTTTTCATATAAACTTTAGAATAAGTTTGTTTATATCTGCAAAATAGCTTTCTAAGATTGCATCGACAATCTATAGATGAAGTTGGGAAGAATTGACAACTTAACTATGTGGAGTTTTCCAATCCATAAATAAAGAATATCTCAGTTTATGTAGATGTTTGATTTCTTTCATCAGTGTTTTATAGTTTTCTGAGTATAGATCTCATACATATTTTGTTAGATTTATACCTAAGTATTTGATTTTTTGGGTGCTACTGCAAATGGCATTTTTTAAAATTACAAATTGCAATTATTTGGTATTAGCATATAGAAAATGCAATTGATTTTTGTATATTATTCTTGTATTCTGTTTCCCTCTATTCCTAGTTTTCTGAGAATTTTTATCATGAATGGATACTGGATTTTGGAGAATGATTTCAAGTCAGCCCTGTGTCTTGCTCTGATTGCTCCTGAGCAGGTGCAGCCTAGCATACATACACACCTTCCTGACCCCAGAGTTGTCTGTGGTCTCAAGAAGGGTCTTGTCTGCTTCTCTCCCTGGCTCTTTCCGTTAAACTTCTGGCTGCTGTGCTATTTTGCTAGTATGAGAATGACCAGCCTTCTCTTAATTGTCCTCCACCAAGATCTCAGCTGTTTTCACTCACAGCCTTAGGCATGGACTTCTCCACTTTCTAGTTCAAAGTCAGTCAGTCCCTTCAGGCAGAACTGCAGAGCTCTTTGTGGCCTGCCTTTCCCCCTGCACCACTGCAGCAAAGTTCTGGGCTTTTAATTTTTTTTTCTTTCTCCCCTAAAGCCCCGCAGTACATAGTTGTACACTCTAGTTGTGGGTCCTTCTAGTAGTGGCATGTGGGACGCCGCCTCAGCATGGCTTGATGAGTGGTGCTGGGTCTGTGCCCAGGATCCGAACCGGCGAAACCCTGGGTGGGTGAAGCGGAGTACGCTGGGCCATGGGTCCAGCCCCCAGTAGGTGCTCTTAAGCCTCCGCCTTTGGTTCTACTTTCTGGGGGACACAGGATAAAACATATGCTTTTTTTTTTTTAATCATATTCCCTGCTTTACAAATAATATAGTTGTGGCTAACCATTGCCTTGCATTATTATAAGTTAAATAATGAAAACTTGCATTACATTTATTCTTTTGCTTATAGTTTATTATGAAAATGAAAAAAATTATGTTAGGTGACATGATTTTAATCGTGATTAAATAACCTTATAGCTTATTTTTCAGTGGTGTTATCCCTCAAACTGCGTATAAACACATTCACTTGAATTAAAAATTAATGTCAGACTTTTAATTTTTTTAATAGAAAGTCAATCTGGTTTGGCTAACTGGGGTAAGAATGAAACCTGACTTTGCTAATTAGGTTCAAAGTAGACACTTTCTACAAACAAGCTTAATCTGCAGCTCTAACCTTTTGAAAAACGTATTTAAAGCACGTGACATGATAAAATATTCTATCAAACATATTGTATACAAAGTGGCTCTATGTGAAAAAAAGTAGATATAGTTAATATCATTTGAGAAGTTTTGGTAAATTCTTTTTGGAATAAACAAACAAATAGGTAAGAAATCATTTTGCAACTCAAAGTTTCGAATTGGTTCCTAATTCTTAGTATTATACAGACTTAAAGAAATAGCTTCTGATAATAGACCATAATGTGATTTTTGGCACAGAATTCTGAGGGAGTTCAAAGTATTAAGTGATATTGATGTAATAAACCTCCTTTCATCCCTATCTCCTAGTTTATGTGAACAAGTTTTTCAGAGCCTACAGCAATACATCTGAAAACATAGGAGTAATCAGGTCTTCTTCAAGCGATCAGTAGGCTTCGTCCACAGACACATCAACTAATTGGGAAAAAAACACATTTTTCACTATGTGAGATACATTTCCAGTACATTTTAACTTCTTGTGTAATAATTTTTATTGAAGTTTATAAAATAATTATTGTGGTTAATTGACTTTTGTTAAAAATGGTAATTACAATTCAACCTGGGGGGAAATTTAACTATGCTTTATGGTCACATGAAATTTTAGAAATTAAATTTATATTTATTTGCATGTTTTGTTGCAGATAAGAAAGACAAGTACTCAATAAAAGACCTTTAAGCATTAAATATATGTTATATTAGGTAACATTCTGTGGGGGAAGTATGATAAAAATTACAAGTTCAGCAAAAAAAAGGAAATGATGAGAAATTTGCAACTATTAAAGAAAAATTTACCCCTTATTATTTTTCAGTGAATGATAGTGGGTATAAATGACTATAGTATTTAGATCCCATTGAATATATTTAAAAGAGTGATATTAAAATTTTATTTTAAACTTTCAGTGTTTATAATAGCCTGGAAAATTGTATTCTTTGCAATGAGTTAAGTTTCTGATGAATAATTTAAGACGTTACTGCGTGAAGGGATATATTGCTTCCGAAATCTTTTAGTAACACAAGAGCAAGAGAATTGGAGGACCACTGACCCGACCTAGTTCACCACCTGGAGCTGAACCCCAAAGAGAATGCATAGAAAAGTCCCAGTACCTGGAAGGTGAGCTGGAACCTTGAAACAGATGTCCTTTTCAATTTAGCATAAGTTCCAAACTCCTTCCCACAGACCATAACCTCGATACTCAAGTCTGGTGCATGGGACAGCAGCAGCAACATCACCCGGGAGTTCATTGAAAATGCAGAATCTCAGGCCCCACTCCAGACCTTGAATCAGAGTCTGTATTTTAAAAAGATCACCAGGTGATTTGTATGTATATTAATGTATGAGGGGCACTGGTATGCACGATCATAAATGAATAATTTTGACAATATAGTGATAGTCAAGGTATTTATTGTAGCTTAGAAAAAGCCACCATACGCTAGATTTGAGGCTTAAAATGAAAGAGCAAAATCCAGCCAGTACAAATTCATCAGAAACAACCAAGTGCTTTTCTGACCTCATCAACCTTATCCTACTGTCCCAAGCTCTCCCTTGGTTGCTGTGCCCCCAGCCAAATGAGTCTTCTATCAATTCCTTTCGCATGCCAACTTTTTCCTGTCTTAGGGCCTCCACACATGCTGTGGGAATTCTGCTTCGTGTGCTGCTTCTCTCCTGCGCACAACAGATTTATTCTCATCTGTCTAATCTCTGCCCAGAAGTCACCTCCACAGAGCTACCTTTCCTGATTACCCTCCATAAAGTCTCCAATTCTCTCACTGTCCCATCCTCCCTTCCTTCATAGGCTTTAGCACAATGTGTAAGTTACTTATTAATTTTAAACTTTTTATATTGAAATAATTTGACTCACAAGAAGTTGCAAAGAGAGATCCTTGTACCTCTTACCCAGCTTTCTCCACTGACAACATCTTACATGATCACATTACATTACTAAAACCAGGAAGTTGACATTGGTACAATAACCAGAGAGTTTTTGTTTGCTTACTTATTCTCTCTGATGCCCACATTTAAAGTTAAACCCAGTCATTCTCTACCACATTGCCTTTTTTTATTTCCTCCTTTGTACTCATATCTTCTACTCACTATCCAAAACTACCTAATTTATTTGTTTACTTGGATGTTGTCTATCTGCATTCCTAGGATATAAGTTCCCTGAAGGAAAGCAATTTGTTCAGCATTGTATAACCAGCACCTCCTACAGTACTATAATTGATAAGCAGAAACACAGCAATTGCTTAATAAATATTGATTCAATAATTGAATGGATGTAAGCAGAGATCCAATTCCAAATATCACAGTTGATTTGTATATTAGTAGTCAAGGAACATGTTACAGCGATTCATTGTATGCAACTAGCAGTTAAATAGGTTCTGGAGATCTAATGCACAGCATGGTGATTAAAGTCAACAATACTGTATTATATACTTCCAAATTGCTAAAATACTAGATCTTAAATGTTCTCACTGTTACTGAACCTCTTAATCTCAAGTTCTTGTGCCCGATGTGCAATAAGCCAACCACTGAGACACTTGGAAATGGAGAAAGGTTTATTTGATTTGGACAAAACAGAAAGACGGAGGACAGGTTCTCTCAACTCCACCTTAACAAGAGAAGAAAGCAGGGCGTCTTTTAGAGCTAAGGGGCTTGGGAAGTGGAGTTTCAGAAAAACAAAGGGGAAGTCTGAGTTTCTCTCACTCCAGGCAAGCTCTTGGGCAACCAGCCTGTTTGGCCAGCAGCATCTGGGGCTGGCTATCTGCTGATTGTAACTTCCTTAAAGGCATTTTTTTTCTTCTACAAATCAAGCTTATAAACCCTTGTGACCCTGAGTCACCCCTCAGGTTAAACAAGAAAACAGCAAATTAACAAGATTAACTTCTTTTCATCTGTGTCTATGTTGGGAACAAGGTTGAAGGGTAATCATGTTCTTATTGAATATTTACAGTAACCCTCAGGTACCTGGCTTCATCACCACAAAAAAATAAATAGCTATATGATATGATAGAGGAGTTAGCTCATGCTATGGTGGTAATAATGTTGTGATATATAAAAGTATCAAATCAACAAGTTGTCCACCTTAAACTTACAGAATGTTATATGTCAATTGATGATACCAAAAAAAAATTAATTCTAGATTTCAGTGCTTCAGATGGCCACATTTTATTGCTGTCATGTGTTAAGTAGTGGGAAGGAAACATATAACATCAGTTCCCTTGTCTACAAGAAGATATTCAGGAAATGCAGTAATTCAGACTTCGGAAGCTCTTTCCTCAAGTCCATAGCATGATCCTTTGTTGGCCTATTTGATTAAATATGTGCAAAATGTCTTAAGGATGAGGATAGCATATACCATACTTCTGTAAGATAATTTTTTGGGGGCAGATAATTTTCAGTTCTGTTTCTTTTTAATTGGACACAGGTAGTTACTTTTTTGAAACTATATCAGAAATTTGCTTTGTTTAGACAAGAAGGAAATGACACTGGTAGGGAATAAAAAGCATTTCAAGAAACGTAAGTGTGGTAATTAGGTTCATTTGCAGTGAAAATAGTGTCTCCTACTGGCTTTGAGTTTTATTGCTACCAGAAGATGCCATTGTCTCTGCAAAGATGGATATTTTTGCTTCCATCTTTATTTTCATAAATCTTTTTTTTAGCAGCTTTTTTAAAATTGAAGTATGGCTGTCATACAATAGTTTCAAGTGTATAACATAGAGATTTGACATTTATACACCTTATGAAGTGAACACCACGACAAGTCTAGTAACCATCTGTCACCATACAAAATTATTACAACATTATTGACTATATTCCCTATGCTGTACATTACCTCCCTGTGACTTATTTATTTTATGACTGAAAGTTTGTACCTCTTAATCCCTTTCACCTATTTTGCCTATTCTCCCAGGCTGCTCCCCTCTGGCAACTACCAGTTTGTTCTTTGTATCTCTGAGTCTGTTTCTGGTTTGTTTTGTTTGTTTGTTTGTTTTGTTTTTTTAGATTCCACATATAAGTGCAGTCATATTGTATTGTCTTTCTCTGACTTATTTCACTTAGTATAATACCTTCTAGGTCCACCTATGTTGTCACAAAAGGCATGGTTTCATTCCTTTTTTATGGCTGAGTAATATTCCATTGTATATATGTACCACATCTTCTTTATCCATTCATCTATGGATGGACATTTAGGTTGCTTCCATATCTTAGCTGTTGTGAATAATGCTGCAATGAATATAGAGGTGCATATATCTTTTCAAATTACTGTCTTCGTTTTCTTCAGATAAGTAACCAGAAGTGGAATTACTGGATCATATGGTAGTTCTATTTTTAATTTCTTGAGGAAACTCTATCCTGTTTCCCATAGTGGCTGCACCAATGTACATTCCCACCAACAGTGTACGTGTTCCCTTTTCTCCACATCTTCGCCAAAACTTGTCTTTCGTTTTCTTTTTGATAATAGCCTTTCTGACAGGTATGAGATGATCTCTCATTGTGGCTTTGATTTGCATTTCCCTGATGATTAGTGATGTTGAGCATCTTTTCATGTCTCTGTTGATCGTCTATATGGCTTCTTTGGAAAAATGTCTGTTCAGGTCCTCTGCCCAGTTTTTAATCTGATTGTTTGTTTTGCTATTGAGTTGTATGAATTCTGTATACATTTTGGATGTTAATCCCTTATCAGATAAATCATTTGCAAATACCTTCTCCCATTCAATAGATTGCCTTTTTGTGTTGATAGTTTCCTTTACTGGGCAAAGGCTTTTTAATTTGGTGTAGTACCATTTGTTTATTTTTGCTTTTGTTGCCTTTGCCTAAGGAGATAGATTAAAAAAAATGTTGTTAAGACTGATGTCAAAGAGCTCACTGTCTGTGCTTTCTTCCAGGAAATTTACGGTTTCAGGTCTTACATTTAAGTCTTTAATCCACTGGAGTTTATTTTTGCATGTGATGTAAAAAAGCAGTCCAGTTTCATTCTTTTGCGTGTAGCTGTCCAGTTTTCCCAACACCATTTATTGAAGAGACTGTCATTTCCCTGTTGTATATTCTTGCCTCCTTTGTTGTAGATTAATTTACCATATAAGTGTGGGTTTATTTCTGGGCTCTCTATTGATCTGTGTCTGTTTTTGTGCCAGTACCATACAGTTTTGATTATAATAGCTTTGTCATATAGTTTGAAATCAGGGAGCGTGATACCTTCACCTTCAGCTTTGTTCTTTCTTAAGATGGCTTTGGCTATTTTGATAAATTTTTCTTGATACAATGTCTGCACTTTGGATTTCATAATAATTTGACTGTACCACTGTAACATTTTCTACTTAAGCCTTCATTTGTAAACCCCTTGTTCAACAGCTAAATATCAAGGCATATTTATATATTTGTTTTGCACTGCTTTTTATATTCTATCTTTCTAGATTAGGAGAGATTTAATCTGAACCAGACGAATTAATATATATTAAAATGAAACACTGGCTCCTAGTCACATGTTTGTTTGAAAGACATCTACTTTCAACTCTATGCTATCCTGATTTTACAGTGCCATATCTTCTTATGAGAAGCAAATGAATTGATATGTATAAAGTTCTTGGGGAAAATATATTGGCACACACTAAATGCTCAATATGTATTAACTATAAAAATTTTTATGATAATATCACCTGAAAATTTGAATATGTAGTGTTAGCAGAAAGTCTAAGGTCCTTAAACACAAGAGGTGTTGAATTATTGTATCATATTTCAAATTGAGAAGTATAGTCAATAAGCAAAAGCACTAGACAGTGGTAACTTTATTTTTAAAGTATTGTTCAGTAAATGGAAATTCTGATATAAAGTATGTGGTGTTTCACGTTCAAATGAAGAGTGTGACATTTATTGATTTTTAAATACTGTTTGACATGTTTGTTTTTACACAGATTTTCTGTTTCTGAAACTAATTATTCCTTCCTTTATTTATTTAATAACATTTATTGAATGTTTACCTTATGGCAGATACATGCTAGGCCTGAATACAAAACTCTATAAGATAGTTCCTTCCCTAGAGGATTTTAAATCTAGTAGTATTTAGAAACAGAAAAATTGGAAAACATTGTGATATGTCTTTATTGGTAAACTGATGGTAGGACAAAGTTGGGACTAGCTGATTCTGGGTTGTGGAGTGCATGACCAAGGCCTACACTAGTCAACATTACTGCAGTCCCCATTGCTATTATGGATGAGTATGGGACCCAAGAACAGTCAATGAGACACAAGGAGACTTTGGCTGTGAAAAGACTCTTCCTCTTTCTTGCCAAATCAAAAAATGGGGAGGGTGTAGGACCTGGAGCTCTGCCATTGTCTTGTTCCCATGGGAAACATGAGCTGGAAGCCAACGAAGTGAACGGCTTTGCCAAGAGACATAGCCAAGCCTGGTCCTGAAGATATAGATATGGCTTAGAGCCTGTTAAAGAACAAAGCTTCAACGGAATAAATTTAAAGATATAATTGGCTTCATTCAGCAATTCGTGAATGGGGCAGCATCCCATCTAGCAAACAGATAGGAGCTCTAAGGAGCTGTATGAAATGGGAGGTTTTTATAGGCAGAAAGAGGGTGAGACAAAGAAATTAAAAGAGTGATTAATTTCAGGCAAGGTCACCTTTCCTTAGGGCAAGGCAGGGGATTTCGTCAGGCAGCTTACCTCACTAGTGTCATCAGGAAATTCCAGACTGATTGGTTTGAAATTCCACTCCTGAGAAAGGCTGAAACCGCAAGGTTTAGGCTAGGCATTAAGTGTCAGTGGGGCTTAGGCTAAGTGACTTCATTGTGGGCTTGTTTCTTTTTAACAAGCCTCATGCCTGGCCTGAAGCCAATCTACTTCTGATGTTTAAAGCTTATGAGGGTCAGTAGATTACCTTTACTTACACCAATTTACATTAGTTTTCTATCATAATCAAAAAAATTTGAACTTAATGTGGGCTAGAGGAGGAAAAAATATCATAAACAGGAATCATTAGACTGCAATGATAGATTAGAATTTAACTTTTCGTTTATTGTCTATCTTTACTACTGACTATAAGCTCCTCAAGGGCAGGAGCCATGTCTACTTTGATTATTTCTGCATATCTAGGGCCTAGGCCAGTGTCTGGCATGCCAGAGATTTGATATTTCTTGACTTAAGTAAAGAAGAAAAATAGAGACACGAAAAATCAAAATAAAGGAGACTTTGAAATAATTTTTCATGTTGTGACCTGAGGAATGGAGATACGGTGATAGATGATTAACGAATTGCAGAAAGACTAGCTACAAAGGCAAGGGAAGGAGTTTTAGAGAGAGAACATGTTGTTGCTTAGGCCAGCATATATGCTGAGAACAGACTTGACCAATACTAAGGGGTGAGGGAAAAATCTCCACCCTTCAGCCTTTTTTGGAACACACACAAGATCAAATGATAACTTATGAAAATTTTTTAAGCTTTATTTTAAAAAGAATGATAAGATAAATGAACAAGATAAAATACAAAAGTAGCAAGAATTTTAAAATAAGGTATGTGGAGTATATGTTTCAAAGAATTGTAGAAGAAGAAAAATGAGACTGGTTTTAGGAAAAGATCATATTTGTCAAGTGTCGTGGGCCGAATTGTGTCCCTTCAAAATACTTATGTTGAAGCTTTAACCCCTGGTACCTCAGAATGTGACAGTATTTAGAGACAGGGCCTATAAAGAGGTAATTAAGTTAAAATGAGGCTGTTAAACTGGGCCATAAGCCAACCTGACTGGTGTCCTTGTAAGAAGAGGAGATTAGGGTACATGAAGAGACACCAGGGTCATACTTGCACAGAGAAAGGACCATGTGAGGACACAGCCAGTAGGTGGTCACATGCAAGCCAAGGACAGAGGTCTCAGGGAAACTAAATCTTCTGGCACCTTGATTTCGGACCCCTTGTCTCCAGAACTGTTAGAAAATGAATTTGTATTGGTTAAGCCACGCAGTCTGTGGCATTTTGTTATGGCAGCCTTAGCAAACTAATACAAGGGTAAATTCATCTTAGGTTTGGAGGGAGAAAGTGTAAATTGATGGGAGACCCAAAGAAAAAGATAGTTATACTTCATTAAAACATTTTATTTTACTTTAGAAGAGGTAACACGTGCACACATTACAAACCTCAGACGTTATAAAAACAATATACAGTGAAAGGGAAATTTTTCTCCAAACTCATCCTGGGCCAGGTACACCCAGTTAGTTCCCTTCCCAATGATAGTCTGTTCCAGTTCCTTTAGCATCTTTCCATAAATAACCTATCCTAAAAGCATATATATATATACATATAAAATGAATGTGCATACACATGTTATTTTACACTATGTACCATTAACTGGAAATTTTTTTTTTAAAGATTGGCGCTTGAGCTAACATCTGTTGCCAATCTTCTTTGTTGTTTTTTTTCTTCTTCTTGTCCCAAAAGCCCCCCAGGACGTAGTTGTATATTCTAGTTGAAGGTCCTTCTAGTTGAGCTATGTGGGACGCTGCCTCAGTGTGGCCTGATGAGCAGTGCCATGTCCGTGCCCAGGATCCCAACCGGTGAAACCCTGGGCCACCGAAGTGGAGCGCTCGAACTTAACCACTTGGCCACGGGGCCAGCCCCCTAACTGGAAGTTTTAACTTTGGCCCAATTCAGTCTTTTGACCAGTATGTTTTTAAAAATCAACTTATTGGTTTTGGCCTATTTACTTATTAGTTACTTTTCACACATACACATATATTTTTTGCTCTTCAACTTTTTTATAATATAAGTTGTAGATCATCTTATATGAGTGCATTTATAGCTATCACAGTTTTTCATTGCTCTACAGATGTTCCATAATTTTTTAACTAGTCGTCCAGAACTGATCATTTCAGGTTTTAGCAATCTTTTACTTTAATGAACAATGTAGTGATACATTTTGGTCATGGTGAAGATATCTGTATAACTCATTTCTAGAAGTGGAATTGCTGAGTCAAAAGATATGAGCACTTAAAGTTTTAAAAAGATTGCTGTATTGCTTTCCACTGAAGCTAACACAATTCATGCCCATCAGCAAGGTAAGAGGGTGTCTGTTCCCCAAACCATTTTTGATACTGTTATCAATTTTTTTTTTTGAGGAAGATTAGCCCTGAGCTAACTGCTGCCAATCCTGCCAATCCTCCTCTTTTTGCTGAGGAAGACTGGCCCTGAGCTAACATCCGTGCCCATCCTCCTCTACTTTATATGTGGGACTCCTACCACAGCATGGCTTGCCAAGCGGTGCCATATCTGCACCCAAGATCCGAACCGGCAAACTCTGGGCCACTGAAGTGGAGCATGTGCGCATAACCGCTGCGCCACCAGGCTGGCCCCTATAAGTTTTTGTGTTTTGGTTTTTTTGAGGAAGATTAGCCCTGAGCTAACATCCGCCGCCAATCCTCCTCTTCTTGCTGAGGAAGATTGTCCCTGAGCTAACATCTGTGCCCACTTTCCTCTATTTTGTATGTGGGCTGCCTGCCACAGCATGACTGGATAAGCAGTGCATAGGTCTGCGACTGGGATCCAAACTGATGAACCCTGGGCCACCAAAGCGGAGCCTGCGAACTTAATCACTATGCAGCTGGGCTGGCCCCATATGTTTGTTATTTTAAAGTTCAAATCATTATTAGATAACTGGGTTTTTCTAGTATATCAAAACATGTACAAACTTACTCACTGAAAATACAGGTTCAGCTCCTCTCACTTTTTTGTTAGCTTTAAAGTGGGTAGTTGTGGCTTTCCTAAAATATATTTGACTTAAATTTCATTGGTTTATTTGTTTTAGTGTTGGGGGCTCCTGTGGCACTTGTGATATGATAGAAGCACGAATTGTGCCCTGTGTTGGCTAGGGATATGAAATGAAAGAAATAATTTCAGTTAGCAGATATATTGGGAAATAATATAGGAACCAAACAAACAAATTTTTTTTGTTTCCATGGACTTATTGATGTTACTGATATTTTTGGTGTAAGAATTGACTTCAGACTTGGTATCTTGGTGTTATTAAAAGTGTATTAAAACTTGAGGAATACTCAAGTTTGCACATAAAGAAACTGTGATTTTAAGAAGTCGTGATAGTAAAATAAAACAAACTAAGCATTCAAAATAATTTTAACCTGTTGAATTTGGTGGCATTAAATTTCTTTATACATTAAAATACAGAAAATATACTGCTGTAATGTCATTGTCTTTTTGTTTGTTTGTTTTGTTTTTTAAATTTTTATTTGAGGAAGATTAGCCCTGAGCTAACATCCTCCGCTCTCCAGTTTGGCAAGTTATTTAACCTTCTGTACCTTAGTTTTTAATTTGTGAAACGGAAATAAATGGGGATAGTAAGAGTATTTACCTCACAGGGTTTTGGGAGGCTTAAATGAATCAATAAATGTAAAGTGCTTAGAACAGTGCCTGGCCCATGCTTAACACGGTTTGTTACCGCTAGTATATTACTGTTTGCACTGCTAGTTAGTTGTCTTATGGGCATATCCCACATCTGCCCCAAGTAATCAGAAAGCTTCCACAGAGCTAAGACTGTTTCCCACTTTTCTCTGTTACGATTTGCACATAACAAGTGCAAAATACTTGTGATAAGTCTCTAATTTCAGAAAGTCGTTTGCTTGGGTTCACCTGCTAAATAATATGAAGAGCCTCTCTCTAAAAATGGTGAGCATGGGGGCAGCCCGGTTGCTGAGTGGTTAAGTTGGAGCAGAGCTCCGCTTTAGCACCCCAGGGTTTCCTTGCTCCGGATCCTAGGCGCAGACATGGCACCACTCATCAGGCCACGCTGAGGCGGCAATCCACCTGCCACAACTAGAAGGATCCACAACTAAAATATATACAACTATGTACTCGGGGGATTTGGGGACAAAAAGCAGAAAGAGAAAAAAAATGGTGAGCATCAAAGCACTTTTCACTAATATAGCAATAACACTTTGAGAGATTCAGCGCGGCAGCATTTCACACAATCAAGTCCCCTTTATTGACAGGGTCATAAAACTACTGCTCTCTATTCCGAGCAGATTCATTTCACATCATAGCACCAGTCTGATTCTCCTTTCTGTTAGTGGTCTATTCCTACCTCTGCTTATCTCTCTCTCGGCCTCCGGAAGACCATTCGTTAACATTCCTTTTGGGTGGAGAGCAAGGTGATTTCTTCAACTCCGCCCCTGACCGCCGCCTCACGGCCCAGGCTCCGCCCCCTAGCCCGGGAGGGCGGGGCACCGACGACTCCTGGGCGGGGCTCGCGTGGCGTGCCTCGAGGCGCCGGCGCCGTGACGTGTGACGTTACCAGTTGACGCAGCCGCAGTGCAGCCCGACCCCAGTTCGGACCCCTGCCATAGTCCTCCACTCCTCTGGGTGTCAGTGGCCGGGTCTGGGAGGTTCAGACCTCGGGCGGCGGGCCGGGGCGGCGGGGCGAGAGGGTGTGGGCCCGGGCAGAGGCCTGCAGGCAGTGTCCGGCTCGGCGCTGCTGCTGCTGCCGCCGCCGCCGCCGCCGCCGCCGCCCAAGGCCCTCGGCATCCAGTGGAGAGAGGCGTGAGTGGTTCCGGGCAGCAGTGGTGCTCGTTCAGGTAAGCGGACGTGTCGGAGTGGGCAGCACTTTGCCCAGCATCTCTGGACCTCAGCGGAGTCGGAGTCGGGGAGGTTTGGCTTCGTCACAGGTGCCTGCTGCGCCGTCGACTCATCTCTTATCCTTTTGCCATCCTTACCTGCAGCCCGGGGACCAGTAGAGCGGGTGTCGGAGGTCAGTGGGAAGGTCTGGAAGGGCCCTGACAGATAGCTGGGGGCTCGGGTGCAGGAGCGGGCCCCGCCGTAGTGTTAAGGCGAGTGGGCGGCGCCTACTTGCTAGTGTGTGGACTCCGCGGGAAGGATAGTGCACCTGCAAGCTCAGGCTTCAGCCTTGCTAGCAGCACCCGCCTGCGGGAGACCCCATACCGCTTGGCACAGGGTCGATTGACCAAGGGCGGTGGAGCCTTAGAACCCCCGTTTCCTCCCCAGGCGTGGTGTGTTTTGTATTCTGTATTGGTATTTGCTGAGTCCACACTATGGAAGTGTACATTTCAGCGGAAACATCTTTTGGCTAAAAGAAGGTGAAGGGAAG
Organism: Equus quagga; assembly: GCF_021613505.1. Classification (NCBI taxonomy): domain Eukaryota; kingdom Metazoa; phylum Chordata; class Mammalia; order Perissodactyla; family Equidae; genus Equus; species Equus quagga. The sequence goes on from NC_060269.1 coordinate 14,906,237, forward strand.
TTGATTTTCCTTCTGCAGAATTTTCGTCGTCACCCCCCTTCTCGTCGCCCTTTTGGCCTTAGTTTTGACAGTAGAAAGTTAGGGACGCTTGTTAAAGGGAAAGAGTTCTTGTAACTTTCCTCTGTAAGGAAATCAAGGTTTTGTAACTGTCCAAGCGTGTAAGTTACAACTGGTTTCATGTTGCTGCTTTCACTCTGTGCATAGCAATGAGGCTGATTTATTCTAAGTCAGCCAGATATATGAAGTGTAAAAATAGATTAATTAACCAGAATATTTGTCTTATATAACTATTGAGTGGTACAGACTTTGTGTGATTATATTATCTCATTTAATCATCGTAGCAATCCTATCATGTAAGGTCTATTATTATTTGTCATTTTATAGATGAGAACTAAAGCCCACAGTCCTAAAAAACAACTTATCCAAAGTCAGAGCTGTGATTTAAACCAGGTAATCTGACTTCAGTTTACAGTCCCTTAATCAGCATGCCTTACCATCTCCTAAGCATCCTAAGAGTTTGCAAGGTGATTTTCATTTATAAACAGTGTGCCAGGTGCTGGGAATAGAAAGGAAACTGAGGCACCATTCTTGCCAGCAAGGATCTAACAGTTTGAGAGAGCAATTTTTTAAAGGCTACCTTTCTAATATGTTTTAAAGGTGGGATTTGATCTCTAGAACTCTTTGACTACCTAAATCATGATCTTTCCATAAGTACAGTGGTTTTGAAACCTTTGGAAGGCTGTAGTTTGGAAATTGTGCTCTTAGTCTAGATTTAGGAGTATTTCTTTTTTGGAAACTTCAAAGAAGGAAATGTAATATTGGACTAACATTGAAGACTTTCTTTGTGTGTGTGTCCCTGCGTGTGAGAGCTTGTGTAATCAAATCGTTTAATCTGAAATGGTGAAACTGCTGATAAAGCCAGAATGTCTTGTATAATTGGTTAAAATTATATTCTTTTCAGGTTTGTTAAGATGAAACACTGCAGATGGGCCTTCTGAAGATAAAGAGAAGGAAAAACAGAACGTTGCAGACTCTGGGAAAAAAACTTGGGTAAATATTTTGGCTAAGTTTTTAAAAAATCTAATTTCCAGTTAAAGCTCAGATAGAGGAAATCTGACTTTTTGCTTCAGTTGTGGTTTAATCTGCTTAAATGGTGAAGGAATGGGGGTGGGGGTGGTAGTGGTTTATAATGTGACTTGCCAATCTTGCCTAACTTTTGAACTATTGATATCTGACTGACAGTTGGGTCATGTGCATAGCTTGTGTGTTGGCAGGAGAAGGCTAGTGGAGGGTTTGGTTTGATTCTCTATCAAGTGTCAACTTGTCTTTTCTCTTTTTTGCTTGCTCATTAATCTGCCTGTGTTATACAGGGTTTTGAAAGGAAATGAAGAAAATTAGTTGACTTTTGGTTTGTTCGTCATACAATACTGTGTATGATTGAACTCTATGAATGAGTATAAATGAGAACGAAAAGTATATATTTTTTACTGTGAGTTCTATGGAGAATAGAAAACATGATTAAGAAACATTTAATTCATTTCATAAATATTGATTGAGTACCATATGTCAGACATTATTTCAGGCTTCTAGTGGTAGAGTAGTGGTCGTCATGTCCCTGGAAGTACTAGAGTAGTGAATTTTCTGTATAGAAGGCAATATTGTTGCGAACCCATACATTTTCTTGATTTTATATGCAAGGATATTTTTGGTTTATAAGACTAGGGAAACAGCACTACCCATAAATGAATATTAGTATTTATAATAAATTTTTCATATTATTTTAGTTAATAAAGGGAAGTACTCTTCTAGTGTTACTTTAAGATACAGTGGGAAGCTAGGATTCTTAAAGATTTCACTTTAGCACACTGCTTTTCATGTTAAAAATAGTTAATGCCAGAATTTCATGGGAATTTAAGAAAGTTGACTCTTTAATTTGAGAAAATTTCAAGGAACTTATATATGACAAATAGAAGTGACATAGTCAGATAGGCAGCAGTCTGGATGATGAATTGGAGAGAGATGATATTGGAAGCCTGGTGATCAGTTAGAGGCTATTGTAATAATCTAGGTGGCAAATGAGAACCAGACGTAAAGCAGTGCAAGTGGGAATTAAGGGATGGAGATGAATTAGATAGAGGCAAAGGAGATAGAATAGATAGGATTTAGTGGGCTTGAGGGAAAGTGGAGTCAGAATAATTTCTAGCCACTATCATGTTTATGCACATAATTAATGTTTGTTAATATTGGCAGGATAAAGAAAATGAATTATCTGCTATCTGGCTTGAGAAACTGAGTGGATTCTGGGGCCATTTACTGAGAGAGTATAGGAAGAGCAGTAGATTGAGAAACGTGGTTGGAAATGAATTCAGTTTGGGGCTTTTATATACGAAGCATCTGTGACTTCTAAGAAATATTGTTAGGCTCTGGTATGTATGGATCTGAGTTAAGAAGACCCAGCTTGAGATGTACATTTTGGAGTCTCAGTTTATAGATGTTAGTTAAAAGCAACAGGAATGGATGAGATCAGTCAGGGAGAAAATGTAAGTTATAGAAGAAAAATGAGGATGGAGAGCCCTAACATTTAAGGATAAGGTGGAAGAAAAACACACATCAAAGAAGATGAAGAAGTGGGCAGGGAAGTAGGAGAAAATCAAGAGAATCACAGAAGTCGGTGGAAGAACTGAGTTTGGAGAAAAGGAATGAGTATTAAGCATCTTTGAGACATCAAATAAAATCAAGACAACAAAAGTATCCACTGGACATCAATTAAGAAATTGTTGCCCTGAGCAAGAGCAATTATAAAGGTGGATCCAGTTCACGCTGGCTAAGAGAAAAGGAAATTGAAATAGCCAATGTCATTTACTCTTTCACAAAGTTTGGTTTTAAATGAAATAGAGAAGGGATGGCTAGAGATAGGAGTTTGAGAGAGAATTTTTGGTTTTTAAAGGTGTGAGTGATATGACTGCATTTACACTCTTTATTTCTTGAAGATAAAGATGAATGAGAGAGAATAGTTGGTGAAGCAAGGTCGCTGACCAAGCTGGAAGGGATGGAATACAAGGATGCAGGTTAAGGGGACTTTAGATAGACCTCTCTTGAGACAGGAGTGAAGGAGGTGGTGATGATTATGGCTACAGATAAATTTGTCAGAGGCAGGGTGGAGGTTGCTTCACAGAGTCCTTGCTAGACACTCCCACTTATGACAGAAAGAGGAAATGGTTCACTCATGTGATTTCTGACTCCTGAGCAGTGTGGTGTTGCTGACTTCTGATCTTTTGGAAGGGAGGGGGAGAGTGGAGCAAGGGTTTAGCTTAAGATGACAAGTGTGAACCATTAGGGTAGAGATACCTTGCAGATGTCTCACAAAATTTCCGTTCTCATACTTTGTATTAGTTATCTACTGCTGAGTCACAAATTATCCAAAAACTTAATAGCTTAAGATGTTTATTATCTCAGAGTTTCTGTGGGTCGGGTGTTTGGGAAGGACTAGACTGGTTGCTTCTGGCTTAGGGTCTCTCATGAGGTTGCAGCCAAGATCTTAGCTGGGACTTCAGTCATCTGGAGACTCAACTGGGGCCTGGGAGATTTGCTTTCATGCTGGCTCATGTACATGGCTGTTGGCTGGAGGCCTCAAATCCTTGCCACATGGACCTCTCTAGGGCTTCTAAGTGTCCTAACAAGGCAGCTGGCTTCCTCTGGATCAGATGAGCCAAATGAGAGAACAAGGAGGAAGCTGTGATGCCATTTTTGACCTAGTCACATGCCACTGTTTCTGCCATATTCATTTAGAACTGAATCACTAAGTCCAGCCCACACTTGGGAGGAGAATTAATTAAACTCCACCTCTTGAAGAGAGGAATACAAAGAAATTTTGGACCTATTTTAAAACTACCACACATCTTCTATCAATTGTCAATTTCTTTAGGGGCAAATAAACTTTTTGAAAATATGTAGACGTAGGCCTTATGACCAGGTGAGAGAGAAGTGCAAACAAGTGCAGAGGTGGTTCAGTCAGATTTAGCTCACTTTACAGTTTGGCCGTCTTTGCTGCTAATTAAGCTCAATATCTTGATCTGTTACCTCTTGTGGTTATTTAAAAAAAGTGATTACTGACCTTTGCCTTAGGGAGGATCATTTTAGGAGAAAATGCCATAGTGGGCAAAATATGAATTTTTTAATACCAAAATTCTAACATTCATATTAGCTCCTAAACTAGAATTTAGAGCTGGGAGGAAGGAACTCATTTTTTGTAGTAAGGAAACAGGACTAAGAGATAATTACTGACTGATTTCTGTCAACACAAATGCTGTGAGAGGCACTGTAACACAGACTCTAAAGCCTAGGTTCAAATCCCAGGTCAGCCATGTCTTAGCGGTGTTTGTGCTCAGCTTCTCACTGCCACAGTTTTCTCATCTGTAAAATGGGGAATTGTAAATAGTTGTTATTTCTGATGATACATTTAAAGTGTTTAGAGCAGTGCCTGACACATGGCAAGCAGTGAATAAATGTTAGCCATTGTTGTGGTAGCTATGTTTTATCTTTTTAATGATACCGTTTATCATTTAATCATTTTAATGAGTTAATACCATGGAATGAACATTTCAAAAGTCAGGTAACACTGACCAAAATGTTTAGAGTCTAAACATTAGAGTATTGACCTTATTGTACTTTGTCACTTTTTATGTATACGTAAAGTTTGTTTCTATTCAGCTCCATATCCATTTAAAATATTGTGTCAGATGTCACCAGTAGTATCCTATAGGTCTTATCTCCATAAAACTCCTTGAAGTAGCCTTTTTTTGGTTACTCTTACATAAAAGTTCAATTTCTATTGTAGCAATTTTCTCAGCTCACAGGAATTGGCTATTAAATGGATCTGTTGGGCCGTCTGCATAGCAACATGCTAATAAAAAAATATTTTTTTGGACTTGATATGATGAGAATGTTGGTAAACACACGGCCAGTGTCTTTCTCCCTCTCCCCCATATCCAAAGACCCTATTTTTTTGGGTGGGTAGTTTGAATATGTATTAGGTGGTGGTTTCTGAACGAAGTGACTGAAGGCAGATGCTAGAGAGAAACTTAAGGGCTGGACAGGAAAATGGAAATAATTTTATTACAAGAAATCTTTATAATTTTACTTTGTTGATGCTAACTTTTTAGTGTTATGCCTCCTGGTGTATTTTTAATCAAAATGGAAGTGATATATTGAATTCGTGATTAAAAGAATTAAAAGAAACTTGTAGAGTATGTTCACCAACCGGTACAAAAAGCAAAAACCAAACAAACCCCACAACCAATCAATTTATGGGATGTAGAAGTGGGAAGATTAAACCTTTCACTCATGGGAATTTCTGTTGCCCTCTTTGTATCGCTGACCATATTAAGGAATATGCTGAAGATAGTAATTAGTTCTGGGGGATGATTCAAGGTGGGTAATATTTAAAAATCATGGTTTCTTCTAGATTTGAAGTTAGTTCTTTTTACCCTATTAATAGATATGTTTTCTATGGCTTTTAAGAGATTTTTTTTTCCCACTTTCAATAAGTGTTTAGGTGAACCAGCATAAATTTCTGGCTATGAAAGTGAGCTTTGCTAAAGTGCAACATTTTTGTTGGATGATATGACTTCTTAGATGTTACAGATTCTTCCATTTATAACATGAAGAACCATTTGGGTAGCATAGATTATGATGTTGGAAAGTACTTTACATTGTTTAGTTTGCTGATTTATACTATTTGAATCATCAGTCCCCATATCTGAATATTCCATCAGTAATAGTTGCCTGGTGACTGTGTACGTTGGTATTTGATCTGCTTCTAAGAATCCTCCTCACTGGTGTTTGTAGAACTATGTTATTTGTATTAACTTAATACATTCTTGGTTGTTATTTATGCCAACTAATTTCTTTTCGTTATAAAATTCTGATATTTAGTTATATATATATTCTCTTATATTTGTAATGAATGAGACACATTTTAGTCATTGTTTACTGCTGTGCATTTTATTGTTTTTTAACTTTCTCCTTTTGTTGAAGTGATTTTTTTTAAAGAACGTTAATGATGATTTAGCTATCACTGTTAAAATGTGTTTCTTGTAAAGCACTGGAGGATAATTGTTTATTTTGTTTGTTTAAATGAACAGAATAGGACATTATATAATTTTTATTTACGCATGCAAAGCTGCTGACCATCGCCAAAATTGTTAAGGAAACTAAGTTTGCTTTTGTTGCTCACCATCTCCTCTTTAAGATTTTCTCCATCTTCAGAAATCTTGGGCCTTTTGTTATATTCCTGGGTCCTGCTTGTTAATGAGAAAAGTAATCAAATGAATTAATTTACACTAATAACACATGGTAATAATTAATGGTAGCTGTTATTGAGATACTTTAAAGATATCTTTAGGGGCTGGCCCTGTGGCTGAGTAGTTAAGTTCACGCACTCTGCTTCCATGGCCCAGGGTTTCACTGGTTCGGATCCTGGGTGCGGACCTACCGCCACTCATCAAGCCATGATAAGGTGGTGTCCCACATAGCACAACTAGAAGGACCTGCAACTAGAATATATACAACTATGTACTGGGGGGCTTTGGGGAGAAGAAGAAGAAGAAAGAAAAAAAAAAAAGATTGGCAACAGATGTTAGCTCAGCTGCCAATCTTTAAAAAAAAAAAAGATATCTTTACATTTTAAGAGAGAATATTGGTTAGTGCTCTATTTAAAGGAAGGGATGGTGGACTTTTAGGCCTTGTATCCTGATGGGTAAAATTTTTTAGGCAGAGAGGGTTCCTCAAATTACTATATGCTCAACAAGTAATAGCAACCTTTTTATACATTCCAATACCATCTTAAATGTAAAAGTTTATGGTTTTCCTTTATGTGAGATGTTCAGTTGCAGTAAGTACTTCTCTATTTTGTATGTTTTATTTGAGTAGCATCAGAGTTGGAAGGAGCATCAGAAAGTCATCTGTTTTAGGACATCTACCTTTAGATTGGTGAGTGCTCAGACTGCTTGAGCCATTGTGGAAACAGTTCAAATGAATTAAATGCTGTTGAAACTTCATTTTGGACAAAAATGTTGTTCTGATCTGTTTTGTGTTTTACTTTGTTTGGGGATGTCATTATGCCATAGGAAAGATAAGCAGTCCATCCAGGCAGTTTCTTTGTATTGATATTTACTGAGATCTTTGGATCAGTTACCTGGCATCTTAATTGTTAAGGAGGACATAAATAACTTTGGAATTGGGAACCCTACAAGCATCTCGAGATAATTTGTTACGTATGTGTAGAAACCAAACAGCTGAAAAGTTTTTGATAAGTCTCTATTCTGTAACAGTTAATGCAGATCCAAAAATTTTGGCCTATGGGTAAGCACTGCAGCACGTGTACAGAGTGCATACTTCACAGAATTTCTGGTAAACAGAATGCTGCTATGTGCTAATAGGTGTTCAGTCTTGATGATGAAGAGGATATGAATGTTAATGAAGTTCAAGGGAAAGCTATAAAGTTGATTTATTTTCCAACTCTTTAAATCCATGTAGTTTCTTTTATAGAAAAGGAACTGTGATCGAGTCCAGAGAACTTTAATATAACGATCTGAAGACATGTGAACACCTATATACAGAGCATTGTGACTTCATTGTTGCATGAGGAATTTGAGTATGATTAAACTTTGTCTCTGATTTTTGTTGCATTTGGAATTGGGTTATTAAAATGTTGAATATCCTTTCTTAAATTCAAGCAAGTGAAAATCAAATTTTCTTGAGGGTAAAGAAGATCATTTAGGAGTCTCTTTGGCCCTGAATACATTGGAAATACTTGCTTATCTTTGGCAATAGCTCATAATTATGTACTTTTTATGATGATGCATTTATTTCATTCTTTTCTGAAACAGGTGTTTATTGAGAGACTACTGTATACTAGGAACTTTGATGGATATGACACACTCAAATGAACAGGGCAAACCCATTCTTTAAGAGCAGCTGTCTAATGGGGAGACATACTTCCAAACTGACAGTCACAATATGATGTGATAACTGCTAAGATGTGGGTGGTCATTCAAACTGCGTTTATTTAGCATTATATATATATATTTTGTTTTTTTTTTTTTAAAGATTGGCACCTGGGCTAACAGCTGTTGCCAATCATCTTCTTTTTTTTTTTCCTGCTTTTTCTCACCAAATCCCCAGTACATAGTTGCATATTTTAGTTGTGGATCCTTCTAATTGTGGCATGTGGGATGCCGCCTCAGCGTGGCCTGATGAGCGGTGCCATATCCGTGCCCAGGATCCGAACCACTGAAACCCTGAGCCGCTGAAGCAGAGCGCATGAACTTAACTACTCGGCCACAGGGCGGCCCCCTATATATATATATATATTTTTTTTTTTTTTTTAAAGGAGGAGATTGCTCCATCCTTTTTTTTTTTTAAATTATTTTTTATCGCTGTTGTATTTTAATGATAGAGGATGCTTTTTTTTTTTTGAGGAAGATTAGCCCTGAGCTAACATCTTCCACCAGTCTTCCCTCTTTTTGCTGAGGAAGACTGGCCCTGAGCTGACATCTGTGCCCATCTTCCTCTATTTTATGTGGGACGCCTGGCACAGCATGGCTTGATAAGCGGTGTGTAGGTCTGCACCTGGATCCGAACCGGCAGACCCTTGGCTGCCAAGCGGAGCATGTGAACTTAATTGCTGCTCCGCCAGGCTGGCCCCAGCATTTTCTATATTGTCAGACATTCTACTAAAGATTATTCTAAATATTCCAAATCTTACACTTAATTCTCAGAATTCCTTAGCTGTATAGTAGAATTTTTATGCTCAATACATATTTTTTGAATGAATAAACAAAAAGATAGACCTACATTATCATGAACTGTCTTACTATGTTGCTGCAAATAATCAAAATCAAATGATACTTTCCCATGAAAGTTCAGAGTAAGCTATGGCTCTTCATAGCTAGGCCTTCCCATGTCATAGGTAATGTTATATCGACATCTTCCAGTTTCAGCCTGATATAGGCAAACCTTATTTCTGGAATTCTGTGTCCACTTGTGGGGTGATACCTGTTTTAGAGGAGCGATGTAGCCATGGGAGAGGATTAACAGTGCAGGGAGGTTTTCTTGCGGACCTGTGGGCAGGTGCTCAGATCTCCCAGTTCCTCCCACTCCCCTTCTCTGAGGTGGGGTGGAGGGTGGTGCGCTTTGGGGTAAGCTGTGGTGATGGAGGCTCTCTCCCCATATTTCCTTTCAGCTACCACTCTAGGGCCATCCTTCTGCCAGCTGTTAGAAACACTAATTAAAAATTAAGAAAAACAGAAGAGGAAAAGGAACTGTAGAAGGTAATGATATTAGAAACAGGAAACTGTGAGGAATAAGAAAAAAAAGGAGTGAAATAGAAGAGATTTTAAACGAATATGAACTTGACACATATTTTAAAAATATGTGGAAGCCCTGGGATTCGCTCATTTTTCCACCACCAAAGCTCCCTGTCACTAGGCCCATCCTTTCCTCTGTTCTTCCTGTTCAGGTAAAGGAAATATTCCTGTTTCTGTCAAAACCCAGTTCCCACACATGTATATGCTCTGAATTAAAGCAAGATTTAAAAAAACTTAAATATTTTACTAAATACTTTGTGCTTTAAATTATATCATTTCACGTTCTCTTTTAAAGCACAGGATCATTTTTCTTGTGAAAGAAAACTGTCCTCAGATTCGATAGGGCTAGTAACAAATAATTGACATTACTCTCTGGCACTTCGGGCTTTCCCCGAGTACAAGCTGAGCGTGTATCCTGCAGTCAGAAAGTGGCCCTCAGTGTGGTGTTACAGGTGTTCAAAATGAGCAGTCTTCATGTGTAGAGGTGAATGCCAGCAGTAATGGGCAAAACATTGGTTGCCAGTAGTAGACATTTATACAGTATATTATCTACAGTGTGTCAGGTGCTATTCTAAATTCTTTATACATATGAACTCATCAACTTTCACTATACAACTCTATGAGGTGTTAGTGTCCTCATTTTACAGATGAAGAAATAGAGCACAGAGAGGATAGGTAACTTGCCCATGGTCACCCAGCTGTAACACTATAGTGTCAGAATGGGTGTTTGAACCCAGGTGATCCAGTACAAAGTCCTTGCCCTTAATCCATATAATGTTTTACTTCTGGAACAGTACAGTTGGAAGCAGGACTTTTTGATTCTACTGTTGGTTGGGTTTTTTTTTTTTGATAAGTGACTCCTCTTTCTCCCTTCCCCCAGTCTCTTTCCTTTTAGTGTTCTTACCTCCTTCCTTGTTTGTAGCTTACCTGCCTCCCATTTCTAGAACAGAATAGCGGTTCCTCCTTCCATTCTTACACTCAGGGCTGTCAAATAATTCTTGCCGAGATATTAACTGATCTTTCTGATGTTGAGATGAAAGCTTTGAGTTTGATGTTGCTTGGTGTTTGCATTTTAATTTTTTTTTTTTTTGGAGGAAGATTAGCCCTGAGCTAACTACTGCCAATCCTCCTCTTTTTGCTGAGGAAGACTGGCCCTGAGCTAACATCCATTCCCATCTTCCTCTACTTTATATGTGGGGCGCCTACCACACCATGACTTTTGCCAAGCGGTGCCATATGCGAACCGGCGAACCCCAGGCCGCTGAGAAGCGGAGCCTGCGAACTTAACCGCTGCGGCACCGGGCCAGCCCCTGCATTTTAATTTTTAAAAAAGACAAGCATTTAAGAATGGTAAGAAGGAAGATTTGATAGTAGAATGACAGATGACCAGGTTGGTATTTTTGGTTTGGTAAACACCTGTTCCTTGGCCATAATTATGAGAGGCCAAGAGATGTGTGCTTGGGCAAGAAAAGCTCCTTTCCCACCCGTAATATCCTGTCTTCTAGCCACCACTCCCCCTTTTTCTTTTTAAATTATGGAAGTATTAATATCACATGCCAATTGTGAAACATTTAAACAGTGCCTAAGTATCAAGAGTACAAGTGAAAGTCCCGCTTCACTGCTGCTTCTCCTTCCCCTCAAGTGTCTTCTCACTGCTCTCCCTAGAGGTGACCACTCATGGCTTTGCTGTTTTTGCAGCTTAAAAAAAGTATATACATATATACACATGCACCATATATGTACATGTCTGTGTCTATGTCCATATATGGTGTGTGTGTATATGGTGTATATATGTAATATACATAACGGATAGTCTTTTTTAAAACATAAGTGAAATACTGTACATCTTGTTTCTCAACTTGCTTTTTCCCTGCTAACATTACATATGTCCTGGACCTTTCTCTATATCATCCCTAGAGAGCTATCTCATTCTCTTAAGAAGGCTGCATATTATTTCATAGTAAGAGTGCACCATAATTTATTTAACTATTTTCCTATTGACGTTTTTTTCCAATTTCCGAGTATGACATATAATGCTGCAGTGATTGTCCTTGAAAAAACCTCTGTGCCTGAGTATTTCTGAGAAATAGACTCCTAGAACTGAAACGTCTAAGTCAGAGCATGTGCGGTTTTATACTATCTGGTAAATTGTTCTTCTCAGAGGCACTTTACTCCCATGAACTGTGTAAGAGTGTCCATTTTTGCATACTTTTGCCAGTATAGTTGTTTGCAATCTTTCTATTTTTCACTTATGTGGCTAGTGGGTGGTAATTGGTGATTGTCCTCAATTGATAGTGATATTGATTATCTTTCTCTGTGAATTGTTGGTTTATATATTTTACTCATTTTTCTGTCAGATTATTTGTATTTTTTGTATTGATTTGTAGGGTGGCCTTCATTTTTGAAGGACCAAATAAAGATTTGGAATTCTATCTAAAAGTCTGTAGATAGAGGTATTCGATGTTAGATAGTTTTATTTCCTTTATGCCAATGGGAGAAAAATATACTAGTTTAAATGAAGTATTTGAAAAGAGTTTAGGAACAACAAAAGACCTCAGATAGCTAAAGCAACTCTGAGAAAAAAGAACAAAGCTGGAAGTGTCACACTCCCTGATTTCAAAATATACTACAAAGCAATGGTAACCAAAACAGCATGGTACTGGCACAAAAACAGATGCGCAGATCAATGGAACAGAATCAAGAGCCTAGCAATAAACCCACACATCTATGGACAGCTAGTTTTTGACAAGGGAGCCAAGAACATACAATGGAGAAAGGAAAGTCACTTCAATAAATTGTGTTTGGAAAACTGGGCAGCCACATGCAAAAGAATGAAAGTAGACCGTTATCTTACACCATACACAAAAATTAACTCAGAATGGATTACAGACTTGAAAGTAAGACCTGAAACCATAAAATTCCTAGAAGAAAACATAGGCGGTATGCTCTTTGACATCTGTCTTAGCAGTATCTTTTTGAATACCATGTCTCACCAGGCAAGGGAAACAAAAAATAAACAAAAGGGACTACATCAAACTAAAAAGTTACTGCACAACAAAAGAAACCATCCACAAGACAAAAAGACTACCTACCAACTGGGAGAAGATATCTGCAAACCATATATCTGATAAGGGGTTAATATTCAAAATATGTAAAGAGCTCATACAACTCAACAACAACAAAACAAACAACTCAATTAAAAAATGGGCAGAGGATCTGAACAGACATTTTTCCAAGGAAGATATACAGATAGCCAACAAGCACATGAAAAGATGTTCAACATTATTAATTATTAGGGAAATGCAAATCAAAACTGCAATGAGATATCACCTAACACCCATCAGAATGGCTATAATTAACAAGACAAAGAATAGCAAGTGTTGGAGAGGATGTGGAGGAAAGGGAAACTTATACACTGCTGTTGGGAATGTAAACTGATGCAGACACTGTGGAAAACAGTATGGAGATTCCTCAAAAAATTAAGAATAGAACTACCATATGATCCAGCTACTCCATTTCTGGGTATTTATCCAAAGAACATGAAAGCATGAATGTGAAAAGATATTTGTAGCCTTATGTTCATTGCAGCATTATTCACAATAGCCAAGACTTGGAAACAACCTAAATGCCCATCAATGGATGAATACATAAAGAGGATATATATATACACGATGGAATACTCCTCAACCATACAAGAAGATGAAATCTTGCCATTTGTGACACTATGGATGGAGCTTGAGGGTATTATGCTAAGTGAAATAAGTCAGATAGAGAAGATCACATACCATATGATTTCACTTGTAAGTAGAAGATAAAGATAACAACAAACACACACATAGATACAGAGATTAGATTGGTGGTTACCAGAGGGAAAAGGGGAGGGAGAAGGGAGAAAGGGGTGATAGGGCACATGTGTGTGGTGATGGATGGTAGCTAGGCTTTGGGTGGTGAATGTGATGTAGTCTACATGGAAATTGAGATATAATTATGTACATCTGAAATTTGTGTAATGTTATAAACCAGTGTTACCTCCATAAAAAAAATAAAAGATTTTACAGGTAATTCATTTTGAAAAGTAATATTTTTTGTAAAGCTGTTTCTTAAAATGGTGGTAGTGGTGATAAATTAGGAACTTTGATAAATCTCTGGTTTGTGCTGTGTTTGATTAAACTGTTTCACATTTTCATGCTTTTCTTTGTATGTCACTAAAATAGTAATTGCCACAATTTCTTTTCTCATGTCGACAGTAGTTGGGAAATGAATACTAAGGATTTCAGGAAGAATGAAGAGAATATAGATGAATCACGAAAATATTGAGAGAGCATGTCTTAAAATAGTAGATCAATGTTATTTTCTTGTGTAATAGATAAAAATACCATTTAAAATGATACAGTACTTGAAAACAATGTCTGTGTTCAAGGCACCATCACTGGTATTGTGGATATAAAGATGAATAAAATCCCTATTGGTCATAATCCATCAGGAGAAAGAGGCAAGATAGATTAGGTTCAGGTTATGCATCTTTGGCAGGAATATCACAGAAGTGAGCTTCTCTTCTGTTAAGAGGTGCACAATTTTGATTTACCCCAGTGTTGATGGTGTTTACTTTTATCACTTATTAACTGCCAGCCTTTTGAAAGTTCCTCTTTTCCCCTTTGTCATTAATGATTATTTGGGAGGAGTTATTTTGAGATGATCTGAGCATCCTGTTGCTCATCAAAATTTAATTATTTATTTTGGTATGGACTCATAGATTCCTTTTTATTTATTTATTTATTTATTTACTTTTGAGGAAGATTAGCCCTGAGCTAACTACAGCCAATCCTCCTCTTTTTGCTGAGGAAGACTGGTCCTGAGCTAACATCCATGCCCATCTTCCTCTACTTTATGTGTGGGATGCCTTCCACAGCATGGCTTTTTTGCCAAGGGGTGCCATGTCCACACCCGGGATCCGAACCGGTGAAACCCGGGCCGCCAAGAAACGGAACGTCTGAACTTAACCGCTGCGCCACTGGGTCGACCCCAGATTCCTTTTTATTAAATGGATTGTAATCCGTTGCTGTTATTTATTTTGATGCTTCAGTTGTCCTAGATTTTGCCAATGGGAGCCTCTTCAAGCTGATTTCTGTGACCCTTTGACATGTTCCCATGGTTCTTTGAACACTTCTTTCCTTTCTGGAAAACAAGGCTCATCTTGACTTTCCTGCTGTAGTTTCCTGCTGTGGAATCAGCCATTTCTTCAAGGTGCCTTGTTTCCTCTTAATAGAAAATGGTTTTTAGAAGCAAAGTTCTTTGCTCATCTTTTTAGGATGTTACTACACTCAGGACCTGTTAATGAACATAAGCGTATACATACACACACATAAATGCATTTACCGCTATATTTATTTCTACATCCTTTTATATTGAAAACCACGCCTCTGGTTCTTATCCAACACCACAGGGTTGATTCTAATTTTCTTCCTTTATATGTTCTCCAACAGTGAGAAACTTGGCTCCCATTATCCTTAATATATTTACTCACTTGATGAATCCCTCCCCCGTACCCAGCGTGGGCTGTCTCCCAGGTGTTTTCCCTCCTTATCCTGCTCCCACATCAACACACTATTCCAGATTGCCATCCTGCATGCAAGCCCTGCTTATCTCTTTGGGGTCTGATGCCTGCCTTTTCGGTTCTGATGCTCTGCACCAGGCAGTCTCCCTGGGCACATGCTCTTCTCGCTCTGCTTAGGCTCCCACACCTTGAGCTGGACTGCTGCTCCTACCAGGGATGCCCTCTTCCTTCTACTCAGGCTCCAGCATCCTGCGCCTGACATCTTCCCTGCAAGTATGACCTCGTCGTCACGTTATAGCTTTGATACCTTGAAATACTGCTGCTCTTCCATAAGCCTCTTTACCTCACAGAAGGACACTTAATTTACCCTTATTGGGCTCTGACATCCCACTCTAGGCCACTGAGACTCCTTTTCTCTCTTCCCCTGTGCAGATGCCTGCCTTACTCTACTTCACCTTATGGCTTTTAGACTAAACTGTTCAGGCAGGGAAGAGGAAACAACGAATTCCTTTTTTATTCCATCATTTCTGCATGAATATTATGCAGTAGGTTCTTATTATCAGTCTGCAGTCCTCTCCATTAAGGAATTGGCAGTGTACCACTTAAATAATGTGGCTAAGCATATAGCCCCAGTTCAGTCTGGCTTCTCTGTGTCAGCGTTGCTTTGACTCACTTTGTTCACACCAGAATGTCCACTTCTTACTTTAGGGCCTTTGTTAAGTCTTAGCCTTTATTTCTGTGCTTGCTCAAAATATGTTCTTTTAACTGTCGAGCCTTTATCTGTTGATTTCTCTTAAAGGTTTTGCATTAACTAATAATTGGAAAATGTTGGTTAAAACTGTATGATACTGCAGCTTTCTGTCTTTGCTACTTGAACACCCTCTTTTCTACATTCTTTTTGGCTATGGGTTGTTACCATGGTGGTGCTGGTGATTTTGGATGAGGACTCCCGATCCTTTGGTGGATAGATCACTTCCCCTTGGATTTAATTCAAAACAGATCCTTCCTTTATGTGGGGACCTGAATGCTGGGACACATCCCTCATGGAACACCCCCTAGGAGTCAGTGGGTGATCTCTTCATCCTCAGTGGCGTGCTGGTGATAGATCTGTAAGGTGGTAAAAATAAGTATAGTGGAATAGGTATGGGTGTTGTTGTATAATATGTAAACCATTCTATAATATGTGAATATTTGGTTTTAGATTATAGGTCTTTTCAAAGTTTCTCCTTTTTAAAAATTTTATTTTAAAAAACCAAAAAAGGAAGATAGAGAAAGCTCATATTGTAAAGTTGGCCCCCAAATTTTAAGTTGCTGGTTGACAGATTTTTCAAAGCTGAAAAATATGAGAACATTTTTTTCCACTTCTATTCAGATATAATTGACATATAACATTGTGTTAGTTTAGGGTGTACAACATAATGATTTGATATATGTATGTGTTGCAAAATGATAACCACAATAAGTTTAGATAACATTCATCACCTCATAGTTGGAATTTTTTTTCTTGTGGTGAGAACTTTTAAAATGGACTCTCTTGGCAACTTTCATATATAGGGTACAGTATTGTTAACTACAGTCACATGCTGTACATTACATCCCCAGGGCTTATTTTTCTTATAACTGGAAGCTTGTGTCTTTTGACCCCCTTCACTGGTTTTCTCCACCCCCTGCCTCCAGCTACCACCGATCTCTTCAGTGTGAGAACATTTTTTACTCTTTCTAAACCATGGAAGGCTTATTGAACATCTTTCTAAACCGTAGAAGGGTTATTGAAAAATGAAAACATGAAAACAATTTTCTTTAGCTGTTTGCCCTTAGGTTTTCATATCACTGTTAATAATACACCTTTTGTAATTGAGCTCTTCATATTTTTAGAAGAGATGTTTAATTTGCCTATAAATCATACTTAGAATTTGCTTCTAAATTATTTAGATTTCAACAGCGTGGAAATATGAAACATTGTAATCTGTTGTAGATTGTGTCTGCCAGTGTTATCTCACCCAATTTTCAAACTTGTTTTTGATCTTTGAACATAGGATTTGTGGTGAGTAAACCGAAAACATTTTTAGGAATTTGACAAGTCAGTTATACTGAATTTCAACTAGAAGGTTGTCCTCACACATTCTTCTTGTTTTATAATTTGTTTTTTTAGTTTTCTGTAAAAATCACCTATACTATTTGATCTTAAAGGATTATCAACTGTGTAGCTCTCTTTGTGATTAAATCTAGCTTTCGTCCTTTTTCCTATTTATCATAAGATAATTTTGTTGTAGGTAGATTGGGTTAGTCATGTTAATATTGTATTATCAGAGGGATAATTTTCTTTTTCTTTTTGTTGGTGAAGAAGATTGGCCCTGAGCTAACATCTGTTGCCAATCTTCCTCTTTTTTGCTTGAGGAGATTGTCCCTGAGCTAACATCTTTGCCAGTCTTCCTCTGTTTTGTATATGGGATGCCATCACAGCATATCTTGATGAGTGGTGTGGAAGTCCACGCCCAGGATCCAAACTGCTGAACCCCAGGCTGCTGAAGCGGGGTGTGTGAACGTAACCATTGTGCCATGGGACTGGTCCCCAGAGGGATAATTTTCTTGATTCTTAGATTATAAAATAACTTTTATTCCTCACTTTTTACTCATTCTGAGTACATAGAATATTCATACTCATCTTGCACACGTGCACACACACACATATACATATACATGTGTTCTTCACATGTCTGGTCACAATTTGACAGTATTTTGTAACATCCTGAGCATCTGATAGCAGGAGACCTGTGTGCTGTCCAGACTCTACCCGGAGTGAATCCAGACAGGGAGGATTGTTTCTCCATGGAATAATGGGGAATACACAGCTGATGGAGGCTAAGAAGGATTAATATAGCTTAATATATAAATATAATATTAAGGGGCAGCTTTTGGGACAAGTCTAGATGAATATGTCTAGTGTAGATGATTAATACTTACTCCTCCTTATTGTGGAGATAAATATCTGTGATTAGATTTAAGAATAATCATGTCCCTCTTACTTTGAGCCGGAGCATAGTCACTGAACCTGAGTCTCTTCTCTTACTTAGAATAGTGAAATGAGGACATTAAAAATGATGCATTCTTATATTTTATATAGAAATGTGGACAATTTGTTGTTGGGTTTTTTTTTTGCATTCTTATCATTGAAGGAACCAAACTGTGATTTAATAAACTTTCACATTTATGAAATTTATCTTTTTTTCCCCTTACATGATTTCCCTTCAGTTTAATAAATCTCTGATTCTAAATTTAACCTTTGAACTCTTTTAGGCCTTTAGATGCTATTTTGGAAGAACTTCAGTAATGGATCAAAGGAAGAATGAGAGTATTGTTCCTAGTATCACTCAATTAGAAGATTTTCTTACAGAACACAATTCCAATGTTGTTTGGCTCCTCGTTGGTAAGTAGAATATATTTTCTTATACTTTATTAATAGTTTTTTTTTTTTTTTGAGGAGGAGGATTAGCCCTGAGCTAACTGCTGCCAATCTTCCTCTCTTTGATGAGGAAGACTGGCCCTGAGCTAACATCTGTGCCCATCTTCCTCTACTTTATACGTGGGATGCTTACCACAGCATGGCTTTTGCCAAGTGGTGCCATGTCTGCACCCGGGATCCGAACTGGTGAACCCTGGGCTGCCGAGAAGCAGAACATGTGAACTTAACCACTGCACCACCAGGCTGGCCCTTGTACTTTATTGTTTTTTATGTATGGGTTAACAACTGCCAAATTTCAAGCCAGTAGACTTTGCCAACAGTAGTTTTTTTGTTTAATGTTTCACAAGGTTTTTAGGTATATACAAATAATACAAAACAGTGTATAATTAAATGGCAGAGAGAGAGAGATGGAATATGAGTGAATGAATGAATATAAACAAATGAGAGGGAGAAATACAAAAATAATATGAAGGAAGGGAGATATTACTGTAGGCTATTATTGCCCAGGAAGTTTTTGTGGAAGAACAGTATTTGATTTGAATTTGAGCATAGGAATTAGAAAGGTATAGGAAGGAAAATAGGGAGGGTAAGATGGGGTAAGAGAAGAAAGGAGGGTAATGATATTTATTGAGCATCTTCTGTGTGCCACATAGCACAGGCGTTTTGCATATGTTGTCTCACTTAATGCTCAGAGAAAACTTATGAAGGTAGGTGTTGTTTTCCTTGTAACATGTTGGGAAATTGAGGCCCATAAGGATGAAATAACTTTCACAGGTTTCACAGCTGTTGTTTTCTGAGTGTGTGCTTATGTTTCTTTCATGACACCACAAGATGTGTGGTAGGTGAAGTGTATTTAAAAGGAATTATGATGATTCATGATTTGTAGGTAGGATTGGATTATTATTTAAACTTTGTGTTCTGTTTTTTCTAGTGGATGAAAGTAAACTTGTAAATTACCATTAATGAAAAGCCCCCCCCAAAAGTAAAATGAGGTGCAAAACGTTAATATGAAAGAGAACTTCGTAAAAACAGCATTGAAAATTACCTTTTGGTTTAATTAAGAGCAGAATTCTTCCTTATTTCCTATGTGTCCCCTCTCCTGTCACCTAGAATTTCTGACTTTTTTCCTGTTTTATACAACTCCTTTCTTTAAGGAAAACACAACAGCAACAACCAGAAAAACACTGAGCAATTGTTTAATTTACTAGTGGTCTTATGATATTGAAAGGAGTGTGCGGGGACATGATACAATGGAAAGGCCATAGCTCTTAGGTGGTTTAATACTAGAAGCATACTTTTTCAGCAAATACCTCTTCCCGTACTGAAGGGCCCACAAGAACGTGCTGCGACACAGTGATTTACAGTAAAAGTTAATAGAAAAATGACTTTAAACTTAAAACATATTGACATATCGTCAAAATAACTTTCCAAAAGAATTGTTCTAGAAATAATTTTTTTGGGCAAATTATAGCATTTACTGCATAAAGATACTACCATCAATCTAAGCTGCCCTGAGAAATGTTGTAGTTTGACTCCCATGACTGCTTTGTTTTACTTATATTAAATAATTTTTTTTTTTAGATTGCCACCTGAGCTAACAACTCTTGCCAATCTTTTTCTTTGTTTTTTTTCTGCTTCTTCTCCCCAAATCCCCCAAGTACATAGTTGTATATTTTAGTTGTGGGTCCTTCTAGTTGTGGCATGTGGGGCGCTGCCTCAGCATGTCCTGATGAGCAGTGCCATGTCTGCACCCAGGATCCCAAATGGTGAAACCCTGGGCTGCCGCAGTGGAGCACGCGAACTTAACCACTCAGGCACAGGTCTGGCCCCTAAATAATTTTTTTAAAAAGTTAAGAACTTAATGTGATATTACTAAAAGGTTACACATGTTAAATTGCTTTACATTTCTTTGTCGTAATCTAGAAAAGAGTTAAAGTTTTTAAATGACCTGTTTAACATAGATATGCCTTTAAGTAGGGTGAAATTTCCACTTCTTCCCATTACTTTTTTAAAAGCAGAAGCTATCGATTTAAAAAAATAATGACTTTTCTCTAATTTAGAAAATCATCAGTTTTCTTTCTTTTTAAGTGACTGTAACCTTTAGGAAATAGCTTGGGAATGAGCTTTTAGTTTAATAAAGGTGGATGTTTCTCAGAATATTCAGAAATATGGGCTTTCTTTTTTTTTTTTTTTGAGGAAGATTAGCCCTGAGCTAACTACTGCCAATCCTCCTCTTTTTGCTGAGGAAGACTGGCCCTGAGCAAACATCCATTCCCATCTTCCTCTACATTATACGTGGGATGCCTACCACAGGAGCTTTTGCCAAGTGGTGCCATGTCCACACCTGGGATCCGAACTGGTGCACCCCGGGCCTCCGAGAAGCAGAATGTGCACACTTAACCGCTGTGCCCCCAGGCCAGCCCCAATATGGGCTTTCTTTTTCCAGAACATCTTTGTGTATGTTTAATAACTAAAATGGTACAAAGCAGTGACAAAGGAAACAGAAAAAAAGGAAACCAGATGTACTTGAAACATTGCTTTAATTGATCTAATTGGAATCTGTGTTTTTCTGGCTAATGACTGGAGAGAATGAGGAAAGTTGGACTAAGTAGAATCAACCTCTGGTTTTTAAAATTCAGGTTTTAAATTGTAAGAGGACATGTTACTATATGGAAGTAAATCCTATCATTTCTGAATGTGATAAATGATTTTTTACTAACAATTTTATTAAGATATTAAGGTGATTGAAAGGAAACATATAGTTAGATCCTTTTGCACTTTTTTCTTCCAACAGCTACCATTTTGTCCTGTGGATGGATTATTTATCTCACATACTATAATTCTCGAAATGTTGGTCTTATTTTAACACTAGTTCTTAACAGATTGTACAAGCATGGCTATATCCATATTGGTAAGTTTGAGTAACATTGAATTCTTTTCTTCTGTGTAATCTTGAGATGTATATTATTAATTTATATTTTATAAACAGATAGAAATTTCCCTTTGTTTCGTGAAGTTTAATCTAACTGGCTTCTCTCACAGCACTCTGTAACTAGAGGGAAACTACTGCCTGGTTATGTCCTTTACCTCATTCTTACTAAAGTGTTTCTATAGTAACTTTTTGACTTTTTGTGCTTATAAAAGATGCTCATTAAAATAATTTGAATACTCTAGACACATATAAAATATGGACATAGAGATTTCTCAAGAATCCACCATCCAAAGAAAATTTCTAATGCTCGATGAAGTTTTTCCTGTTTTTTTTTTTTTAAGTAACCAATACCTAAAAAGTCTATAACTGTAAGTTGAAATCATCTTGTGTATTTCATTTTTCGGCCTCTTTATTAATTTAGTTTCTGACTACTTATAAGTGGGAAGTTGCAGAGAGATAGGATGACGTCTTAGGAAGCTATGTGCTTTGGAAAGCCCTAAACCAGTGGGGAAAAGGGGTGAAGCATCCCTGAATAGAACCATTTTAACCGTCCTTAGAGTTGAGTACCTCTTAGTGGACATAAACAAAACTTCTCTCAAACATAGTAGTTTTCCATTAATGTGAGGCAGTGACTGGTTCCTGGAGTCACCCAAATTAATGGAGAAAAATGGTCATTGCTGCTTTGGGTTTATTTAATGGCTGTGCATAATTAAGGGAATTATCCACATGAAGCAGCTTTTTAAACTAATGTCCTCATATGGTTGTTTAGTAGCTTAGTCCCTAGTGATGATACTTATGGTACTTGTTGTTATATTTGAGGAAAGAATGTTAGAAAATTAGTAAGGCTGTAAGGGTATCAGGACAGGAGTAGGGAGAGAACATTTAATTATTGAAAAATTGAATGCTAAGATTATTTTAAGCTTTAAGGGCTCTACTATCTGTCTAAACGATTACATTAATCACTATTGTTTTTTTCCTACAACAGGCTCCTTTTCTTTCTCTGTTCTGTCTGGGAAAGTCATGGTTCGTGAGATCTATTACATTACAGAAGACATGTCTATTAGGTAAAAAACAAAGCAAATAAAAAAGAACCCATCTTAAACAAACTTGAAATATTGTAAAAATTTTTCTGATTATGATACTTTAATATGACTTGCTTTTTCATATAAAACTGCTTTTTCAAGTAAAATCATTAATCAAAAATTATTTTTTTCAGTAAATTGTACCTGGTGAATTGATATTTTAAAATGTTTTAGTCAGTGGATTAATTTAGCTAAGGTTTAGGTTGGCAAAAAATTTATCGAATAGCACTTTATAGAAATGAATAGTCTCATTTCCTCCTTGGAAGAAAAATTGAGACATTTTTGTTGTAGAATTCATGGTGGTCATTTGTTATATAAAGCAAGGATCAGAGATGTTGATAACTCTCATCTGTTGCCTCCTTATTATAGGTAGTAAGTTTTAGATTTGTTTAGCATGTGTTAGCAACTCTAATTTTACTTTAAGTAGGAAACATCAATCTGAAGATAATACGAAATGATAATTCGTATGTTTAATATATTCTCTCTTCTTTAAGTCTTGAAAGAAAAGCTTACTCGATATTGTGATTTTTTTCCTTAAAATTTGTTACTTAGAACTTGAAAATTTTGAATTAGTTGAGAGGTGCTGGGGTTTGGCGACATTCATACATCACTTAAAATAGTAGAGGCAGCTTCATTGTGAGTCTAAAATTGTTTCCTAATTCAAAGTAAAAAGTTAAGAGGCTGTAAGTTTATTCTTTTGGAGTATGAGGTGATATGTCATTACAGAAATGGACTATCTTTAAAAGTTTCCCCTTAGAGTGATAAGACCCCCTTTTCAAGATTTGGCTTTTTGTTTATATAATTTTAACACCATTTAAAAAATATTTAAAAAAGAAAAAGTTTTTCCTGTTAGCATTTAATTTTCCTGTTAAATGTAATCTGATATTACATTTTACCTAAATAGAAGAGACTAATTTAGAGGTATCCAAATTCTCTTTTCCTTTTTTAACTGGAAGATTATGAAACATTTAGGTATGCCAGTGTTTTGAGAGTTTTCTCTATTTCCTTATTATCAGTTGCTTGCCTTTTACAATAACAAGCTAAGAAATGAGTTAAGTAAATTCTTACTGAAGTTTTCATTTCTTGCATAGAATTCAAGATGGATTTATAATTTTTCGGTGGTGGAAAATGTATAACCCAAAGCAGAAGCAACATGGTGAGTTTTCATTTTTTCATGTTTGAAATCTTCAGTCATATAATCAGAGTTTTCGTTTATGGATATTGAAATGTTTCAAATTATATAATAGATAAAAAATATTTTTAAAAGCTTTGGAGTTTACAAAACTCTTATTTTGTCACTCCTTTGCTGAAAATCCTTTAGCTTTTCTCTTGCATGGCTAAATTTAGTTACTTTAGCCTATTATTGTTCAGGGTTCTCCTCATTATGACCCTTACCCACATTTCTAGCCTTCCTCCTCTAACATCAGTGGACCTAACCCCACTCTGTGGTTAAAATGGCCTTCCGAGCACTCTTTAATCATTTTACCAAGACACTTTTCTTACTTTTCAGCCTCCATGCCTTTATTCATACTTCTATCTGACAGTACTACTAATTTTCATTTATCTACTATGGTAAGGATCAGCAGAAAAGAAAAATTTCAGGCTCTAGAGTATCTTCTGTTTCTGCTTTTTATCATCAGAATTTTATCATCTCAGAATTTTTTCCTCCGGTCTTCATTTTGTGACTATAGAGTCTCCTGTCTGTGCCCCTAACTTGCCTACTCTACATTAACCCAACCGGTGTCTTCAAGGAGAATCGACCTTGTCTTTATTTCTAGAATAGTGATTCTCGAACTTTTTGGTCTCAGAACCTTTTAAATTCTTCTAAATTGCTGAGGACCCCAACGAGCCTTTCTTTTTTTTGGTGAGAAAGAGTGGCCCTGAGCTAACATCTGTTGCCAATCCTCTGCGTTTTGCTTGAGGAAGATTGGCGCTGAGCTAACATCTGTGCCAGTCTTCCTCTATTTTGTATGTGGGATGCCACCACAGCATGACTTGATGAATGGTGTGTAGGTCTGCACCCAGGATCTAAACCTGCGAACCCTGGGCAGCCAAAGTGGACTGCGCCAACATAACCACTATGCCTCTGGGCCAGCCTGGCCCCCCAAAGAGCTTTTGTTTATGTTGTTGTATTTATTTATTTACTGCATTCAAAATTAAGCCTGATAATTATAGAAACATTTATTTCACTAAAAGTTTGTATCATAGATCTATTACATATTAAAATAACATACTTTATAGAAAATAACTTTTCTAAAGCAAAAAAAATTAGAAGAGTACCGTTGTTTTATGTTTTGCAAATATTTTAAATGTCTGGCCTAATGGAAGATGATTGGATTCTCACCTCTGCTGTGTTCGGTCTATTGTAACATACATCAGGTAGCCTTAAAATAAAACTCCACTGTCCTCTCATGGGAGAAAGAGAAAAAGTCAAACATCTTAGTATAATAATACTATTAAAATAGTTTTGACCTTGTGTTCCCCCAGAGAGGGTCTTGGGATTCCCCCCAAAGGTCCCCAGACCATACTTTGACAACTACTGTTCTAGAAGATTTTTTTTTTTTTTTAAAGATTGGCACCTGAGCTAACAACTGTTGCCACTCTTTTCTTTTTTCTTTTTTCCTGCTTTTTTCTCCCCAAAGCCCCCAAGTACATAGTTGTGTATTTTAGTTGTGGGTCCTTCTAGTTGTGGCATGTCGGACGGCACCTCAACATGGCCTGATGAGTTGTGCCATGTCCGCGCCCAGGATCCAAACCCTGGGCCGATGAAGCGGAGCGCACGAACTTAACCACTCGGCCATGGGGCCGGCCCCTCTAAAAGATTTTGGTTGGGGGCCTTTGAATGTAGAGTGGAAAGAGGATGAAGCCCTTCCACCTTTTTTTTTTTAGCCATCAGGACAATCTGTGTTTCTGGCACCCTGCGTTGAGATTCCGAAATGATCTCTAGGTTCTGTATAACTTTGGAACTTTCTGGTTACATATTGCTCTTCTTTTTATGGGCTTACCTAGAAATCTTACCATGATTTATAACTTTGCTCTATGGGAAAATGGATTTAAAGTTCCAAAAGTTTTAAAACCTAGCACAAGTTTGCTCTAGCCTAAATTACTCTAGATTTCACTATTACTTCACTATTGTTTAGTCTTCTTTCTTCTTACTGTCATTCCCTTCTCCCACATAGCTTTCTCCCTCTTAAATACTACTCTACCTTGAAAAGTCTGGCATAAATGGGTTAGAATTTGGCATCTGAAGAGTTAGTGAAATCAGAATGATTAGAAAGAATAATAGGCAGATTTCATGTCTGGAAAAAGTTTTCTAAAACTTGGAGTTGTTTCTTAGGTAATTTTGAAGAGAGGCTGAGTGACTTCACATAGTAAAAGTATTCTGTGGAAGTTGCGCATCGGCCCGTTGCATCTCATCTGCGATTTAGGATGGCTGTGTGTTGTTAACAGTCTCTGGTCTGAGATTTTAGAATATCAGTTGTTAAACCAGCCTTTTTACCTCTTTCCTCAGCAATTGCTATTAAGCATTCTCACAGGAAAAAAATGTTCTTTAGATAGTCAATATGTTAGTGCACTGGGAATCTTTTAAATTTTGACCTTTCATGAAATATGAATAAATTCGAAAATTTGAGTTACTTTTCGACACTTTTATCCATGTTAAATTTTGAGGAGACAATATTCTTAATAACTTTTTGTATTGTATTAGGCTAAAAGCCTTAAAGTTGGCATTTAAATAAGGTGTTTTACTTATGCTTCAGTGACACCTGAAGCTTATTCTTAAGCTCCATTCTTTTGAGTTCAGTCCCAGCTTTTGACACACTTGCTTAAATTTGAGCAGGCCCAGTGTTTCTGTCTCTGATTTAGTTTGTAAAGTCCATGTACTTTGTCCCTTAGAGACACATTTACTTTAGGACTGTGTTTTTTCCCTGAATGTCATACTTCTGGTAATCTGACAGTCTTTGTAATAGATGATTTGCTGTTTTCACTTAATCTTTTTTCCCACGTTTAGTTAACATAAGCTTTATTGTTAACAAGGCTGTAGTGGAGCTGAAACAAAAGTTCTATTTGTTTAGCTGGTTTGTAATTTTAAAAAAATGCCTTTTTGTATGTTTGTATATTTATATTAGAAATGTTATTCTAAATTTTTTTTAGTGTTTTAAGATATTCTTGCATACTGATAAAGCCGTAGGGAGATGGCAGGGTGAGGAGGCCCGTTTGACCTGTCACCACTCCCATCCTGTGCTCTTTACTCCGAGATTCCAAGGAATCAAGTTCGAACCAACCAGTTTTCTCTGTTTTTCTAAAAAATTGAAATTTCTTATCAATTTGGAAGCAACTAATGTTTTCAAAATCCCTCATTTTGCAGCTAGAAAAACAGAAATTCCTGTGATTATAACTGAAAAAACCAGAACTAAAACCCAGGTCTGCTTATGTAATTCTAGTCCTCCTTATATTATAAAACAGGCTTGTCAAATGTGGCTGAAATGGATTCTTGGAAATTCTTATCTGTAAACATTGATCACAGCTTATGGGAGAAATGAAGACATTCGTAGTATCCAGAGGCAACTGCAAGTTTTAAAGCTCAGCCTAATGAGATTGCCCAGTTCAGAATGTTCTTAGACATGAGGAATACCATCCTAAGTTGTTTATAGCTTTTTTTTGAAGAAAATAATTATTATGAAATATCACTCTCCTTAAAGTAGATTGCTTTTCACCAAAATACGTGAATGATGAGGTCAAGAGTAACTGACCCAGGTCCTTCATGAAATAGGTAGCTTTTGATAAAAATCATTACCTTATTTAACAGGTACTTATTTTGCATTCACTTTACTGATCATTGTGTTAAACTGAAGAGGGGATTAAAAAAAAAAAGACAGAGTAAGTGGGTGTTACTTGAATCTATTTGAGGAAGTATGTGAATATAAACAATTATAATTAAAGGAGAGAGGGAGCAGTGTGTGTGTTGAGGAAAAATAGTGAGAACCATCCTCAAAATTACCAACTTTGGTATGGACTACTTGGTGTGGTCCCAGGCAGGATCGTGGTTTGATGATGTTTAAAGTTCTGCCCATTTGTCAGGAGGCAGAATGGTAGACAGGGCTGTTGTGAAAGTCCCATGTCTTAAGCAGGATGCGTGATGGGGGCAGTGAGTAGGATTATGTCAGGCAGAGGTGGAGTGGAAGGGAGGGTAGCTCAGATGGAATAATACGTTTGACCAATGGCATTGAGGTGGGAAAACAGAGTGATGTTTAGAAATTAACAAATAATTCAATTTGGTGGTAAGTGTAAGATGAAGGAAGAATAGGGGATAATTTGGAAGCTGTGTTATGGAGAATATTGAACACCTGGCAGCCACCACCATTCAAGGGTTTTTGGGCAGGGGAGTGACATGAACTAAGCTCATTTCAAAGGATATAGCAAAATGTAATCACTACTTCAGATTCATACACCCCAGATTAATTAAATAGCTCAAATATTGGCCTTTCCTTGACTGGCTCTCCCATCATTTCTTTGTGTCTTGAATTCTTTTTGTCACTCTTAATGTATTTCTATGTCTCTGCTCTCTCTCTCTAATTTTCCATAATGTAGAACGTAAATATTATCATAATTTTTGGCTGTCTTTTGTTCTTCTTAATATTTAAGGATATTATTTTGTCTTGATTGTTCTTTTCCATTTTTTGTGTGCCAGTAGTTTGCAATAGGAAAAATCTTCTACACCCCCATTTTACAGTGACATTAAAAGTTGATGGACTTTATCAGTTGTCACTTTTGCAATTCTAATTATTTGCTCAATGTTTTACCTACATTTTAACATTTAAATCTATGTGCTCATCAAGAAGAGCACAGCTTTGGTGAATGTTCAAAGAAGTTTCTCTTTCAGATGCTTTTAAAAGAAATTCTCTGTTATAAGGGATAACATTCTTAACAACATGCTCACAGTCACACCCTTCAAAGGTAGAGACACAAGGCCAAGTTGCAATGCAGGAATACGTGGTTTGGTCTAAATGTATTATTAGTCTAGCATGATTCAGGGACAGAATTTAGAATGTAGCACCTAGAGGAATGAACAGTGTGCAAACTAAGCTTTTGATTAAAAAGTTGGACAGTATTATGGAATGTATATTAAAATAGTGGATTATATTCACTAGCAAGACCTTACAGTCTAGAAATTATTTCTTGCTGATTAAGGGCAGATTCATGTGCTTTGACAGTTAAACAGGAAGTAGCAATGGTTGACATTTCTTGGTGGAAAATTTGGAAGCCTAACTGGGGCGTGTGCCTTAAGAGAGAGATGACCGGTAGCCTTCCAAGGAGGTGGGCTAAGGGCTGTCTGTGGGTAAGGCCAAGATTTCATTATGAAGTTTAGAACTGCTCTGTTAGGAGAAAAGAACTATGTTCAGTGCTGAAAATTCTATACCATAGAATTTGGTTGGGATGTTTAAGCCAGGAGCAGATTTAAAATTGTCAGTTGTCAGTTTAAACCTTAAAAAAAAGGAAGCAGAACACGTTTAATTTGTTTACCATGGAATTTGTTATAAAATATTCCCCAAGGTCATGAATTAGTGATCTCTTATAGATGGCTGTTGGCTAAAGGCCAATTAATGAGGCTAAAGTTCAGACATCTTTATTTTGTTTCTAGGAGAGTTGATTTTAAGCTATCCTTTGGAAAATAAATAGGACCAGTTCCCTCTTAATAGATGAAGATATAGTATTTAAATGAATACTGGTCTTAGTAACTAGGCATGCATCCTTCTTATCCAGAGGAATTATTACATTGTTAAGAAGTGAAAGGAAGATGGTAAAGTATATCCCTTTCTGTTATTTTGTTGCTTAGAAGTTTTAGCCTAATATAATCTAGTATTTTTAAATTTGTAGCATCTGAATCTTATTTGGTTGTTAAATAAAGGAAATAAAAATCCCTGAAAAATTTTTAAAAGGTCAGTTGACTATCTTGTCTTTGTGCTAGGTGTTGATTCTAAGTATTACGAGGCCTTGGCAGCACTTCTGCACTTTAGGTTTTTTACTACAAATATTATGCGTCCCAATTACATATTAAATAAGTGCCTTTTTCCTAATTTCCTTTTGGAAAACAAGACGTCTTAATTAGTTCTTTGCTCAGGAAAATTAAGCGACTCTACAACATTCACTTATTTCCTTTCTCCATAAATTAAACACTTGTTAATTGCCTTTTATGTCTATGGTTATGTTATTATATGTTATTATGTCTATTAACATTTTTTCTGAAGTAGTCATTACTAAATAGTTTTATTTGTGGTTAAGAGCCAATATTTAGAACCTGGATTCCAGTCTACTTCCTAGTGGTGTAATCTTGGGCTCCTACTGCAAAGGTGGTGGATTGAATGAGATTGTGGGTAGAGGGTCTAGAACAGTACCTGGAACATGGCAACTGTTCGGTAGAGGTTAGCAGCGTTTATGATTATGAACATTATATCACAGTATGAAAAAGAAAGAAGACAGTTCAGTGTAATTCAAAAGTGAATACACAGTTTATATGACTAGGAAGAATTTGGTCTACGAATCTACGAAGACAAGGAAACTCACTTTTTATGTATAGTAATCCTACAGGTGGATAGGGAAATTCTCACTTTATAGATGAGAAAAATGAGGCTCAGAGTGCTTTAGGTACTTTCCCACAATGTTAGTAAGTGGTGTTACTGGGATCCAATCTTATATCCTTTCTGCTGTTTATTTACTGCCTTTCTCCAGTTCCTGGAGAATCCAGTGCAGAAACCCCCAACTTATTTTAATTTTTAAAGAAATTGTGTGAGTGTGCATGTGCACACATGTATGTCTATATGTGGGAGATATATGCCTTAGGAACCTGTCTTTTGGGAATGTGCTCTTCTGTCTGTTAGGGGAGATCTTTATTTATGAGGATGTGTCCTGTTGATTTGGGAAGATTTTCCTGCCTATGTGTGTGGTACCTCTGCATGTGGGCTCTCTATGTACTTACCTCTGTGAGGATGATACTGTGAGTGTGCTAGTACTTGTATGCATGAGAGTATGTGCATGTGTGTGCTTGTCTTTGTGAGTGGTTCTGTGTTTGTGTTCATGAGTGTACCTGTGTGTGAATGCCTGCCTCTGCGTCTGTGCTTTTTCCTGTGTCTCTGCCTCTTTGGGTGTGCTTTGGGCAACCTGCCTTTTTGCATGTCTGTGTGCATTGGGATGGGTGTGGAGGGATGGAGGGGATAGTGCCACGTACAGTAGTCCTGAGGATGACAGAAAGCTGGGATTATTGACAGGGGAGATCCTGGGCAAAGGCTCTGGAGAGAATACCATGTAAACTTGGCAATCAGCCAGGCTTGGAGATCTGATTTACTGTTTAATCACGTAGCTTGCTGGCTGGAATATTGCTAATGCAGGTGAAACAAATAGAAACGATAGAAGAGATTTAAAAAGTGAGATGTGAACTCAGCTAAATCTTTCTCTTTTAACAGATGAAACCAAAAGTTGCTTTTAAAATGCTTATAGCCTCGCTATTTCTTCAATATTTTTCTTTTTTTTTTAAGATTGGCACCAGAGCTAACAATTGTTGCCCATCTTTTTTTTTTTTTTTTCTGTTCTTTCTCCCCAGATCCCCGCAGTACATAGTTGTATATTTTAGTTGTGGGTCCTTCTAGTTGTGGCATGTGGGACACCGCCTCAGCATGGCCTGACAAGTGGTGCCATGTCAGCGCCCAAGATCTGAACCAGTGAAACCCTGGGCTGCCGAAGCAGAGCATGTGAACTTAACCACTCAGCCACAGGGCCGGCCCCTGATATTTTTCTAAAGTGATTTTTGGAAGGAAAAGAGTGGTCTAGGCATTTTGTTCAATCTTACTTAAAATTTAAAAACCCATTTATTATTTCTATTTAATGATTTAACATATTCATTGAGTACCTCCTAGGTCCCAGGCACTGTTTTAGGCATATTTAGGAATGCCACAGGAAAAACTCCTGTCTAATGGAGTTTACATTCCAGTGAGGTAGGGGGAGGTGACAATCAATAATAAATAATGCAAAAAAAAAAATTGGGAAAATTAGATAGGGATTGTTGAGGGGATCTTGCAGTGTTTTACTATTAAGTTTTTTTTTCTTTTAAAGATTTTATTTTTTTCCTTTTTCTCCCCAAGGCCCCCCGGTACATAGTTGTATATTCGTTGTGGGTCCTTCTGTTGTGGCATGTGGGACGCTGTCTCAACGTGGCTTGATGAGCACTGCCATGTCCGCGCCCAGGATTTGAACCAACAAAACACTGGGCCGCCTGCAGCGGAGCGCGTGAACTTAACCACTCAGCCAGGGGGCCAGCCCCTAAGTTTTTAGTATTTATCAGTGTTGTCAAAATTCAGACATAAATACCTTGGTGTCCTTCGCAAGTCAGTGTAGCTGTATTCTTATCATATCAGTTATATATGAAAAGGAGAATCAGTTGTGCATGTCTAGCAAGTTAGAGATGAAATTAAGAGTAACCCTGTTTCCATTTTTATACGGTCGTCGTTTGTTTATTCATCACAGCTGATCCAATTAGGGGCCAGTCCAGACTCTTAATTTTCCCTCTTACTGCTTCTGCAGCTCATCCACGGGCCTTTATAGCCTGTTCCTAGTGATCAGGGCGTTTGTATTCAGGGATCATGGTAGACTAGTCCAAAAGTAAATTTGAAAACAAATGATTTAATTTTGATTGAGTTGTTTATGACCTTGAAGAATTGTGTAGAAGTTAATTCCTACTTGTATAGATCAACATGGGAATAGAAGAATATTCCCCTTTGAATTTATTATGTTTTCGTGTGTTGAGTTTTCAAAAAGTCTAAGATCTATTTGTTTGTGGATATTTTTGTTTTACTTAGGAGTACGATTTGTGGCAAGATGCTTTGTTATTCTTTCATATAAATGAGTCCTTCTACATACTAAGAATTGTTCTAGGCACCGGGGATGGAACAGTGAATAAAACAAGTCTCTCATCTTACAGAGCTTGCTTCATTCCATTTGGGAAGGATTCAGATAATTAGCAAGGAAATATGTATAGCATCGAGGAGTGAGTGAGGAAAATATGGCATCGAGGAAAATAAAAGCAGGGTCAGAATAGGGAGTGCAGATTTTCAGGGAGGATGCCGTTTCACAGAGGGAAGTCAGGAAAGGCCTCATCGTTAGGGGATAGTTAGAAACATGAAGCAAGTCAGGAAATGAGTTGTGGATATCTGAGGGAAGAACATTTCCTGGTGGTTCTTTACCTGTTTCAATCCCAAAATGGAGGCTAATTTACTTGGATTAAGGATTAGGAGGAGAAAAGAGTGTGGATCCTGTAGCATTTTATAGTTCACTTAAAGGACGTTGGTATTAATCTGAATGGGAGGGGAAGCCATCAGAAAATTAGGGAGCAGAAGAGTGACGTGATTTTAGTTAACAATTTTGACAGATCTGGCCCAGGTGTAAAGCGCAGGCATAAGGAGAATAAGGGCAGAAGCAGGGAGACTAGTTAGGAGGCTCTTGTGTTGAAACAGGTACAAGTTGATGGTGGCTCAGGCCAGAGTGGTGAGAAGTGGTTGGATTCTGGATATATGTTGAAAGAGAAGCTAATAAGATTTGCTGATAATATCTGGGACGTGAAAGAGAACAGTCAAATTTTTGGGCCTGAGTGATTGAAAAGTTGACTTGCTATTGATAAGAGGGGGAATATTGTGGAGTAGGTTTGGGTGGGAAAACCAGGTGTTTGGTTGGCTATGTCAAGTGTGAGATGCTTGTTAGACATCAAATTGGAGATGTTTGACTAAACTGCTGGATATTTGACCCTGACATTTTTGCGAGAGCTCAAAGGTGATTGTTGAGGTAGGGTTTAAACCTAATGAGTGATGCAGTTTGATTTACTTATTTGAAATTGGATAATGATATTTATTATCGTCGTCTTAAAATACTTCCTATGTATTAGAAAACCAGCGTGTTTCCTCTTCTTTTTATTTTAATTTTAAGAATTTGACCTGCATCAAGAAAAATGGGCAAACATTTGATATAATAGTTTAGGGAATTGTCTTAGCTTTTAGTCATGTGGTAAATGTGAAGAAATAGAGAACATAGGTCAAGAGCTATTTAAAAACACCAGAAAAGTTATGGCTTCTAAACATTAGTTTTTTGAAAGATTGAGTTTATCTTTTTTCCTCAATTGTGTTAGAAAGTAATGAGGAAAAAAACCTAGATTGGAGTAGTCTTACTGTGTGAAAAATGAATGTTGTTGATTCATTTTCCTTAGTTTGTTTTTGAGATATGAGTGGCAGTATATTTTTAATTTATTAATTTAAACTAAAATTTATATTTAGTTTTAGGGTGTTTGACATTTCATATGCTTTTTTGCTGATAAGAAGAAATAAATTTTGGTGAAATTTTGTACCTTAGTAAAGGTATATACTGCATGTTTAAATCACAGCTTAAGCTACTAAAATGAAAGTTAATAGTAATTCTCTTTACCCATTTTTAAAAATGAAGCTGTTCTAACTGGTTATATCTAACTTTAATTGCTTTTCAATTGAATTTGTTTGATAGGGATAAAAATGAATAAAGGGTAAAAAAGAAATCTCAAAAACAGACATGTATGATTCCTGACAAAAGAAAGTACTGACTAGGTACCTTTTTTCTGACCCTCTTTTGTTGACATGTGATGCACTATCTTAGATTATTTCCTAAGCAGAAGGAAGTGCATCATCTATCACTTTATAGATGGATTCGTTAATTAGTATTGTTCCTTGTATTTAATGTAATTATGTCTTTATTTGAGAAGATTGTTTGAAGTCTACAGTTCATAAAATCTTTATTTTAGCGTTGTGTTTTTAAAAACAAACTAGTATTTATGAAAAATCCCAGTCTCTATGATACAAAAGCTCAAATACTAAATGATGTTTAAATGGGTCCTACTTTGAACGTTTTACTGTTTTTATTTTAGTATAAGTTTATGGTAATTATGGTAAAGTTTTATTTTGACTCTGTAAGTGGCACTTTAACTTTTGTTGTTATACAACCAGAATCTAGAAATTCGGGTTGTTTTTAGAATGCTAAATTAAAATAGTGACATCACCTTTTTTCTCTCTTTCGCTAGTGTTTTATATATTTTTTAATATAATTCTCTTTATCACATAATTCTGTTTTAAAGTAAATCCTTTGAAGAGAG
The DNA here is from genome assembly GCF_021613505.1 of Equus quagga. Classification (NCBI taxonomy): domain Eukaryota; kingdom Metazoa; phylum Chordata; class Mammalia; order Perissodactyla; family Equidae; genus Equus; species Equus quagga. The sequence continues at coordinate 14,940,793 of NC_060269.1, forward strand.
ACTTGAATAAAAACTTTGACTAAAATTTTTAAAAAGTTGACTAAACCTTTTTTTTTTGCACTTGGTGTCTTTAGATCCAAAAGCAGAAACCAGATTATACATCACAGTCAATGACTTTGAATTTCATGTCTATAATCGTTCGGATCTTTATGGACGTCTTCAAGAATTGTTTGGTTTGGAACCAACAATAATTCCACCCAAGAAAGATGATGATAAAACACGGGAAAATGGAAGAACAAGAACTCAGTCCAAAATTGAAAGGTTTGTTGTCATACTTGAATTTTATTAATCTCCAACATTTAAACATTTGCTTTTATTAGAATATCATTGACACTATTCACCTAAACACAGCCTAATCTTTCTTTGTAGCTTAGCTAAAACTTTTATTCACATAAATAATTATATAATTCATTAACAAATTCAAATAATACACAATTATATATATGTAATATAAAAAAAATCCTACTCCTGCTCACCAGTCCCACTTCCCTCCATATTGATAAGTACTGTTACTATCAATTTGCTTTTTATCCTTTTGAGTGCATGTACATAAATATATACATACATGTACATATTTAAGGCTGAATATACAAATATGCAATTTTGTTTTGTTTGTTTCTGGGCTCTCTATTCTGTTCCATTGACCTGTTTGTCTGTTCTTTCAACAGTACCACACAGTCTTGATTAGTGTAGTTTTCTAGTAAGTCTTGAAGTTGCGTAGTGTCAGTCCTCCAACTTTGTTCTTCTCCTTCGGTATTGTGTTAGCTATGCTGGCTCTTTTGCCTCTCCGTATAAACTTTACAATCAGTTCTTTGTCGATATCCACAAAATAACTTGCTGGAATTTTGATTGGGATTGCATTGAAACTATAAACCAAGTTGGGAAGAAGCGACATCGTGACAATTTGAGTCCTCCTGTCTGTGAACATGGAATACCTCTCCATTTATTTAGTTGTTCTTTGATATCTTTTATCAGAGTTTTGTAGTTTTCCTCATGTAGATCTTGTACATAAATTGTTAAATTTATACCTAAGTATTTCATTTTTTGTGGTTCTAATATAAATGGTATTGTGTTTTTAATTTCAAGTTCTGCTTGTTCATTACCAGTATATAGTTAAGTGATTGACTTTTGTTGTTAACCTTGCATGCTGTAACCTTGCTGTAGTCACTTGCTCTAAGTTTTTTTGTCAGTTCTTTCACATTTTCTGCATAGACGATTGCGTCATCTGCAAATAAAGAAAGTCTTATTTCTTCCTTCCCAGTCTGTATACCTTTTATTTCCTTTTCTTGTCTTACTGCAATAGCTAGAACTTCTAGTTTGAAGTTGAAAAGGAGTGATGAGAGAGGACATCCTTGCTTTATACCTCATCTTAGTGGGGAAGTTTCTAGTTTCTCCCCATTTAGTGTGATGTTAACTGTAGGTTTTTTGTAGATATTCTTTATCAAGTTGAGGAAGTTCCCTCTATTCCTAGTTTATTGAGAGATGTTAATCGTAAATGAGTGTTGGATTGTATCAAATGCTTTTTATGCATCTATTGATACGATCATTTGATTTTTCATTTTTAGCCTGTTAATGTTAATTGATTTTTGAATATTGAACCAGCCTTGCATACCTAGTAGTTTTTTTTTCTATGTAGATGATGACATTTATTCTCAATTAAATATTTAATGGATATTATGTCCCAGGCACTGAGCTAAGGTACTGGGGATACTGGGAATATGACAACTGTTCTGTCTTAAAGGAATTCATAGCCTAGTTTGGGAGTTAGAGTAGTTAATAGGCAATTTTAATGCAAGATGTATTACCAGAGGGACAAGAATAGAATTCTGTGGGCACACCTAGAAGGATCAGGGAGGGCTAGAACCTGAAGGGTAAATGAGTTAGGCAAGGAAGGAGATGAAGACTCTTGCATAGGGAAGAAACATCATATGCAATAGAGAAGTTGTTTACTAAGTCTGGAGTGGCTTACTTGAGGTGGGGATAAATTAGACTAAAATGGTTAGCAGGGTCCGGGTGTTAGAAATTTGGCTTAACTCCAGGTCAGTAATGCGGTGATATGATTGAAAGGAAATAAGATTGGGAGCAGGGAGACCAGATAGAAGGATGTTGGAACAATTTAGGGAAGAGATGATCATCAACTGGATTGGTAGCAAGGAGGGAAGGGAGAGAAGTAAATGGATTCCAGGTATACTTAGGCACATGAATCCGTAAGACAGATTAGATGTGGAGAATGAATAAAAAGAATGAGTCAACAATGAATCAAAATTTCTAATTTCAGCAGTGGTCTTGGTTAGTCAGGAAACCTTAGAGAAAGAGGAGGTTGGGGGACGTAGTAAGGTCAGTTTTGAACTTAGTTTTACGCACCAAGGGCCACCTTAGTGGATGTGGCCTCAGAAGTGTGATTTAGGATTATCAGGTTATTGAAGAGATATACCTCGAGTTTTCATCTGAAATCCTTAGTGAATTGCTGTGAAATTTTCAGTTCTTAAATTTTGTGTACTTTGTGTATGGCCAGGTGCTTTTTTCTTACTCTTATCCTATCATTTTCATTTTATTGAGAGGAAATTATTTTGGAATGAAGCGGTGGGGGTAGGGAAGGAAAAGGATCAGCTGAGTTGTCAGAAGTGCTTAAAACAGTAGAAAACATTAAAGTGACTTGTAGCTTGGTCTTTTGTTTTAATAATTTGGCGGTCTTATAAAATGTTGCAGTGTAATGGGATCAATGGTAGATGTAATGACAGCATAGCACAATTTATGCTTTTGTCCTTAAAACTTGTCATTCTAAAAATAGTTTTGTTATTATAGCTTAGCAATCTGTAAATTGATATATGATAGACTGCTTTCCAAGAGACATTTTAGGTATATTGTGTGCTGCTAGATGGTCATTGTTTTGTTTACTGGAGCAGTCATTAGATGTATTTGGAAAGGTACAGCTGGTATTAATAATGTATATTGTGAGGAGGTCACCCATATCCTCAAGTATGTAAGTTTTTCTTGTATATGTCAGTTTTTAATTTTTTTCTTCTCAGAGTTAAAGTAAAAACAGAATCTCAAGACCCCACATCTTCATGGAGATCGCTTATTCCAGTCATAAAGGTCAATGTGAGCACAGTAAGTAAATTCTGCTACAATTAATGTTTGGTGGATTATTAACAGACCCTTTTATTTTTGAAAATATAATTTTCATTTAAGAAAGTAATTTTGTAGAGTTTTTTGGTTCTAGTTTTCACACAGTGTAAAAGAATTATTTTAATACCAATACAATTTTAGCACAAATCTTTTAGACTTTAAAGGCTATCTATTCACAAATGCTTAAATTTTTTAAAATACTGATCTAAATTGATCAGTGGAGTAATTTAAATAGTATATAGTGCTAAAGTGCAATCATTTAGTTGTTGCTTGAAAATTCTTGTTATTAGATCAGCTAAGAAAAATAAAAGTGGCCTCAATAGTATGGCATAATATCTTTTTATCTATTTTTTTTAGGGGCGTTTAGCCTTTGGAAATCATTACCAACCTCAAACTCTGTGCATCAACTTTGATGATGCTTTTTTAACTTACACTACAAAACCACCGTCCAGTCATCTTGACCAATTCATGCATATTGTGAAAGGAAAGCTTGAAAATGTTCGAGTCATGCTTGTTCCTAGTCCAAGATATGTTGGCCTTCAAAATGATGAGTAAGAAAGTCTTATAAAAATAACAAATAACTTCTTTATATTTAATATAGATATCAATTAGAATCTCTTGTGTCCTTTTAATTTCTTTGCTACAAGTTGGGCAATCTGTAGATATATTTCTCTCTGTTAAATCAATTAACAGCATAGTCCTGCTTTATAAGATAAATGGATATGCTATCCATTGGTAAACTCTAATTTTAAATATTTTTCTATAAGATTATAGCTGTAATTTTTCCGCCTTTTTCTCCTTCTCACTTATTTGGGAAACTTATTTTGGGGAATTAAGCCCTGATGTTTGTATGTTAGAAAATACACATTACAGGTAGGTTTTTATTTCTAGAAAGGGTAGATGAATAGTAAATTCAACAAATTCATTGTAGTGGAGTACCATTTTGAGTTAATGAAAAGTTGACAATCGAGTCAAAATCACTCTTGGAAAACTGATGAAGTTAGGATAGTACAGTTTTGGAACTCGCTTGACGTTCAAGTCCCAGTCAGTTTTCCACCTAGCTTTCCAGATTTGCTTTCCTTCAGTGAAGTAGCTGCTTGCATTTAGGAGACATGTTGTGTTAATCACACAGAGTAGACTCACCCTCATTGTGGTGGGATAGTTCCATTCGAGTGGACCGGGACCCTGAGGGAACAGCAGAAGCATAACTCCCATCTGACTCCAGGCCACTCACTCACAGGTGGGATGAAGGCTCTTGTAATCTTTATGTTATTCTCGATCTCTCTTTTTTTTTTGGTAAAGGAGGCTATATGGTTGAATATGTGTAGTTTGTGTTCATATGACGAATTTCCACTGTCTCAGCTTTTACCCTTGTGTGTAGGCGATATAAAGTTTGTGAGGTTGTGAGAAGCATGGTTATTCCTTTTTAGTTCCAACTTTTGGCTAGCTTGCTATTAGATTTTCTGGGGATGGACTACAATGATAGAGAGATTTTCCCTATTTGAGTACCAGGGAGGGCGTGGGTCTACCTGGTCTCACTCTTCAGGATCACAGTCTTTGCTAAACATCTTCCAGAATATGGGCTATGCACACAATTCTGTATTTATGAATAAAAGTTATAATACTTAATAAATAAATCTGGATTCTGTGAAAATTATACTAGAGTGTAAGATAAAGAAGTGTTCTATTAATTTGTATAAAAAGATTTAAAATTGTATTTTTCCCTCTTCAAAAGTAAGTGTGGAGATTAAATGATGAGATTAAACATTAGCCTTTGTGATTTAATACATGTTTAGAAGAAGATTGCTGAATTTGTGTATACTATATTATCTAAGGATTGAGAAGTTAATTTTGATATGGAAGGAAGATATTGTGGTGTATGACAAAGAGAAAAATTATTAAAGAAAGTAAAGATTAACAGTTTGTGAGAAATTAATTGATGCTAGAGAAACATTCATTCCAGAATTTGAATTCAAGATGTTTGCTTTGAATTTATTTCAAGTTGATCAACTAAATATTGTTGGAAATAGGTAATATAAAGTTGTTAAAAATGACAGCATTTTTCTTATTTAATGTTTCTGAAAGGTTATACTTGATTTTGCAGATATATAAAATATTTCTTATTCAGTTTTGTAGTGTTATTAACATAAAAAGATTGAATTTTAAGTTTAAATTTATTGTTGGAAATGCAGAATATGATTATTCTATTCCAACAATCATTGTTCTTCTGTTGTATTTAATTAAGCTTTGTTTTGAATTGATTTCGCTCCTTCAAAACTTAAAAGGAAAAATGTGAAAGAAATTTTTTTTCCTTCTTGAACCAATTTACTGATTAAAAAATTTTCAGTACCATTTTATTTAGTCTAATATAGAAAACAGTTGTGGAAGAATTTATTGTATATATGAAAACTGTTTTCTCTTTTCAAGATGCTACACTTGACTGCTTTTTAGATTTCTTTCCCTCTTCCTTTTCACCTATTACCACCATTAATTGGAATACTCAACATTTTATATTCTGGAGATGTACTTAGTCTGCCTTTCCCCCTCCTCCTTATAGACCACCAAGATTAATGGGAGAAGGTTTTGTGGTGATGCAGTCAAATGATGTTGACATCTACTACTACATGGATGAGCCAGGTATTATTTTTTGAAAGTATGTTTCATAGCCACACTCCTGTTTCTTCTATGAAATGCTGATATCTAATCATATTTGTCTCCTTACTTAGAATATAAATAAGCATCAATAGAGGGTAAACATGGATGTAAGAATTCCTGCCTAAAACATATCTGTGGTGTTTGTCAAAAGTTGTCATATTACTTTAGTGTTTCAGACCAAAAGAGGACAATGTAGTAATTGTTCCTTTAAATTCCATTTTCACAAATATACCTCAAACATAGTGAATACAAATGACGATGAGTGAAAACCTTTAGAGAATGTGGTGCTAGTTAAGGTAGTTCATGCTAGCTTAGAAAAAAATCACACTATGTTAGATTTGAAGTTTAAAGTTTAAGGATTGAAATCCAGCTAGTTACAGTGCTTCACAAGTGTCTTCAATTTGATAAAGGTAGTTAAACGTTGACTTTTTAGCCCTTTTTTTTTCTACTTATGATCTTTTTATATCTTTCAAGGAGTTTATGAGGTCAAAGTATTTCCAAAATAAAACTAGAATGTTATTTGCCTCTTTCACCATGTTGACCTTTGCACTAATGATGCAAAAGCAATGGTGGGTAAAACTGCTGGTGCCTTAGCATGAATCAAGGCAGTGGTTCCAAACTGTACTAGTAATCACTGTTTTTTTCACTGTCACATGTTCACAGTAAAACAACACATGCGAGTATCACTTTAAAATGTTTTTGATTAAGCAGTAAAAATTATGTTGACCTAATCTTGACCTTTGAGTAAACTTTTAATATTCAGCATGATAAAATGGCAGGTACACATAATGCACTTCTGCTGCATAGCAAAGCACATTGGTGCTTTGAGGAAAAGCACTTGTGTGATGGAGTTCCAAGCTGAACTGTTTACTCTTCTCATGAAACAGCAGTTTTACTTGAAAGAGCAACTAAAGCCAAACTATGGTTTTGAGCTTTCATGTGAAAATTAGAATTTTGGAAAATATGGGTGTGCCACTATGAGTCTGATGACTTTTTTGGTGAGACTACCAATGATATTAACAGACATGATTTTTAAAATATTTAATAATGAAATGACCAATGCATAGTGTTATAAAGTCATACCATGGGTAAAACATTTATTCAAACATTTATTCAACATTTCTCTCTCTCCTTGTAAGAGAGATCAGTAAATTTTAATGTGTCAGAGTCTGAAAAGTTAAGTGATAAGGTTTCAGATTCCACATTGCACCTAACTTTTAAGAAACCTACCACTTGTTGAATTTTGGTGTAGTGTCAAAGAAGAATATCCAAAATTATCTAAAAAGGCTATTAAAATACTCCTCCCTTTTCTATTTACCTGTTTGTGTGAGGCTAGGTTTTTTTCAAATCACTGAACTCTAGATTAAGTATAGATGTGGCTGTGAGAATTCACTTGTTTTCTATTAAGCTGAACATAAAAGAGATTTGCCAAAATAAAAACAATGTCGACACGTTGCATAAATTAATTTAATTTAGAAAATATGGTTGTTTTTGATTAAAAAATATTTTCATTAAAAATGAAATTGATTTAATTAAATTTTCATTAAAGTATAGTTATTTTCATTAAATTTTATTAAACATTTCACTATGTCAACATGTAGAGTTTATTGTTATTTTAAAAATAAAATTTTTAAAAATTTTGCTCAATTTAAATTTTGAATACAGTGAATTTTGATAGATATAATACAAAAAAACCCACTTTAGGGTCCTCAATTTTTAAGAGTATAAAGGGTTTCTGAGATCAAAAAATTTTTAGAACTGCTGATCTAAGGAAGCTTTTTAATGGTTATTTTAAGTAACTGCTTTTATATTGTATATTCTGCAATATAGGACTTGTTCCAGAAGAAACAGAAGAAAATATTGAAGGAGAAATGAGCAGTGAGGATTGCAAATTACAAGATTTGCCTCCATGTTGGGGACTGGATATAGTTTGCGGTAAAGGAACAGATTTCAACTATGGGCCATGGGCCGATAGGCAGAGGTATTTGAGTAAATTATATTTTTAAAAAGTATTTCAAATGTATTGAGATAATACTATAATTTTTATTAAAAATAGTTAATATTTTTAGAAGCTGTTGTGGCAGCATAAGATATCACTAAACATTTTAATCCAATTAATAACCTGTTTGTAGAGAAATTAGCATAAGCATATTTGCTCCAAAGGCAGAACAAATTCATTAGAAAAATGGTGAACGAGCAGCATATTTATTAGTTCCCTTGTTTTTCCTTTTGTACACAGCAGATATGCCAGGGATTGTTGGGGCCATGGAGATTCAGACATAAACGTCATACATAGTTCAGTTTTAGTGGGGGGAAAAGGAACAAAAGAGCTTTATGAATGCTATAAGAGAGTTAAGTAAAAAGTCTTGAAGAACTTGGAAAGGTACTGTATTAGTTTGCTAAGACCGCCATTACCAAGCATCAAAAATTTCTCATAGTTCTGGAGGTTAGAATTCCAAAATCAAGGTGTTGGCAGAGTTGATTTCTTCTGAGGGCCATGAGGGAAGGATGTGTTTGAGGCCTCTCTCCTTGGCTTGTAGATGGCCATCTTCTCCTTGTGCCTCCCACATAGCATTTCCACTTGTGTGTCTTGTGGATCTCTGCGATCAAATTTCCTCTTAGAAGACCACGAGTCATATTGAATTAGGGCCAGCTGTAATGACCTCATTTTAACTTCATTACCTCTCTGAAGACCTCATCTCCAAATGTGACCAAATCCTGAGGTAGCGAGGGTTAGGACTTCAAGTTATGAATTTTTAGGGGGACACAATTTCGCCCACAACAGGTACATAACTCATATTAAAGATTAGAGGAGAGAAAAATTGGGGAAGGCTCTTTGGTAGAGGTAACACGTGAGTTGGATTTTGAAACATAAGAGTTAGCCAGGAAAAGGAGAGGAGGATAAACAATGGAGGCAAGGGAAGAATCCTGAAAATGCATGATACAGCGGAGAGTGGTCTTCTAAGTTCTATAGGTTCTAAGAGATTTGTAGGTAGTTAAGAAATACAGATTTTATACTGGAGGTGATGGAGAGTTTCTGAAAGGATTTTTTATTCTTTAGTCATTCTATTAATTTTGAACAATTCTTATTTTTAATATATTATGAGCATCTTTCTACTTATTGAAGAATTTTAAACAAAGGAGGGGACATTTACCACTCATGATGAGGGAACATCTAAATTTTTATGTAAATAGACATTTCTTAAAGTTAGTTTAGTTTTTGTGTTCTTTTAAAATTACTGGATTTAAATTTTCCTTTTATGATAAAACTTTTCCTACAGTAAGCCATGCTATCTTCACTGTGGAACCCTTGAAAATGAGGGTTTCTACATTCCATTAAGTAACAGTTACATGTTGTTAGATTTGAAAGGAAAAAATTAAAAGAAAGCTTTAAAAAGACATATAAAATATTTTTACATTTCTAGTACTTGAATATAGTGTGATTCTTCTTAAACTATATTAATTTTATTACATTAAAGAAAAGTATTAGGGTATATTTACATGAAAGTCCAAACTAAAATTCTTTTAATATACAGTCATATTCACTTCTGGGGTGATCTTTGTATTATACAGAGAAATGACACTGAAGTTAACATGCAAGAAAAATTTGCTTTACCCGACTCGCTTCAGTAGGTCCTGACTCTGTCAGGAGAGAACAGCAATACCTTTCTTAACCCAGACTTAACAAAACCATTCAGGTTTATTTAAAAAAAAAAAAGAATTTATTTTCACATAGGTTTAGTTTACTAACGTGAGTCATACTTATTTCCTCACTTACATTTACAAATGGTACATTTCCTCTTTTGTAGCCATTTCCTTTTCTCCATCCCCATACTCAGTTTCTACACAAATGTGAACTGTAATCAGAAATGGATGGTAAGGTCAGTTTTCTTAGTATCCACCTGTTAATGTAAGAAGTATGGGAAGAAATCTCAGCTGTTTTCCTATTGGATAGTTCACTCAGCATTGTGAGAAGTTTTTGATCTCTGGTGTAGCATGACCTTTTAGCTTGTAGATTTTGATGTCAGTTCTGTCACCTTTATATGATTTTTCTGAATTTTAAGATATTCAGCTTTTCCTTCATTATATTTTCTTTTTAAGAGTTTTCATGGCAGAGTTGACATACAAACTTTATTAGGTTTGCCCTAAATCCTTAGGTGATAACTTCAATAATGCAAACATTCCTGGCATCGTCTGGCCTTTCATTGCTTTCATTTAAGTGTTTTCATTTATATTTTCATGCTTGGTCATCATAACCCAGTGAGATAGACGGGCAGGTGTGGTGAACTCATCCTACCTGTGAGAAATGCAGTGATAGTGTAGAAGATCTTCTACAGCATCCAGAGCCGAGAGTCAAAGCAGCCCTTCAAGTCCAGTGCTCTTCTGCCCACCGTGTAGTCCATGACCATCTGATGATCATATTGGATTCTTTGTCATTAAAAGTTTAAGAGTTTTAGTTTTATATATTTGTGTCTTAGTTAGCACATTTGCAGAACTTTGTTTTCCTTTCATGCACATTATTTAATGATGGCAAGTTATAGTCTGATGGGTTTACAAATTTTGTTGTGTTCATCTAATTTTTCCCAGTCTTATTTATTCCAAGCAGCATTTCCTGTTACTGGCGACTCCTTCCTCAACCCTTCCTGTTAAAAAGCCACAAACTGGCACCTTCTCTGAATGTCTGAGTAACATTATACTATTTTTGACCATGAATTGAAAATTGCTTCACTTCTTTCATCTTTGTCAAATGATAAGGGTAGGCAAATATATTAGGCTCTTAGCCTCCAAATACTTTTTAGAAATCAATAGTTCTTTAGACTCTTATTGATATACTATTGATTAAAAATAATGATTATGATAATAACAGCCATCTTTCCCATGTGCCATGTACTGCCACGTCTTTTCCATATGTGTTGTCATTTAATCCTCGGATCTATTCTGTGAGACCAGTTATGTTATTCTTATTTTTGAGATGAGAAAGCGGATCAGGTGTCCTCAGAAAGGTTAAGTAACTTGTCTGGAGTGAAATGATGATTCTAATTAAACCATCTTCCTTCAGTTCTTTCTTTGCCATTTGGACAAGTGAAGTACAATTGGTATACTTGTATAAAGTCTTTAATTTCTCACAGTATGCTTGAATATTGCAGATTTGGTCTTACCTATGTCTCCTTTGATAATGGTATATTTAATAAGTGCTCAAAGCTTATGATCTTTGGAAATATAAAACATTGGAGAAATAGTTTTCAGTTTATTGAAAGGAAAATTATAGTAGGTGTTATTTTGTGACTTTTTTTTTTTCTATTTTATGTCTAATTGTTAAATGAGATAGCAGTGATAAAATAAAGTTAGAATACTGATTTTGGTCCCTTATCAGAAGTAATTTGGTTGGAATAATGTCATTATTCTTTCTACCTTCTTATATAGAGATTGCTTATGGAAATTCTTCTTCCCACCTGATTATCAAGTTCTGAAAGTTTCTGAAATTGCACAGCCTGGGAGACCAAGACAGATCCTTGCTTTTGAACTGAGAATGAATATTATTGCAGATGCTACAATTGACTTGCTGTTTACCAAAAATAGGGTAATTATTGAAATATTACAGTAGAAAATAATGTTTAAAATTTGAACGTTATTTTCCAGAGTATTTTTCTGGCGACTAGTCCTATACTTATATTCATTTCTATGAACTTTCTATAAACCCTCTCACCCCTCCCCCCCCAGTAATTGTATGTATGTTACTTTCATTAAGTGCCAAATAGTAGAAAGAAGTTAATAATAATAGTCCTTTGTACCATAGTTTGATTTATTTTCTCCTTTGTATATGACCAAATTGTCTTAGTGTATTTTTGGTATAAATTTGGACTTTTGTTCTTAGGAACTTTTAATACCTATTTAATATCATTGATGATTATATTTTGTCTGTGAAAGTAACTGAAAAGTAAAGTTGGGATTATAATTATAATAAATGTTTTATATGGATTAATTTTTTTCTTTTGGTAGGAAACAAATGCTGTACATGTAAATGTAGGAGCTGGCTCATATTTAGAAATTAATATTCCAATGACAGTTGAGGAAAATGGTAAGCTGCAATGAGTTTTTTCTGTTTTAAATGATTAGTAAACAATTAATATATAGATAATATAGTTCATTAATCCATTTAGACTAACATTAATGGGGTTTTCTTTTTCAGCGTTTTCAGTAAATGTTGCATAATTAAATTATTTGTGCACCTAGAGGGAAGGGAAAAATGTTTTAGTCAAGTTAGGTCTTATTATTTTATGCTTTCGTTATACCCTGTACTTTTCTCTTGTAAGACTGAGCACCATTTGCTTAGCATATGTTTTTCCTGTTAGTTTGTTGCTCCGTGAGAGCAGATGCTGTGTCTTTCTTTTTGCTGGTGTGTACCTGGTGCTGAATCCAGTCCCTGGTGTATGGTACCTGGGCAGTAAGTGTTTGGATGACTAACAGGCTTTGTTTTAGGTTATATTGTAGTAGATTTTGTTGGGGAGTAAGCTGGGTACTTTGAATAGCATAACTTTAAGAAAGTGGAATATTTCATATTTAAAATATTAAATAATGCCCTGGTAGCTTTGGTTTCATTTTAGCTGAGGTAATCTAAGTTCATTATGTATTTGAAATTTGGGTTCTGATACAAGTTAATCAATAACATGATTCAATACTTTTTGTTGAATTTATCAAAATATTTAGCCTTCTTCATTTTTCTTTTTCCCATTCTCTTATTACATTTGTAATTGAGAGCAATTAAAATGAAATTCCGCTTTATTTATTCACTTTCTTGAGAGTATAGAGAATAGCAACTTACTCTTATTTTTAAATCACTAACCAGTAATGTTACTAAGTATAATTGGAGTAATTTTTATACAATTCTCTGTTCTCTTTTCTTTTTTCTGTCATTTATTTTTTTGCTACTATAAGAAGAAAGCAGGCAGAGGGGTTGACTAGATTCATTAGCTGGCATAAAAGGGTAGCAGTCAGGTCCACCTGCTTGGATAATCAACTGAAAAAGTGACTGAGAATGGCATAGTGTATCTTTTCCCTATAACTTTGGGGCTATTTTAGTGAAGAACTAAACTTTATCATAGCTAGTTTAAAGAGAATAATTATACTAAGTCTTGAAGCAGATGCTTGAGATTCTTAGGACTGGTTGATTCAAAGTAGTCCGTTGAAAAGAACTATCTTCTAGGACAGCCTTAATTACAGATGTATAATGGGAGAAAGGCGATTGGGGGTTGCACAAAATTGAGAATGGGTCAGTTGAAGGAGTGCTTCTACCATTTTTAAACTGATGATGCATGTAGGAAATAGCATTTATACAAAAAATTTTTTGTACAGTTATTGGTGCACTGGGGTGAAGGGACTGCCTGATGCCCGAGGGGATAAATGTCTCGAGCATACCAACTAGGAATTCGTGTGAAGTGCCGTGGTGCACTGGTTGTGGAACTCCGAGTGCGTTAAGGGTCTAAGGCAAGCCCTGGTGGGTTTGTGGCAAAGGTTAGGGGGCTTTTGAGACGGCGTTCTGAGGGGAAAGTAGACTTAGGCCCACACAGGAGTGAATTGCAACTCAGATGCAGTTAGAACATGGAGAACATTGCTTCAGAGAGTCAGCTGTTTTAAAGAAATTGCCCAGAGCAGGATGCATGTTGAATTAGCCATATTATAATGACCATGAGTTACTGTTTGTAGAAGGGAAGTCCATCAAGAAAGGAAGTGAAATACTCTGAACTTTCCTGCTCTTGCTCAGAATGGGGCTATATTGTTTGGTAATTGTCATTACTTAAGGAATAGCTGTTGTTTAGAAACTGTCATTACATAAGGAGAGGTTGAAAATATGTATCCTTGAGTCAGTGGAAGAAGAAAAGACATGGGAGCGCTCTTAAATAGTTGAAAACTATCATTTAGAGAATACACTTGTAGTTTTGCACTGAAAAGCAAAATCAGGGTAGACACGTGAAGATGGAACTTCCTTCTTTCAGAGCTGTTTAAATGTGAAAGATCACGTCTCAGGTAGTAAGTTCCACATCGCTGAGGTGTATTTAAGTAGGGACTGATCACCATTTTTCAGCGTCCTTCTTTGGGAGGTGGTGGGAGTTGTTTCCAGTCCAAAATTTTTAATTATGTGTATATTTTTTAAGTTCTTAATTTTTACATTTTCACCTATTTTAGGTTACACCCCTGCAATTAAAGGACAACTCTTACATGTTGATGCCACTACCAGCATGCAATACCGGACTCTTTTAGAAGCAGAAATGTTAGCAGTAAGTCTAGAGTCTATGATGATATGTGCACAAGCATACAATACAAATTTGGTTTTAATTTTTTAATATAAAATTTTAATGACCAAGAAGTCATCAGAAGGTCCATCTTCTTGTTCAAGAACCACCAGGTGCCTTTGGCCCTGTATTTGGGAAGAAGAGTAGATTCCCAGTGCTGTGCACTCCCTTTGACATTTCTCTGTTGCTCTGATATATGGGTTTTTGGCCTTTAAAAATGTGAAAAATTGTTAGAATATTGTTTTTAAACTGGATTGTATGGCCAGACTAACTCTTTAGTATGTTGTAAATAGGATATTTTTTCGCTTTTTATGTTTTCTGACCCCATTGGATTCTTTCTCAGGACTTAATAATTCATTGTGCTTATTTACTTAATAAGTTAAAAGAAAGAAAATCTTATTGATTTCCTGGATTGCTCCATATTAGAAACAGAAAAAATATGGAAATTCTCGTGATTCAGATTGCAGATTGAAGACTCACTAGTCAGGCAGATTTATTATTTTTTATCAGGGACAACAACAATAATGGCAAAAGCCACTATGTAGAACGGCTGATATTCAGAGAGGATTCTTTTATATGATGGTACCATTAGGTCCTTAATTGCTTGTCTAAGCAAGCATATTTATACATGATATATATGTAAATTAAAAGGAACTTTGCAATTACCAAGAATATATTGAATAACATACATATTTAGCATTTTAATGAATTCCTGAGCTGGTACAGATAAATAGTGCTATGCAATAATGCTATTCCTGGTCAGGCAGCTCTTACCTTTGCAGAATTGCCAAGCTTTGGCGGGTAGACTACACCACAAAGTACTGTTTCTGATCTATAACTATCGTGCTGTCAAATGGGAACCCAGGAGACACTAGTGACCAGACTTCTGTGGGACAGTATGCATTGTACTCCACTCTCCGTGACCCTAAGCCTCTCACTTAACAGATTAGGCTTAAGGAGGAATTAAGGATGTTGGCCGCCACTCTGTTAGTTTAGCTAGAGTGCAGCATCAAAACTGTAGCCTAATTTGTTGTTCTTGAAGTTTTTCAACCACATCATGGCTTAGTATTTTGAAGAGTTGGATGGAACAGTGGATACTGACCTTTGGCCACAGCAGTATTAAAATTTTGAAGCAACCTTGTGTTCAGCTCAGCAGTAAAATAAGTTTTAATTGCTCACTAGTGTGTGTGAGTTCATTTCTTTTTCTTTTTATTGCAGTAACATTGGTTTATAACATTGTATAAATTTCAGGTGTACATCATTCTATTTCGATTCCTGTGTAGATTACATCATGTTCACCACCCAAAGGAGTAATTACAATCCGTCGCCACACGCATGTGCCTAATCACCCCTTTTGCCCTCTTCCCTCTCCCTTCCCCTCTGATAACCACCAATCCAGTCTCTGTCTCTATGTGATTTTTGTTGTTTTTAATCTTCTACTTATGAGTGAGATCATACAATATTTTCTCCCTCTGACTTATTTCTCTTAGCATGATACCTTCAAGGTCCATCCCTGTTGTCACAAATGGCCAGATTTCATCATTTCTTATGGCTGAGTAGTATTCCATTGTGTGTGTGTATCTATATATATATATATAGATATACACACACCACATCTTCTTTATCCATGCGTCCCTTGATGGGCACCTAGGTTGCTTCCAAGTCTTGGCTATTGTGAATAATGCTGTGATGAACATAGGGATGCATGTGTAAACATTTGTGTTTTCATGTTCTTTGGAAAAATACCCAGCAGTGGAATAGCTGGATTGTATGGTAGTTCTATTCTTAATTTTTTGAGGCATCTCCACACTGTTTTCCATAGTGGCTGCACCAGTTTGCATTCCCACCAGCAGTGTATGTGGGTTCCCTTCTCTCCACATCATCTCCAATGCTTCTTTCCTGTCTTGTTAATTATAACCATTCTGACGGAAGTGAGGTGAATCTCTCATTGTAGTTTTGATTTGCATTTCCCTGATAGTTAATGATGTTGAACATCCTTTCACGTGCCTGTTGGCCATCTGTATATCTTTGGAGAAATGTCTGTTCAGATCTTTTGCCCGTCTTTTAAATGGGTGGTTAGTTGTTTTGTTCTTGAGATGTATCAGTTCTTTATATATTTTGGATATTAACCCCTCATCTGATGTATGGACCTTCTGTTCAGCTCAGTAGGAAAACAAGTTTTAACTACTCACTAGTGTGTGAGTTCATTTCTAATGCTGTCCACACAATGTCACATTTTAAGCTTTAATATTTTTACTTAACCTTTGGTTTGTAGTTCCACATCAATGCCAGCTACCCCCGAGTTTGGAACATGCCGCAGACGTGGCAGTGTGAGTTAGAGGTTTACAAAGCCACCTACCACTTCATCTTTGCACAGAAGAACTTTTTTACAGGTAATTTTCTAATAAATGTAAATACAGTGAGATTTATCACAGAACTTGTGTACAGTAAGTTTTGCTTTTAGATTCAACATAGTGATTTGATAACACAATTCATACTTTCTTACTTTTGCACTGCTTTTCGGGCCGAGAATATCAGAGGGAAAATTTAAATGTAGGTATTTTGTGCTCTTTTCTAACCCAAACAAGGAAAATACGAACCCAAAACTGAACTTAGAAGAAAATGGACAAACTCATCTTAGGCTAGTCCTTCGTGTCAGTCTAGTGGGGGATAAGATGGGGAAAATCAATCAGTTTCTTTCTGTTCCTGAATTAGGCATCAGCAGCCTTCATTATTTTGTTTTAATTATTGTAATCCACAAACAGTATATTCAAATAGTCAAATATGTTATTTTTTTACTTGGATCCCTACTTACTCCTTTCCGTTGGCATGGGCAGTTGAGTTGATGCTATCATTAGTTGGAAAAATTCCTTTATTTCTTGCAGCATATTATGATAGCTACTCATGAGTGTGGGAACACATGGTCTTGGTCTCTGAATAACACAAATATTACTACATAAAAGTATGTAGCGTTGCTTCAGTCTTCCTGTAAAAGATTTAGCCAGATAGAGTCGGTCTGATTTGCCAGGGTCAGTGGCTACGCTAGAGCTCCTAATATTTGCTTGACTGATTGCTGCATTTATCCATCCATCCATCCATCCACCAATCCACCAGTTGTTTACACGCATCTGGTCTGTCCTGAGTAGTTAGATATTTGTGGGTATAGTGGTGATTAAGGTATTCATAGATGGTCCAGTCTTGACATTATTTACTACCAATATGATGTTGATGAAATTACTTAATTATCTAAGCTTCAATTTCAGTTACTAGAGTTTTAGCTTTTTATAATGCCATTACTACAATATGTTCAATTGTGTCTTTTATTTTGTTTTTTGGTTTTATTGGGAGCCTTGGGGACTAGATAGAATGCTTCTACATTCTTGGAGTTATGTAATTCTTCTCCAAGGCTCAAGTCAGGGTCCCGTAGCAGAAATTTTGACACAATCCTTGGCAACATAGATGTCTGTCAGTGAAGCTAAACATTGAATCCGTACTACTCAATTCTGATTTTTGAAAAAAATTATAGCTAAAACTTCTAGTGTGTATTGTCTGTCTCTGTTCTAAGCAATTTGTACATACTAAATTGTTGAATCCTCGTAATAACTCTCTGAAATCAATATTATTATCGTCATCCTTATCTTACAGATGAGGAAAGTGGGGTACAGAGTGGTCAAGCAATTTGTCCAGGCTCATACCACTAGTAAGTTGGTCAAGCTAGGATTCCAACCCAAGTAGTCTGGCTCAAGAATCTGTTATATACAGTTTCTTTGACAGTAGCCTTTTCCCTCTCACCTAAGATTTTGTAGTTTTTAACTTTGCTAATCTTTTAAAATAGGTTCCTGTTTTCTTTTTTTTTAGATTTTTTATTATAAATTATTCAATTTATTTAAACTGAAAAAAAATCAAAGCTCAGCATTTTCAAGCATTTAATCTTTCACGTTGTTTTTCCTCCAGAAATTTCCCATCCTCAGACTCTGGTAGTGCTAAGAATAGTTGGAGTAGAAGTATAAATTCCTCAGGATTTAAAATTTTTTACTTTGTAGTAGCACTTTCATTTAGACTGAGTATTGTATTAGTTACTTTTAAACAGCCAAGTACACATTTCTTAAATTACAACCATGTTTTCCCTAAATTATTTTTTTCTCTAACTCTAATCTTTACATCTCTTAAAATTGACTTTTGGTTTTTTATTTTTTCTAAAATTTATTTGGAGAAATTTAAAAAATATAGAAAGATACAAAACAACTTCTCATCTCCTGGATTTAATGGCTGTAATATTTAGTCATATTACTTCTGTTGCTTTCTAGAGTCTTAAAAACTTTATTTTTTATAAAGGATGGCTTAGAGACTGATACATTTTTAGTCTTGGAGCGAATGTCATGGTGTTTGAATTATTTTCCTCTTTCCTCAGTTTTATATTTCTCTATTGACAGAATTCTACATAAAATAAATTATCTATTTGGTGTGAGGGAATGCCTACTATTCCTCAACAGCCATTCTCGTGCCCATTATTAGTGAGATAAAATTGTTCTTGAGAGATTTCAGTGTGGGACAAAGAGAGCTTCATGATAAATATAATTAGATCCTCAGGAATGAAAGATGTAGAACAAAGGCAGAATCTGGGAATAATGAAATTGACTTTGATTTACTTTGATAAGGGGGAGAAGAAAACAATATAACAGTACTGCAAAGCTCCAGTACCAATTGATTGGCATTTTATAGGGTGTTTGCCTAGCAACTTAATTATAAAATGAGTTGTAGATGAGTTTTTTCAGACTAACATTTAGATTTCCAGCTTAATAACTTTAAAAATTTGTTTAAAAATTTATCTAAATGAGTATGACAGTTATCAAAAAAGTGCTTCCTTTTTCTAATCAAGTTATTTGATAAAACCATCTGGTAATGAGAGCAGCTTTTGATTTAAAGAGAAATACGAATTAGAAATAGTTTTTGAGGATCCTAGTAAAAATATTTTGTTACCATAACTTTTAATCTTTATCAGTAAGGATGTTGTATAAGCTGGTAGGGAAACTGTCTTGCAGAATGTGTTGAAATTTCAATTAAGATATAGAAGAAAAAACTATAAGACTTGTTAAAATAGAAATTGGCTAATAATTTTGTAAAATTACATTGGTTTCCTGAGATGATTAGTAGATTATTTGAATTTGTGTTTATTTTACTAGCAATTATACCTCAATCTTTTAACTAGTAGAAATGTAAAGTAGATAAATGGAACCAATAAAAGTTGAAAGTCTCTTATGAATAATGATTCAAACAAATATAAACCATGATCTCAACAAATATAAACCATGATCTCGGCCCACAGAGAACTTAGAGGATATCACTTGTGGGCATTTCTTGTTTTGTAGTATTTATCACTCTCAAGTGTATTGGCATGTGCTCTAGACTTAGACGAATGAAACAGTGCAAAACAGTGTATATATTGAGTGTAAGCATGAATTGTGAAGCTAACAAATGCATGTTGGAAAGACGTGAGTACAGAAGAAATCACTATGATCTGAAGGGAATCAGAGAAGGTAAAGAAGGACATTAAGATCTGAAATGGTCTTTGTAAATGAACTCAGTAATACTAAGATTTGTGTAGTCTGTTTCCATAGAGCATTCCAAAGCATGTTCATTTCTGTTGTCCTCACAATGACTTTAAAAACGGGTAGCTGTTATTGCTGTCCCTGAGTTAACAGTGAGGAAATTGAAGCCCAGAAATGTTCAATGCCTTGGACAAACTGATGAAACCAGTAAGTTGAAGAGACATTTAAGAACCATTTTTTGGTTGTAGACCCTGTGCTCTCTCTCTGTAGTATCATGTTGTTGTTAAAGATGGTTAGAGTTTTCTTCAGCAGAGAGGATACCAAGGAGTGTATTTATTTTAGATAATGATAGTTTGAATAAAGGAGCAGAACTAAAAATGTTTATGAGGCAGAAAAGTGAGAAAATCAGCTTGATGAATTTGTGCTGTGGAGTTGGCTAATTCCAGAGATGACTTTTGGACGTCTCCCAAGTGCTAGACACTGTGCTAAAGAACAAAGTTAGAAAGCAGGGATAGAGACAGGTTAGTTAGGTAGGGTGGCATGTAGATGTAAAACTTTAGAGGTGAGCGTAGATAGTATGAGGTATGATGAACCACTGTGATTGCTTGTTAAATGAAATAAAAATATATTTAAAGTAAATCTGATGAGTGAAATTTTCTCTATTCATAGAACAGGTTAAGAGTCAAATGCCTTTTGCTGTTGATATAGTAAAACTCTGTATCTTAATATTAATTTAAGTTGTTATTGACATTTGATATTAAATGTACTATTTTGCCATTTTATTGAGAGGGCTTTCTTTCTAATATATGTACACAAGCTTTTGCACATCGCAGTTAAATTTCAAATGAGTTCTTGATATTACGTAAGATAAATTTGACTTCTGATTTCATTATTGAATCTAATAATTTTCACTTTAAAGATTTCCTTTAAAATTCAAAGAAAACAACTTTATGTAATTATTTGCACTTAGTATTTTCCTTAGAATATCTTTAATAATAAATGCTACCATTCGAGGAGGGCTTACCCTGTGGCAGTTACTGTCTAAAACTACATGTATTATCTCAATTCTCACAATAACTGTGAAGTTGTCCCCATTTTGTAGAAGAGAAAACTGATAGCATTTAGGTCATTTGTTCAAGATGACATGGCTAGTGAAATGATACAGCCAGAATTTAAACCCAGGACTGTTTGGTATCAAAGTTTGTGCTGTAATAATCTTGCTTCCAATTGTTGCTTTCTCTCAAATGCACAAAGTTCTAATTTTATATGCGTAGTGCTGTGTTATGTACTGTGGGATGAAAAGATGAGCGTGACACTTCTAAGAGGAGACCATTCATTGAAAGACATTATTGCTGGGAGTATACAATGCGTGTAAGTGATATGAATGCCAGAAGAAACAGTAGAGGAAACCATGGTGATAGATCAGGGCTAACATTGCTATATAAAGATCTTTTGCCTTTTGAGGTTAAAAAAAAATTAAGATATCAAATGATAAGTAGACTAAGTATATGAACACAGTTTTTAAAAGCAGCAGTTAAACCATACAAATCAGAAATACGACTAATCAGTAATCAACAAAGATGATTGACTATAATTCTAAGGCCAAGTCTATTTTGTTCACCATTGTGTTCCCAGAGTCTAGAACAGAATCTGGCACACAGTAGACAGTTTGTGAGTGTTTGTTGAATGAATAAAACAACATGAGAAAATGTTCAACCCTATTTATAATTAGGAAATTCTATTAAAGTGTGATACCATTTTTCAGTTACCACTTACCAAACTGCACCCTACCTCTCAGAGAGAGAGAGAGAGAGAGGTAGAAAGAAATATAATGCAGAAGAGGGTACAGTGAAATAGCTAGTAGAACACAGATTTCTGTTAGGAGTATAAATGGATTCACTACTCTTGGAAAGCAATTCTGTAATCTATACTAGCCTTCAAAAAATTCATAAATTTTGGGGGCTGGCCCCGTGGCTGAGCGGTTAAGTTCGCGCTCTCCAGTGCAGGCAGCCCAGTGTTTCGTTGGTTCGAATCCTGGGCGCGGACATGGCACTGCTCATCAAACCACGCTGAGGCAGCGTCCCACATGCCACAACTAGAAGGACCCACAACGAAGAAGATACAACTGTGTACTGGAGGGCTTTGGGGAGAAAAAGGAAAAAATAAAATCTTAAAAAAAAAAAAATTCATAAATTTTGACCTAGTATTTTACTTCTGGAATCTGTACTGACAAAGTAATCCTGAATATGTAAAATATCTCGCATGAAAATGTATGTGGTAACATTATTATAAAGAGCACAAAAATTTGGAAAGTCTAAATATCCAAGTATAGTAAATGGTTAAGTAAATCTTGGCAAATGTCTTTAATGAACTGTGATTAAAATTTTTGTTAATGTGTTTGAAATAGCATGGAAAAATTTTAAGTTCAGTGCAAAAAAGCAACATATAAAACATATGCATCTAGGATAGTGTAAAAATCTACATAGAAGAAAATGTATTCATGATGTTGAATATTTGGGTAGTGGAATATTGAGTGATTTTTTTTCCTCTTTTATCTTCAGAAGTTTCTTTAAAAAAATAATAGGCATATGAAATGCATAACATTTTTTAAATTTGGAACTGTGATTAGTAAGTAAACATTTGTTTACTGTCAAATCATTTAGCTATATCTTAATGACCTTTTAATATTTCATTATAAATATTCTTTTTAGTTACAAAAGAAAAATTCATTTTTGACTGGTATTAGAATCTTTATATTTTGTTTTCTGAATTTCAATTAATTTTGCTTTCTATCTCCCACCCCGATAATTTTAGATTTAATTCAAGACTGGTCTAGTGATAGTGCTCCAGACATTTTTTCATTTGTTCCATATACATGGAATTTTAAAATCATGTTTCATCAATTTGAAATGATTTGGGCTGCTAATCAACACAATTGGATTGACTGTTCCACTAAACAACAGGAAAATGGTAAGAACTTTTAAAGAATTAGGTTAAGCGTTCTGTTCATGAAGACATACCAACAAAGAAAATTGGTATTGATTTTGTGGTTTTAATAGATACTAGAATTGATCTTGTCCATTATCTTTTGAGACCGTCAGAGAACTATTTCAGAGTTTGTATTGGACTAAGCGTATTATCTTAAATTTAATTTGATTTGTGTGTATTTAAGGCAATTTTTATTTAAAACTTTATTGGAAATAAGAGTAAATTTTCTTTTTTTCCCTTTTTTTGGTAGTGTATCTGGCAGCCTGTGGGGAAACACTGAACATTGATTTCTCTTTGCCTTTTACGGACTTTGTTCCAGCTACATGTAATACCAAGTTCTCTTTAAGAGTATGTATAATTGAATGTGTTGTTTATTCCATAAGGTTTATTAGTAAGTTTGATTTCCCAAAGCTTATCTTTACCGTCCCCTGCCCATCTCATTGCCACCCTGAGGTATTTTAGCTTTCCTGTATTGTTTACTAACTTTAGTGTCTGTTACAGAATTGTTATTTCTTTTTTGCAGTTAACTGTAATATTCTGCCATTCCCCTAAGTTCGCCAACTTCCCCTAAGAAATTGGGCAATAAAAAAAAAATTTCCTGAGCTGATTATTTTTTTAGAGCTCATTTCTAAAAATCTATATATTCTCTTAAGAACCCCTTCTAACTCTAATGTTTACTCTGTCTATGAACTAGATTTTAGTTACCTATATTTCATTCCTAATTGTAACCACAATTTCAAGGAATAACCACAAATACCTTTCTTTTATCCAAAAGCCAGCTCTTATGAGTTCAAAACGTTGTGGAACACCTAATTTTAGATTATGTGCAATCAGTAGTAGTTGTTAGTATTGGTGGAGGTTACGGTAGTAAAAAATAGCAACAATAATAATAAGAGCAGCTAAGACCTATTAAACGTGTTCTATGTGTCAGACACTATTCCAAGTGCTTTGTGTGTAGTAACTCATTTAATTCTCAGATCAGCCCTCTTGAAGTAGTAGTTGTCATTATCTGCATTTATGGACTAGGACACTGAGGAGCCGAGCTCCTGTAACTTGTCGTGCAGCTAGTGAGTGGCTGAGTTGGAATTTGAACCCAGGCAATATAGATTAGGGCTCTGTTCTTTTAACCACTCTGCTATGCTGCCTGTTAAGAAACCAGGCATCATGACGAACAAAGAGGGGCTGGCCCATGGTCAAGTGGTTGAGTTTTGGTGCTCCGCTTCGGCGACCCAGGGTTTCTCGCCAGTTCGGATCCTGGGTGCGGACCTGGCACCGCTTGTGGGTCTGTGCTCGGGCAGCGTCCCACATGTCACAGCTTGAGGGACTCACAACTGAAATATACAGCTATGTGCTGAGGGGCTTTGGGGAGAAGAAGAAAAAATAAGAAAAAGTAAATCTTAAAAAAAACCCCAAAAAACAAAGATTAGGAGATAAGGAAAAAAGTGAAACTGAGTGAGGGTCCTTTGATAAACCTATTTGGAATTCTTAAAAGTCACTTGAGGAACCAAGACTTACTAGAATCGAAAGAGACAATTGTATTTTAAAAATTAATAAAAATGCACAACATATTCCACTTGAGCTCATATTAGATGATTTTTAATTTTTTTTCTGAGTTATATGTGAAATTGTGAATTCCCTTGGAAGATAATCTTTTTACTCTTTTGTGGAAGGAAACTATGCCTTTTACTTTCCTGATTTTTTTCGTTGACTTTCTAACTAGGATTGTTTTAGTCAATGTAAAATCTTATTCCAGTTATTTACCTGACCATTCAGGGTAAAATCTGTGACTTGAAATTTGTGTTTTTCTTTTGAATTTATTCTCATGATTACTATAGATAGGTTTGCCTGTAATAGTAACCTAACATATTTATGTACCTATTTTACTACTTTGGGTTATTATAAATTATTTTTTAGGGAGAAGATGTTGATCTTCATTTGTTTCTACCAGATTGCCACCCTAGTAAATATTCATTATTTATGCTGGTAAAGAATTGCCACCCAAATAAAATGACTCATGATACTGGTATTCCTGCTGAGTGTCAAAGTGGTCAGAAAACAGTTAAACCAAAATGGCGGAACATTACTCAAGAAAAGTGAGTGCATAAAATTCGTGATCTAAGTATTTTATGTTTATATGTGAAGAAATTATTCTTCTGATTCTTTCAAAGAATACCAGTAAAATTTGGTTATCTGTAACTGGTGTCTGTATGCAATTAAAGGAATAAGTACCTGACTAGAAACTTTGTTTTTTTACTCTTCGAAGGGCTGGTTGGGTTGAATGCTGGACTGTCCCAAGTGTCATGCTTACAATTGATTATACGTGGCATCCAATTTATCCACAAAAAGCAGATGAACAGCTAAAACAATCATGTAAGTGTTTTTATATCGTTTGTACTTTTGAAACTTTTGCTGTTATAATTGATAATCATCAAAGATAGAAAAAAAGTAAAAAATTTGGAAATGCATCCAATTTTTTGACATAAATCTTTTAAGAATTTTGGTATAATTACAGCTAACTTTCATTGAGCATTTAATATGTATCAAGTACTAGGCCAAGCTGTTTCCTGGCTTATATTATCTCATTTAATCTTTACAACAACTCTGTGAGAGAAATATTATTATTATTGTCATTGTGGAGTTGAGGAAATATGCTCAGAGAAACTAATTTTCTCAAGGTCTGCCAAGCTAGAAGCAGTAGAGTTGGCATATGAAACAAGGTCTGTGTGAGTCTATATTTAAAGTGCTTGATTTGTGAAATGTTAGTTTCTTTAATGCATTTTGACAACTCTCATATCATCATAGTTTCCCTGAAGCTTATATGCCTTATTATCAGGATCCAAAATGGAATTAGAGTCAAATGATATTTTCCTTGTTTTTCCAGTGAGTTAAGTTTTAAAGAATAGTTTTCATAATTTTCTTTTGTGTGGAGGTTGATAATATCACAGTGTTTTTGAATAGTTCTTTATGTGAAAATAAATTTGTAGTTTAATGCCCACGTATAGTTAAAGCCTAATTGTGAGCCAAGTTTATGTTGCAGGGACTCACTGAGAGTGTTACCTATGTTAACAGGAACTTTTCATTGATTCTTTGCCGTCTGATTTATGTATTTCTATACATATTTCAGTGAAGTTTATTCTTTATTTGCTTTCTTACTTATTAGTCTTTCAGGTTTGTTTTCATTATGTAGTATAGATATTATATCAGTGTTAATTGTTTTCATATTTGCAAAATAGAATTTTGTAGTGAATAGTCCTTGAAGAACTTCTAAGAGGTACTTTTCCCCCTCCCCCAAATGTTATATTTTTTCCTCTCAATTTCTTCCAGTGTCAGAAATGGAAGAAACGATGCTCTCGGTGTTAAGGCCATCCCAGAAAACATCAGACAGAGTTGTTTCTTCTCCCTCTGCTTCTTCACGCCCACCCATTGATCCCTCAGAACTTCCACCTGATAAACTTCATGTAGAAATGGAACTCTCCCCAGATTCTTGGATAACTCTCTATGGACCTCTATTAAATGCCTTTCTGTGTATAAAGGTATGATTTTTAAAAGAATTTATATTTAAACATAAGCAAAGCAGTTAATGTCTAATTGAAATTGAGACCATTTGAAATAGCCAGTTGGGTGTTTTGAACATGTTGAGTTTATATTATATATGTTGACTGGACTTGCGGTGCTAGACTCAATTACAAATGTATTTATTAAAAACAATGTACTTCTCAGTTCAGCATTTTTTTTTTTTGAGCATTAGTATGTTCTAGGAATTGTGCTATTTGCTAGAGATGGAAATGATATAGCATCTGTTCTCAACAAGATAAGAGGGGTATAGCAGGATAGACATATATTTGGACAAATTTTAACATGTTGTAATTAATGCAGCAATAGAAATCCAAGAGAACCTTGTTATCTGAGGATAATCGTTACCAGGAAAAGTCTGCTTCGAGTGAGTCCATTAAAACCAAACAACTTTATTTCATGGTGAATATTAAGCAAAGATTTGTTTGGAGCTCTGTCTTAAAAAATGAAGCAAATATATGAAAATGAGTTTATTTCAGAGTATGACAAATTTAGTTTTTGAAGAAATATGTGCTACTTCTTTGAACAAAGACTGAATTAAGTGTTGATTCACTTTGGTATAATTCTTCCACTGAAATTTCATGATTACATAGTATGATAGCACTTTAAGGTTGATGTCTATAGCATGATTATGAAGAGATGCTATTTTAAGAAAAATATTTGAGCACCTTGTCAGTTTTCTAGACATCACTCTTATTCTTTTGATATTCAAATCATACTTTTAAAAAGTTCCCAGCAAGTCATCAATAATTCTTGCTTGATTTACCCTTCTTTATAGGTAACTGCTCTAAGGCTTGAAGATCCTCACTTATCACTGATGGCTCTACTTGTGATTTGAGCAGTTATCCAACATCACTCTTAGCAACTTCACAAAAATTTTGCATTTTTCTGGGATTTTGCAAATTCACTTGCTTTAGATTTTCATGGTACTGTCGGATGTTTACTACATTTGATAATCAAAGAGAGACTAATTGTCCAGAATTACCAATCATGAGCAGGAGCGTTACTTGTGGGATGGATGTTTGTATGAGTCTAATCTTATCAGTATTATTTGCTTCCTTTTGCAGTTTCACGACTGCGGAGGTTTGGATATTGAATGCTTAGCTAAAAAGGAATCCCATAATGTACGGGAACAGGAGTAATTTATTCTGAAAAGGATCTAGGATGATCAGGGTTGGTCAGGGATAGACAAGCAAGGTTTGTTAGCAAAGGCTCTCTGGAAGAAGTGCTAACTGAATAAGTTTTGAAGATAGATAAAATCTCAATATTTGAATTACTGTATTATATTTACTAAAAACTACCATAAAGCATCAGGTGATGTAATTTAAGATAAAAGATGCAAGGCAAAATGTATTAAATACTTTTGGAAACCTACAGTTTCTGTTTGGTTTTACCTTTTCTTCCCCTGGGGTTTTAGGAGAGATTGCTGAAAGAGTGATTCTTCAGATTCAAAGGGGGGCACACACACACACACGCACACACATCTTTTTCTTTCTTGTAACCATTGTTTGACCTAAAATATTCTTCAAATTTTTCTCCCAATACCTTATTTTCTTAGGATTCCATGTGAATAACTAAAGAATCTAAAATGCAATTTCAAACTTGAGTCTTCCTGAAGAGGCTGAATTATACTTTAATTTAAATATAAGCAATGATTTAGTTAGCAGCTAAAGCTAGTTATGTTGATATAATATCAGTTTTGAATACTACCAGAGAGGTATAACTCTGGCTTTTGCATTACCATATGTACATCAGACCTCAATTTTTTTTATTTAAAAAAGTCCACACTCATCAAAAATAAGAGGACTATAACAAAGAAGAATACAGAGGAAGAAGTATGTGGCTTTATTTTAGACTTCATTATAATTTCAGAGATATAACCTCTGATGGTAGTTTATTATGTTTTAATGCAGACTTTTCTGTGCATTAAAGATTTTATAACAAGTTTTTAATAGTGTCAAAGTTTGTTGTGCTAAAGATTGTATTAGTATTTGCATTCATCAAATTAATTCAGGACTTGTATGAAGTGTCTACAAAAACAAATTTAAAATTTTTAAGTTTTGAGATATTTTATAAACTATGTATCCAAAACATGACAGCCAAAAAATTTTTCTAGCCTAGTGAACTCTATTCTTCCTTTTATTAGGACTATATGTAACTCTTTAAGTTTCTTTCTTTTTCCCTACCCAGAAAGCTTAGTGTCGTGCTGACATGGAGATGTTATTTTGAATATCTCTGTCTTTCCATTACCTTTTTTTCCCCCATTTGTGTTAATAATTTATGTTCTACTCAGTGTCAGTATTAGAACTTGAAAACTTTTTGGAAGTTAGGTATGAGATATGTATAATGTATGTATGTATATGTAAAAGAAAACTGTGAAAACTCATGTAACTTGAGATTGTATTTGTTTTAGTTATCAAAAGTAAACAACAAGAAATTCTAAAAGATACACTAGAAAAAAAAAAGAATCGCTCTGTATTTGTTTGACTGTAAAACTGACCTCCAAAATCCATAAAAGAAACTAGGCCTGGCATTATCATTATAAAGAATTCTAGGAAGAGTATATACTAAACATGCGTTAAAATTTATGAGGATGTTTTATGGAAATGAGAGGTCTTCTGAAAGTGTAGACAACATAGCAACTCTCAAGTGTCAGTGCAAAGTCGTTTCAGTCATACTGGAAAAGCTTCATGTCATTTCTTATGTTGTGGATACAAGGTTGAATAACAGTACCACTTATATTACTTTTCTGAACTGACTTCTTTTAGTCTCATTACGTTTTTTCTTAATGGAAGAAGAGAAATCTGAATCTAAATAGTGATAGCATGTCAGTGGTGGCAAATAGTAACTATGGATTAAGGGTATATATGGCAAGTATGTTTTCCTTATTACAAAAATAGTGTTAGTGGCCCTGAACAGAAGCCTGGTATCAAGTTTCCATTAAAAAAATTTAATATTGGAAACAGAATACTGGTAGGGTTTTTTTCCCTGCATCTCTGATTTTATTAGCCTTCTTTTAACTATTGTTGATGATTCTTCTTTTTTCTTTTTTGAGAAATGAGTATCGTTAGGTAAGTATGAATTTTTAGCTAGGAAAAAAATGGCTGTCTCCTGTTACTTGAAGTAGGTTACTTGACACTTAATACACTATCTCTAAGAAAATAAAATTACAGAGGACTCTTAAGAAAATTGAAACTGTAGCTTATTTTAGCGTTTTAAAATCATACAGGCTAGGATATATGACAAAAGAATACATTTTCCCAGTTCTGTAAGCCAATCGGTAATTCTTTCCATGAATCCTTAAGAAATTAACCCTTCCAGATGGAATTCACATTTAACAAACCCCACAAAACTTAAATAAGACATCCAACAGTAAACATTTAACTGAGACTAACTTTTTCAAGGAGTTATAATTTTAGAAGTATATTTTGTTGATAATATTCAAGAGCTGCAAATGTGTTGTCACTAAAGACTCCTAGCATTTTGTAACTCTGAAAACAGTCATTGACACATTTGGTGAAAATGTTCCCTAAAGAATTTGATATGAGTTATTTCTGTTTCAGATAATTAAGTGGAGATTGGTTTAGAAGCAAGTTGGACATTAGACCCAAGAGAATCTTTTTCTTTTAATTGTAGTAATCTTCAGGAATCTCTTTGTTTTTTTTTTTTAAGATTAAAAATTGTAAGAGACTGTAAGTGACTACAAGGGAATATTTTAAAAATAAGAGATTTACATGGTAGGATTATTAAAAATTAGCTAAAATAAGTATATCTTATTTCTGTTGGTTTGTCGGTAACTTAGTATGTTGAATGCTAATAAACATGAATGGTATACGTTGACTCCTTAAATCAGTTGTGTGGAGAGAGGGTGGGGCAGAGATGACTGGGTCTGGAGCCTATTTGCAGA
Source organism: Equus quagga (assembly GCF_021613505.1). Taxonomy (NCBI): domain Eukaryota; kingdom Metazoa; phylum Chordata; class Mammalia; order Perissodactyla; family Equidae; genus Equus; species Equus quagga. The sequence continues at coordinate 14,970,885 of NC_060269.1, forward strand.
TAAAATCACCGAAGGAACTTTGTCACTTTCCGCCTGCCTCTGGATTCCATATTTACTGTAAATCTACTGAACCTGTCTCCAGGACTAGATGACGGCATGTATGTTTTAAAAAGACTTCTCAAATAATCTAAGGGAGAACTGCTGCTCCGAATACCTCTAGGGTTTTAATGTTGATTGAAATTTTTCAGACATTTATTTTTAGTTTTAAAAATTTAATGTTGGAATTTAGGATAAAACTAATGCTTATTTACTTTTATTTTTGTGCTTGAATTTGTCCATACCTCAGAGTTATATATGCACTTTTATCAAGATTTCAAGTGGCTGACCCAATGGTATAGTGGTTGGGTTTGTACACCCTGCTTTGGTAGCCTGGGTTTGCAGGTTTGGATCCCAGACACAGACCTACACACCGCTTGTCAAGCCATGCTGTGGCAGTGTCCTGCATACAAAATAGAGGAAGATGGGCACAGATGTCAGCTCAGGGACAATCTTCCTCAAGCGAAATAGGAGGATTGGCAACAGATGTTAGCTCAGGACAGATCTTCCTCACTCCCACCAAAAAAATAAAACCACCCCACAAAAATAAATAAATAAATAAAGGAAATGCTTTAAAAAAAGAGAGAGATTTCAAGAAGGTTCTAAGTCGGCCCTGTATTAGTTAGAGGCACATAACAATAGAGAATAAAGGAAAAAGCACCAGTTCAGTGAGTGAGTAGATTTGAGATTTTAATATTAGTCCTGCCACTAATTAACTTTAAGCTTTTTAACCTTAAGCCCTTCAACATCCTTTCCTATGAAAAGATATTCATTGACCTGATGTCCAGAACCCTAGCCAGAAAATAAATGTCAATAACCAAAGTGCAGAATTTACAAAAATACGAACTTGGTTCTAATATTGAACAAATATAATTAACAGTGTTAACTGGAATATTTTAAGAACTTTTGATTACTACTGGCAGATCATATAGGCAAAATTTAAATTCAGAATTAATGGGAAGGAAAAAGAATTTTAATTAAAAATAAATTTAAATTCTGATGCAAAAACTCCCAGAATAGTAATAGTTGAAACACTTCTGAAATTCTGATGCATAAGAGCAAGATGAACTGTGTGAAATGTGTTTATAACACGTTTTTGTCATCACTAACCAAAATTGGACATTTGTATTGAAGCTATTAAAATATTCCCGATAAATATCGCAACTGGGACATATAAATTGTAGTGTTTAGCTAATTGGATTTAGCCAGATGGATTTTCAGTGAATTGTTCTTCTTCTCCCAAAGGATGTCTCTGGGTTTTATTGCCTCAGAACTCTGAGAAGCACAGATTGAAAACCATTGAACCTTACAGAGCTTAAAAGGTTTCTTCTGGTACCGAAATTGAAGTTTTTGCTGTAATTGGAGGTGGCGTTGTCATGAAGCTTTACTATAAACTTCTGTAACTTTTTGTTTTGGTTTTTTTTTTGCTATTTATTTGCTAAGCAGCCAAGTAAGTGTAAGTTTTTAGTATGTATATCTTTTTCTCATTTTAAGGAAATAGACTTGATGCTTTTGATTAAATAAGATAGGTTAGGGAGATAGTTTACAAATTTCGGGCTCTAAGGTGAGAAGTTATTTTTACATATCTCTTTTGATAGCAGTTTTTTCTTAACATTCATAGGAAAACTACTTTGGGGAAGATGACATGTATATGGATTTTGAAGAGGTTATTTCAAGCCCTGTTCTGTCACTGTCAACATCATCCAGCTCTGGGTGGACTGCTGTTGGAATGGAAAATGACAGAAAGGAAAATGAAAGTTCAGCCAAGTCAATTCATCCGCTTACCTTGCGTCCTTGGGATATTACTGTACTTGTTAATTTGTACAAAGTTCACGGGCGTCTTCCTGTTGTAAGTGTTTGCATATTAAAATAGTCTGAAGTGTATTATGGAATTCACCCAGCATAGGAAACTAAATATGTGTCTGCGCGCATGCACACACATCCACACACTCTCTCTTACAAAAAATTCAGATTCAGAAACTTCTAAATATATCCTTTTATCTTTATAAGCTAGTTTATTATTTTCTTCATACTGTAATTACTTGATCATTGATTACTTTCTGTTTTACTTTAGCTCCCTCTTTGCTGTTCTGCGTAACTTTAGAACATTTTGTCATGGCATTGAGTTGAATAGTTTATAGTTAGCCTGATGGATATTCTAGGACTTAACATTTTCTTAGCCTTTATCTCAAACTCCAGATCAGTTTGGGCCCTTGTGTTGGACCCATTACAAAATCAAGATTCAGGCCTGATCCTCAATGTTGAATTGTGTCAGAGGTTTGGATTCAGCACAGAATCCTGGCTCACTCTAAGGATGGCCCTTGGGCCTGTTGAAGCTGACTTGGAATGAGATGATATTGTCCGTGGAACCCAGGGCCATTGGAGCCAGGCCAGACAGGCAGTGGGTGGCCCTAGAGCTTTGTGCTGCATGCTGGCTCCATGTCATGTGCCTAGGGTTACACAGCCGAGAAGTTACCTCTGGTGCTTAGTGAACCTAATGTCTTTACTGAGGTAGGGAATAGTGGTTTTTGTCAGCACTGTTTCTTCTTTTTAAAAGCCAAAATCTCTCAGTTAGATAAATGTAATTTTTATTTTTCCATACATCCTTGGTCTTTGTTTTTTTATATCTTGATTATGGTATTTTGTTTGACTTTAGCATGGAACTACTGATGGTCCTGAGTGCCCTACAGCTTTCTTGGAAAGACTGTGTTTTGAAATGAAAAAAGGATTTAGGGAGACCATGCTGCAACTCGTCCTCTCGCCCCTGAATGTGTTTGTCAGTGATAACTATCAGGTAATGTGAAAGTGAGTTATGGTGGAGACTTAGAGATTTTTTATTATTCTTTATGGGGTCAAACAACATGTTAGCTTTTGTGCATGCAATATAAAGCTCTTTAAATTAGAGACTTTTAATTTAACTACATTATGAAGTAGGTGTGTGATATACATATGAATTTTTCAAGAATCTGTTTTCTTCTGTTCCCTACTTATATAATCTCAATTATATTTTGTATCTGTTTTTAGAAATGGAAAGAAATACTTTATAACTTCCTCATATTTATGGAAGAGAAAAATCCATAAAATGTTAGTTTCAACTTAGATTGAAATCACAACCTAAGAATTAGTATTAACCAGTACCATAATCTTCAAAACATGCATAGCTACATGATCAGTGATTTATTCATCTAACTTACTTACAAGAGACTTTATCAGTGCCTTCAAGAATTAGCGCTGGCTCTGTTTTGGAAGAGAACCAATGATATTCATCAAATGGAAATAACTTACATTCCTGGGTAGATTATCACTTTATTATTATTTTTTAATGCCAAATGTCTTCTCTTGGCACCTACCACTGCTTTAGGGCCCTTTCCCTACTTTTAGTCAAGTTGTTTACTTTAGAAATATAAATGGATTTTAATATAAGGCAAAGTAAAATAATAAACAGGGGAGGGAATCTCACATCCCAAAATCATACTGTGGATTCTATGTAGTAACTGATTATCTTATTTAACATAACATAGCCCCTTTTCATTCTTTTGCCTTAACTGACTGTATTTTTCTACATAGATTAATTTTTTCAAATTTAGTCGTGTGCTGCATAATGATGTTTCAGTCAATGATGGACTACCTATGTGACAGTAGTGACGTAAGATTAGTACCGTATCTAGGTGTGTAGTAGGATGTCCTATTTAGGTTGGTGTAAGTACACTCTGCGATGTTTGCACAAGGATGAAAACAGTAACAACGCATTTCTGAGGAGGTAGCCACGTCGTTAAGTGACACTTGATTGTATATGTATTTGACGTAGGTGAGATCATAGTACCTGAAACTTAACGCTTAATATTTTGTTTTTGCCACAGAATGTGTTTCTCTTTTTAAACTTTTATTTCAAAATAATTATAGATTCACAGGAAGTTGCAGAGAGTACAGAGAGGTCTTGTGTACCCTTCACCTAGTTTTCTGTGTGTTGATCTTTTACGTGATTATAGTGCAGTATCAAAACCAGGAAGTTGACACTGGTACAACGTGCCATAATTCTGTGTCATTTTATCACATGTAGATTCATGTAACTGCCACTGAAATCAAGATACAACACTGTTCCGTCATTACAAAGATCTTGCATAGCACTTTTATTTTAACTTGCCACAGAAACCTTAAAAATAACTCATGTCCTCCTCTCCCTAAGTTGTAGGTCATTAGAATTGGTTGTTTTTTAATTCTGGGAGGCCACTGTGTGGAAAGGAAGCCCATCTCCTTTTTTCAATCTGTTGAGGAAATTAATAAAGGTAAAAGGGAAATATCTTCTTATGGCTGAGTTCTGAGAATCTTGGATGAGTATCTCTGGTTTCTTATGAGTACCTGGTGACCCTTTAACTTTTATTTTAATCATTGCATTCTCAAAAGACTTTACCAGATACAAAAAATATTTTGTTGAGCTCATTATGAGAGTTCACATTAACCCTGATTACTTGTACAGAGACTGAAGTCTAGAGTATGATTTATTTGGTGATTAGAAAAGGAGTTCATGGGGTGAAGATAGCAAGGCGATAGTTAGAAGTACTGGTGATACTTTGTTTCCTAGGTGGTTAGCACTTCATAATTCACCCCAAAGACAGGATGCTCTCTATATATTCTCTTGGAATTAGATTACCTACGTAACTTGCTTACGTTTTATATTGCTGGCGTGACTATTCCTAAGAAATCTTTTCTTCCTTTATCCTATCTGCTATTCCTTCACAGTGGGAGGCTTCACACTGTGACTATATCTCAGGATCAGTCCTGGGTCACTTACCTGTAGCTGCTCATTCTTGGTAACATTAGTCTTAACGCAGGACCTCAAGGTTAATGAGCTAAGGTGATGATGGATGGCTTATTGTGTCCAACTTATGAAGCCACACGTTTTATTTTATGATCGTCTTATGATGTGTGTTAGTTTCCTAGGGCTGCCATAGCAAAGAACCCCACACTGAGTGGCTTAAACCAATAGAAATTTATTCTCCCAGTTCTGGGGCCTAGAAGTCTGAAATCAAGGTGTTAGCAGGGCCATGCTCTCTCTGAAGGCTGTAGGAGAGGATCCTTCTTTGCCTCTTCCTAGCTTTTGTGGTTGCCAGCAATCCTTGGACTTCCTTGTCTTGTAGATGCATCACTCAAATCTCTGCCTCTGTCTTCACATGGCATTTTCTACTTGTGTCTGTGTGTCCCAGTTTTCCTCTTACAAGGACACCAGTCATGGGATTAGGGTCCACCCTAATCCAGTGTAACCTCATTATAACTTGATTGCATCTGCCAAGACCCTATTTCCAAATAAGATCGTAGTCACAAGGTACCCGAGCTTAGGACTTGAACATATCTTTTTAGGATACTCTTCAACCCACAATATAATGCAAGCTATGATAAAATTCAGAGTATGAGCTTTATTGGTGTATGGGGTAGGTTATAGCTTTAGGACAATCCAAGATCTGCGTGTATTTTTTTTTTTTGAGGAAGGTTAGCCCTGAGCTAACTACTGCCAATCCTCCTCTTTTTGCTGAGGAAGACTGACCCTGAGCTAACATCCGTGCCCATCTTCCTCTACTTTATACTTGGGACGCCTACTACAGCATGGCTTTTGCCAAGTGGTTCCATATCCACACCCGGGATCCGATCTGGAGAACCCCAGGCCTCCAAGAAGCAGAATGTGCAAACTTAACCACTGCACCCCTGGGCCAGCCCCTACATGCATTTTTGATTTCAAAAAAGCCTCAACAATTTTATACTAAGAATTATGGAATCTCAGTGCAAGAAGAGATCTTTGTTGACCATCCTCTCCAACTCCCTCAGATAAAATATAAGATAGATAAGCTTAGATAAGATAAAATAAAAACTGTATCAGAAGAGCTTCTGGAGCTGTTATAAAGTCACAATTTGAAATTTCCTTTTAAGAATTCCTTATGACTTAGATTTAGCTCTTATCCGTAAAAATTTCTTTTTTGAGAAGGCATTTCCCAAAATGTATTGAAACAAGGAACGCTAGCCCTGTAAGATGGGCTGCGCACCCACGCTAAAAACACTACCATAGTAAAATTAGGTTGGGAAGTATCTGTGAACTGTCTCAGTGTATATTAATATATTGAAGTCTTTGAGAAGACTTGCTGTGAAGAAAGCTATATAGTTTCCTAGTCAGCAGTATCTACCTTTTGTAATCACTCTGTTAGGTGTATTGGGATACATAATGAGCAAGACAGAAATGGTCTTTACCCTAATAAATGGTGGAGAAGATAAATATTTGAGGGAGTTAAAATTAAGATAAATAATTTCAAGTGTGAAAAGTGCTCAAGAAGAGGTGTGAGGTGCTTTGATGGCATGTAGTGATCTTGAGAGAAGAACATGATAATATTTGCCTTTTTAAAAGATCTCTGTGGTCATTTTGTAGAGTATGGAGCAGAAAGATGTAAAAATGAATGCTGGGGGCCTTGCCCCATGGCCGAGTGGTTAAAGTTTTTCACTCTCTGCTTTCATTCTTGGCCCAGGTTCATGGGTTCAGATCCTGGGTGCAGACCTACGCCACTCACCAACCACGCTGTGGAGTTGTCCCACTTCCAAAAAAAAATAGAGGAAGATTGGCACAAATGTTAGCTCAGGGCTGATCTTCCTCAAGCAAAAAACAAAGAAAAAAGAGGAGGGTTGGCAATGGATGTTAACTCAGGGCAAATCTTCCTTAGCAAAAAAAAAAAAAGTGAATGTTGGGAGGCTTTGCAAAGATCCTGGCAAGAAGTCAGATTATTTGAATCAGGATGATAGCAGTGAAGATAAAGAAGGTCAATGCATTTGTGAGAGATGGGAGGGTAGATTCTACAGAAATTGGTGATTAATTGGGTAGGGCATTGCCAAACATTTGATTCTGTATTCTGGGGAAACTAGTGTTCCATGGAATACCCTGTTTTAGGACATATCCTTGAGCTTTCTGAATAAGTCTTAGAAATTTTCTCTGTGAAATATTTCATGCTTTTCAGTAGTGAGTATAAAATTATTCCCTGTAAGATAAATCTATCCTTTTTATATTTACATAGTTCTCAAAATCTGTATGGAAGATGGCTGCTTTTTTTTTTAACCTAGTTCTTCATTTTGTGGTCTTAATGTTCTTTGTTATTCTCTAATATTTTCGTCTTTTTAATATTTTGATCTCACATTCCTGCCTTCCTATAAAAGATTGGCCTGTTACATTCACTGTCGGTCCGAGCACTAGTTTCTTTTTATTCATCACGGCAGTGACCAATCAGAGATCTGCCTTCTTTTCAGGACTTCGCTGTCTTGCTTTGCAGTTGGGCTCTCGTGGATATTGTCAGTAAAGAAGCTTAACTCAGACTACTTTTATGGGTACAAGGTTGTGTTAGGAGCTTGTGAATCCTGAAGTCTTATTTTCCCGATAACATGTTTTTACTGTTTGTCTCTGGGGAAAAAAAGCAACCAGAAAGTATAACATGATTTTCTTGTACTTCTTACAGTCCTTTTCTTACTGTTTTCAGCAGCGACCCCCAGTGGATGAAGTACTCAGAGAAGGGCACATCAATTTGTCAGGTCTCCAGCTGAGAGCACACGCTATGTTCTCAGCAGAAGGTCTTCCTTTGGGAAGTGATTCCTTAGAGTATGCATGGCTGATTGATGTGCAGGCTGGAAGCCTTACAGCAAAGGTCACGGCACCACAGGTATGACTCTCAGAGCACTGTCTCCTGAATGACTCTCTTTTTCTTTTACTCACTCACCTCCCCAAGACGAAGTTGTCTGCCTGGTGAATGTTCATTGCATTTGCTTTTGGATAGAAGTCATTCAGAATTTTCTTAGCAATAGACAAGTCAGAGACAGGTTTCACTTTTCTGAGCCACACAGAGTTGACGGTGTATTGTTTTATAGTTCTCCATAATACCTTCAAGAATTCAAGACTTTCTTTCTGAAAAACACAGGATGAGAACTGTTCTGGAAATCACATTATATATTATTAAAATTATATTAGTTGACTGCACTGTTGGAACAGTGTTCTTTTCCAAGAATAGAATAATTTTCCAAGACCTTTGCTTTCTTATATATTTTTAAAGTAGGATTTGAAAATAACATTTATGATGTTATGGATTAGGTAGCATCGTTCTTTACTTGTCATGTCCGAAAGCAAGACATCATCATTGTACCTGCTGTTAGTGATATAGATACTGGTTTAAAAAAAATAAAAACAAATTTACTGGTAAGTTAACCTGGTCTAGAGTGCTAGTTGTGATCCTTTGGGATAAATTCCCCCCCAACCCCAATCCTACTTAGTCTTTAGAAGACTCAGAGGCCTCAAAGATTATTTACTTCTGGAAATGAACCATTGAAATTTAGTTGAATAGCCATATTACTGTAACATTTCACCTATTGAGCCACATATTTATGATAATATGCATGCTTATCTTGGCATTTCAAAAGGCTGGAATTGGTAGAAATGCACATGCTCAATTTTGATAGAAAGTAACAGAATGGGTATGAAACATATAATTTAGAGGTAGGTAGTAGCAACAAGAAGGTGAATAAAGAATCTAGGTACCTTGTATATCTGAAAGAAGTTGTCGGAAGGCAGCAAAAATTAAGATTCTAGAAATAGTAGGAAAATGAATGGAACTGAAAAGGGATATTTTATATAACAATGGATGAAAAGAAATATATAACGGAGTGTATAAAAATAGATCAAAAGAAATATTCAGTGCTCACTGACCTCATAACTATGCTCTCCTTATTGTCTGCCATTTCTTGCTTTTAAATAGATAAGTAAAAACTGAAGCATATTCCTTTAAGGATTGCTAGAATCTCATATGTTTATAAGGTGTACTTATTAGGAGATGAAACATTTCTGTTTCTTCACTAGAGTCTTGGCATCACTGTTTCCTGTGAGATTCCTGAATCCATAGGTGCTTTTAATGTTTATTCCATGCTTTGTGTGTTTTAAAAGTGAAATTCATGTTTTCCAAAAGTTTAAATTATGTGCTTATTTGAGGGGATGATATCATGTATACCTGTGTCTCAGTGTGTTTATTGTTAACTTCAAGCAATTATAAAATTAAGGTTTTTTAAACTCGAGATTTGATGAAGAATTGATATATGTTTACTTAAGCTACTATTTATACAACAAAAGTGCTTTAATCTTCAAAATAACTGACTTTCCAAGATTGTAGCAGAATATGATAATTAGATACTACAAATTTCACATCAAAGCTTGGTTTATTATTAGGTAGAGAATTTTAGGTGCTTTTCTATGCAGAGAATTCCAGTTAGTCTTATGAGGAGAAAGATAAAACCTTTAAGAAAAATTCTTTCTTTAGAAGTTGCTGAAGTTGAACTTTTCAATTGAAATGAATTTTCCTTTGGCGATACTTTTCATTCAGAAATGAAAAGTAATAGCTTATAAATGATGTCAAGGTAGAAAAATCACGTTTTGGGCTAAAAAGCACATCATATAACAGCAGGTATAAGACAGAGTTTGGGCTCTTTCAAGCTCTCTTAGTATTCTTGATAAGCTTTTGAACTCTGAACACTTGTTGAGAATGCTAACAATGTTGTCACTCGGTCACTGCTTGTTTGTAGCTGGCTTGTCTCTTGGAGTGGGGGCAGACATTTGTTTTTCATGTGGTATGTCGGGAGTATGAACTGGAAAGACCAAAATCAGTACTAATATGTCAGCATGGAATTGATCGTCGGTTCTGTGAATCCAAGGTATGTTGAGAAATATGTTAGCAGTATTATGGACATTTATGGATTTTTTAAAATGAAAGATTGGCATATCAGCTTTAAATCAAATGCACATAGCCATCAAGTAAACACTATAGTTCAGTTTTTTCAATTAATAAAATTATTTTGCAGGTTCTTAGCCAGTTGTAATTAGTTGTAAGTATCTAAAATATGAGGTAATTATTAAAACATACATCACAAATAAATGGAGATACTATAAAAGTTTTATCTGTTCCATTTTACTGTTAGCACTCATATCTTATTGCAGTACTGCACTAACTCTTTGGGATATGGTTGTATATTTATGTGGAAGATTTAGAAATTGAAGCAAGAAGGAGGTTAAATTCCTTATGTGACATTGTTTGCAGCCCCCTCTGGAACATACCTGTTCTCCTAATGTGATTAGCAGTGTTGGGCCTTTGCCAAGCTTCCGGAATCCCATTTTTATGCTCTTCCCACAACATTGCCCTACCTTGACTAAGGGTCATTTCAGTACCCTTAAAAAGTAAAAAGGGTTGTAAAAAGTAGGTGATAATCCCTAAATCCATGGGCAGTGGCAGTGAAATGCAGAGTTTTATTTTGCGGTGAATACTGTTTCTTATGAATTTGAGGGTGGGGAGCATTTTTTTTCAGGGAGAGTTTGCTCATTTCAGAAAATCTGGAAAACATGGTAGTTTGAAAAAAGAAAAATAACTTACCCTACTTCTACAACACAGAGATAACCATTGTTAACAGTTTAGTTTTTCTTCCTAGTATATGCCTTTCTTTTTCTTTTCTTTTGCTATACAAACTATATTTATTTGCTATTGTAGTACTGTATATGAACGTATATGTATGTACTATGAAATGAAAGTAATTCATCCTGCTTTTAATTTTATGTCCAAAAAAATCTGTAACCCTTGCTTATTTACCAACAATAAAGGAGACAGTATAATTGGTAATAAAATTGTTTTTTCTTGTTATAAATGCATTGCCAGAATCCAGGGAATTAGTTCCTTAGTCGTATGTCAGCCAGTTTGTTTCTTTTGAATGATTCATGCATGCTTGTAGGCATCTCCTATCCTTTTTTTTAGACTCAAAGCTTTTATATTGCATTAAAGTTTTTTTATATACAATAAATCCACCCTTTTAAAAAAGTAATACAGTTTGAGTTTTGACAACTGTTATAGAAACCAGTGTAACCATTACCACCAGCGAAGATCTAGAACATTTCTATCACCTGAGAAAAGTCCTTTGTGTCCCTTTGTGGTCAGCCACTATTCCATGCAACCACTGGTATGGTTTCTATCATTTTAGATTAGGTTTCTTTAAGTCTGTTTTTTGTGGAGGAAATATATTAGTATAGAGCACTAATTATGATGCAGGACATCAGCATCCTAGTCCTGTCTCTGCCACTCATGAGCAGTGACATGCTACTGGGCCAGTCATTTACTCAGGGCTACCATTTCCCCAAGAAGTTCATTGAAGTAGGTGTTGTGTATGTTTTCTTGCAACCTAAATATGGCCAAATCTATGTTTTAGGGATAAAACAAAATTAAATTTGTGTGGATTGTCCTAGATATCATCATAAAATTCACAGTTGATATATTTGTGGGTTTATATATATGTGTGATATATTTATGTAAAAACTAATACATGTGTGTATGTGTATGGAATATGGAGTACTCATAAGAAAATCTTACAACTTTAAACTCCTGTATGGTTCTTATAAACCTATGACATTGTTTACTTATCAGCTTTCTTTGACTATTCTTTCTGAGTTTCAATAACAAGTTATATATATATATTCTGTCAATTTAGACTTGCTACTTTTCCCTTTGAATGCAAATGGTTTGTGGTTACTAATAATTAGTTTTCTAATTGGTAAAGACTTCATTTGCTGATGATTTCCTTTATCATCATAAGAAGTGAAATGTAACTGACTGATTTTTTAAAATATGCATATAACCAGAATTTTGTTTGTTAGCTCAAATAAGGAGATTTAAGCATCAAAATAATGACTTGATGGTGAAAATTACATGTTCAATGCTTTTCTTTTTTAGTTGAGTTGTATTCCTGGGCCTTGTCCAACTTCAGATGATTTGAAATATACTATGACTCGTTTAGCAGTTGATGGAGCTGATGTTTATATTGTGGAGCATGGCTGCGCTACAAATGTAAAGGTACACGTTTATCTGTTTCTTGGCCAATGTAGTTCTTTTTCTGTTTTACCAAACCAAACCTCAATTTCTTGAAATACAATGCACATGTATAATTTGCCATCTCACAGAATACTACAAAATTCTAGGATATAGCTTTCTATTTTTTACTCCTCCATATTCTCTCCCAGTGTTATTTTTTTAAGCACACTTTCTGTACTTTCCTACTCTAACTGAATTATTATAACATTGTTTTATGGCAGGGATATAAACTAGTAGGTTGCTTTTATGGCGGGGATGTAAGTTGGTAATGCTTTTAAAAGATTTGGTTTTGAATGCCTTTTATACATTTTGTATGTTTTATGCATACATTTTGAGTGTTTTATACATTTACATTTCCTGCCTGGCTCCTGAAACATTAGGTTGCCACCTCTGCTTTCTGGGTTACTGTTTAAAATCAGTCTTGTTAGGCTTCTGTGATTTCATTATTTACTACCCTTCCAACTTTTCTTTCCTCCTCCTCTTGTTTTCCTTTGGACTCATGTTCTCTTCCTTTTATCCTTTTTGTTTTTGTTGTTGACAGTCTGTTTTTGTTTTGTTGCATTTATCTTTCTATTTCCCTTTCCCCTTTTTTCTTTTTCCTTTCTTCTGTCTATATTTCTTGCAATTTTGAGTAATTACCTATTCTGAAGTTTATGCTAAGTTGGTTAAAAATATGGAAACTACAGTTTTGTTTCATTTTCTTCATTCAACTTTAGATGGGTGCAATTCGGATTGCAAACTGTAATCTCCACAATCAGTCGGTTGGGGAAGGAATTAGTGCTGCAATTCAAGATTTTCAAGTGAGACAGTACATTGAACAGTTAAATAATTCCAGAGTGGGACTTCAGCCTGCAGTGCTCCGGAGGGCCTATTGGCTTGAAGCTGGGTCAGCCAACTTAGGACTTATTACTGTTGATATTGCATTAGCTGCTGATCATCATTCTAAACATGAGGCACAAAGACATTTCTTAGAAACTCATGATGCCAGAACTAAGAGGTAAGCGAAATTTAAGAATAGTAATAGTCTCAAGTTCAGATGAAAATTACTAGATTATTGTGGAGGAAATTCTACTCTTTGGAATGGAATAAGAACCTTTTAAATAAAGACCTAATATGATTGTGCTTGGTGCACCTCAATGACTATATCAGGGCCTGTTAGTTAAGTAAATACATTGTATATCTCATCTCTGGTGATGATGTGGTTGCTAGAAATAATGTTATTTTTTGATGGGTTTCTAAGCCCATACTATGTATGTCAACAGTGAAACAAGTTTAAATTGCTGGTCCCAAATAACATAAGGCACCACCCCCCTTCTCTCTCACCATAGCCCTCCACTTCCAATTCATCATGCCTAGAAACCACCATTGCTATCACTGTGCACTCTGCAAAACTCCTTTTGTAGGCCTTCACAACTGTAGGGAAGACTAAGACTACTTAGACCTATTTTCATTGGTCCTTAAGAAATGATTATATCTGCCTTTTAAAAAGTTGCCAGAGCCTCTTACTGAATTTTTTCTGTTTAAAATGACAGTATGGCATTTTCCATCTCCATCTTCCCCATTATAAAGTTAATACAAGCCTTTTTTAAAAATAGAAAAGACTAGGGGCTGGCCCGGTGGCACAGCGGCTAAGTGCGCACGTTCCGCTTCTGCGGCCAGGGGTTCGCCAGTTGGCATCCTGGGTGCAGACATGGCACCACTTGATGCGCCATGCTGTGGTAGGCATCCCACATATAAAGCAGAGGAAGATGATGGGTGTGGATGTTAGTTCAGGGCCAGTCTTCCTCAGCAAAAAGAGGATTGGCAGCAGTTAGCTCAGGGCTAATCTTTCTAAAAAAAAAATAGAGAAGGCTATTAAGAAATAAAGGAAATAATTATCATGATCCTACAACATTGAATTCGTAGTATTTCTTTCCAGTATTTCTAATGTATTTTTCTTATACTTGAAATCATCCCAATTTATATTTTAATTCTGTTTTTGTATTAAACTTACATCCTAAGCGTCTGCCCACATGATCAAAAATTTTATCAAGTTCCTTTTAAACGAATACTAATACACTATCAAAAAAATGTATTGTGCTTTACTTAGCCATTGCCCTTCTATTAAATATGTAGATTATATCTAAGTTTCCCATGATAAAAGAGGAAAATTTTTCCACGTAAAATCTTTTTCCACACTTTCTGGGTATTTCCTCATAGTTTCCTTAGAAGAGGGGTATGTCTGTGTTAAAAATTGAAACTTTTGATATGCATTCTCAAATCACTTCCCGGAAAGATTATTTCAGTTTATATTCCCAGTGGCTTTTTAGGAGAGTCTCTGCTCACTGCCTTTTTGCTGCCCTTTGAGCATTTTATGATAACGGAAAGGTGGTATCTCTTTGTTTTATTTTGCATTTGTTTGTTTGTAAGATTAATACTTTTTTTAAATATATTTATCAACTTTTTAATTTCCTCATTTGCAAATTGCCTGTTGGTATTCTATGCACATTTATTTATTGGGATCTTGGTGTATTTCTTACAATTCTTAAGAGTTCTTTATAGATTACCACCCTTTTTATGATCCCTGTTAATATTTGCAGGTTGTTTCATCTTTTTTTTCTTTTGAGGAAGGTTAGCCCTGAACTAACATCTGCTGCCAATCCTCCTCTTTTTGCTGAGGAAGACTGGCCCTGAGCTAACATCCATGTCCATCTTCCTCTATTTTATATGTGGGACGTCTACCACAGCATGGCTTGCCACGTGGTGCCATGTCTGCACCCAGGATCCAAACTGGCAAACCCTGGGCCACCAAAGCCGAACATGTGCACTTAACTGCTGCGCACTGGGCCGGCCCCTGTTTCATCTTTTAATTTTTTTGATCTTATATACAGTCTCTAATTTTTATGTATTCAAATATGGCAGTCTTTTTCTTTGTGATTTCTTGTACTAATTTAAGAAAACATTTCTTTTGCTAGTAATCAGATGGCACCTGTATTTTCTTATTTTTTTCTATTCCTTTTTTTTTGTTAACATAAAACTCTGATCCATCTGGATTTTTTAATAATGTGTGTGTTAATCCAGCCAAGGATGTAAACAGATTTTTCTGCAAGGATCTATTCAGATACAGAGGAAAAGGTTTATAGCTAATACATATTCATTTCTCCATTTCACAAAATATTTGGGTATTTTCATCTGTTAATTTTCTCCGAAGAACTATTTTTCTAGTTAAAAAATAATTCCAATAAGATTTTTATTGAGATTACATTAATCTTTTAAATTAATTTAAGATACTGACACCTTGTAAATCTGAATATGAAAACTCGTGTGGAGAATATTGTTTAAAAAACTTTGGTTTCTTTGTTAATTATTGCTTAGGAAGCCAGTTAGTGTGAACAAAATGCCTGTTTCTGATTAGGTCAGGTGGCCAAGCAGGGTGCTGATGAAGCTAAGGAGGTGGCCCCACGTGATTCAGGTTGTTCCAGGTGGCTCATTTAGGTTGGTTCAGTGCTCTGGTTTGTCAAGAAATGTGAAGGGTCTGGGCTATTATCCTACTCACAAGCTAACAGGTTAGCCTGCCACAGTTTCATGGGTACTGGCAGATGACACAAGATTCCTGGTCAGAGAGAAAGGACTTTATTACAATAAAAGCAATTGCCAGAGTCACATGTGTTCGCGTTAGTTCCCCATGCCCTCCAGGTAGGGTTGGTGGATAAAATACAGGATGCTCAGTTAAATTTGAATTTCAGATAAACTGAAAATAACTTTTTAGTCTAAGTGTGTCCCACATATTGCATAGGACAAACTTATTTTTATTTGCTAAATCTGGCAGTCCTATCCCTGGGTCCCATGGGGGTGGCACAGAAGGCCCATGATGGATGTCTGTACACAGTGGGATGCATTACAGGAGAAGAACACTGAACTTAGGGATTCTACCTTTCTAGTAAGTGGAAGCAAGCCTGCTGTTTCCCAGGGTGAGACATTACCTTATCCCTGAAGGTTGCTTACTGCCAGCAGAACCCTGAGAAATGGCCTGGTCAGAGCCTTGCATTCTTGGCATCTTCAGCAAGAACAGGTAGGGATGTTTAGGGCCCATATGAATTGCCTCTCCCTACATGGTAAGTAATTGACCTTCAGCTTTGGCTGCCTTGTGCATATTTGATTCTCAGGAGTTTTTACAAATAAGTTTTCATTTCCGATACATCTAGAAAAGCTACTGGACTGATAGGCCATTAGTTTCATTAGATTAGTGTTTCTGAAAAGTATAGTTCCCAAACCACCAGCACCAACATCTCCTTGGAGCTTGTTGGAAATTTACTTAATCAGGTCTTCCCAGACCTCAGTTAGAAACTCTGGAGTTTGGAGCCTGGCTCTTCATATTTTAATAAGCCCTCCAGGTGATTCCAATGCAAGCTAAGGTTTGAGAACTACCGTCATGCACTGCATTATGACATTTTAGTCAATGAAGGACCGTATATATGAAGGTGGTCTCATGAGATTAGTACCATATAACCTAGATGTGTAGTAGGCTGTGCTATCTAGGTTTGCATAAGTACACTCTATGATGTTCGCATGACGACAAATCACCTAGGACACATTTCTCAGAACGTATCCCTGTCGTTAAGCAATGCATGAGTGTAGTGCGTTGGATTATATAAAGATAGGGAATGGAGGAGCTTACATGTCTTGTGCAACTTCTGTATTCCAGATTTTGCATCATGTGCTTTACATATGTTATAGCATTTAATCCTCACAACAATCTTATTAGATATATCAGACCATCATTTTACAGAGGAGGAAACTGAGGCTTGGAAATGTTAACTAACTTGTCCGAAGTCCTAGAGTTATTAAGTGGCACAGGCAGAATTTGAACCCACATCTAGATGACAGCAAAGTCATGCATTCTACTAAGCTTTTTGCTGCACAAATGAACTAAAAAAGGTCTATGGGACATATAAGGTCTTTTATTTTGATAGTTGCTTTAAAATGCTTTTGCTGAGTGACTGAATCTTAATACTTTAAAATAGAGAAGTGATATGAAATTGATAACATCTAATTGAAATCATACCTCAAATTCTCCCACATCCTAAGGATTTCTCACATATTTTTCCTTCTGTCTTCTCGAGACTGATGTTCCACTTCTAACTTGATATATTCATTCTATCTCATCTTTCACTCAAATATTACTTTTTGAAAGGTTCTCCATTTTTATTTGTGACAACACCCTGTTATTTACTTCATAACACTTATTATAATTTATGATTAGATATTCTTATTTGTGGCCTGTCTTTGCCTCTGTACTGTAAACTTCATATGTATAAGACTGTATCAGTTTTGCCTAGCACAATACTGGGCACGTAATAGATATGTTCAAGAAATATAAATGAATGAATGGAAAATGAAAGTGATAGTGCCTATTCTGTCTTCCTGTGAGCGCCCTGAAGATCGAATGAGATAATGCATGTGAAAATGCTTAGAAAAATGGACTTTTAATATTAGGTGGTTTTATTATTTAAGGTTAAAAAAAAGAATAAAGATATATCTCCCAGATTTGTATTTTATAATAGTTTTTAAGAAAGGATGGGAGTTAATAAGTACTTACGGATTTGTCTGTGGGTCACTCACAGAGCCTGAAGAATTTTGTATACATTTTCTCTTGTCTTAATTCTTAATACTTCATCTAGAATCCTTATTACAAAATTATTATGATATTTTTCTCTAAAATATAGAATGGTAGATTATTTTGGTTTTGTTGAGAAATAATTTCTTACTGGCCCCATATTTATTATAATTTGGTGTATTAAATTTGCCATGGAATAGACTTTGAAATGCTTAAGTAAATTATCTGTTAAGCATAATCTATACTAATAGTTTTGTCCACTTTTTAGATTAATGTTTAAAATTTTTAGTCCTTTTGAGAATATTTACTGCTGTTTTTAAATGTCTGATTTTTATATTTGCTTTTTCGCTGTGTGTTCTTTTTAGTGTATGCTGTATCTCTCCTATTGTTTCTACTTATTTCTCACTTACCGTGGTGAAAGTATTTGTTTGTAGAATGGCAACATGATTAAAAACACCTTTGTGTTTGTGTTTACCTTGTCTTTTAAAAATATTAACAATTAACTTTAATTATCTGACAAAAAGCTTTCCATTTCTTACTGAGTTGTTTTTGTTTGTTTTGCTTTGGGCTCTGTTCAGGTTGTGGTTTCTGTGGCCGGACGATACCCTGAAGAGTAAGAGGTGCAGGAACAAATGTGGCTGTCTCGGTGGCTGCAGATTCTTTGGTGGCACAGTAACTGGCCTAGATTTCTTCAAACTTGAAGAGTTGACACCTTCCAGTAGCTCTGCATTTTCAAGCACGAGTGCAGAGTCTGATATGTATTATGGACAGTCTCTGCTACAGCCTGGAGAATGGATTATTACTAAAGAAATTCCCAAAATTGTAGACGGTAATAAAATGTATTATTTTGTCACTTGTGCTAATCTTTTATTATCTTTATCCCTATGCCATTCTGAGAAAAGTTCAGTGTTACTTAGTTCAACTCCATTAATTTTTGAGTAGTCCTACCGATAGGGTTCAGTATAATCTGCCTTTGTTTTTACAGGTGATTTAACTAAAGCCAGATAATACTAGTGAGTTTTTCATTGTTACACAAGGCAAAAGTGGGTCAGATCTCTTCAGATCTCCTTTTGTTGACATGGGTGATTTTCCTGGCCAAGCTTATTCTAAATATTTCCTTATATATCATTTTCCTAGAACCCAGCTTCCAGAGATATACTTAGGTATAGCTATGCTTCAAATTAACAGTTGTTTTGCCAATTTACTTTTATTAAAACTTATCAATAGTAATATTTATACTATTTGCCCCCATGTTATCAAATATTTTTGTAAAATATTCTCCTTATCACTAAAATTGAACATGTCAAGGAGAGAATTGTGATCTCTCCTTAAAGCCTAGAGGATAACTTTGCAAATACGTGAGTTTAGTGTGAGCAGTGAATGATGGCTTTAAGTGTATTTGATTTAGATTTATCTAGTGTCTTTTCTCTAAAGACTTCAGAAATGGATTTCCCTTTGGGTTTCTTAGTTGTATGTTCCTACAATTAAATTCAGTATTTACTGCTTAAGTTGTCATGCTATCAAGAAACAAAATGTAGAAAAGTCTTAATATTTCACCAATATTTAGACTTTTTCCCTTGATCCATTCAAAAACCTTAACTTAGTGCTGCCTTTTATCAGTAGACAAAGATAGGAAAGAAATACTTTAAGATTTTATTGGATTTATTTCCCAAGTATCAGGAGCTCTTAGAGGAAAGAGCTGGACTACATATGCCAAATTCCTGTTTAAATGATTTTTTCACTGAATATTAATACGTGTGTGCATGTTGTGTTAAGGTTGACTTCAGCATGTTTGCTAGAATAAGAGCGGATTATCTTATAAAAATCACCAAACGCTGAAACTTCCTGACAGTTAAAGGATAAGAAAGATGCTAAATAAAATTTAACTTAGCTGTCTTCTTATATTACTTTTTTACATTTGAATGTGGTTTTTAAAGGTTTTCTCATTTTGTCCGCAAGCTACCGCTTGAGTTTTGTATTATCCCTATTTATAGTGAAGAAACCAAGGCTCATCCCTGAGACTGAGTTGCGTGAAGCCATGCAGCCAAGTAGATGGCTGAGCAGAAACTAGAATCAGGGCCATGGAAGCCCCTTGAGTGGTCTCTCCACCGTTCTGCAGCTCATGCTAGTTGTAAAGACTTGGCGTGATTTTCTGATATGCAGATCAAAATGTAACCATCACAAACACAAGGAAGAAAATCTACACAGAATTTACACATGGTGTAAAAGGGGAAAAACAACACATTCTCTAACAGTGAGCAAGCTCATCATAATTCTTAGAATGTGTAACAGGGAATGTCTATACCTCCTAGTGATTCTCTCAAGAGCGAGTTGTACTTGGTAAATTACCATAAGTTTCTGGTCCATAGAAGATTGGGGTTAGCCCCTACTAAGTGTCTGACTTTCTGATTGTTGAGTCTTTCAGAAGCCAAATATAGATGTATAGATGTGTCAGGATAGAATCAAGGAGGACATATTGGTAGAACTAAAGATTTCCTGGGAAGGTCAGTGAACACTGGTTTCCTATCATTTAGATGTGAATCTATTATTTTTGACCCCAGTTTTCTTTTGACTTTTGTTCTGATTTTTACATTTACGGTAGTAGAAGCAAATAATATTACTTATATTGTAAGTTCTTAAGTCTTATCCCTTAAATTCCATCTAGGACTAGATTCTGCTTGGGGAGATGTTTTCTCCTGTTAGCAGTTTCCTCTTCTTGGGTACCACAGGGATGGCTGGAGGAGAGGGGAAGTTGAGCAAGAGTTATTTTTTGGATCTGAGCAGCTATAGAACTCTCCTTTTATCCCCCCCCCCCCCCCCCCAATTACATAACATCACAGGGCTATTATAAAAGGCTGAGGAAATGTTCCAGGTTAAAGAAGACATGACAACCAAATGCAATAATATATAATCCTAGGTTGGATCCTCTACTGGAGGGAGGGAGAGTGTTTTAAAGGACATTATTGGGTCAACTGAGAAAATTGGAAAGCACGTGGTAGATTAGATAAGAGAGTTGTATAAATACTAAATTTATGGAGTTGATAACTATTCAGTGATTATGTATTATTCTCAGGAAATAAACATTTAAGTATCTAGGGTAAAAGGCCACAGTGTCTGCAAATTACTCTCAGATGGTTCAAAAACTATTATGTCTATTATATATAAATAGAGCAAATGGGACAAAATGTTTCTGTGCTAAAATAGGTAATTCTGAGTAAAAGATCTATGGTTTCTTTGTAGTACTCTTGAAAGTCTTCTATAAGTTTGGAATTTTTCAAATAAAAGGTTAAAAAACACCCAAAAAATCCACTGTCTGTGAACTCTGGATCCCTACTTAATGGGATATATTTCTATGGTGTTTAGCATATTGCTATGTGAAATTAGATATCATGCTTTTTAAAAATGATTATACTTAAAAACAGGGAATTAAGTTGTCATAGTTTTCATAAATTGCTTTTGAAATTATTATGTTCCCACAAAACCTACTTTTTTGTTTGTTTAGGTAATGTGAATGGGATGAAGAGGAAAGAATGGGAAAACAAATCAGTGGGAATAGAAGTAGAGAGAAAAACTCAGCACCTTAGTCTTCAAGTACCACTACGATCTCATAGCTCATCGTCTTCCTCAGAAGAGACTAGTAGTTCTAGTGCTGCACAGCCTTTACTGGCTGGTGAAAAGGAAAGTCCCTCTTCTATTGCCGATGACCATTTGGTTCAAAAAGAATTCTTGCGTGGTACGAAGAGAGATGATGGCCAAGCAAGGTCAGTATTCAATCAGACTTAGAAACTTGATCATAATAGGATTATGATTGCTTAACATTATGGCAAGAAAAATTTCTTTCCTCTCAACTCACCCACTGTAGAAAATTTTTTTCCTCCTGAGTGTATTTTTAAATGTCCATTTGCTGTTTTCTGATTATAAAAGTAATATACGTATATTCATTTCCAGATATTAGGAAATACAAAAACGTATAATGAAAATAAATATTTCTTATCTCACTACTCACAGTGAACCATTGTTAGCATTTGGATATTGTCCTTCCAGTCTGGTGAATATTTTTTGGTCCTCCTCTTGGCCCTTTACTAGTTGGCCACTCATTTCTTGAAACACACTTTCCTCTTGACTTGATAGCACATTTCAGATTTTCCTTCCACCTCCTTGGCTCTTCCTTCTCAGTCTCTGTTTCCATGTCCTTCATTTTTTCCTCCCTTTCTTCCTTTTCTTCCTCTTACAGCCTGCCATTTGTTAAATGTTGTTATCCCTTAGGACTCTCTTCTGTACCATTTTCTCCACTCATTCTATACTGTTTCCCTAGACAGTCTCAATAAGTATGTGCTTCAGTCATGATCTGTAGTTAATGTCTTCTAAATGTAAAACTCCAGCCAAAACCTTTGTCCCCGTCAGCCAAGCTACCTTCTTGATATTTCTACTTGGATGTTTCGTGGAGACCTCAAACGTAACATATGAAAAATGACCTTGTGCCTATCGTGCTCAACTTGTTCCCCCTCAGTAGATGGCACTACTGCATCCATTATCAAAGTCAGAAATACTAGGATTATCTATCACTTCTTCCTCTCCTTCAATCCCTCTCATTTAATCAAAGGCCCCTGGTATATTTTTTTGGATAAGCTTTTAGAGGATGTGGGAAGAAAAAAAACCTTATAAATGCATTAGTGTTCATGGATTATGGATAGAAGATTATACTGTGGGTTTCTTTAAGTTTTTATTGTGTGTTAAGCTGCTTCAATTTTTTTTTTTTGGAACTATATGGAGTCTGAATACATTGTGCTGTTTTACTACTCTATGGATGTTTTATTGTAAAATTTTAGATTTTCCTTTATTTATAAAATAAATGATTAAAATTGCTAAAAGGATTTTATAAGTACTTCTGGTTATACTTAGAGTAAATTATATGATGTACAGTAAATGGTAATAGCTCTGCTTTCTGTTTTAGTATTCCCACAGAAATTTCAGGAAACAGCCCTGTGTCTCCTAATACTCAGGATAAGTCAGTCGGCCAGTCCCCTCTGAGATCTCCTTTGAAACGACAAGCCTCTGTTTGTTCCACCCGGCTTGGAAGCACCAAGAGCCTCACTGCTGCTTTTTATGGGGACAAGCAGCCTGTCACAGTTGGAGTCCAGTTTAGTAGCGATGTCTCCCGAAGTGATGAGAATGTGCTAGACTCACCAAAGCAGAGGAGAAGCTTTGGTTCATTCCCATACACACCATCAGCAGACTCTAACTCATTTCACCAATATCGATCAATGGATTCCAGCATGTCAATGGCTGATAGCGAAGCCTACTTTTCTGCAGCTGAAGAATTTGAGCCCATTAGCAGTGATGAAGGCCCTGGAACTTATCCAGGTAGAAAAAAGAAGAAAAAACAAACCCAGCAGATTGACTACAGTAGGGGTTCCATATATCACAGTGTAGAAGGACCACTTACTGGCCATGGAGAAAGCGTTCAGGATCCCCGAACTCTGCCATTCAAAACTCATCCTTCCCAGGCTTCGTTTGTTTCTGCATTAGGTGGAGAAGATGAAGTTATAGAACATCTGTATATTGTAGAAAGTGAGAAAACGGTAGAGAGCGAACAGATTACTTCTCAACAACCTGTGATGAGTTGTTATCAGACTTACCTTACTCAGTTCCAGGTAATTAATTGGTCAGTGAAGCACCCAACCAACAAAAGAACCTCAAAGTCCTCATTGCATCGTCCCCTCGATCTGGATACACCAACCAGTGAAGAAAGTTCATCCTCATTTGAACACCTTTCTGTTCCAACTTTTAAGGTATAAATCAAATTGGTAGTTTCCACTGATATATTTACTTAGAAAAATAGATTTTTAAGATGCTGTTTTTAAAATTATTCTGTCATTTTAGCTACCTTTCTGAAAGAAGGAATTTCTGAAGTCATGGCTTCATGTATGACAGTAGGTCTCAGGGTTATTGGTGGGTATTATAAATTTAAGCATAACAAATTGAGGAATAGTTTCAGATTTGATTGTCATGATGTTAATCAGTTAACATATGATCTCTATTTACATTATACTCTATGATTAGGGTCAAGTTTCTATGAATTCATATTTTCTGTGTGTTAAAAATGAAATTTTGTAATTGTTTTTAATAGTTGGTATGCTTTCTACTAATCCATAACTGCTTCTATGCAAATCCAATTCCACTCAATTGATATTTGAGATCTTACAATTTAGTATGAATTGGTTATTGTCCATTTTCTGTAATGTATTCTATAAATAGCTTTTTGAGGGAAGCTGCAAATATGTCAAAATAAATTTAGTAATAATAGCCAATATGAAAACTATTTTTATAAAATTATAAATTTATAAGAGAAATTTTTATGATTTTAAAAACCAAAACTAAGCATACAAAATCTTATCCAACTGATTAACAATGTTGAGGAATCGTATGTGGTATATACTTACCTATACATATATACTTATTTAAGGTGTCTAAATGTTAATTTATTCACTCTTAAGTCGGGTATTTATTATATACTACTATGTGCCGGGTATTTGATGTACACTGATGAGGGAAATGGGCATGGGGCTTATAGTGTAGGGGTGAGAGACAACCAGTTAGTAGATAAACAGGTAAGAATTGAGAAGAGTCTTATGAAGATAATCAAAGGATGCCAGGATAGAGAATAGGGTGGGGTGGGCTACCCTAGATTGTATTGACGTGGAAGGTATGTCTGAGGAGGTAATATTTAAACCGAAACTTTAAGAATGAGGAGGAATTGAAGAGGGGAAGACTCAGGGGCACTACATTCCGAGCACAGACATCAGCCTTGCTAAAGCTCTAAGATGGGAAAGAAGTCAGTGTATATGAGACACAGTGAGTTTGCAGGGAGACATACTCATGATGAGGGCTAGAGACCTAAACAAGGGCCAGATCAGTAAGGACTTGTAGACCAGGGTATCAGTAGTTAGAATTTTATTTTAATTTCGTTGGGAAACTTGTGAGAACTTTAAGGAAATGTGATGTGATCTCATGTACTTTGGCTACTTAAGTGGAATTGAATTGTCATTAAGCAAGAGAGGAAGTGGGATGATCACTTAGGAGGCTGTTGCAGCAGTCTGTGCAAGAGATACTGGGCTTAGACTTAAGTAATGATGGAAATATGATCAGTGGAATTGAATCTCCCTACATAGAAATATGCTTTTGAGTGATTATATACTGAAGGAAGAAGAAACATTAGTGACAGTTACTAAGTTTTGATTTTAAGGTTGTGCCCATTTCTTAATCTTGCCCAAGGTAAATTGCTCACGCTAAGATTTCAAAATATTCTCTTTATTCCAAGTGAAAATATGTTGGTGTATGAATTTTCCAGTATAAAACTATATGGTACTTGCTGTGCAAAAGTTAGAATTATTTTAGTATTTTCAATAAATCTTTCTAGTTTATCAGGCAGTCAAATGTCTGGAGAAAATAAGTCAAGGAATTCATATATTTAGACAACTTCAGAAATAGAATATAGGAAATAAGAAAGTTATTTTCTCCATTAAATCTGAACACCTGGCTGGCATTTAAGTGTTCAGTTTGAACATTCAAGTGTATTATTTATTTTATTTGTTATGTTTCATGGATTTAAGATACAATCTAGCTTTTCCTATAGTTGATTCTTCCCCACTTAAAGTTGATTGTACTAGGAGAAATCTGTAAAATTAGCTAAGTAAAGCTCAATTTAAGGAGGAACGCTGGCGAAAAGACATTTGAAGCACATGCCTTTGAGCTTTCGGTGTGTAGTCTTTTACTCTCTTTGGTGAATTCTCATAGTGCTGCCCTGTCATTTGTCTGAATAAACAGAAACTGAAATTACCAATTGAATATTTTCTCAGTTTGTCAAGTATGTCGTATATCAAAATCATATTAACAAGGTAATCTGTATATTCACAAATATTGATTGATAGCATAAAATTAGAGAATAATTAGTATTAAAATTCTAGACTATAAGTGGTATTTTATATTATTCCAGGTTATCAAACAGGGGCTCACAGCTAATTCTTTACTAGACAGAGGAATGCAATTTTCAGGATCGACTTCAAAGTAAGTAAAAATTACATAATTTTGAAGTTTAAAGTCAGTCTTTCCTGCTTATGAGATATGTAGAATTTATTCTGAGGAATAGCAGTTCTTTACTTCACTAGAGACTTTATTTTATGAATAAATTACTCCAAATAATTCAACTATGTTGTCTGTCATGGCTTTGCCTATGTTAATAAGCAATCAGTAGCATTTCTGTTAGATATACCATACAAGCCATAACTTGGCATATCAAAATCAGAAACTAACAAGAATTCAGTATTGTAGTTTTCATATTTTGGAAAAGCCCCATCAAGTAAATATATCAAAATTTTTTTTCTCATTTGATGTATTAACCATTTTTGATGAATTTGCCTTTTAGTACCTTATTTGTCCTGTCTTGGAAAAGTATTTGAGACATAAAATATCTAGTCTAATTCCATGAAATAAATGTAGGTTTAAGTGGTCACTCATCTTAAGGAAGCTCCAACTTCTGTCCTTTTTCATAATCTTTTTAATATATTCTTTGCTTGTTAAATTGTACAGTACACCATATACTCCTCTGGAAAAGAAGGCTGTTGATAACACAGATGATGAAACATTAACAGAAGAGTGGACCCTGGATCAACCAGTCTCTCAGACCAGGACAACAGCCATAGTTGAAGTAAAAGGAACTGTTGATATTGTCCTCACTCCCCTGGTGGCTGAAGCTTTAGACAGGTATTAATTTTGTCTGAAAACTTAACAGTTATTTTATAAAATGATAAATGTATGTCATATCATTAGGGTATGTAATATCTTTCTGTAAAGAACAATGTTAATGATGGCTATTTTGATTGAACAAAAATGAAAATACGTTTAGGTCTTTCTTTGTTTCATTTAGTTATCATTTGTTACTTTTTCAGCCTAAGTAATTTTATTGCAATATTATAATGCATTATATTTTCCACTTTTTGCTTTTGGGCTGATGACCGTAAAATGATCAAATACCCAGGAACTAATTATTAGGTTTGATATTCTTACTATTATCTAATTAATAAAGGGGTAAAGAGGAAATAATAGTTTCTCTGTCCTGCAAGGAGCTTATTGTCTATCTAGGGAGAGAAAACTAACGGGAGTAAAATTTAGAATGGAACATAATGGAACAGTTTAGATAAACTAGATCATAATATTAAGTGATGTTTAAGTTTTTTATGTACTGTTTTTCTTCCCTCAGATATATTGAAGCAATGGTTCATTGTGCTAGTACCCAACACCCAGCTGCCATTGTAGATGATCTTCATGCCAAAGTCCTCAGGGAGGCTGTCCAAAATAGCAAGACTACTTTCTCAGAAAATGTAAGAACTTTCTTTTCAAAGAGTATGGCAAACTGAGTATTCTTCATGTGTACATAATATCCAAGCTTGAAAAAAATTTGAATGTATTAGGACTTTTTTTTTCTGAGGAAGATTAGCCCTGAGCTAACATCTGTGCCAGTTTTCCTCTACTTTATATGTAGGTAGCCACCAGAGCATGGCTGGCAAGTGGTGTAGGTCTGTGCCTGGGATCCGAACCCATGAACCTGGGCTGCTGAAGTGGAACGTGCTAAACTTAATCACTATGCCACAGGGCTGGCCCCTTGAATGTATTAAAATTTTATTAGGTGTACAAGTTGGAATACATGAACACTTCTAGTCTTTATGTGTCATTGGCTCCGTAAGAGATAGCATATATCACTATACTATGGATTAAATAGTAGTAAAATATTAACTAAAATGTGGCTTTTTGTTTTATTTCAGAAGGAGCTTAATTCCAAGCCTTTCCTAAAGAGCTTTGGTCCTAAGTGAATGAGTGTTTCTTAGGACTGGTACATTGATTTTGTAAGAGAGCAAAGCTACATATTATTTTGATTTTCCTCTATGATTCGATAACTTGTCTCTTGATATTTTTGAGATTAGTTTTGTTCACCTCAGTGAATCAAGTTACTGCCTCCTGGTGTGTGATATTCCACTTATGCTGTGGTCCCAGCCACCAGGCCAGTGTCTTAGCAGTCATATGCTGCTGCTCCTCTGATGATTCTCCGTTTGACTTTCAAAGTTACCTGGGTTATGTTTGGACTAGGGACCAGAGGCAAGGTGAAAGTGAGGCTGATTATTTTTAGTGATCTAGCTATTCAGAATATATTGGCATTTCATGTGATAGATAGTTAGGGTGATGGAGTACAAATCAAAAGAAAGTTGAAAATATTCCCACACAACAGAGAACCAGTTATCAGAAACCAAATCCGTCCTCAAGTAAGTAAAACTTAGTGATCCTGAAAAAATACCTATTATTCTTATTATTACCATGTTTTCTGTCTGTTTCTCTATAGGCCGATTTCACTTTGTTATGTATCACTTCTGTCGACCCTGAAGCTGCCAGTCTGTTTCCTAGCTTTTCTAGGGTTTGGATATCAGACTGAGGGTGCTAAACTAGATGGCAGCTGGCACATAGGTGGACGTAAAGGACCATAATGAATAAGCAAGTTGCTGTTGTGGGTGATATGGAAATTATGAAAGGTCTGTGAAATAATAATTCTACCTTCATTCTTTTTAGTTATCTTCCAAACAAGATGTTAGAGGAACAAAAACTGAGCACCCTGCTATAGGAACGACTAACCAAGGACACGCACAAACAAGTCTTGTAATGAAGCAAGACAATGTAACAATTAAAGGGCTTCAGGCTAATGTTAGCATACCAAAGGTAACAATTTAGTATTTACAAATTTTTCTGAAAAAGGAGAATATTTTGGTAGTTTTTAACCTTTGTATTTACTAAACCGAACGGTGGTAGGATAGATTATAATATCAAAAATATTTTATTCCCTTGATGATGTAATGTAAGAATTAATGTAAATAGTTTACTTAAGCAGAATATTGGGTAATATTTACTAACATTTTCCACATCTATCCAGTAAGAATTTACTTGTGATTAATTATGAGAGTCTGTGTTTATGAGCTTTGTCTTCATCACTCTCAGGCATGTAGGTATGTCATTTCTAACAGTGGTTTTTCATTTTCCTGTATATCTTATGTTTAAGTCATAACTTTTCACTTTTCACCTCTGAAATTTATGACATTTTGTGTCTTAGGTAAACTTATGTTTGTTGCAAGCCTCAGTGGAAGAATCTCCAAGTACGGCTCCTGGTAGAAGTGTGACTCATGTTTCCCTGGTAGCATTGTGTTTTGACAGAATTGCTACACAAGTTCGTATGAACAGGTAAGAAAGATTTTATTAATTTGAGCCATGATTATCTTGCTGTATGAAAAAATAAGCCTTAATCATCTTTTTAATACATTTCTGAAAATTCTAATGTTAAAACTCAAAACTGGTATTGTAATTTCAAATCTCACTTTGTAGATTAGCAAAGTAGGTTTTTAAAAGTTTGTATTGTTTTTATTCATATTATTTTTCTGTAAATACTGACAAATTTATTATTAACATTGGTTTAATTAAACCAGTGGAATGGTTTTTTGTTTTTTTTAAACCTGCTTATTAAATGTTTTTACTGAACTATATTATTTAAATTTTAACCATCATACCCTTTTTCTTCCCTTTTCCACAGAGGTGTGGTTGAAGAGATTTCAAATAATGCAGAAGCTGGGAGAACATCAAATTTGGATAGGTATGTCCATGCAACTAAGATGCAGCCCCAGTCATCTGGATCCCTCCGATCAAATGCTGGAGCAGAAAAAGGCAAAGAAATTGCGGCCAAGTTAAATATCCATCGAGTTCATGGGCAACTCAGGGGTCTTGATACAACAGGTAGGATTCTACAAGAAATATTTTTTTCTTTGACATGTATAAATTTAAGATGATTTTGCAAAAGGAAACATTTTTTTTCCCTTTGAATATTGCTCAATTTGAGTATAAGGAAGAGAAAAGTATTTCTGCATATATTGAACACATGGTATTTAACTTCATTACTCACGTTCTAGGCAGAATGGAAGGTAAACTTTAGTAGGAAAGTTAGTGGTATGGCCCCAAATTAGGAACTGCTTCTGTCTCCCATCTGTTTTCTTCATAGTATTTTGCTCTTTATAGAACAGAGAGGGTATGATCTTTATAGTTTTTCTTACTTTTCAAAATCTTTCTGTTGGCACAACTTTATTAAAAAGAATTAATTGTAATATCAAAAGCAGATAGTCAAGTCTGTAAAATATAGCATAAGAGTGATAGATCATGGCTACCTCATGAGGTAAAAGAGAAAACCAGAGACGTTATATACCATTTCAGTATTTTTGACTCAATTCAGTACATATGCTCATTTTGAGGATTAAATGATCTCAGATTGTCAGAGAGTCAATCCAGGAAAAATTGAGTTTGTTATATGATTGCTGTGCTAAAGTACCCTCATGGGACAGGTGACCAATCGTGAATGAACAAATGATTTGCTTGAATTTGCTCACTGTATTCTGTGGGCTCTGAAGCTTCCATGATTTCTGTCTGTATTCTGGGTCTGTGTAAATGCTGTGGCTTTCTCAAGGCTAATTTTCACCATCCTTGTGTTTGAGGCGAAAGCTTTTGACCTGAGGATTCCAGATAAAGAGACTTTTCATGACAGCCTGAATCTGTAGTCCTAAAGCCTGGGACGAAATACCGTAGCTTGAGTATAAAAAGACTTTTTTCAGCTCTGTAATTTGCACTGGTAACCAGTTTGCGCTTGGATGTCTACAGACCAGTAGTAGTAACTAAATATAATTTCGAAAGGTGCGTTATCCAGAAAAAACTCATCAATAAAAAAACTCCC
Organism: Equus quagga; assembly: GCF_021613505.1. Classification (NCBI taxonomy): domain Eukaryota; kingdom Metazoa; phylum Chordata; class Mammalia; order Perissodactyla; family Equidae; genus Equus; species Equus quagga. The sequence continues at coordinate 15,001,240 of NC_060269.1, forward strand.
ATTGAAAGTCCAAGGTGGACGTTGTGTAAAAATGCAGGAAAAAAAGGGAAACGTAAATGTCTTTGCTTCTATGTACATAAGATATCTGTGAAAGGATACTCAATAATCTAACGGCATTTGTTACATATGGGAGGGGAATGGACGTATGGGTGTGATGCTGGAGGTTTTTCATTGTATACCCTTTCATACTTTTTAGAACTTTGATCTGTGTCCTACCTAATAAAAAAGCTTAAGTAAAATTCCAGTTAAATCTTCACCGTAAATCATACATCAGAATAAGTTCATGGAGTTAAAGACAAATAGAAAAATATTAAATAATGAGAAAATTATAGAAAAATGTAAGTGAATATTTACTCTCTGATCAGGGAAGACTTTCTAATCATAAATGCAAAGTATAGTGTCTTCATATGATGGCATATTATATCGCTATTAAAATAGTATCCTTGAAGAATTTTTATTGACCTGAGGAAATTATCATGGTTTGCTGTTACGTAGAAAGTGGGAATCAAAGCTGGGTTTGTAAAATGACCTCTGAAAAGCCAGAAGGAAACTTACTTCAAATCTAAACAAATTACTTCTGGGTGGTAAATTTGTATATATTTTTTAAATCTTCATTTTGCTTTTCTGTATTCATTAGCTGTAATCAGAAAAAAGTGAAAAAAAGTAAGATGAAATAAAAACCTCTGTCAGACACTCAGGATGTTAGTTTCCATATTGCATATTGTAAGCAGTGGAATGAGGCAATAACTATGATGAATTGTACTTATATAAAATATGTTAGCATCAAGCAATCTTTTAGTAAAAGTAGTAATTTTCCTAGAAAATGTTTTTCCTAAGGCTGAATAATTAATTAAAATAATTTTTCATTTTGTAAAATGATGAGACAGTGTTTAAAAATAGTTTACTATGAAGCTGAATTATTAAGGAGCTTCTTAATTTTAGAGTACCCTATAATCTTTCAGAAATGAGTTCATTCAGCCTCTGAGCAATTATTTGTTAATTATGGCATCATCTTTTTTCCCTCTTATTTTAACATGAGTCTAGCGCATTTTAAGTAGTATGACATTAGGCAGCATTATTTTAGAAATTGGTTAGCTCATTTGCTTATTTTTCTCTTTGGCAGAATACTAAGATATCTTTTCAAGACAACCAGTGTGCCAAATGTTTACATTGTTTGAAAAAATAAATACAAACCTCTGTGTTTAGAAATGGCCATTTTGTTCTCTGTTGATAATAGACATTGGTACCTGTGCCATCACTGCTATTCCCTTTGAGAAATCCAAAGTTTTATTTACTCTTGAAGAATTGGATGAGTTTACTTTTGTGGATGAAACCGATCAGCAAGCTGTTCCAGATGTAACTCGAATAGGTCCCAGCCAAGAAAAATGGGGTTGGATAATGTTTGAATGTGGACTTGAGAATTTAACCATAAAAGGTGAGCTTTTTCTTTTTTCTTTTTTTTTTGAATTCTGCTTAAGTGGGGAACATGTTGGCCCCATATTACTGAAATGTTTTGAACAGTCATGACTTTCAATAACCTGAATCTGCATATTCAATCAAAAAGTGTGGTACCTAGGGTTACTTATCAGAGGTGCTCCATCCTAAGTGCATAAGTGGAACTTTCCTTCCATTGTGTGATTCAAAACTAGCAGAGCATCTAGGTGTATAAAACCTCAATGTCTGAACAAAACAATCTGTGGTTCGGAAAAAATTCCCAAATAAAATACAAAGCTACCCAGATTTTGAAAGTTTGCACCTTTGGAAACTGGATCTTTGATTAGTAGAGCATTGTCGTATAAGATGAAAATACTGTGAATCCTTTCTTCAGTGACACAGACCGACTTACAGTTATATTTGTTTTCTTTTACATTATTGAGTAATATATTAACAGGAAGCCTGAATTGTGTATAAGATTTTTGGTTTAGTCCTATATAATAGTAGTTGTATATAATTCCTTACCTGATAATCCAGTCTTAATCACTTCTATAGATAAGGACAAAGTTTTGGTAAGGAAAAAAAATCTTCATGAAATTTTTCTTTTTTTTTTTTGTCTTTATGGATATTGTAGAGTACAGCATTGAGACACCCACTATTTTTAATAAATAAATTCCTTCATTTTTATAGGAGGAAGACAGTCTGGTGCTGTTTTATATAATACTTTTGGAATTATGGGTAAAGCTAATGTCACAGAAAGGGGTGGAGTGCTGACATCCAATAATTCTTCTGATTCTCCAACCGGCAGTGGCTATAATACTGATGTCTCTGATGATAATCTTCCTTGTGACCGAACAAGCCCTTCCTCAGACTTGAATGGACATTCTGTTTCAGATGAACAAGTTGGTGAATTTCTAATAATAGTGTTTTGGAAAAATAACATAGAAAACTGTGTACCAAATTCAAAATTAATTTTTGGAGTACATTTGCCCATCTTTCCATATTTTGGATTTTGCTTAAATGGTAGTCAAGGCAATTTGGTGATTATACTGATACTAGGGTATAATTTCTGAAATGAACATTTATATCTGTCATAGTACCTAGTGTAATACCTAGTTCATATTAGACACTTAATAATATTTGTTGAATTAATGAATTAATAGAATTTCACAAAAGCAGACTTTGTTTTTATGTTTGAAAGATTTTAGCAGATTTCATTTTTTAAATAATTAGTTTCAATACTGATAGTATTTCATGTAAGTTCTAAATATTTTTGTCTACATCTGTCTATTTCAGTTAGAATCCTGAAGAACACCTCATATGCAACTCATTTATTATTTTTATCATGATAGAATTTCATCATGATGAGTACGGTAACAGCAATAATGAAAATATTCAAAATCCTAGGTTACAGAAGAGTTGTACCACTAACTGGTGACTTCGGGCAAATTATTTACCCTCTCCTAAGTTTCTTCATCTATAGCAGGAGTATTGTAATGATACTGACCTTTTAGAATTTGAAGATTAAATGGATAATATATATGAAAGTTTTAACTCAGTGTCTAGCACACAGTAAGAACTTGGTAAATACCTTTCTTAAATACACACACTTCTGATTGTTTGAAAATTAGATCAGTTGAAGAGGAAAGAAACCACTTTTTAATTAAGAAATCTGTCATGAGTATCCAGTATTTATTAGCATAATCACTTCTAAATCCCAGGTTTCTTGGAATTTATTTTTGAAACATTTGATTTGATGCTAGTTCAAGAATTTAATCACAGTTTTCTTGTGAGGTCTTTGGAAGTACTTGAAGGGTGGGTGTGGATTAGCACTTTAATTAAGGAATTTAAAAAATACAGTAGCTGCTCACTAGACTAAAGAACTGGGAAGGGTCTAGCTTTTCTTTCCCTCTCCTTCACCTACTAAAATACTTCACAGAAACTCGAGTGTCTTCCTTGATCTCTCTTATTCTACTCTCCTTGTTGCAAGTCCTAGAATTTTGTAACATTGTTTTCTTTGGGTTCTCAGATTTTTCTTGGTCCATTTCTTTATGGAGTTCTTCATCGTCCTTAAATGTGGGTGTTCTCCCCATGTTCTGTTCTTGGCTACTCTTTTCTTCTTGCTATTTGTCCACTCCCTGACATATTTCATTTCCTAGTCCTCCTCCATAATTTGATGACACTGCTCTTTCCCATTGGTTATGCTGTTAGCACCAGCGCTTCTCCTGAGTTCCAGAATTGAATCCATCGGCTTTTTGGATATCATCATTCACACATGCTATAGACACCAAAAATTCAATCTAAAACCAAGTTTATTATTACTTTGCTTCACATGGTATTATAATTAATTCTTATTATTTACAAGTGCCCCCTCCCTTTTTAAAATTTTAAGTTCCTCAAGACTTCTGTCTTCTATATAGTTGTATCCCCAGTGCCTGACTCACAATGTGTCTGAAACCCGCAAGCCAGGTGTATTTGAAAATTCAGATTTCTTCTTTTAAGAGGAAGGTCATATGGTGTGTGTCCTATATGTTACATAAACTCCTAGTGGAATCTGAGACTGCACTTCATCTTGAAATATTTAAATATTTCTGCAGCACATTACTGAAAACACCAAGTGGGATAAACAGCCGCCTCATCAGTTCAGATCAGATTTTGATGCCACATTTACAGAAAAAGATTTAGATTTTCAGAACATCGTAGATTTTAGAATTGCAGATAAGAGAATGTAGACTTATATTTAGTGTCTGCTGACTTTTAAATTACTATTACTGCTGACACATTGTCTTATAACACTTAGGATTCAAAGCTGTTTTGTGGATCCTCTTCATTCATTAATCCTCCCACAAGAAAATGCTAATCTTTTCTTTATCTTGACCAGTAATATCAAAAAAAGTGAATTAGAGACTGTAAGTAGATGTAACAGATAGTAGACTTTTTTGTTTCTTTAGTAGTATGCTTCTTACCTCCTTGCATTCTAAAGAGTGGTGATTACACATTTAAAAATTATTATTCTATTTCTCAATACAGGTTCAGATTACTAGTGTATGAGATAACTAAGAATTTTTTGTTGTAGAGTGTTATTTGAACATGGGCCACAATAGTGTTTTTTATGACACTTTATTCAGAAGTTTAAAATATTCTCTTAAAATGGAGTGGAAAATAGATTGCAGTAGGAAGCAGAAGAACTTAATTCTATTACTCATTCTCCTACATAATAGTTGTATGACCCCTGGCAAATCATAAAACATCTTTCTCTCCCTTTTTTCATCTGGGAAAAAAAAAGGCACTGAACAAATGTGATTAAATGACATGATCAAGAAAAACCCTCTAGGTATTATGCTGAGTGAAATAAGTCAGAAGGAGAAAGTCAGATACCATATGATCTCAATCATAAGTAGAAGATAAAAACAACGACAAACAAACACATAGCATTGGAGATTGGGTTGGTGGTTACCATTGGGGAAGGGGGGAGGCGGGAGGGCAAAAGGGGTGATTAGGCTCACATGTGAGGGGATGGACTATAATTAGTTTTCGGGTGGTGAACATGATGTAATGTACACAGAATTCGAAATATGATGTACATCCGAAAATAATAATTAAAAAAAAGAAAAACCCTCTAGTTCTAAGATCTCTGATTTGTGGTTTGTTATAATGCAGTGATTTTTCAGAGTATGCTCCTTTGAGCTTCAAGGATCCGTATGTATTTCTTAGAATCAGGAGGGGGTTAGCTGAGCAAGATGTATGTCACATGTTCTGTTGCTGTTTTCTGTAGAATTTGATTTGATGGAAAGGTTTTGAGCATAGAACATCAGTTAACTTCTGCGCTAGTGGTTCTAAGGGGCTGTGTGTTACTGAGATTTTTGTATTTTATTTTATCTAGGATGAAGGAGTGGAATCTGATGATTTGAAGAAAGATCTACCTCTAATGCCTCCACCTCCAGATTCATGTAGCATGAAGCTGACTATCAAGGAAATTTGGTTTAGTTTTGCAGCTCCCACCAATGTGAGATCTCATACACATGCATTTTCTAGGTAAAAAGTTTTTAAAAATGTAATACTATCCCTTGATGTTTCTTTGCTTTAAATAACATACAATTCTATTTCATATATTTTTTGAATTATTTTTCTAGTATATCTAGTCTTAAGGTTGCCACTTTTTTCCATCTTCCCTACTTCATACTTTCTGTAGACATTATTCTCAGCTTGTTTGACCCTTTTTCTTCCCTAGGGCTTTAGTTTTATTTTCACGTATTACTCTGCTATGAACTTCTTACTCTTTTCACCTCTAATAGGCTTTTATATTTTTCTTTCTTTTCTGTTAATCTGTTTTTGCATTTCCTGGTTATATGTTCATAATTTATCTGATGATATCGTTTGATGTCAAAGGAACAGTAATTTTGTCTAAATAAAATGGCCACTAAGTATAGTAGGTATGGGAGATTGTTTGAGATACAAATCTTGACAGTTGTTTTTATAATTGTTTTTTAATACTAAAAGGCAGCTAAATCTTTTAAGTACTGCGACTCCAGCTGTTGGTGCGTGGCTTGTTCCCATTGACCAACTCAAGTCATCCTTAAACAAATTGGAAACCGAGGGAACCTTGAGAATTTGTGCTGTTATGGGATGCATAATGACGGAAGCGTTAGAGGTATGTCTTCCAACAATGCAAGGTATCATACAAAGTTTATTATTGAAAATGATCGTTTTTTGTTCCTCATAGTTAGAAAACTTAGTTGCTTAATTACTGGATATCTTTTATTTGTGCTATCTTTGATATATCATTCTAAATCTGTTGTTTTTGCTTTGTTTCAGAATAAAAGTGTACATTTTCCCCTAAGAAGTAAATACAACAGACTTACAAAAGTTGCCCGCTTTCTCCAAGAAAACCCTTCATGTTTACTGTGTAATATACTACACCACTACCTGCACCAGGCGAATTACTCCATCATTGATGATGCTACAATGGTGAGTTACTGAAACTATAGGTACCTCTAAAGAATCCTCTATTCTCTTGAGGAGCCATTGACCCACAGGGCTTGAGATGCATATGGGAAGTCCAAAGGAGAATTATGGTTAGAAATACAGGCCTATAGACAGCAGCCAGCTCAGATTAATGATTTGCGAGTTGACAGCATGAAGGTGTTAGAAGCTGTGGACATGGATGAACTTCTAGGGATGATGTGTTGATTGAGCAACTGGTCAAGGATGTATCCCTGAAAAATACCAAAGTGAAAGGGGGGTGAGGAGGGTGGTTAGAGGTACACAAAGTGCTGAGGAGGGAAAGGAAGAGGTTGGAGCACCAGGAAAGAATGTCTCAGAAGCCAAAGGTATAAAGAGTTTTAAGTAAAAGAGTAATCACCAGTCACATTTCACAGAAATGTTTGATAAAATAAGGACTAATTAATGATTGAAGGGAGAATATATAATTTTACAAAATATATACAGTATATTTCTGCCCCTAGAAATGCACTACAGAAGATAACACTTCATGATTAGGGTTTAGAGCTTGAGGATCTCCCTTCTCCTCTCCACACTTCTGGTCAGTAGAAAATACACGAGACTCTTCAGCTAAATTAGGGATCAATGTATCAGTATTATTAAGGGCCAATCTGGCTCCTGATAACCTCCAGTGAAAGACTCTCTAGCGAATGGTGGATTTGAGAAAGGTACTTGGATCTGAGGCTGGTATAGTGCTTTCTACTTTTACCCTGTGAATTGAAGACTGAGAGGTCCACAGTGCAAGGCGAACTTGCCCGTCTAATCATAGGCAGAGAAACTACAACAGACAGAATGACAGGCATTTCCCATGGATGGATGCTCTGCCAAGATATGCTTTCCATGTAAGAGGAAGAATCCCAAGGTGGCCCTGCTTACTTGAGTCTAGGAATGAAAGGGTAGGCTAAGGGACTTGATATTCCTCAGAAAGAAAATGAGGTGATTCCTGCTTTTTAGTAAATAGTTGTCTTCAGTCAAAGCCATTTCTCCTAACACAAGGGATTATAGGAAAGCGGGTGGAGAGTAGGTGGATATTTTCTCCTTAAGCTAAGGCACTAATAGGAATAATAGCCAAATTTTCTTTCTTACAGTCTTCACTATGTGAGATAAAATATATTCTAAATTATGTAGTTGTTATTGGTAATACATTTAACTTTCAAAGCAGTTACAAATTCGTCTATGTCCAGCATTTAACTATAGCAGTTTATTTCTTTCTTTATTTTTTGGTGAGGACAATTTGCTCTGAGCTAACATCTGTTGCCAATCTTCCTCTTTTTTTATTTTTTGCTTGAAGAAGGTTAACCCTGAGCTAACATCTGTGGCAGTCTTCCTCCATTTTGTATGTGGGTCACTGTCACAACATGGCTTGACAAGTGGTATTTGTCCTCACCCGGGATCTGAATCTGTGAACCCAGGCTGCCAACGATGGACTGAACCACTATGCCACAGGACCCGCCCCAGTAATTTATTTTTTTAAATGTTAAAATAGTAGTGCTTACCTAATCTTTGGAGGGAATAATTTCATTTTGTCTTTGCTTAATGAATATTCCAGGTAGCTCAAAATACATTTAATTCTTCAGCTGGGCTAAAAAAGGTAAAGTGGATTGAATGTTTCTTAAGTTGAATCCCAATTTTGCATCCCAAGTTTAGCCTCTTGTTCACCTGGTACTGCTGTGTTTAAGACAAAAAGATGCAATGTTGTGTTTAGGGATTGAATTCTTTAGTCAGCTTGAAGTACTGACTCTTGTGTAACCTTGGACAAATTACTTAACTTATGAATTCTAGTTTCCTCATCTGTAGATGAGGCTGGAGATTTAAATGAATAAATATATGCAAAGCACTTAAATAGTAACTATGATTAAAGTAAGGTTACTTCTATCCATCTCATTGCTGTTACAGAGTGATGGACTTCCTGCTTTGGTAACTTTGAAGAAAGGTTTAGTTGCATTGGCAAGGCAGTGGATGAAGTTCATTGTGGTGACGCCAGCCTTTAAAGGAGTTAGCTTACATCGGCCAGCTCAGCCCCTGAAACCTCAATCAGCTGTGGACCATGAACATGAAGACGGACTGGGGCTGGACAATGGCGGTGGTCTTCAAAGTGATACCAGTGCTGATGGAGCAGAATTTGAATTTGATGCAGGTAATTTTGTAAATATTTTAGTTAGATATTATGCAATTGGTAACCTAGTACATGAGATAGTTTTGATAATTTGTGTCCCAAATTTGAAAATGTCATTGCTTAATTATACAAGTATGATTTGTATTTGCCCAAATAAATGGTAATAGTGTTGGCATCTTTATCCTGACTTGATTTTTAAGTTTAATCTTGTGAAATACAGTAGACTTCTTCTTATCCAGTACAAACAACAGACATCTTTGTATACCTAGAATGTTTTGAGTGAAACACGTTAACCTCCTTTTAAAGTTTGCATTTGTATTTGTCTGTTTATTGTCCTCCCTATGCCACAGTCTTTTGAGTCTTTGAATTTTACCTGGTGCTTGTTTGACCCTGAAGTTATGTAATATGTGGAGGCCTGCAGCCAGCCTATAATTCTTTCAGCATAATGGCTGTGCCAGAACACAGACAGTAGATATACATTTCAGAAATATATATGCATACTTTAATACTTTTTCAAAGGTTAATTTTTATTTTCATGACATGAAATATTCAACAAAAATTTATCTTACTATATTTTGAAAAAAATATAGAAGTACTATGGGAAAGGACAGTAGTCTTTAGAGCTTTAAGAACATTGATATATAATACTTTACCTAGCTTTTTTTGTCTTTTAAAAAACCTTCTAATTATATTTAATAACTGACTTGTTATGAAGACTAGACTAGATTGTATTTATTTTGAAAAATTTCAAGTCTGCACAAAGGTAGAAAGAATGGTGCAGTAAACAGCCCATTTAATTAATTATCTGCAATGTGTATGTTAATCCGTGAAAATTCTGTAGTTTCTTGAGCTTAGTTGAATTGGTTTTTTATCTCTGTACCATTTGGGTGGCATATGTGAAACATGGAATAGAAACTATTTGTTCCTCTCTTGAGACTGAGTGAGAAGATTGGGGTTGGAAGAGTTAAAGAAAGGAAAGAGCAAGTATTATAGCAGATTCAACAATTAATTTGTCAAGGAGTATGGAAAGTTGAGTGTAGTTACACCACCAGGAACACTGGAGTTGAGGTTTCAAGAAAATGTCTGATAATCTATAGCCCACTTATTCTTTTGAACCGTTTTCAGCCACGGTCAGTGAACACACAATGCTACTAGAAGGAACAGCCAACCGGCCTCCACCGGGCAGCTCTGGACCTGTCACTGGAGCTGAGATAATGAGGAAACTTTCTAAGACTCATACGCATAGTGACTCTGCATTAAAAATAAAGGTACGTTATTACTATTTTTGGTTAGAGTTATTTAGACTTGCAGAGAAGACCTAAACTTTTGTTATCTCAAATTTAAATATTGCTCCTACACTCCAAATGTTCAAATAGTATTTTTATGTTGAAATTAACATGATTAGTAACTTTTAGTGCACACGTTTCTTTGAAAATTATATCATCATTCAGTAATTAATATTGAATAAGAACTACTTTAACTACCAAGCCTTAGGGCTTTCTTTTCTATTTATTTGAATGTTGTGTTCCATAAAATTCGATGTTGAAAATGTTGATCATCTTGTAATTTTTCTGGTCAATATACAGTTTGAGTTAGGGTATTTTATGATTTTAGTTACATTGTGTTTTAAGAAATTTAACCAGTACTGCACTGTGTGTAAGTTTCGTCATCTGTAAGATGGAGATTACCATAGTTACATGAAATAATGCTTGAAAAATGCTTAGAAAAATACCTGGTACACAGTAAACACTTAAGTTATTTGTTGTTGTGGGTTACTTTTTTTTTATAGTTTGCTTTTCTGAGCACAGAAAACAACAAACAGTTAATATTTTAACTTTCTTTGAAAGTCTGGGTATAGACTTATGTTAATACCCAGAATACATAAGGTAAATGATTGATAATTTTGACCATATTAAAATGTAAAATTTCTACGCAGAAAAAATAATGTATTGTAAACAAAATAGACATATGACAAAGAGCTAGTTTCCTAATATATAAAGATCTCTTCCTGATCACTAAGAAAAAGAGGACAACTAAATAGAAAGGTGGTTAAAGGCTCTTCACAGAGAAATATGTATACTTATGTGAAAATGTATTCTAATTCAACAAATACCACATGATTTCACTCATATGTGGAAGATAAAAATAATAACAAAAAAACCACGTAGATACAGATGATCAATTGGTGGTTAACAGAAGGGAAGGGGGGATAGGGAGAAGGCATAAGGGCAAAGGGGCACATGTGTACAGTGACAGATAGAAACTAGACTTTTGGTGGTAAACACAGTGCAGGCTGTACAGCAGTCGAAATATGATGATATACACCTGAGATTTAAATGTTATAAATCAATGTTAACTCAATAAAAGAATGTAAATTAAAATGAGATTTCCATTTCCACCTATCGGACTGAAAAACTAAAAAGTTTGATAGTGTATGTTGTTGGTGAAGATGTGAGAAAACAGACACTCTCATACAGTAACTGGTGGGAGTGTAAATTGGTGCAGCCTCTTTGAAGAACAATTTTTGAAGAGCAGTTGGCAATTTGTATCAAAATTTAAATTGTATTGCCCTTTCACCAGTATAACGATGTTCAGGAATTCATTCTAAAGACATGAATGCTCATAAATGCTCAAAGACACATGTAAAGAACACACATTCTTTACAACACTATAGCGGGAAAATGATTGAAACAACATAAATGACTAAGCACTGAGGACTAATAACTAATATACCCTGATGCAGATGCATACTATGAAGACTCAAAAAAGATGAAATAGATCTCTAAGTGGATATGGAATGATCACCAAGTGCATTGATTAAAGTAAAAACAATGTATAGGGCAGTATGTATTTGTATGTTAAAAAAGGGTAAATAGATGTGCTTATAGTCATAAGTTACTTACAAAAGGATAGATAAGAAAGTTAAGAGGACCTTGGGGTGAAGGGCCCTAGTAGACTAGAGCTCAGGGAATGCTTACTTTTCATTAAATAGTCTTTTTGTGCTTTTAAATTTTTAATTATGTGTAAGTGTTGCTGTTAAAGCCTTTGGTGATAGTTTGATACGTAGTTTTTCAGTTTGAACTATGAAACTTACTCGGTTTCTGCAGTATATTCAGAAAGCTGGGATACTTTAAATTCTCAGCTCCTTAATCTGTCTCAGATTTTCTTCCTGGTTGATGGTTTTTCCTAACCCTCTGATCAAATTTAGGTGTTTTGCTGTTAATGCTGTTCTCTTTCAGAAATTTTTTGAACCTTCCTTTGTTTGTGGATTATAAAAACCCTTCAAAGAATTGAAATTACAAATGCTTTGTTGCAGATCTTGGCTTTTCAGGATCTTTCTGTCTGTGTAGTCATTTTTTTGTACTATGCTTTAAACTGATCTGAAATTCTATCTTAAATGTGACAACAGATAGAAATTGGACAGTTCTGTAACTTGATTTTTTTGTTTTTCCTTAGAGAATTGCTGGAAATTCTTTCTGGTATGTTAGAGCTCTGTAGAGAATCAAGTCTTAACACAGATATTCACTGTGAAGGCTACCAAGAAGGGTGGTATAGTATTAAGAATTTCAGAATAGACATCTTGCCACCAGGCTCTCTCTTCAGCTTTCAAAGGGAGTTAATAAGCCAGTGTTAAAATAAGTGAATGATAGTAAAGGCTGCCGTTTGCATTGTACTGTAGAGTTATGAAACATTTTTACGTACATTCGAGATTCACTGCAGTCCTAGCACACCCCGTCTGTTTTGGTATTGATGTGAACAATTACTAGCAGTAATAGCAACAGTAATAGTAGCTGTAGCCGTCAGCAGTCATTTTTATGTGCATAAGAAAGAGCCCTGCATTGTTGCTTCTGTAGGGCATTCACCCGTATCATTCTCTGAGCTATACCAGTGGAGACACTGCCACTGATTCTCCGGTGCATGTTGGACGTGCTGGCATGCCAGTTAAGGAGAGTCCGAGGAAGGAGAGCCTACTCAGCTACCTGACTGGAAGCTTCCCAAGCTTGCACAACCTCCTGGAAGGGACTCCTCAAAGAAGTAGTACAGCTGTGAAGAGTAGCTCCCTAACGAGAACAGGTATGTCCCTAGTTTTGACAATTATAAGTTTACTTCTGTGGGAGAATTAAAAAAAACAGTAGCAAGACTTAAATTTATTTAGATCTGTACTTTGGATGCATAACTAATCTTTTGTATTACACATTATGTTTGAGAAAATATTTTGGGAAACTGTTCTCCCTTATTGGTGTCTTCATGCCCTTAGTTTGTGTTTTTAAATTGCAGCATTTGACACTACTATAAACCTAGATGTCATGTGGGGTGCTGTCTCGACCAGCCAACAATGAATTTCCCTCTGTTATAATAAAAATAAGTTATGTATTCATGCTTTAATATCTGAATACCAACATCATGTAGTGAATTTGAAAACATCTGCAGAGACATTTTAACCTGACTTTTCAAAAATAAATACATAAACAACAATTTCTACTCTGTAGTACTTAAGTAATATATATTCAGTAAAACTTTATTTTCAGGAAATACGATGGCCACTGATATGTTGTCTGAACACCCCTTGTTGTCTGAACCATCCTCTGTGAGTTTCTATAACTGGATGTCAAATGCTGTGGGTAATCGGGGAAGTGTGGTGCAAGAATCTCCTGCTACCAAGTCAGGACACAATAGTCTTCCAACAGGTACTTAGTTATCACGTTATTTTGCTTAACTATCTGAGGGGCACATGTAAAGTTATAGCAAAATCCTATTTTTCAGAGGATGATTAAAAAATCTCAAATGTTTAAGTACTGTTTAGTTGAAATCAGCCCATTTTTTGGAATGCCTTTAATAAAATTGCAATTGAGGGAGTCGTACACAGTCAGTAGGGTTCTTGTGGAAAGGCAAATGTGTCAAATGTTAGATTGTGTATGACTTAAAGAGTTTAAAGCTTCCATTTAATGTGGCTTGTTTAATTTTCAAATCACCAAAAGGAGATAAATAAAAAAATGCAAAGTATAATTACATCACCGTGTACCTACAATAAAGAAAATATTTTTGGTTTATCCAGATTCCTCTGGGACATAACTAGCTGTCTTCCACTCTTTATGGTTACTTAAATATTTAATTAAATCTAAGGGAGTACAAAGAGGAATAAAGCAAGATTCTTGCCCTCAAGGAGGAAAGCAAATGAGGGCAATTTATTAATTTGAAAAGAATATGTATAAGTAGCAAGAAGACTGTCAGGGAATTCACAAAGAAGTATTGGTGGTTATCGCCAGAAATGGAAGTGGAGCCACCTTCCGTTTTCTATTTTTCTAAATTTTTTATTGTTTTTCCAAATTTACTAGTTGTATGTATTATTTTTTTTGGAAAAAATATATTTAAAAAAATAATATGTGAAGTAGCTTTTATTCTAGTTGCTGAAGGCAGCTAACATTAACTTGTGTCACAGCTATTTAGATTGCTAGTAAATTCTCTTCAGACAGAAAATAGGAAATTATGAAAAGTAGTTGATATGTAACTACTTACTCGGTCCTTTTCCTTCCTGGTGTGTGGACCGCTTTTGAATCTGGAACTGATCCTAATTCTGGCTGCATGTTGGTTCTTAGCTTTGGCCCTTGGTTGATGGAAGGCTGGTGCTTCCACCAGCTCTCAGCACTTCTCTGGTGCTAGCTTCACTACTGCACAGAGTTTAAGTTTCAAGAGAACCAGAAAAGAACATTTCCTCTCTATCATCAGTCCTTTGCCTGGTGGGGAATGAAAAGAGATAGGGGGCACAGATGAAACAAATAGCACCGTTTCATTTATGCTCCGCCTCAGGAAAGCACAGCTGGGAAGGAATTTCTGAGTGAGACTGCGAACCCGTGTCTGTTGCCCTGCTGCTGTCTGTAACTCTGTTCCTCAGCGCCAGGCTGATGGGATATCACATGCTTTTCACAGATCTTCCAGCCATAAAATTCTCTGCTTTGGACTGACTGTCTTTAATGTAGCCTTCATATATGAGGATTTTCTAAATTTATTAATAAGTCGTGTCTGTAAAATAACCTAAAAGTGCTATTTTGTTTTCTCTTTCAATTTAAGCGGTCTGGTCTACTACAACACAGGCTTCATAAGTTTACTTTGCTGTGCCTCTTTATGTTTTTTATTCCTAATAATTTAGATTTTGTTCTTGAACATTTACTCTGCTAGGTGTTGCACCTAATCTTCCTACAATTCCCTCAGCCTCCGATTTCAACACCGTCTTGTCTAGTGACCAGAATACCTTAGATGGGACGCATTCTCAGCATAGCACTAGCCAGGATGATGTGGCAGGTGTAGAAGAAGCCAACCAAGGATTTCCTGCTGTTCAGCTGGCTGATGCACAGGTGAGCCAGTCTGTTTTTTCCCTAATTATTGTAACCCCTCATCAGACAGTACTTAGCAGCTGGAACCATCAAGTAATGGGCACTTTAGGATTTTATGCCTGTATGCCCGAAGCCTTCAAGCAAAAAAGGAGGAGCCTTTGAAAAGTACATAGGGTAATTATAAATGCAAATTAAGCATCTGTAGATACTCATTAAAAAGAAGAGCGACATATAGTTATTTGTCTCATATAGTAACATTTTTGTTATTTGGAGATACAGATTGTCTAAATAATGACTACAAAGATAAATTTAATCACATCCTGTAGTCTTAGTGCTATGTTAAGACTTTATGGAGTGAGCACTGGGGGGTCATTGACGATTTTAGAGCAAAGGAATAAAGTGACTGGAACTGTACATGTAGAAATATTATATGAGTAGCAGTGTGTTAAATATTGAAGTAGAGAAACCAGAGGTGAAAAAATGAATTATTGAAATAGTTCACACAAGTGGTTATCAGGCCCTTAGCTTAGATGGTTGTGGCTTTGATGAGGTAAAGGAGAAATATTGTGGAGATCTTATTTAATTGATTAAATGTGGAGAGTGGAGAGTGAAATCCTTTGACACGTTCTTTTTAATTTGAAGGATCAGAAGGCAAGTGGGAGAGTGGGGCATGGGTATCAAGAGGTGATATTTTCTCAGGATGAAAGAGACTTGAGCATGTTTACAACTTATGAGGAATTAGGGAGGTCCCAATCAAAAAAAATGAAAGAAGGGTAAACTGATAGAGCAAGATTCAGAGAAGGAGGAGAAGTGTTAGAATTTAGAGTCGTTTATAGAGAGATGCTTTGGACATGAAAGATACTTTTTCCTCTGAGAATTTTTGGGAAGACTTTAAGGTCAGTGGTAAGTTTGCAAATTGGTAGCTTCAATGTTTTCTTACAATAGGAGGTAATTTATGTTAAGTTTGTCAGGCACTTTTAAATTTTCTTGATTTACTCCTCCAATACATTGGAGTAGTTTTTAGAGACTTGTTCACTTGTTTTTAAAAGGGAGAATGTGGAAAAATTTTTGTCATTGTTTTGGCCTATATAATACATTCATTATTCATTGTATTTATTAGCGTTCAATACACATTTTTAGAGATAACTATACTATTTTACATGTAAGACTCTAAAATCCACCAGAAACATGAATGTTAATACAATAAAAAACAGTGAGGTGATTTAGATATGTGTAAAAATTGGAATGACTGTGAAAGAGAGCTCACCACAGACCCCCAGAAGGATTGCCAAATAGTGCTGAGGAGTCTAGTTAAGAGTTTGTTAGTGTTGCAATACCAGTGAATGCAATTAGATCGTTTCCTCTCATGGTCCTTAGCAGCTCAGCTGTAGAAGTAGAATAGGATTGATCCAAAGCAGATATAGCAGGAAAAATGAGATGATGAGATGTAGTATACAATTTAGGAAGTTACTGAAATGGAGTTCAAGCCAAGGTTGTGGGGAGTTAAAGGAAGTCAATAACTTTGGAACTGAAGGGTTGGTTGAGTTATCTTCATGGCCAAAGAAGTCCTTCAGGAAGATAAATTGGGATGGAAAAGAAAAAGAAGACAGTCAGTCAGGAACCAAAGTCCCTGGTGGGTATGGAAGATTAACCAAGGGCATAAATAGATGACAAAGATTAGGAAAGATGGAGGATGGCTTGAACCTTGAAGAGGGAAGAGTTTTTCCATTAGGATGACAGAGCACATCTACGAAAGAGTAAACCCAAGAAAGAGTATGCCAAGCAAGTATACAAGGAAGAGGAAATTTCTCCCTAAGTTTCCAGTCTAGAGTGAAATTGTTTGAATTCTCTCATTCTAGGCCTTCACAAGAGTATCCTATCTTCCCAAGCACAAACAAATGACCTAGAGACAACTGAAAATGTGGACATGGGTCTCATTACCCAAATGGCACTCGTCCATTTTTATAGAACTTTTTAAGCTTCAGGAAAAGATCACTAAGGGAGAATGTGTAGTGAAAGAGTTAGAAGGGGGCCAAGGAAAGCGTTGGATAGCACTTATATTTAGGATGTTGAAGGAGGAAAAGAATCCATACAGCAGAGAATGAGTTGTCAGTGATTATAGTGGTCTATTAAACACATATAGTTGCTTCTGTTTGGGTTAGCTCTTAGTGACTATGAAATTCAGTTAACTAGAGATTTAACCAGAGTGATGTATTTCCATAAACATGTATAATACTTAAAATGTAAAGGAAGTTCTTTGTCAGAAAATAAATGTTAAATGACTGTTACAACCAAGTGATACCATTTAAAAATAGGTCAGATATTCATAAGATACCATGTGAAATGTTTTTATGTTAACACAGGAAGTTGATAAACTGTTTTGTGACCCTAATGTACTAGATTTTTATGGAAACACAGCTATTCATGCCTTTTTTAAAAGCAAGAAGTAGAATGATTTAAACTAATTCATAATTTTATTTTCCTTGTATTTTCAGACACTCAGACAGGATCAAGGGATCTGTGCCCTTATGATTAATTTGAAGATGAGTGGCACATAAATGAGGTGTTCAGAAATACTAAGTTTTAAGTAAAATTAGAGTTTTTTTTTTTTCTTTACACTATAGTGATATCTACTAAAGTAGAATAGGAAAAAAGCCACAGTAAATGATGAATTATCAATTGAGCTAATATGGATTGTGTTATGTCTTTTAGGTTGTTTTCAAACCTCTTTTGAGTCATACAGGGATCCAGTCACAGGATGCAATGCCGCTCTGCTACCGAATGTACTTTGGAGAGCACCTCTCATTTTCAGGGACTTTGGACTGCCTCAGAGCAGACATCGTGGATTCAGACACAGCCAAAGAGAGAAAAGGCAAAAGAGCAAGAAGGTGTCTGGTGCTATTGTTGTTTTTATGTCAAATTTTGTACAAAGGTTATCATACTCATTTGTTATTTAACTTTCCTTTCTTCTAATGCTGAGAAAGTAATTTTAATCTTATGAGAGGATAATTTCCATTTAACAAAAATAGTAACCACATTTTATTAATAAAATCAACAGGTCATAAGGCCTATTTTTAGGTATATTTTTGTACCGTGTTAGCACATATGTGAGGGTCAGCCAAAGTATGTATGTTGACATATACAATATATACATTTAGAATTTATTTACTCTTGCAGTCGTTGAATTTTTATGATCTTATGGATTGTAATTTTATATATTTTACTTAGAATTTATTTCTAACCTCCTTTCTGAGTTGACTTGACTTGTAGCAGATAGTGTTTTCTATGAAGAACACAGTAGAAGTCAGACCAAGAGTATAGCCATCAGAAACACACAGGAATGCTAAATGTAGCATGGTGAAAGTTAAGAACTGTCATTCACTGTCACTCTTTATTGTCATGGATAGTTCTTCAGTTTCTTTACTGCTTGCATAGGAAATAATATGCCCACTAATAAGATTTGACTAATCTTTTGTGAACTTGCAATTTTACTTTGGATAGGTCTTGCTAAAGTGTGTGGGAATAATAGAATGCGGATGTAGAGGGCATTTATGACAAGAGGTTTTTGCAACATTCTTGGTTTCATCCAATTTGTGCTTTTGCAAGCTGGTAAAATTAAAAGTAAAATGTACATGTATCTGACATATAGCTAAGTGAAATATATTTTTTATTTGAAATATTCTATTTCAGATTTTAAACAATTTAACAAAATCAGTAAAAAATTCATGGCAATTATGTATAGAAGAATGCAGCTTTTTAAAATTTTGTTTCAGGGCATTAAATATCTGAGGATTTTCTAATAACACAGGAACATGAAAATTTCAGTGTCTTTTCTATTAAATATAAGACAGTCTTTGCTTTTCACAGTTATGTGTTCCCCTAACAATGACGGTGCAAACTGAAACACTGCAAAGTGACCTTGATGATTATTAAGATTAGTGGGGAAAATTACTTTTGTTTTGTGACCTTGAAAAATGTTTATCAAAACATTAAAAACTATTTATTATAAATGTTTAGGGAAATGAAAAATATACTAAAACTAGTATTTTAGTACATTGTAATTTCAAACGTTAGAAACATTCAGAATTAAAGTGCTTTATTTCTTTCTAAAAAAACTTGTCAAAAGGTAGTTTTAATAGCGCTTGGCTTCTTATCATGTAACTTACGATACATGATCTTTTCTGTGCCTTGGTAAAGTGTCATACCCCATTCTAAGTGTTGATCAGTTTCCAACATTTTATTTCCATTTTCAGTGTCATGAAATATCTTCACGAGTTCCTTTTGCTGTGAAGTTTTTGCCCGTATCACTTCCTGGGAATATCTTCTTCCTTTTTGCCACAACCACTTTGCTCTTTATGCTTTCGCTGAGTTCCTCTGGCTGCATATCTAGAGTTTCTAGAACAGCGGAAGTATCAACATTTCCATGGTCAGCTATTTCTTCTGTAACTCCTTTTATGTTTAATTAAATTTCACTGCCAGCATTATAATTTTTTGTTTGATTGCTGCATTTTCATCTTTGCTGTCCATTTCCCTCTTGATTTTCCATTTTTGTAAAATATCATGCAGATTTCTCAGGAGGAGGCAGCACATCTACGTGCTTTACTGTCTGTGTGTGAAATGAGTAACAAATGTGCTTTGACCAATGACTAACATATTTTGACAGAGGTGACGTGACTGGTCAGTGATCATGATGTACATCTATTATTTACATAGTAATTTGTGGACTGAAGAGCTAGCAGCAAGTTTGTACTTTCTGCAGTTATTCACAGTAAATTTTAGTTAAAAATTTGAACCATGTTGTTGGGAGCTGTGTTATTTAACCATGGTAACTGAAATCCATTCACATTGGAATCATCAAATCCAGACAGCAAAACATTAATACCTACTTAGACTCCCTGATTAGAGTTAGCAGCCCTGAGTTAAACGTGCATTTCTGTTTGCAGTAGCCAACTTTCATATAAGTATACATAAAAAATACTTATATAATGTGTGTATATATACATGCACACACATAGTGTGCATGTATATATACACTGTATGCACATGGTATGTATCATATATGATTAACTTATACACAGATTATATGCATATGTGTATGTATGTGTGTATCTGTGTATGATCATATTTAACACCTACTTATTGCCCTACTAAAAGCCATACAACACTGCCACAGACTAGATCTTCGTCTGACCATATTTCCCTTCTTCTGTTCCAGGAGATCTTCTTTGAATGACTTTGAACTTACTGCCTCTAGCAAAACTTAACATTCTTTTTAATTTTTCTACCATCATGCCAGCTCTGAATGCTCTACTTTCCTGTTACTAGCCCATGGTTAGCTTTTATTTCTCAGATCTCCTGTAATTCCACCTTAACGCTTATTTATTTGGAGACCTTTGTCACAGTACACTTTTCCTGGTCAAATTTCAGTCCTGTTTGGGCTTTTTTTTTGTAGTATATTGTTCATTACTATTGGGTTATAGTTTCTTGTATAACATGTATAACTCTCCTAGACTGTAAAGCCAGGACAGTTATTAAATCATTCAGCATGGGTTCTCATAAATATTAGTTTCCTTATATCTTTGCTATCTGCAATCAAGATAGTTGAACTTATTAGAGATTTAATAAATAATTTTAAATTTTAGTTTTAACTTTAGCTCTAGAGTGCTCATTCCAGTTCTTTACCTTTCTGGCTGCTATTGCTTAAATGACTCCTTCATTATATACCCAGAGTTTTTTCCCCTTTTACTTGAATCTTCTCTTGAAGACTTTCTTGCCTCCCTGACATGTTCTCAATTCTTGTTTTTACAATTGTGGATTATTTTAATCTCTTTTGAGTATTCTCTCTCCTATCTGTTCTAATTCTCAAAATTCAGTTTTTCCTTCTCTGACCACATGCTTAGCACTGATAGCAGGCTTCCCGTGAGGTTGGACATTTTCATGACTTAGACTACAAAGGAGGTTTTCTTATTAAATAAGAAATGCTAGTATTCATTAAGGAATTATTGTCTCTAATCATCAATTTTTTAAGTTAAATTGGGAACATCAAAGCAGCTTCAGTTTTTTTTTTCTGATAGAGAAAAATCCTATGTTTGATTTGACCTATATGGCTACGCATTCATATTGTACATGGAAGAAGGGAGACCAAAATACCTTTTTACAGTTTTCATGCTTGAGGTTTATTGTTATTAGTGATTGGTTTATGGAAATCTGAGACATTTTTGGCTTTTTAATATTAAAATTGACTTTTTGTAATTAAACATAATATTCCTACCTGAAAATTTTTGGATAAGCAGGAGGTTTTGCCAAAATAATTTTTATAAAGATTTTAAGTTTTTGTATGTATTTCTCATTTTTGTTTCAGTTGCTTTCCTCACCACTGTTTCTTTTTGTTTTGTTTTGTTTTGTTTGGTTTTTTGTTTTTGTTTTTGCTTTTTTTTTGGAGGAAGATTAGCCCTCAGCTAACTACTGCCAGTCCTCCTCTTTTTGCTGAGGAAGCCTGGCTCTGAGCTAACATCCGTGCCCATCTTCCTCTAGTTTATACGTGGGACGCCTACCACAGCATGGCTGCCAAGCAGTGCCATGTCCGCACCCGGGATCCGAACCAGCGAACCCCGGGCCTCCGAGAAGCGGAACGTGCGAACTTAACCGCTGCGCCACCGGGCCGGCCCCACCACTGTTTCTTTTTCAGGATTGACACCTGAGCTAACAACTGTTGCCAATCTTTTTTGTTGTTGTTGTTCTTTTCTCCCCAAAGACCCCCCAGTACATAGTTGTATATTATGGTTGTGGGTCCTTCTAGCTGTGGCATGTGGGATGCCACCTCAGCATGGCCTGATGAGCAGTGCCATATCTGCACCCAGGATCTGAACCAGCGAAACCCTGGGCTGCCGAAGCGGAGTGTGCAAACTTAACCGCTCGGCCACGGGGCTGGCCCCTCCTCACCACTTTCAAATTTGCAAAGTATACCAGCAGTGTTTCATTTCAAATAGCAAATCAAATTGTATAAAATATAATGAAATTAAATTTATAAACCATATATTTGACAGAGAGGGAAAGAATGGTTAAGGGAGGTGTCTTAATTGAATAATTGACTTTAGATTCCAATACGATTGGGGTATACCATTGGATGGCAAGGAAAATTGTTTTATCACTTCACTGAAATCGTTAACATAAGTCTCATTTTGACTAGGCAGTTCTAGAGTAAGATCAAGGAGGGAGACTTAAGGCCCAGCTTCCCACTTAGAAAAGGCTGGTTTAGTGAAAAAACATTCTACTTGATCTCTTGCTTAAAATAATTTAAACGACTTATAACATATTTCACCTTGGAGAGTCTTTTGCTAATTCATAAAGATTGTGCTGTTCTGAAAGGAAGGAAATAAAACTTTGTCATTTTCTTTTTTTCCCCACATTTTTAGGCAAGGTCATGTGAATCTTCCTCCACTTGAGTTCAAACCAGCATTGATGTTGGAAACCTTTAGCATCAGTGCTGTTGTAATGGAAAAGTCAGTGTGCACCCCTCAGAACTCTACCAGTGCTCTTTCTTTTCATGATCTCAACAAGCGTTATTACAATACCTTTCACTGCAACTTTACTATTTCTTGTCAGTCAATAAGCCAGCATGTAGATATGGCTTTAGTTCGTCTTATTCATCAATTTAGTACAATGATAGATGACATCAAAGCCACTCAGACTGACATTAAACTGAGCAGGTATACAGCTGGATCAGCTTCCCCAACACCTACCTTCAAAACCAGAAAACATCGGGATTTTCGCTCATCTGACTTCAGCCGCAGTTCTAGAGGAAGTCTTAATGGCGGCAATAGAGTAAATAATGCAAAGAACAAACGGACCAACAATGAGAATAACAAAAAGGAATCTCGGAACAAAAATTCGTTAGGAAGATCTGAAAGAAGAACTTCAAAAGTGTCTAGAAAAGGTTCCAAGGATGTGGTGGATCATATGACCATTCACATGGATGACTCTGATTCAATTACAGTGTCGGAACAAAGTGAGCCCTCAGCCGAGTGCTGGCAGAATATGTATAAATTGCTTAACTTCTATTCACTTATCTCTGATCCAACAGGAATATTGGAAAAATCTTCGGAAACATTTGGACCAGCAGGTAATGGATATTTTTATATTTTTAAAATTTCTGTTTAGAAAATCACTAATACTAAAAAAGAAAGCAGATTGTTCATCATGTTTTCTTAATGTTTTAAGTGGAAAGTTGAGACTCAAAGAAATTGTTAATCACCCAAGGAGAGAAAACAGTAACGGCAGTCAGATACTCTGCTGTCTGATTTCCCATCCTTCCTAACTAACCCTTACACAGTATGCCCCTAAAGAATTCAGACAGACCTGCTTTCAGATATCTGAATCTGCTATTTACTTTCAATATGACGATGGGAAAAGGTTGAAAAATTTAAAAAATCTTTTTGGTGGGGAAGAGGAGGAAGAATGCTGGTTTGGAATGTGAAGAAAGGTAAGATGATGTTTGGAGTGTCCGTTTCACGGTTTTCATATCTAAACGCTTTTATTTCCATTTACTTATAAAGGAGTTCGGAGCCCTACAGAGCCAACATGTAAAGTTGTGTTTGAGAATGAACAAGACAGTAACAGTTTGACTAAGACACAGAGGAAACGTAGCTTGGTAACTTCTGAACCTCAGCATGTGACCCTAATAGTGTTTGGCATTGGCATGGTGAACCGCACGCACCTGGAGGCAGACATTGGCGGGCTGACGATGGAATCAGAACTGAAGAGGATCCATGGCAGTTTCACACTGAAGGAAAAAATGAAGGGTAGGACCATGTTCTAATACTGTAGTGCCATTCTGAAGAAAGCCAATGTCATGTCTCCAGAATTCCTATTTGGAAATTTTTCTTCAGAAAGTGAAACTTCCCATTTACATTGATCAAGAGTGCTAGTTTATGTAGTTTCTTTTTCTTGTTCTTTTTGATTTTTAAAATTTTCCAAGTTTTCTGCACTAGTACTTCTGAGAATTAAAATCTCATCAGGCTATCTCCAATGCCATTTGGCTCTTTAATGCATGGATGACATGTTAAACTGCATATTTAGCATTCTCCCAATTTTGACATATATAGTATATATGAATACATAGAAATAAAAAACTTCAAGTTTGAATTTTATCATAGCTTTAAAATTATCTTTTGTCACTGATTGTATTAAGAATAAAACGCAATTTTAATATGAAGTTCAATTATGTTATTTCCATAATTCATGTAATTATTTTTTCTCACATTTAAGATGTTTTACATCAAAAGATGACTGAGACGTGTGCCACTGCTCATATTGGTGGGGTTAATATTGTCCTGCTTGAAGGGATTACACCAAATATACAGTAAGTGTGTTGATTTTTATTATTTTCTTGAACTTGTTTGTTATAGTTTTATAGGAAACTTAAAATTCTTTGGATGAATCTCATACCTTCTAAGTTTTGAGATTTATATACATAATGTTGCCAGATACTGTGCTTCTGACTGTCATTAAGAATAAAACCATATGGAATGTTTTCAGAAGAGTGACTTTTTTCCTTTCTAAAATTGGTTTCCTACCTCCCCTGCCCCCCTAAAAACTGACTCCCCGTGCATTTGTAAGATTGTCTAACAAGAAAAATGGTTACCGTGCAAATGTCAGTTAAACATATAACATGCAAAAGCTCACACAATTCAAATTAGTTAAGTAAAACAAAATGTAGTCAAATAATATAGACTCTTGATTTTATATTAAGTAATCACTCATATTCATTCTGGGTTTCAAAACTTTCTTTTGCCTTTTTTACTTAAAGAATTTAACAATAAAGCCTATGAGACCCCTTCCAATAGTATAGGTCAACTTTTTATAGTGGGTATACCGTACCATATCTCTTTTCTTTTGACTCTTTGCTGTTACTTTTTCTTTATAAGAATTGCTTTGATGATGATTACCTTTATGCATGCTGTTCAGATCACTAGTCTCTTATCAGTGCATTTCACCACTGACTGTGTTCGCACACTTGGAACTGCATACCTTAATTCCTAACTTCCTTTCAGTGGAGCAGTTTTGTGTAGGAACTACAAAATGTGTTTCAGTCAGATTTTGAGAATTTGCTATTTCTTAATATTCTAACTAGTTAATATTGTTGTATTATCGTCCTATAAAGCATCCATCCTGCTAAATACTGATTAAATGCTAAACTAATTGGTTTAGCATTATAAAAATTAAATATTAGTCATAGATTGATTAGTTACAGGTCTCTTCATAATATTTTAAACATGGGTAATGTCGTAGCTGTCTTGGGGAACATTTCCTGAAATAGATGTTTAAGTCTTACTGGGTGTTTGGACCTGTAAGTCTAGAACCAAAGAGAGTGTATTTTATTATAGCTGCCTGAATGGTCCAGATGCATTTAATAATCAGTCTTTTGAAAGACCAAAAAATTCCAGTAGTTGTAAGAGACACGATCTTTTATGATTATTCATTATGCCATAGGGAGTATTATGTAATAACTACAACTTAAGTACCTACTGTGGGCCAGGAGCCTCACATAGATTATTTTATTTAATCTTCACCACAATCCTGTGAACTGGGGTGATTTTATCCCCACTTTCTAGAACAATAAATTGAGATTCAGAAAGATCAAAGTATTGCCCTAAAATGCTTGAAATTGTACAGCCAGGAAGAAGAGATGCCTGAACCCATACTCCTTCCCCCTCGCCACAATGCTCCTGCAGAAAGTCGTCATTCTCCTTGGGTTCCAAGATTCTTTGATTGACTCTAAATTTAAAAGTACTATGGTTACTTGAACCTGTTCAGAAAGTAAAACAAATTTCTTTAGATATGCTTTGTGTTTGGTTTACTCTATCCTTTTAGACCTATTCTCTCCATTATTTATTATCTCTTAAGAGAAGGGCTTCAAATAGTCTCTAAACTTGCAGAAAATAATATTTTTTAAAAAGTATTGTACAGTTGATATTTCTTGCCCTTTTTTAAAAAAAAACAAGCAAAGATCTCTTAAATTTTTCTTTGAAAAATACAAGTTGTTTATTACTCACTGCCAGATTCTAGTAGTGTGAAGCCTTTCTGGATTTATTTGGCTTTTCATTTCCAATTTCAATTAAAAGGAAATGGAGCTAAAAATTAGTTGAGACGGTTCTTTGAGGGCAAATTTTAAAAGTGAGATGTAAGAAAAGCTTTCCAGATGATTGGTCTTATTGTAACTAATTTATGCATAAATGTTTATTTGCTTCCTTTTGTTTTCTTGCTTTCCTCTTGAATCTTCATCTGTAGACTGGAGGACTTTCCCACATCTCCTACAAGCACAGCCAAACAAGAGTTTCTGTATGTCGTATTATTCTTTTTCATGGACTTTGTGATTAACATAGTATTGAATAGTTTTAAAGATAAATATTTAGATTATCTGCATGGCTGTGAATGTATGTAGTTAGTTATTATTTTGTAGCTTTAATGTAGACCCTTTTATAGATTAAAGCTACTGCTATTCAAGGAAAACACACAGGTAAGGCCTGCCTTTTTTGTAATTTATACCTTGTTTTGTTGTTAAGAGATTGTAACACTATAGTTGTATGTTGCTTGTGCTTTTTTTAGACATGTTACTATTAAAATTTATATTATCATAGATCCTTAATGTTTGGTGTGATAATAGAAACTATTATTTTGCAAAGTTTTACTTTGCAAAAGAGTTTTCACTAATTGCAAAAATAATTATTAAAACACTAATATATGAAAATGTCTACACATCCCAACCTTATAATTCTGTTTTCAAAATAGGGAGAATTTACTGCTCTGTTGACAGATTTTACTATATGTACATTTTATATTTTGAGTGGCTTAATTTGACCCAAGTATATCTGATATTTTGTGGTAGTGAGCTGTACTGAGAGCCATATTTAAATATTCATCATGTCTTCTCACCATGACAAATTAATATGTTACTTAACACTGGTTATTTCTTTGGACATTTTCTGTAAAATTTGAATATGCTGAATAAATAGATAAATCTGTATATTATGTTCCATGCTGGTAAGGTTATCATACTTCGTGAGATTTGTTTCACTGTATATTGCTAATAGGCCATAGACAAAATATCATCAATTAACAGCCCTTTCTTGGGATTATCTGTAATCAGCCAACTAGAGGTACTAGAAAAGAATAAATGCACTAATATTAAGAAAAGGAAATGATTATTTTCTGGAAACCACTCTTACCTATTAGTGTCGCTTAACAGGTATAGAAAAAATATCTAATTCCATTTTAGTAGTGATAGTAGCTGGAGAAGATTTATTGTTTCTTTCCTTTTTATCACTGAGATCTTTGGATGTATAACCAAAAAAATCAATACTGTATGACTTTTGAGGGGATGCTTTTTAATGGCTAAAGATCTCATTTTCATCCATTCAACAATTATTAGGTTACATAGTTTGGCCTGAGCACTGTGTTAGGCTTCAGAGATGTGACACTAAGCAAATGAGATGTGGTCCCTGTCATGGTACCCCTTATAGGCCACCCCTCTTCTCTTATAGGATTTCTGGCTGAGAGAGTTAACATGTAAGGTACAGTTGCCAAATGAGAAAGAAAATTCCAGTGATTTTTAATAGTTAACTAAATAGCATGTGATCACAGTACTTTCCACCCCCGTTGCAGCCATTTTTCAGGCAAAACTGAATTGAGACAGGCAGCGTAAGTCAGGGTGCATAAATCATCTTCTTCTCCCTGCCTCTAAAGTTTGGACCCACATGCTCAAGTAGGTGGAGTAGGGGTAGAGATAGAGACAATCAGGCCCCAAAGCAAATCCTTAAGTCATTCACTCATCATGTTGCATGGACAAGGATGACTAGCATACCTTTAAGGCCCTGTTGCCTGGATACAGGAAGTAAAAGAAGGTGGGAAAAAGTCTTGCCTGATTAGACACTGTGGTCATTGTAATTGAGGCTCACAGCGGATCTAGTGCAACCTTGTGAAGTAGACTACCACTGTCAATGAATTCTTTAACAAGACTTCTTGGTCATTTGCTGTGAACTTTTCACGTATATGAGGCATTCCTGATGTGCTACAAGTTTTCACAATCTTCTCTTTAGAGAGATTTTGACCACTTCTTTCTTGTGGAAAAGTTTTATGTATACTATGTGTTGTATGACCTAGATTGACAACTCTCTTCGAGAATTAAAATAAAATTACGAATAGATAACTCATAGTGGCAGCTTGTAAACTGTTTGATTTCTCATTCTGGGTCTCCTCATGTCTTTTTTTTGATGAGGAAGATTGGCCCTGAGCCAACATCTATTGCTAACCTTTCTCTTTTTGCTTGAAGAAGATTGTCACTGAGCTAACACCTGTGCCAACCTTCCTCTGTTTTTTTTGTATGTGGGATGCCACCACAGTGTGGCCTGATGGGCGGTGTGTAGGTCCATGCCAGGGATCTGAACCCATGAACCCCAGGCCACTGAAGCAGAGCGTGTGAACTAACCACTATGCAACCGGGCCAGCCCCTCCTTACATCTTTAACATGTGCAGTTTGACAAGAGTTAATCAGATGTCTCTCTAGTTTCTGGCTCAGTTTGATCAGTGTAGGACCATCATGTTGTCCAACTCCAAGGAACGCCGCTCATGTTGTGGTGGGAGTCATTTATCTAGACTATAGTGTGAACGGGGCCCTCTGGAGTTGGGCAACACAGATGTCCGGAAGTCCTAAACATCAGAATTGCCACTGGAAATAACACAGTAGCGTCTACAATAGGAGAGCACTCAGACACATCAGGTTTCCATTCTGACTTTTGGTATATAATTGAAAATGCAGTATTGCATACATGCTTATATAATCAAAAGTGATATTTAAGGAGACTTCTGTGTATTATAAAGGTAAAACAGTGAGACATGTAGAATTTCTTGACGGACATGTTAACAAGACGGATGTCTTTGTGAATGGATGTTTAGTTTCATTCAGTAGATGGATGCTGTTTACAAGTAGGAAGCCTTTTGCATTTTAGCACCATCTACGTGTTCTGGCTCATGTTGAAATTGAATTTAGAATGAAATCTCATTGGTGATAAACAGCTTTATTTATTATAATATTTAAGAAAAGATTCAAAATTCAATCACTAGTCAGCATCCCAGAATCTACCCTCATACTGGCTAGACCAATTCCATAGAATACTTTTTAATTTTTCTAATCAGCGATAGTCTTCTGGGAAATAGTTGCTTTTACTTTTATATAAGCACATACATATTTTCTTCTGTAAACTCTGTATCAAAGAATAATAGTGCAAACAGTGTAAAATAAATATATTTCAATATTTTTAGAAAACATGATTTCTTCAGTATATGATTTAAACACAAAAAATCCTAAGTCATTTAGTTCATTCAATGATTTAAAAGCATTTTTCTTGCTCTCAAAAGACTTTTTCAAAATTTCTCTTTATTGGCTGTGTTTTAATGGTCCTCTTCTCTTAATAGAACTGTAGTGAAATGTAGTATCGCCAAGTCCCAAGCCCTCTACAGTGCCCAGAGAGGGCTGAAGACCAACAACGCGGCCGTGTTCAAAGTCGGAGCTATCAGCATCAACATTCCCCAGCATCCTGCCACCTTACATAGCATGATGGTTCGAAGTTCTCACCAACTGTCTAAGCAAATCTCAGACCTCATCAGACAGCCTTCTACTGTGTAAGTTGTTCCTTCAAATTCTGTGATTCTGTATAATAGTTCAGGTCATTCTTTGCTGTGTTAACAATAGTTTGAAGGACTACAGAGGGTTACATCTAAGTATTGACCATTGTGGACAGTGGGGCAGGTGGAAAGTAGCCAAACATGATCGTGGGAGAATCATATTGGATATTATTAAAGTACAATGCAATTGTCAGTGTTGCATGTTACATCAGTGGAGCTTAAGAGATCATAAGAGGTACTACTAAAAAGCAAATTCTAGGACTGTATCAGTCAATCTTTATTTACTTTGAACTCATCGAAATTTTTGACTGCATAGCTTTAAAAAATTGCAGTGGCTGTGTCGCATGCATAGATTTGTGCTGTCCTCTGTATGAAATTATTGGACCTTGGCACATCATCCTTGATTCCCTGTCTATAGCCCTTGTTCATGGGTCTGCATTGCTGAGTTTTATTCCTGGTCTCCAAAACTGTAACTATACAAATATGATAAGTAAAAGGTAAAAAATTTATCTTACTGTGTTTCTTTTTTCCTATCCTATATGGTAGAAAAAACAGTGTGTCTTTTGACAGTAGCCTAAAACAGTGATTTTTCCAATTGTTCTATCTAATTGTTCTGATGTAATATTAATTCATGTCTGAAGTTGCCCAAATAGTAATAATTTAAATATATCTGTCATCAATGGATTGTGGAATCCAGAATGTATACATGAGCCTTAGTTTTAAAATACTCTAAGGAATTTTTCCTTACTATAATATGTTGGCAGTGAAACATAGTAGTTAAAAAATCAGACTCTCGGGGGCTAGTCTGGTGGCTGAGTGGTTAAAGTTTGTGCAGTCTACTTTGGCGGCCCGGTTTCATGTGTTCAGATCCTGGGTGCAGACCTACTCCACTCATCAGCCATGCTGTGGAGGCATCCCACATCCAAAGTAGAGGAAGATTGGCGCAGATGTTAGTCTTCCTCAAGCAAAAAAAGAGGAAGATTGACAATGGATGTTAGCTCAGGGCCAATCTTCCTCACAAAAAAACCCACAAAAAAACAAAACAAAAAAATCAGACTCTGGAATCAGGCTATGACTGGGTTTAAATCCTGCTTTCACCACTTTTTAGCTATGCTTACTCACTTGCAAAGTGGAGCTAATAGTATCTACTCAAAGGGTTTTGTGAGATAAACGAATAGATGATGTAAAACACACAAAGCACTAAGAATAGTACCTGGCACGTAGTAAGCACTCAGATAATTATGTGATTGCTGGTGGTGTTATTAATAGTGGTGGTAATAGTATTGGCAATAGTAGTAATTGTATTACAATCAATAGTGGAGTGCATAACGGTTAAAGTCATGGAATTTGCAGTCAGACAAACCTGAGTTTAAACTCCAGTTTCCCATCAATGATAGGAATGGCCTTGGCATATAACATTCCAGTTTATATTGTTATTACCTTTTCTGGTTTACTTTTCTAGATCACCAGTTTTCCATGGTTGTTTTTAGGATGTCATAATATGATCTGGTGTTGGAAAGCAAACATCTGTCAGCAGTATAGTTTTGCTATTTTTCCTTGAGAACTCCAATAATTTTATACAATAAAATGATAGCTGTTCTAATTGTCTTTTAAATTATTTTTTTTGCTTAATAGTCCACAGTCTGTAAAAGAAGATATTGCAACCCCTCTACCTTCTGAAAAAACCCCAACAAGTGTTAATCAAACTCCTATTGAAACAAATGAGTTTCCTCAGCTACCGGAAGGCTTAGAAAAGAAGCCAATCGTTCTTAAATTCAGTGCCATGTTGGATGGTATAGCCATTGGAGCAGCGCTTTTACCATCGCTGAAAGCGGAATATAAGATGGGAAGAATGAGAAGTCATGGGATGACAGGTAACGTTGCATTTTTGTTCAGTTTCTTAAAATGTATTATTGGTTTGAGAGATTAGTAATATTGTGATGAAAAGGTAAATTTAGTTTTAGGGATACTTTATGAAAATTTAAATAATTTCAATAGTAAGACTTTTAAATTTCATTAATGATGTTCTTTTGTCAAGTAAAAAATACCAATAAACCTCCCTGAGTGACCACCATGGACTCCGGTTTCATTTGAACTCTTTAGAGGTATTCAACTGTTGGGGTCATTTCTCCAATTTAAACTCAGATTGAAATTTCTACATCTGTTAGTTTCTTTTAGCCTGAATAATTTGGTTTATTTTCACATTGGGTGCACTTAGCTCAAATCAGAGGTGATTTGACTTCTTCAGAATAGCTACTTGTGTGAGGTTTTATGATCCTTATACATCCTATCCAAAAGTTCTTTGCTGTTGTATTTTTATTCTGAAATGTATCATATGTACAAAAGTGTGTAAATTGTATACACACAGTTTAAAGAATAATAAAGAACTGTGACCTCAGCGACCCATCACACAACTTAAGAATAGAACGTTACTAGTACTTTGAAGGCTCCTTCAGGGATTATCGTCACTCCCAGTTAACATCCCCCATGACTGCTGGGGAAGAACCACTCGCATGACTCTTGTGTTACCCATTCCTTTGCTTTTCTTTATAATCTTACCACATCTTTGTATGCTCATAAATGACTTAGTTTGTTCTTGCCTGTTTCTAACTTTACTTATATGGAATCCCACCAATATTTTTAATTTGGAGGGTTTTTTGCAGTACATTTTGTTTGAAATTCATCTGTGTTCATTCTTGTATCTGTGGTTCATTAATTTTTCACTGACCTATAGCAGCCCCTTAGGTGATTATGTCACCATTTATTTATCCATTCTACCCTTCTCTTGATGGGCCTTTGGCTCATTTTACTTTTTTGCCTTTACAGTCATTCTCATACACATCTCCTGGTGTACCTGTGCAAGAGTTTCTCAAGGGTATTTACTTAGGGGTGGCACGGCTAGACTGTGGGGTTAAGGCATCT
Source organism: Equus quagga (assembly GCF_021613505.1). Taxonomy (NCBI): domain Eukaryota; kingdom Metazoa; phylum Chordata; class Mammalia; order Perissodactyla; family Equidae; genus Equus; species Equus quagga. The sequence goes on from NC_060269.1 coordinate 15,033,727, forward strand.
TCACCTTTGCTAAGAAATGTAAAACTGTTTTCCAAAGTGCTTGTGCCCACCAGAATTCACTCTCCCACCAGGATTAGATGAGAATTCCCTTTGTTCCACATCCTTGTCAACACTTGGTATTCCTGACTTTAAAATTTTTGCTTGATGGTACGTGTGGAATGGTATCTCATTGTGGTTTTAATTTATATTTCTATAATTACTAATGAAACTGAATTTTTTTATATAATTAAGAGGTATTTTTATGTCTTGAAATCTTTCTCTTCCGAGAATCATGAAGATATTCTCTTATATTTTCTGTTAAATGTTTTGAAGTTTTGCTTTTCATATTGAAGTTCTAAATCTATATGGAATTTATTATTATTATCTTTTAGTTTGGTATGGAGTAGTGTGCATAACCAGTTATCTCAGCATCATTTATTGACTAATCTGTCCCTTTTTTCAGTGATACATAATCCAGTTTTGTCATCTATTAAATGTTTATGTGTGATAAATAACAGTTTTAGTATTAATATGTAATTGTTTTAATATAAAATTATTGCTTTATTTTAAAATGATATGTAATTATATAAAATTTATATAAAATATAAAAATTATTTTAATATAAAATAATAACATAAAATATGTTACCTATTTCAGAGTTCTCTGTTATGCTTCATTGGTCTATTTGTACCAGTGTCATATTACTACCTGACTTTTCCTTTTTTTAGGAGTTGTCCTGGTTATTTTTGGTTCTTTGCTCTTTCATATATATTTTAGAATCAGTTTGTCAAGTTCCTTGGAAAAGCCTATTTGGATTTTTATAGAAATTTAATGAAATCTGTAGATTTACTTGGGGAAAATTGACAATATTGATTGATATTGAGAATTGATACAATATTTAACCTTCCTATTCCTGAATATGTTTGTTTCTCTGTCTCTTTAAGTCATCTTTAATGTTTTTCTACAAAGTTTAAAATTTTTCTACTTTTTCTTAAGTAGGAAAAGTAGAAAAAGTGTGCATCTTTTGCAAGATATATTTATTTATTTCGCTACCTAGGTGCCTTGTGTTCTGGTGGTGGTGATTACAAATGGTATATTTTGTAAGATAGCTTTTACTGAACTGTTTGGTGGTGATGTGGACAAATACTCTTGATCCTCTTATGTTAATCTTATACTCAGCAACCATATTAAACTATTTTCTTATTGTTAATAAGATTCTTTGGAGTTTCCTAAGTAGATATTCATACCATATGCAAATAATACTTTTGTTTCTTCTTTTCTAGTCTTTGTTTTTTTAATTTCTTTTTATTGCTTTATTGTACTTCTACTACAGTGTTCAATAAAAGGGGTATTGTAGGCATCCTTTTCTCACTCCCATTTTTTAAAGGAATCAATATTTCACTAATGAATATATTTGCTATAGGTTTTTGCTAGGTTCCCTTTATTACGTTAAGAAAATTTGCTTCTATTCCTAGTGTGCTAAGAATTTATATAAAGAATAATTGGCGAATATCATGATACTTTTTTCTGCATCTATTGAAATTAAAATTTTTTCTCCTTTATTGTGTTAACATGATAAATTATATTAGTAATTTTAAAAACACACATATATATACATATGAATACATACATACATATATGTATTTGTATACATATGTGTGTATGTTTATTCCTACCCCTAGAGTTTTAGGTTTTCTTAATTGAGAGGGATTATTCTGAACATCTATATTTTTTGTTGCTGGAAATAGAAGTATTCTGTTTTTTTATTCAGGTCATCCATGAAATCCAAGAATCAACAGAAACAGCAAGTAAAAAGCCAAATAGGCAGTTTAGAACTAGGAAAATGACTGTTTAGGAGCAAAGTAAGCATAGTGTCAAATAAGTGTGTCCAGACAAGTAAAAACACAGAGTTCTTCCTGCAATGAAGGAAAAGGACAAAAATAGTAAAAGAATGATCGCACTAGTGACAGGGAAGACCTGAGACCTAGGATGTCCTCAATCTTGGTGTTTTCATCTGGTGATGCTGGTGGTAGTAATAGTAGTGGTAGCTACTGTGATGGACAGTCCCCACCTGTTGCAGCCTGCAAGCCACAATCATTGGGTTGACCTGGTTGGAGTAGTGAGTAAGAGGAGATAGAGCTGTCATGACCTATCTGGCCATTCACGGTTGTACCAGTTGGTGACAGAACATTTATCTGTTTATGACTAACTCATTCCAAGTACAAACATTATTGTATAGTGAGTGAGTATACTGAATGTGATATATAGGAGGTGATCTTTAATTAATATTTTGAAAAAAGAGAATTATTTCTGGCACAATTGAGAACACTAGGAATATATAATAAATTATTATATATATGTTTAGGTAGGCAAAATAGGCTACTTAATGATGTTTGAGTGGCAAGAATTGGTACTGTACAGAGCAATATTGGTAGATTTTGTTGATTGGAGAGGAACATGCATATACATTACACAGTAAATGTAATAGGCAATAATAGATCTTGATTTTAATAAGGTTTCTGCTACTCCTTAATGCCCTAATAAATAATTGAAGAAAGATGACCTGAACAGTAGTATAGGTTGTATATTTATAATTGTTTGAACAACTACAACTACATGCCAAATTGTTGATTTACGTGTTTAGGGCCAATAGTAAACTAAAACTCATACCATATCCTTATTTGGTTTATGCTCCTGTTAATAATTATTGTCAAGGCCAAAGATCCATGTATTTATATAATTTTATGGTGAATGTTTTCAGCAAGTATAATTTAATTGATTTGACAGTTTCACTATTTCCTTCCATTCTGAACTGGGATCAGGAGGCAAGTTATTAACTGCTAACTGTTCTCTATAAAAAAGTACTGTGTGGATTGGGGATATATATATATTTTTTTCGCTTGACCAATTTCTCTTGTTTTAACTCTTCTGTAATAAGGGCAGTTTCTTTCTGTTCTACCTTCTATGAAATAAAGAACATTTGTAGGTGTTTCTCTAGCATCTAACACAATGTGGGCACTTCGTAGGCTTAATAAATAATACTTTCTGGCTTAATAATACTTACTGACTGACTCTTTACAGTAACCATACATATATTTTAAGATAGGAAATGTAAGCAAATTTAAAATATGCTTTCCATATCTTTCAACATAGGTTTTGGAATATGTGTACATTTTTCTTAGACACCATTGTTTGAACAAAATAAGGAATGAGTGAGCACCTGAACAGGCAATAAATAACTTTTCTTGTTTCTTACAGGTGCACAGACTAGATTTACATTTGAGCTGCCAAATCACAGATTGCGTTTTACTTCAAAAGTTTCTGCCACAGATATGTCAACCATTCCTCCTTCTGCCAGTCTTAACCTTCCTCCTGTTACTATGTCAGGGAAATATATAATGGAAGAGCATGATAGTTATTCAGATCAGGTGTGGAGTATAGATGAACTGCCCTCTAAACAAGGCTACTATTTGCAGGGAAATTATCTACGCTGTGTGGCGGAAGTAAGTTTACTTTCTGATTTTCTTACTCTTTGTGATTAGAAGTCTTCAAGCTTTAGGTGTACCAAAATATGTAGTGATCCAAACTTCTAAGGCAAATCATTAAATCGTTTATTCCTACAGAATTTTAGACCGAATGTTGTGTGTGCATGCACGAGGACATGTATGTGTCTGTCTCTCTTCCTATGGTTTCATTTAAACATGCTTTTCTGTGTGTTAGTCCTCTTTGAATTCATATTTCTTACACTGGTTTCACATCCATCTCTGCAATATTGTCATGGTTCACTTCCTTATAAAAAGCTGATAGCATCTAACGTTTGTCCAGTGCTTTATAAGCATGACTCGTACAGTCCTTAAATCAATCTGATGAGGTAGATTTATTTGTCCTCATTTTATAATGAAGAAATGAGCCTCTAGAGAGGTTACATGATTCATCCAGGTATATATAATTGTTAATAACAATCTAAAGGTCATGCTGGAAGATAAAGTAATTACAGTCAGATTCAGACTAATTTCTTGACTAAGGGAAGTTGAAAGCCAGCATACGTGACCCCGTCATTATTTTTCACTTTATACCTGTACACCTGTCTCAAGTTTAAAAAGCACTGACTTAAGGACTGTTTGAGTCAATGCTCGTAAACATTTGGAGACAAGTTTTTCATTTGATTTGTGGTAAGCAGGTCATCTGTTGTTATCCTACTTTTATACAGTAGAAAATTGAAGCTGAGAGAGATTAAATAACTTTCCCTAAATCTCCTAACTATCAAGTGAGAGATGCAGGCGTCACACACTGTGCTGTTTCTCAGCTTATTTGTCAGTTTGTCAGGAACAATTGCAACCTTATCCAAAAGCTATTTGCTAACTATGTATTTTATAAATTTTGTTCTCTAGAATCGGAAGCATCTATAAGAACGCTTTTTGGGTTCTTTGCTAGAAGTTTTACAGCTATGGGGGACGTACTTCTGTCGGATTTACTTTCTTTAGAACCTGTTTGCCCTAGCACCTCTCTAAGAGTTGGGATTTCTCTATGTGAAAAAGGAGTGTACAAAAAAATAGTGTCCAAGATTCTAGATACAAATTTTATTTAAAAAGTAGATTATAAAGCATATTTCATTTGTGCTTTCTACTCTGAAATATAAGTGCCCCAGACTCTAGTTTAGCAATACTGTTAATAACGTTTCATTTGACAGAAAATAAAATCTAATATAGTATATTGCATAATTCCTTACTAATAGTAGCTATTACAAATGTATAAAGTTTGTAATTGGGGCAGAACACAATCCCAAATTTACTAAGAGTGCAGTTAATTATAGACATTTGGAAGAATCTAAAGTTGCATCACTCTGAGAGTTGCCTATTTTACTATGGCATCAAATAGACACATGTGAAAATCATCTTTGCCCATTTTGTACTATATACAAAATAAAAGTGTCTAGTGCAACTTAGACTTTATGTGACTTTTCATTTAAGAAAAGACTGCCAAGGGGCTGGCTCTGTGGCCGAGTGGTTAAGTTTGTGCGCTCTGCTTCAGCGGCCCAGGGTTTCGCCGGTTCGAATCCTGGGTGCGGACATGGCACCGCTCATCAAGCCATGCTGAGGCGGCGTCCCACATGCCACAACTGGAAGGACCCACAACTAAAAATGCACAACTATGGACTGGGGGGCTTTGGGAGAAAAAGGAAAAATAAAATCTTTAAAAAAATAAAATAAATTAAATTAAAAAAAGACTGCCAGATCTATTTTGCTCTCTTAATTTTTGATCAAAATATAAATGCTATCAAAGTGGCAAATGTTGAGGCATTTGCCTTACTCATAAGGATGTTTCACTCTATCTTTCTGTAATACTCCACTTCAGTTAGGGCCTGCTTTCTATTTAATCTGTTTATTGACTAATTCTTAGAAATTTTATGCCTTATACTAATCATAGGTTTTATCTAATCATATATTTAATATAATCATATACTAAAACTGATTGAGTATATCTGATTTGCTAATTCACCTAAATGTAAGCCTGATGAGAGCCATAATTTTGTTGTGTTTATTCACAGCTGTAGCATTAGCACCTAATGCAGTATACAGAGTAGATGGTCCATAAATATTTGAATGAGTAAATAAATTTACTTTCACTGATAATGATACTTGTTCTAACACTACAACAGTGGTCATTAAAAATAAATATTACTCTAGACAAAATGTCAATTTTGAAATTAGCAGGTTACATAGTTAAATTTGTTTTCAAAAGATTTCTCAAACCTTATTGGCTGCTGTTATTTAAAAAAAAAAAAAAAAAAACACTTGGGGAATGGTCCCTAATGGTCCAATAAAGTATTGGAGAATCTGAATATTTTTAACCCTTCTTCAGTATATTGATTTCAAATAGTATATAGATAATTGTTTTTTGTCAAAGTTTGGGATTACTTAGGTGAGCAAAAGATGTATTTAAAACTAATATACTCAGTAGTGTTAATCTAATCCTCTGATTTGGTTTGGCAGGTTGGTTCTTTTGAACATAATCTCACAACTGATCTTCTGAACCACTTGGTGTTTGTACAGAAAGTATTCATGAAAGAAGTTAATGAAGTAATACAAAAAGTTTCTGGTAAGATGATCTGGTCCCTTACAGTATAGAATATATAGCAGGTTTTTATTCTCATTGGCTACGTGATGTTCCATGTATCCATGGTGTGAGTATTGATCCTGTCATTTAGATATCATTGTTGAGTAACTCCCTAAAAATGTGTGCTCCTTTTCTGGCTTTCTCACCTACAGATTCTTTTGCTTATTACTTTTTTCATGTGTGAGATATACATTTACAATCTGTAAACTTCACAAAGCTCTTTTATAACTCCCTTCCACAAAAAAAAAGTTTAGTGTATGTCTGTTAACCAAACCAGTCTTATTGATTTTGGAACAAAATTTAGATCAATAGTAAGAGTTCCACCTTAACCTATACCAGATGGTACTGTATGCTGGCTATGTGGTAAATTGTCTACAGCAACCCTTATTATATTTGTGCCGTGCCTCAAGAGTAGATTATGGTTGAGCTTCTTAATCAGCTTTACATTTCAACAGGAAATACATTTGATTTAAAAAATGTTGGGTCTGGGGCCGGCCTGGTGGCATAGTGGTTAAGTTTGCATGCTCTGCTTTGGTGGCCTGGGCTTCGTACATTCGGATCCTGGGTGCGGACATAGAATCATTCATCAAGCCACACTGTGGCCACATCTCACATAAAATAGAGGAAGATTGGCACAGATGTCAGCTTGGTGACAATCTTTCTCAAGCAAAAAGAGGAAGATTGGCAACAGATATTGGCTCAGGGCCAAACTTCTTCACACACACACACACACACACACACACAAAATTGTTAGGGCCACCTCTGTGGCCCAGTGGTTAAGTCTGGCATGCTCTGTCTCGGTGGCCCAGGTTTGGTTCCCAGGCATGTACCAACACCACTCATCAGCGGCCATGCTGTGGTGGTGACCCATGTACAAAATGGAGAAAGACTGGCAACAGATCTTAGCTCAGGGTGAGTCTTCCTCAGAAAGAAAAAAAAGAAAAAGTTTAACTGAGTTTTAATTCACAAGATAAAGTATTAAGAGGAATTAGGGTGGAAAACAAGTATAATAATTCTCTGTATAATAATTCTTGAGGCTGAATATTTCCAGTGTGAATATAATCATGTTAAAATAATAGTAAGCCACATCTATAAACTGGCATCAAGAAGATTTCCTCTATGATAGATCATTAATTTAACAAATTTATTGAGTAAGTATCTAAGTATTCAGTTACAATTTTGATGAGTTCTGTGGATAACAAGAACAGGGTGCTATGTCTGTGTTGAAGGAGAAACTAGTCTAAGGAATGAGAAGAGGCTTTGCAGAGAAGTCATATCCAAAAACCTTATAAACGAACTCTGGTTCAGTAAGAAAGGTGAGGTAGAAAAGATGCAAGTGAGCTTATGAACCAGTGTTTGATGAAGCCCTGAAGGGGGGCAGAGCTCATTTAGGGAATTCAGTTATGTAGCAGCTGTGTGAGCAGCAGATTTTCCTCGTTCCCTTGGGCTGGTTTTGGTTGCTTTCAAGGTTACGTAGCTACTTAATGATCATATTGAAGAGGACCAGCAGAGCTATGGAATTTCACAAGGTAAGTCAAAAAATCAGATCAGTTGGTTACCTTGGAATTTTTCTGAGAATGGTTGAATACAAACCATTAAGAAAGAGATAAAAACCCTTTCTGCCACTGAAAGTGCCTCTACTTGGGGAACATACACAAATTGTGATGTGGCCCATTTATCTGGTTAAATCACATTAGAACATTGCCTGTGGTATGAAAATTGTTAAGAATATTTCAAGCTGGCAAATTTTTGTGAGTTCTAAAGAGTATTTTCAAGACTGTTATTGCTGAATATATAATTAAAAAAATAAACTCTTACAGTAACTAATCTTGTATCTCTCATGGTAAAAAGCTAGCATTGTAGAGTTCCTAGTATCAGACTGGCATTGTAAGTGCCCTTAAGGTTGTTTTGAGGAAAGAGAAAGGCTTTTTTTTTAACCTTTGAATGGCAGTCAGTTAGAAGTTACAAGTATATTCCTAAGTCTATGAAGAATGAACTGGAAATTAATATTCTAACCATGAAGACTTTTTAATCACTGTGAAGACTAGAGATCAGATTATGATGCCAGAGTAATTTAGTGGCTGGGTCTGCTCCCTGAACCATTCCTTCCTGACTGTAGAGAGAGCCGCGAACCCTAGGAAAATAGCTGAAATGTAAGTCATGTATCACCTGGCTGGCCCCAGGGCCTCATGGAGCACAGACGTTCATCCTGTCGAAACCAGGGACCATAACAGATTATTGAGAGGGAATCTTTTGAACCCTTGTGGCCAGGTTTCTTAGTATTCTAATCTCTGTATTGCTTCCTTATTATCCCATAATCTTCATAGTTATCCTCCTCATTTCTTTATTTGTTACACTTTTTTCCTCATGCTTTTCTTTCATGTTACATTTAGCTTTAGGACATTTTCTGTTATCTGTGAATACTCATATTCACAACAATCATCAAGTTTGTTAGGAAGATTCTTTTTCAAGGAATCAATTCTTATAATCTTATTGCCCGTGAACTGCCTGGGTTTCAGAAGGATGTAGGTAAACACAGACCTAATAAACAGAAGAGATCTATTTTTGAGTGTGTACAGTCATTTTAGAGAGAAATGTATAAGGAGGTACGTTCTTAGAATTAGGTCAAGTATATATTTAATTCAAAACAAGGTAAAAGACTGTGGAGTTCATGTGACTAATATAATAGTGTCCCTCATATTTCCGTAAACTAAAGTAATTGTGTAATACATTTTGTAAGAGGTGAAGCTTTTGCTTTTAAATTTTAAGAATTTTTTTTGAAACTAGATAAAAGATATTCAAATTAGTGATAGAACAACACAAAACAAATAGGCTTTTTAAAGAAATAGCCTTTATTTTTTACAACAGTTTTAGGTTCACAGCAAAATTGAGGAGAAGGTACAGAGATTTCCCAAATAATCCCTGCCCCCAGTCAGGCATACCTTCCCCATTATCAACGTCCCCCACAAGAGTGGTACATTTGTTACAAGTTTTGGACTTCCATTGACATACTATTATCTGTTTTCTGAGATGAGATAGGAATTGTGGGGTATGAGGAAAATCATGAAGACTTGCAGTAGTTGTTGTGAGGAGTGTGGTGGAGAAATGATAGAAGATGAAGAAGTGCATCACCAAACAGCATAGGTCTGATTGCCTTCAGCTTAACACTGAGGGTCTGCTAAAGTACTGCTTGCTGGAATCTGAGGATATGTTGTTCCTGCCCTTATGAATGTGGTCTAATTGGGGAGATAGATATGTAGATTCATAAATAATAGAACAGAGATGTGTATTTTATGGCACATGTCATAGAGGAAGAAATGAGTAAATTCTGATCGTGGTACATCAGGGAGGAATTTAAATAAATGAACATGTGATAAAGGACCTAGAAGAGCATTTAGCACCTAGTAAGCACTCAAATATTAACTCACTATCATTTGGTATTAGGATCAGTGCGGAGGTCTGCTTGGTTGAGAAGGTACAAAATGAATAAGAATGGAACATGAGTGAGGGTCCAAAGGCATTTTAGGAAAATGAGTTCAGGGATGTGGTTTAGAATTCAAATGGTGAAAGATTGAAAGAATAATGGTTTAATGTTTTAGAAATGGCACTGAAAAGTAAGTTAATTACCATTCACTAGGTCAAAGAAGTGAGTGAATGGGAGACTTCCAAATGATGGGACAACGAAAAAGGCATATTTGAATGAGGTTAGAGAATCGGAGAAATAAAAAGACATTTTAAGACCATGGAAGGTTTGTTAGTAGTAGATGGAAGATAGAGACAATGGGGTGGGTAAGTGATAGCTAGGGGGAAAAATATGTATATATATGTGTATATATATATATAGGGTTGTAGTGTCATTAGTGATGAGGTTTGGGTAAGAGATGACTGTGGACTTGAAAAGGAAGATGGAGAGTAGAAGTACTTAATTATAAGTTGGAAGAACAGGTAACCAGTGTACTGTGCTGTAAATTTTTGAGTAGAATAATTCAGAGAGGGAAGATGCAAGCATAAGGGCAAGCATTGAGCATGCACAGACACATAGTGTACATCTTCTTCCAAAATACAAATATATTGTAAATAATATGTTCTGGTATTATTGATCCACAAATCTTGAATACTTAGGTCCCTGTCTGTCCATCCATATCATTCTTTCTCTTTCCTGTGTATTTATTCATACACAGATATATCTTGTTTTTTCCCTTTGGGTCAACTTGTGTGCCCTTGTCTACCTTTTCTGTCTTACCTTGGATGTACCTTCCATCCATCTCTGCCTATTGCTAAACCATTCTTATTTTTTCTTTTTCTGTTCAAGTAGAAAACTATGTTTTTATCATAGTAGTACTAATTGAAGTAGATTTTGACCCCTACTTTAAATTTTGAAAGCCCATAAAAGATTAATTTCTCTCTCAAACAAACAAAACCTGCTTTTTATCTGTTGGGTTCTTAGTTTTTTTGATACATCTTTGGTCCCTAATAGGAAAAAACTTCCCATCCTTACCTATACATGCTCCCTGGATGATGCTAAACTCAACATACATACAAAAAGATGAATCCTTTTAAGATAGAATATTTAAAGAATAAACATGCAGAAAAGTTTTTTCATCAAGGGAAAAAGAAGTGAAAACGGAAATTATATATTAAAATATTAGAACATTATTTCCTGAGCAGCACATTGCCTTGGCAACAAATGGTCTGTTAATAAGAACTTTACCCCCAGGGTCCCCTCCCCCCATTTTTTTTTTAATTTATAGGACAAACTTTTACTATCATACTCTTTATTATTAGCATGTATTATTTTTCATTTCTCCACCTTTATTTTTTCTTTCATTCTTTTTTGTTTGCAGCACATCTAAACAACAAAGTTCACATTTTTGATTGAAGAAATTAGTTCAGTTTACTTTTATCCCTCAAATATGTTTCCTGAGATGTACAGTCACATTCGGTTTAATTATACGTATAGTGTTTTAATTTAGTCCTTATAAAATGTTCTTAGTAAATGTCTATGTATGCAGTATTATCTGTATCTTATATATGTATGCCTCCCTGAAATGTGACTCGGCTAAACTTTCCTGTTAAAGATTGAGTTAATGATCAGTAAAAAGAAAATAACTGTTTTATGGGTGGTTTTTTTTAATGCACAAGTCATTATTTTCCTTTTTTTTTTCTTCTTCTCCCCCCCAAAGACCCCCAGTACATAGTTGTATATTCTAGTTGTAGGTCCTTCTAGTTGTGCTGTGTGGGACGTTGCCTCAGCATGGCCTGATGAGAGCTGCTAGGTCCGCGCCCAACCAAACCGGCAAAACCCTGGGCTGCCGAAGCAGAGCACATGGACTTAACCACTTGGCAATGGGGCTGGACCCTGTTATTTTCCTTTTAAAGAAATTGCTCCAAACCCTCAATTATATTTAACTTCATTTAGGTGGGGAGCAGCCTATTCCTCTTTGGAATGAACATGATGGAACAGCTGATGGAGATAAGCCTAAAATTCTACTCTATTCCCTGAACTTGCAGTTTAAGGTAACATATAAATAATGGTACTTTTAGAAGTATTTTTCTAATTAATTAATGTTATGTTTGTTATAGAAATTTCATATGATACATAAATATGCCAAATAGAAAACAAAAATGAACTATAACCCCACCCACTCAGAGAAAAAGCTTTAGCAATTGTTTGAATATCCTTTAGGACTTTTTTCTATTTGTATTGTTATATATGCATATATTTATGCATTTTAAAAAACCATGGATACCTTTCCATGTTAGAACATTTAGATCAACTTTATCTTCTTAACAGTTGTACTCTATATGATACAGTTGTAACAATTTTACTCCCTACTGATGAACATTTTGCTTTTTTCTAATTATTATAAATTGCCCTACAAGAAATATTTTGTACACTTGTCCAATTAACAATAATACCTTAATAGAAACCTTAATGTTTCCAGTATTTAAGATATTAGTGCTCTTAAAAATAAAAATCATTCTTATCAAATACTTATTTAATTGTAATTAATGTATTTAACCCTGAACAGTCTAAATTTTAAATACGAAATACTGAAATGAAATAGCTAAAACAGTCCCTACTAACATGAGAAATTAAAGAATGTTGACAGTTTTATCAGCTCATTAGACATCCTATTTGTGTTTTAAAACATCATTCTTCTATCGTATATTGAGAGTTCATTTGAGTGTGTGGATGTTGTTGATAGATGCTTCTTTTTTCCTCTTAACATATAATCTGCTAGGGTATTCAAGTAACGGCCACAACTCCGTCAATGAGAGCTGTGAGATTTGAAACTGGATTAATTGAACTGGAGCTTTCGAACCGTCTTCAAACCAAAGCTTCGCCAGGAAGTAGCAGCTATCTGAAACTGTTTGGTAAATGCCAGGTGGACTTAAATCTGGCATTAGGACAAATTGTCAAACACCAGGTGAGTGCAGAATATGTTGATATTAGTTTTGCACATCAATTTGAGCTACTTTAAGTATTACTGTACTTAGAAAAGTATATTTAGTTTAAGTTCCTAAAATTTCTGATTGTACATTCTAATGAACACTCACTGAAGAAGGCCTTTAGGGGGCCAGCCTGGTGGTGCAGCAGTTAAGTTTGCACGTTCCACTTTGGTGGCCTGGGGTTCGCCGGTTCAGATCCCAGGTGCCGACCTATGCACTGCTTGTCAAGCCATGCTGTGGCAGGAGTCCAACATATAAAAACAGTAGAAGAAGATGTGCACAGATGTTAGTTCAGGGCCAGTCTTCCTCAGCAAAAAGAGGAGGATTGGTGGCAGATGTAAGCTCAGGGCTAATCTTCCCCCCAAAAAAAGAAGGCCTTTAGAATTTTACCTTGGCATTTCATTGAGTATTTTGGTGGTATATTATTATAGTTTAGTGCAAATGCAATCACATGAAACTTAATCCAGTATCTTCATAAATATTTGCTTATAATTTTTCTTTATTTTGTCAAACATTTTTTATTTCAATGCTTTGTGCTAACATTGGTCAGATAAAGTGTTACTAAGTTTCTTAGCTGCCCTGTTTAATATTGGCAAGTTTTACATACCATAATGTTAAACATACAAAGTTAAAATATATATATATATATATATATATATATATATATATATATATAGACACACACATGCACAGCCGTTAATCAGTAACTTTCCCAGCTCATTGTGGATTTTTGTTATTGTTTTTGTTTTGCTAAAAATTATCATGTAGATTTTAACCTTTTTTTCCTTCTTTGAATAGAAAAACTGATATTTTCAACATTGAATGACTATATTAAAGATTATGTGGGGGAATAAATGAACAAAAATTTCTTGTCATCTCTAGAAAAATTAATTTTTTCAAATGAAAACATTTTGAGAGGAGAAAGGAGCTAATTATCTTGAAACATTTAATACACTGCCATTCAGAATATGGGCCTCATCCTAGCTTTCATGTGAACTTTGTGACTTCATGTCTACTTCTTATGTATCCATTCATATTGTATCTTTCAGGTGCTTATGGTATGGGGTATAAGGTATATATCATTGACAAGTGAAATTGAGAAAAATGTACTATAGTTCTTTTGGTGCACAGTACCTTTAATGGTGTTAAAACTTTTAGGGTTTTTTTAATTAAAATGTTTTCCATTATTTGATTGTATTGAGCTTTTAATTTTGTTTTAGGTTTATGAGGAAGCTGGTTCTGATTTTCATCAAGTTGCCTATTTTAAAACCCGAATTGGATTGAGAAATGCCCTCCGAGAAGAAATCAGTGGTTCTTCGGATAGGGAAGCTGTGCTTATTACCTTGAATAGACCAATTGTTTATGCACAGCCTGTGGCCTTTGATAGAGGTAAGATAAAGTCCATCATTCTTATGTTGTTGGATTTAGAAATGTTTGGTAATCCTAGATAAAAGGCATCTATAGTTTATCAGTATAAATACTTGACAGCTAAATGTCTCCTAAATATGAAATCTGAGCATCCACAAAGTTTCTTGCTTATTCCTTTCAGTTTTTAAAGTTATTTTACTTTTTAAACTTATTTGCTTTCTACTTGGATATGTAGGAATGTCATTCAGAATTTTAATTCTAGAGCTAAGTTTTTTGGGTTGGATAATTAATGTGCTCATTGTTTTGGCACTGTCTTTATTCTACAAACATTTATTGTGTAATGTCTAGAAGTGGAATACAAATATGGAAAACAGGATCCCTGCCCTTGAGGAATTCTTAGTTCACTGGGAAAAAGAGCAAAGTAGGCTACAGAGTGGAGTTAGAGACACGTCCTAGGATCTGAGGGTCTCTAACTTTACCTGTGCTTCCTAGAGGAGAAACTCATTCTTCAGATTCAATTTGCAGTTAGGAGTTTACCAGGGAGACAGGGAAATGAAAGCTTGTTTTATTTGTCTTTGCATCCAAAGTCCTAGAACAGTCCCTGGCATACAGTAAGAACTAAATAAATATTTGCAAAATGAGAGAGAATATGAATGAATATATATGTGTACAGAGGTCTAAGAAAATATAGCAGCAGCTTTCATAAAAGAAAATAATGGGAAATAAGACTGAACAGATAGATAGGGTTTAAGGTATATTGGGCAAATATGCTGGAATTGTATTTTAGAGGTAATGAAGAACCATTTATGAAGCCATTTAAGATTTGAATTGGGGTAGGCATTGGCTGGTGATAAGATCAGTTTGCTAGAAAACTCCCCTTTTGGCAGTGTTGTGCACATTTTGTTTTGCTAAATCGGTGTACAGTTTTTTCATTTCTCATCTCACTGACTTCTCATCAGCTTTCAAAACCTCCTTAAAGTACTTTCCACTCTGTGTCCATGACGTAACGCTTGCTCTCCCTTCTACTTCTCTGGCCTCTCCATCTGTATTTCCTCTTTAGGTTCCTCCTTCTATACACTGCATTAAATGAAGGTTTTCCTTAAGGTTTCATTCTTGTTACAAACTCTGTCTTTGACCTCTCTCTCTAAATCACATTTTTTAAATGTATACTCCTAGTATTATGTACCTCTCCTTCAAAAATTTTTAACATTAGTAACAGTAAGCTCTGCAAGGTCAGAGACCATGTCTGTTTTTGTTTGTTATTCTATCCTAGTGCCTAGAATGTAATAGGCATTTCACAAATAATTTGTTGAATGAATGAATGGATCTGGATTTTCTTCTCCCTTCTGCCTTATGCAATTGCTTGTTTTCTGCTGCTTTTTTCCATTTGTCAAGTTGACTATGTCCTCTTAGATCCCTTCTATTTCTAATGCTACAGTTTTCTAGGAGTAATTTCCATTAATCAACCAGATTTTGCAGCTGTTGAGGTTTACTTGCTATATAGCTTCACAGTTTTGATTTTAATTTTCTGTCTTAATTATCAAAAGCTGTGCTGTTTTGGCTGAATTATAAGGCTGCCTATGACAACTGGAATGAACAACGAATGGCTTTACATAAGGATATTCATATGGCTACAAAGGAAGTAGTAGATATGCTACCTGGGATCCAGCAAACATCAGCCCAGGCCTTTGGGACTCTCTTCCTCCAGCTCACTGTGAATGATCTGGGAATCTGTCTGCCTATCACAAATACTGCCCAGGTACAAAAAATTGAATCATAATCCAACATTAAGAGCCAGACATTTCTACTAACAATTTCTATGTATATGGAATATAACAATACATTTTTCAGGAGAACAGTTTATAACTTAAGTTTAGTAAATAGCAAGTAAGATTGAACTCCTTCACCCACGATTTGTCTACAGTGTATTAAATATGAGTCTTGTGGGACTTTTCTCTGAAGCACTCTGATGTAACTCAGAATAGTGATGAGATGACACTCATCTGATCACTTCATTTTTACCTTGCCAAATAAGCACCTTAGTTTTCAGAATCTTTTTATTGTTTTGTTTTTTTTACCAAAGAAACCTTTGGTATACATTTGTTAATAAAATAGAAGCAAAAGGACATTTAAGAATACTAATTAGGGGCCAGCCCGGTGGCGCAGCGGTTAAGTGCACACGTTCCGCTTCGGCGGCCCGGGTTTTGCTGGCTCAGATCCCGGCTGCGGACGTGGTACCGCCTGGCACACCATGCTGTGGTAGGCGTCCCACATATAAAGTAGGGTAAGATAGGCATGGATGTTAGCTCAGGGCCAGTCTTCCTCAGCAAAAAGAGGAGGATTGGCAGCAGTTAGCTCAGGGCTAGTTTTCCTCAAAAAAAAAAAAAAGAATACTAATTAATAGTGTTTAATAACCTCATCTAAAATAGGGTAGGGAATTTCAAAATGCTTTTAAACTAATAATTAATGGTATTGAAACTTCCAAGTTATGTGTACACCTACATAAAGCAAGAATTTTCTCTTTGTCATTTAGGATGAGTTCTCAAGAATATATAACTGCATGCACATGTGTATAAGTAAAGGCTGTAAACCCCTGTGAAGCCAAGAACTTAGAATTATAACAGATACAGAGGTCTATATTTTACTGTCATAATTTACCTTATATAACCTGTAACCTGTTGTTGAATGTCTTTATCTTTTAGTAAATTCATTTAACAAGCCAGTGTTAAGAAAAATTCTGGGTTGAGGGTTGGCAACATATGTGGTATGTTTGTGTCTCAGGAGTTGAAAAATGGTAATTTTTTAATGGCATGATGGACAGAACTCAAGAAGGCTCTACACACCAGGGCTGGTTGTCATAATGAGAACACTCCCGACAACTAAAACAGAAGCTTGAGATGGAAAAGTAGATAATTAGCCTTTTGCAAGTTTAGTTTAAAAAAAAAAATGCACATGGAAATTGTATTTCACTTGAGCAATTTAATTTTTAAAAGTAGGCATCTTTCTAAGCTGCTTTTTAATTAAGCTTTGTAGGCTTGATGCTAGATTTTTGATTCTATGAATCCTGTGAGGATTTCCATGTTTAATAATTCGTCTTCTTTTGTTTCCTATCTTCTTTAATATATTTTGCAGTCTAATCACACTGGAGACCTTGACACTGGCTCTGCGTTAGTACTGACCATTGAAAGCACTCTCATCACTGCTTGTTCTTCAGAATCTCTGGTTAGTAAAGGGCATTTCAAAAACTTTTGTATCCGTTTTGCTGATGGCTTTGAGACGTCGTGGGATGACTGGAAACCAGAAATTCGTGGGGATCTAGTGATGAATGCCTGTGAGTGTCTTTTATTTTCTGTATGAGGTTTAGAATTTTTAAAAATTAAAAAAACCAGTGTCTTCATTTGTAAAACTAAAGGATGTTCAGATATAGGAATGTTATTGGATGTTGTGAAATAAGGGCTATTTCTAGTTAAAGTTATCAGAACATATTTGCGAAACTGTAGCTTTCAGTAGTTTTGGTAAGTAAACCAGCTAGGCATTCTTTTTGATGGTATAACATTTGAACAGTGAGCATTATATAACATTATAACATTGAAGGTTTGCTCACTCACTGATTTTTCTTGTAATTGATTCATGAATGCCCAGATACAGCACTTTGTTCTGTGGGGATCTTGAAAGAAAGTGATAAATGTGTAAAATACAGTTCATCATATAACATAGAACAGTTGTAGATAACCAGGAGTGGAAACTCCAGCCTTAATTAACATTGACATGAATGAACCCACATGTCCACATTTGTAGGGTACAAAGTGTAACTTGTATAAATTCCTCCAATTTGATAATACTCAAGCTTGGGAATAACTAAAGCTGTGTTTATATGCTATTTTGATGGCAAAGGGGTT
This sequence comes from Equus quagga, assembly GCF_021613505.1. NCBI lineage: Eukaryota > Metazoa > Chordata > Mammalia > Perissodactyla > Equidae > Equus > Equus quagga. Next base: position 15,051,543 of record NC_060269.1, read on the forward strand.
TATTTTTATCTGTATTAATATTTTAAATATTATAGCAGAGTTGATAAAGCTTCACTAATCTTAATAATGAAGAAAAATTATATGTGAGGAATCAAAGGTTGTGAAGTAAAATTCCTCAATCTTGTAAGCCAAAATTAATACTTAATTACTTTTTGGAAGGTGGTATGCCATTGTTTATGCAAATTTTTCCCTTCTTCACTGGAAGAAAATCTTCTTTCCATTCTGGATTTTCTTTGAGGGATGAGAAAACTTTCCATTATTTTTATATCAAAAATTAAAGTTTTGGCATTCAGTGTTGACTTAAAACTTAGGTAAAATTATAGGTGTAATTCTTGTTTTTGAATGCTTTGCAGTTAGACAATTCATAGGTAAAATACTAGGATTTCATTGAAATATTTCAGGTTACTAAGCAGACTTGATACAGAAGTACGCACCCCTAATCTCCAAAAGACCGAAAATAGCCTTCATCAGAAATCTTGATGAATAACCATTTTTCACAGTTGTTATATATATTTTTAAAAGTCACTATAACTGTCTTTGTGTTTTTTCTTAAAACAAAATAAATTTAACCCTACTGATTTTTATTAAGATGACATCTGGGCCATCATTATAGTCATTTATACAGAGAGAATATATTTGGAGCAAAGGAAGGATATCATTTCCTTATAACAGTTTATCTTAAACAAATGGAAAATGCATAAGAAATATGCCTCTAACTCAAAATCAAAAATACATCTTAAAAAATATAAATAATTAATAACTCAGCACCTCAGTGTATATTATACAACAAAGTAGAGTGTGGACATGCTGATAATTGTGATAATCATAATTGATTTGGAGTTTTGGAGGGTATTAAATGACTTGTTTTTGTAATGTGCTTATTGTTTGGTGTCTTGGGAGGGAGGCAGAGGACGTGAGTACAGCAGTTGTTTTATTGGCATAATTATAAAAAAAAATTCTAAATTATAAAATAGGCAAATTAGTTTACTACTTTGTAGTTTTTATTTAGTAAGTATTCTTGGATATAACTGACATTTAATATTCTTGAAAAAAAGAGTTGGGTATAGGGCAGAGAAATAAGGAACAGTAGGATTATGCCTTAGGATTTTTTTTACAGATCATTTTAAAATCATGCTCTAGAAAACACATGGCCCAGAGAAATTTCCTCTCTAGGTGATAATGTTTTTTGGGAAATGCAGTAAAAATTAAAAAGGACAGTCTGTAGGAAGTGTTCAAAGGACCATGTAAGTATATAGTACCCTTTAGACCCTTTACATTACCATGTATTTTAAAAAAATATATAAACCATTAGAAGTTTGAAAGACTCCAAGCTCTCTGTTAATACCCAGGGAGCATCAGGTCATGAGAACAGGAGATTGTTGTCCTGTATTCAGACTAATGGTTGGTCCAGCTCAGCATTCCGTCTCTGATGCAGAGAGCATGGGTACTATGGGGAAGCTTGGCTGGTTTCCTGCTCCTCACTTTCAGGATTCCATTCTGCTCCTAAAAATCTTAATATTCCTTATTAATTCATCATGGCTCCGTATTCTGTGAATCTATATAATCTTTTCTAAAACTTAATTTTTAAAATTTCTCTGACACTTCTTGAAAGTCCCAAAAGTTTTCTACCCTTTTTTTTATTTACTAGTTCTTCCTTTCACTAGGCCTTACTTATGTTACTCAAATTTCAAAGGGTCTTTTTTTCATTCTAGCGTTCCTAGATTTGAAAGGGTAATCCAGGTTTCTTTTGCTCTGATTTATAACCATGACTATAAAAGGTGAATTGGGCAATCTTTTACCCCAAAACAAGATCTAGTTCTTTCTTATTTTATAATTTGTATGTGAGGCACAGGTAGCATATGGCTCAAAAATATAATTTAGATTTTAAAGTTATTGGCACTATCTTAAAATATATATATATACACTAGAAACTGTCAATAAATAGTCCTGTTCTCGCAAAATAAGTTGTAATATTTCTGCAACTCAAGTTGAAGTAATACTTGAATACCAATTTAGGATACCGAGTGAATTGCAAAAAGACATTTCATTTAAGATGTATGTACTGTCAGGTTTAGATTGAAATTTGTTTTCCATTAAAGATTACTGAGAAAAGGTCTTAATCCTATCATTAGACTTTACTTTGATTAAAAGTTATTTCAAGGATTGTATGCCCTTCACTGTTTAAAGTTGTTGATTTAATAAACTTCTTTTTTTTGAAGCTGCAGTTATCTGATTAAAGCTAAGTGTTAGTAAAAGTTTCAAAGTTAGTGCCAGATACGTTCTGGAGATAGGTCCATAACCTTATGAGACTGACATCATGAGCCAATCATTTTTTTCTCATAAAATGTTTCTTGTCAAAGGAAATGACAAGGGTGATGAATCATGTCTGTGACCTAATGTGGCAGTTCTTAGTTATCAAAAAATCATTTTTATGTCATTTGCATTCTCAAAGTGCCATTCACTCATGATGGCACAAATTGTTGGAGCATCCAGAAACCAGAGATAAGAAAATCACATGCAGAATGTGAAGATAAAACTGCAGTTAATTCTTAAAATCATAGAATAAAATACTGTGAGATATGAAATAGATATTATGAGTCATCATCTAAGGTAGCCCTTCCATTCTGCAGATTAGAAACTGAAAGAGAGGCTAATGATACTATTTAGATAATAATCTTTAGGTGAAAAATTGCAGTAAAATATTTAACCACAAGCATAATTTTATTTAAAACTATTTTTGGGGTGATTTTTGTGCAGGTGTAGTTCCCGATGGCACCTATGAGGTATGCTCCAGGACTACAGGACAAGCAGCAGCTGGTAAGTTCACATTTGCTATTACTTTTGCTATATATGTCCATTAGAATTCTGCCTTTATATATGTAGTTTTTGCTTTTGTATTAATATAGTGAGAGGGTCTTTAAACTAATTCTGGTGTATCCTAATTTTAAAAACTATTTTGCAATAATATTAGCATATTTATTTAAGAATTATTAATTAGATACCTGCTGTGTACAAGATACACTGCAAAATGTTTTGGGAAAGACTAAGATGAATAAGATATACTTTCTACTCTATAAATTTAAATTCTAATAATATAATTAAGCCTCTGCAGCATAATTAAACTATAATAAGTGATAAGTACAATAAAATATAAAATTTCAATTGCTGTTGAAATTTACAGGAGGGAGAGAAAATTTCCAAATTTGGAAGGATACTAGGATCAGAGAAAGCTTCATGGAAGAACAAGCATTTAAACAGGGACTTGAAAGACAGATAAAATTGTTTCTTTAAGCAAAAACTAGGAGGTACAGGTCAGAGAAAATTCAGGCAGAGAGACTAGTATCAAGCATGATGTCAAAACAGTGTCTAGTTAGAATTGTCCAAATTGGCTGGAACAAGGTTATATGAAAAGTAAGATGGGGAAAGTCTTACATCCCAAAATAAGGAGTTTGAACTTGATTTGGTGGACAGTAGGAAGCCACTGAGTTTTTTTAGGAAGAAAGAAGATGGTGACAGTATTAAAGGGACACTTTTAAGTATTAGAAAAAACCTGGGGGGCTGGCCCCATGGCCAAGTGGTTAAGTTCACGCACTCCGCTGCAGGTGGCCCAGTGTTTCGTCAGTTTGAATCCTGGGCGCGGACATGGCACTGCTCATCAAGCCACACTGAGGTGGCGTCCCACATGCCACAACTAGAAAGACCCACAACTAAGAATATACAACTATGTACTGGGGGGCTTTGGGGAGAAAAAAGGAAAAAAATAAAATCTTTAAAAAAAAAACAAACAAAAAACAAACAAAAAAAACCCTAGGAAAGTGGTTAGGAGATAACTATAGAAGTAATAGCCTGTCTTGACTAAGATGATAGCATGATGTAAATTTTTATTATTTTGCTTGGTCTAAAATTAGGTATTATTTAAGGGCTCTTAAAATGTTGAGGGGGTGGAAGCTGATTAAAGTTGGTAGATTGCTGGGGCCGCCCCGGTGGCACAGCTGTTAAGTGCACACATTCCGCTTCTTGGCGGCCCAGGGTTTGCTAGTTCGTATCCCTGGTGCAGACATGGCACCACTTGGCAAAAGCCATGCTGTGGTAGGCGTCCCACGTATAAAATAGAGGAAGATGGGCACAGATGTTAGCTCAGGACCAGTCTTCCTCAGCAAAAAGAGGAAGATTGGCAGTAGTTAGCTCAGGGCTAATCGTCCTCAAAAAAACCCAAAAAACAAAAAGTTGGTAGATTTCCTTTCTTTCCTTACTGTTCCCTCTTTTCCTCCCCAAGCCTAGTAGCCTCAGTGCTCATCCTATATACCTTGTCGCAGAAAGCAGCAAGGCTGACAGTCCCCACTGACAGAGAACTGAAGAGGCAGGAAATTTCCAGCAGTAGTGTTAGAAGGATAGGGTGGTGACTGAGATAAACATACATATTGGAGAAAGGTCACGTAAAAGTCTTTGTCAGGACTCTGTTTATAAGTGACAAGAAACCACTCACACTAACTTAACCAAAAAGCGGACCTTAATAAAAGGAGATTTGCAGATCACAAGTAAACTTAGGAGTGACTCTCTCAGTGAGAGAAGGAAGCAGGTCTAGTCAGGGGCCCTCAGGAACTACTGGAACCAAGATCCCAGCTGTCACCAGGACTCTCTCCAGCTCTTGTCTTTGCTCCTCTTTGACTGCTTCATTTTTTTCTTACTGCTGACCTCCTCCTTACATATGGCAGGAAACATGGCTACCAACAGCTCTCGAGCCACATTTCTTCAACCTTAATCACAGGAGAGGGACCAATCTTTTCTCGAGTCCAGGGAAGGATTCTTAGTTTTCTAACTTTGACCCTCACCTGGACTAATTATCTAATTAATTATGGCTAAGGAGTGAGTGTCATGGCAGTTCCTCCTATAGCCATGGGAAGGTAGATCAGCTTGGAGGTGGCGGGGAGGGAATGCATAGTTCATAGGAGGAAGAGGGATGCTGCACAGAGGAGACAGCAGATGCTCACTATACAACAGGGGAACCAACCTCTGAGTCTAAGGTTTCTGAACAACCTAGCTGTGAGACACAAGGGTCATTACACAGGGCCATGATCCATTCTATTCCTTACATGTCAAATTACTTAAATTTCTGTTCCCAAGACTTACCAAAAATGGCACTTCTTTATTTAAACAGAGAGTAGTAGTGCTGGAACCTGGACACTCAATGTATTGTGGAAAATGTGTGGGATTGATGTCCACATGGATCCTAACATTGGCAAAAGACTTAATGCTCTGGGCAATACCCTGACAACACTGACAGGAGAGGAGGACATAGATGATATTGCTGATCTAAATTCAGTGAACATAGCCGACCTATCAGATGAGGATGAAGTTGATACTATGTCTCCCACTATCCATACTGTAAGTAAACTCACTGTTAGACTTTTTGAGGACTGGCTTGCATCCTGAGACAGGGATATTATTAACTAGGTGTTATTTATTATCTTGTAGTTGCTAATTGTGGAGGAAGGAAGGGAGTAGTGGTTCTCTCTGTCTACATGTCATAATATTGTTTTTTAATTTCATAATATTGTCTTTTAATTGGGTTCTTTGTTTTATAATCACTGTCAGCCAACTTGTGCCTTAACCTATAGGTAACATACTAACATTAAGCAAAGTGCAAGGCAACCTGTAGAGACAGAAAGTAGATTGGGGTTGCTTAGGGCTAGGAGAGTTGAGGAGGTTGCCAGGGGGAATGGGAAGAAACTGCTAACAGTTAGGAGGTTTCCGTTGGAGGGTGGTGGAAATGTTTTAAACAGATTGTGATGATGGTTGCATAACTTTGTCAGTATACTAGAAACCACTTAATTGTACATTTTCAATGGGTGGACTGTATGGCATGTGAACTATATCTCAATAAAGATGTTAAAAAATGAAACTTAAAAGCAAAGTGCACGCACACAAAATGAAGTATACGTTTTTAAAATAAGTATTTCCATCTATACTGTACATTCTATAGCATCACGTTATTTGGTAGTTAGAAAGTTACTCTCTGCTTTCATTCTGGTATTGATTTTTTAAAAGTTTTTAAACATCTTTTAACTATTGTATCATGAAATAGTTTTGTTCTTGTAAAGAAATTTTTTAAAAAATTTATGTTACCATTTATCATTTAGAGTTCAGATGGAAGTTCAGTAAGTGGAGATGGCCACAAGCTCACCTTTGGGCAGCGACTTGTAAATCACCTCCTAGGCCTGACGCCCCCACATCAGCGCTATTCTGTTCCTGCAGAGTATCTGCGTGACCCCGAGATGTGGGGCTCCCCTCAGTCTAGCCAGTCCCACTTGAAAGCATGCAGAGCTCACTCATGGGGAAACGTAGGTAGCAACTAAATAGATTCCTTATGAAAATGAAGGGATTTGAATCACTGGAGAACTCCAATCATCTTTCTTAATGTAGATGGCTTTGATTCTTGCATGCTTTCTTTGATTTAAGGTGTGACTTTTGTGATAGATTTGCTCTATGACTTGAGGGTGGTATTGACAGACATGCTTTTGATTTCTCAGGAAGCTGTAGATTATCGAAGACAAGGAGCATCTTCTAGCCAGCCAGGAGAACTGAGAGGAAGAAAAATTATGAAGCGTATCGTGGATATCAGAGAACTGAATGAACAGGCCAAAGTAATAGATGATCTTAAGTACGTATAAATGATTTTAAATTTAGCACAGTATTCCCTAATAATAGAAGCATAGGATTTTAAATGTAGGGGAAACTGGATTTGGGCCAGTACAACCCCTTTAAGTTCATAAATGAGATCACCAAATTTCAGAGAAGTTTGGTAATTTGCCTGAGATCATACATTTATTAGTGATAAAGTTAGGCCTGAAATCCTAGTCTGGTGCTCATCACAACTCCCCATTTCTGAGCAGTTTATGACTGACTTTATATCACATATACATGTCTCTACATGTGTGTATACACTTACATGTATCTTTATATGCGTATATAAATATATGTATTAGTCTTTTGCTAACATCAGTATTTCTAGAATGCAAATTTTTAAGAGGGAAAACAAATTTAGCATCTATTAAGTACTGTGAATTTGACGTGTTACCTCAGTTTAATCCTCACAACGTTTCTGAGATTAGACGGCATTATCCAAACTTTAGAGATGAGAAAACTGGCTCAGAGAGGTTAAAAAATTAGAATTTGAACTTGTGTTTGAATTCAAAGTTCATGTTTTTTTTGTTTCTTTTTTTGCCTGCCTGTATTAGCAGTTCTCTAGACCTGAGATGGGGGTAGCGTGAGGTGAGATGGGGGAGTAGATGGTAGTAGCTTTTTTTTTCCTCTGTTGCCTGCTGGGTAGTACTGACAAAGTAATACTTCCTCTATAAGGCTAAATATTCTTTTTGCAAACTTTGAAATTTTTGTTTTCCCAAAAGGTGACAGTCATGCCTTATCTTTTCTAATCTTCATACACCTGTGCCTGTGTTTTTTTGCATTCAAGGGCTTTACACAAATATATGCATTTTGTGCAATAAAAAGTATTAACTAAAAACTTGTCTGTAAATTAACTATGATACAGTGATTCACATTTTCCTGTTGACTTACATTATAATTTGAGTTTTGTTCTCAGGGAAAAAAATGACCTGAAGCAAAATATACTTCCTCCCATAAAATCTTACCTGAGGCTTAAGTTATAATGTAGAATGTTATATAGAGACATTCTTCCTCAGAGTGGGTCCACAGTTTTCATAAGATGGTCAGAGAGACTCTTGACACAGAAATGGGTAAGAACCATTTCCTAAAATGTTAGAGCTTCTTCATAGTTTTCCAGATATGAGTGTTAACCTTATGGAGGATTTTGGCCTGTCCATACTTAATCTTTGATATTCTGCCCAGAGAAAAAATTAAAAAGAAGCAAGTAAAAATCAATCTTACTTTGTTAATTCTTTACACAATTGCAATATTTGTTTTGCATCCAGAAAATTAGGTGCAAGTGAAGGAACCATAAACCAGGAAATTCAACGTTACCAACAGTTAGAATCGGTTGCTGTGAATGACATTCGAAGAGATGTTCGTAAAAAATTACGGAGGTCCAGTATGCGAGTGAGTAAACATTTAACAAGAATTTTATTAAAGCAGACTATTTTTTTTTATTTTTTACTTTATGGAACTTTATGATGATACTTACATTGTTCTCTTTCTTCCTCTGTTGCTGGTGATAATACCAGCTGATTTGCATGTCTCCTGTCTACTATGTACCAGGCACTGTTTAAAGCACTTTATGTTTAACAATCCATTAAATAGATTCTTCAACAACCCTTTCCCCATTTTAAAGATAAGATAACAGACATAAAGAGGTCGAGTAACTTGACCAAGGTCATACAGCTAAGTAATCTCAGTGGAGCCAAGATTCAAATCCACACAGTAGGACTCTGCAGTCTGTGCCCTTAGCCACTGTGTTGTGTCTGCCTTTCATGAAGCCGTACTTTCTTTTTAGCCTCTACGTCAAATGTGAGCTCTTTTGAGACGTCCACTCTACCCCTACCCCATTCTCCAAACTGACTTTACCTCCCAGCCACCGGGGATTCTCAGCACTTTACTCCTGTCTTTGTTTGCATCTTTAGCGGCCCTTACTAGAGTTTGAGTTTCTTAAAGAACAAGTTATTTACCTTTGACTGCACTACCTACCACATTTTTGGGGATTTAGTCCAATTGCTGAACAGTTGAAATAAATATAGAGATATACTATAAACACATAGAAAATAATTCTAAAACTTAGTCAAATAGAAGTAGGTTGCTTTGGGTCAAAGTGGTCTTATTAGTGGAAAAACTACTTGTAAAGGTTCTTAACTTTTTAAAAAAAATCAGAATCCTTCATTTTTTACCAGAATAAGGTTTTTGGGTGGCACTCCAGTCCATAGAAAACATTATATCAGAGCTGCTGGGGTCAGAAGAAGGGAGAAAGGTGTGGGGATCCAGGGCTCATCAGCTTTTGACCTTTCTTTCCTTGCTCACACCTAAACTCCCAGACAGCCTCGTTTGAATACTGTTCAAAATTAGTTATTTAAAGATAAAATCCAACTTGAGTTATTTATCTCTGGCTTCTGATAGTAACAAGTAGATAGTGATGATCCATAAAGCATAGTTCTATATTTAATATTTTTGTCACTATGTACCCAACAATCATACAATATAATTAGACTATTGCTTGTGTACTGTTTACAAGGTAGTTTATACTTGGTAATTGACTGTTAAGAATAAAACTAGGTAGAGAGGATTAGGGAAATTATTGAAACTACATCTGTGTTCTTAGTATTTGTCTCCTTTGGCTTTTCCTCTCAATTCTCTTTCAGTACTCTGGCATTTCAAATCTCCGTTGTATTAGAATCTTTTTATTATCTAGCCCTAGCCACAAATTTGGAGAAGAGGGATGGGAGTCAGAGTGTTCACATGGCCACTCCGTTGACTTTGCTGTAGTCGAGTTCTGTGGCGGGGGTGCTCTTGGGTATCCCTCAGATGACTGGCGGTCATTCCCCTCTCCCCCTTCCCCTTCTTTCCCTTTTTCCTTTCAAGTTTCATTTTCTTTTTCTTTCCTTTTTAATCATTTCTTTCTTCTTACTTTATGTCTGAACCTCTCATTCCCACTACCAATCTGTTTATTTTCTCTTTTCTCTCAGGCCAGCTGATGGCTTATATTTTCAGTGTACAGCCCTTCTTACTAATTGACACTAGGACTAAAGAGTAGCAAGGGGCCGGCCCCATGGCCAAGTGGTTGGGTTCGCGTGCTGCACTTTGGTGGCCCAGGGTTTCGCTGGGTCGGATCCTGGACGCGGACATGGCACCGCTCATCAAGCCATGCTGAGGCGGTGTCCCACATAGCAGAACCAGAAGGACCTACCAATAGAATATGCAACTATGTACTGGGGGGCAGTGGGGAGAAGAAAAAAAAAAAAGTGGCAACAGATGTTAGCTCAGGGCCGATCTTAAAAAAAAAAAAATTAGCTGATTCCTGCTTTACTTTGATCCATCTGTATTGTTAAGTGACATTTAAAGTCACAATTTAAAGTAACTTGTTATTGACCTAGGGAAAATAGGCTAACTTGTTTAATAGTAGAATATTTTATCTGAAGTCAGATATTACAACAAACAACTGCCTAAAGTCACCTTTTTTCTTTACCATTTCATTAGGCTGCTTCCCTGAAGGATAAGTGGGGTTTGGGTTATAAACCAAGTTACAGCCGATCAAAAAGCATTTCTGCTTCTGGAAGACCACCTCTTAAGCGAATGGAAAGGGCCAGGTAATTTACATTTCAACCAATGAAATAAGTAATAAAATTACTGAGTCCCTTACCAAGGTGTACGACTTATTTATTGTGTTCTAATTGGGGAAATTACAAAATTAAGATGCAGAAATGGACCTTATTAGTCAAATAACAGTCATAGTAGATACTGTCAAACTAAGAAATTTATTTGAGGAATACCTCTATCACATTTATACCAGATTCACTGAGTGCATTTAGGTAATGAAGTGCATTGCTTTTAACAAGTTTAAGTGTAAACTTATAGACTATCCAAAGATGTGAAAATGTGCATATTAGTAGCTGCTCTAAGTTTGTTGTTTTAGAAAAGGTTGATTACACACACATTTAGCATATTTTTTGAAAAAATGGAAATTTTACATATCATTGAAGAAAAATAGTTTTACTACTAAATGAGCACGACAAGGTAGGAGGTATAAATTCTTTTTTATATGGTTTAGTTTTAGACAATCATGAGTTAATCAAAACATTGAATTTTTTTATGGGATGCTAAGGGTTAAGAAATGGAATACCAAAAGCTCGATCCTTGGATAAGGTAAATATTTAGAGAGAGAATGCTAATGCCATTAATCAGACTTTGATAAGGTTAGGGATTTTTTTAAACACAAATATTAATATTTTATAACTTTAAATTTCCTTACAGTTCTCGAGTAGGAGAAACTGAGGAGCTCCCCGAAATCCGTGTGGATGCAGCATCTCCTGGACCCAGAGTGACTTTCAATATCCAAGATACAGTAAGAGAGAGATTATTTGTTGGAGATAAACAGTGCTAAATAATTTTTAGTAATTACAAAATTATAGTAGTTATACAATTTCAAAATACTAATTCCCACCTACAGTGAAAGTGTGGATTGTGACGGCTGAAGTGTGTGCACATGACCAAATAGCAGGGCAGGGCCCACGTGCAGTCATTGGAGAGCCATGCTGCAGGTGTTAGTGTTTTACATGTAGAGTAAAGACCCAATGCTGCTTGTTCTTAGGTAAAAATGTTTTGTTGAATAATTTTTATTTCAGGTGCAAATCCACATTAAACTAGGTCTTTTACACAAATGAAAATGTGGAATGTTTATACTTTATGTATTTATGTATTTTATGTATTTTATTATTTATATATTTTAATTCAGAATATATAGAGATAATAGCAGAAACCAGAAGTAAAAAGGTCAGCTTCAAAGTTGTATTTTAATTTTATAGCATGTTAAAATGTTTGTTTTATTTCTTGTGTATTTGTTTTAAACTATTGTTTTTTATTTTTCATGAGTTTTTATAAATATTCTTATTATTTTAATTAAGTTGAAAAAACCAGTATGGGGAAGTACATCACAATCCAGCTGTCCTGGGGAAGGGTATTTTCAGGTATTTATTGAAAAAAACAAATTTTGCTTTAAAACTATCTACCTTAAAACTCTGCTTTCATAAAGTCTTCCTCTCATTTCCTACTAAACTCAGACCTCAAAACTATTATACATAAAGGTTTAAGATGGTTTGAATTCTTTTTCATCATATATTTCATAAGCTCTTGCATGAATAGATTTTAGTTCTAAATTTCTTTATAGTATTATTTAATCTCCAAAATTCAAAAAAGACTAAGTCAGCTTACCAAATTAACTCAACCAAATCATAAACCAAAACATGCAATTTATTACTGTTACTTGCTAATCCTCAAGTGAATCTTTTTCCCTACATTCTACTGCAAAGTTAATCTTTTCTTTAAAAAAGAAGTTAATTAGTTCAAACTAGAATCAAACCCGTCTTAGAACAACAAATTAATCATTGAATGTTATTTCTTTTGAGTCACTGGTATAAAAAACATATGTATAAAAGCAATTCATTAAAAAAATTATTCTCATGTTCAAAATTGTGGAAAATGTGCTACATAACCATTTATAAGTTGAATTAACATTTTTATGAGCCAAATATTTTCCCTAAATATGTCATAAAAGTAAAATTGAATTTTAAAAATCTATCTGTATACTACATATATAAATCTGTGTCTAGAAGTTTTCTGTCAAGTTACATTTAAAAACTGGCACTTATTCCACATATATTTTGTTTCTCTTCCCCCACTCTTTTAAGCTAGAGTTTAATATATATCCCATAGCTACACTGAATTTAAACTGAATTTTGTTTTAGAAGTATTAGATTGTTATACAATGAGCCTGAAAAAAATCTCCTTTTTTCTAAAAACAAACTTGGAAATAAATAATTTACAGTGAATTGAATGGATTCTACTAATTAAGTAATTTTTTTTCCTGTCCCACTTTTTTTTATTATTATAAGACATACAATATTATATTAGTTTCACATATATAACAAAATGATTAGATATTTGTATATATTGCAAAATAATTGATTTTTAAATGCATTAATATTTGAATTGATTCAAGTCCTATTTTTAAATAGCAGTGTATGCTGTTTATAAAAAATAGTATATAAAAATCATAAATTTCAAAATAGATCAAGTCATGGTTAAATATAATATAAATAGAGCCAGCCCTGATGGCCTAGTGGTTAAAGTTTGGTGCACTCGGCTCTGGCGGCCTGGCTTTGGTTCCCAGGCATGGACCCACACCACCTGTCTGTCAGTAGCCATGCTGTGGTAGCAGCTCCCATAGAAGAACTAGGACTTACAACCAGAATATACAACTATGTGCTGGGGCTTTGGGCAGGGAAAAATAAAAGAGGAAGACTGGCAACAGATGTTAGCTCAGGGCAATCTTTCCCAGGAAAAAAAAATCCATTAAAAAAAATAATAAATATAAAACAAAGGGATATTTATCTACATCAGTTCTTAACCACAGTTTTAAAAATTGAAGATATTCTGATAAATAAAATCTAATTTAGTTATTTACTAAGTAACATGTATATTATAAAAAGTGAAGAAAAGCTGGATTCTGCAAATATTTGTAATTTTGATCGTAGGATTTCATTATGTATCTCAGAGTAACATCAATAAATTGCACTACTTTGCACATGACACTTTACAGAGGCTTATCACATTCTCAAAGAATATTCAAGCAACTCTCAAAATTGGGAATCAAAATTAGGTCATAGGAAATTTTGTTGTTTTTTTGACCTGCTTAAATACAATGGCCTCCTGGTGCAATCCTCAGTTAGTGACATGGCATTTATGCAAACTATTCACCTTATAGCATTCTTAAGTTTGATTGATTAATATGTTTAATTACATAACTATTTGTACATCTTTCTTCAACCCGTTAGGGGCTCATTTTTAAAAGAGATATCCACAGAAATCTTCTACAAGCATGACATATATTCTGTACTGACATTGCATGCTCTTCCATCGCTAGCTGCTCTCTTCTGATTTAACTGCCCTTCTGATTTACAGTTGATCACATTGTTTCCAGAGCATGTTTAACCTATGCTTTAAAGAATTACAATATGTACTAATCAATATGATGATATATGCTTATGTAGAATAAAATTTCACTCTAATTTTTTAGTATGTCAGTGGTGTGACTTTCTCTCGTTGACCTTCTGCTTCCATCCTTGGTGTGCCATTTCATATGTTCATAAATCTGACCTTTCTTTCAGTTCACAGTGAGGAAATTCAACTCTGAGAGAATTATTAAACCTTTAAATATATTTTTTCTTTTTCGTTTTTTTAGTTGAGAAGAGATTTATAATATGAACCTTATTCACATTTTCTCTTTTTACAATCAGTTTCCAGAGGAGACAGAACTGGACCTTTTGTCAGTAACCATTGAAGGGCCATCCCATTACTCATCAAATAGTGAAGGATCATATTCCGTGTTCAGTTCTCCTAAAGCTCCAGGAGGCTTTTCACCGGGCATTCCTTTCCAGTCTGAAGAGGGCCGACGGGATGACAGCTTGTCTTCTACTAGTGAAGATTCCGAGAAGGATGAAAAGGATGAAGACCATGAGAGGGAAAGGTTTTATATTTACAGAAAACCTTCGTGAGTAGCCTTTTTCTTTTAGGATCCTTAGGTAGTATTTCAGAATCTAGAACCGAGTTTGAAGCATTATATATATAACTGCTAATTTTCACAGAAAAAATCTCAATGTGCCTAGCTAGAGTGAGACTAAGAGACATATCTATCATTTATTAATGTAATGTAGCTCCATGAGGCATTATATTTTTCTTTTTCGGTTCTTCTGTCTTTTAGTAAAATCTGGGAAGTAGCATTTTAAATTTTAAGGTTTGCAAAAATGAAATCTTCAAACTGTAGAATGTTTTAGGCATACTTTTGAGATATTGTGGGTTTGATTCCCAACCACCACAATAAAACGAATACAGTATTGCAATAAAGCAAGTCACACATATTTTTTTATTTCCCAGTGCACATAAAAGTTAGCTTAAACTATACTGTAGTCTGTTAAGTGTGCAATAGCATTATGTCTAAAAACACAATATACATACCTTAATTTTTAAAAATACTTGATTGCTTAAAAATGCTAACCATCATTTGAGCCTTCAGCAAGTTTTAATCTTTTTGCTGGTGGAGGGTGTTGCCTCGATGTTGATGGCTGCTGACTGATCAAAGTGGTGGTTGTTGAAGGCTGAGGTGGCTGTGGCAATTTCTCAAAGTAAGGCAACAGTGAAAAGCTGCCACATTAATTGACTCTTCCTTTCCCAGATGATTTCTCTGTAGCAGGCAATGCTGTTTGACAGCGTTTTACCCACAGAACATCTTTCAAAACTGGAGTCAGTTTTCTCAAACTGTGCTGCTACTTTATCAACTAAGTTTATGTAAGATTCTAAATCCTTTGTTGTCATTTCAATGATCTTCACAGCATCTTCACAAAGAGTAGATTCTGTTTCAAGAAACCATTTTGCTCATCCATAAGAAGCAACTCCTCATCTTTTAAAAGTTTTATCATGAGATTGCAGCAATTCAGTCACATCTTCAGGCTCCATTTCTAATTCTAGTTGTCTTGCTGTTTCCACCACATCTGCATTTACTTCCTCCACTGAAATCTTGGACCCTTCAACATCATCCATGAGAGTGGGAATCAACTCCTTCCAAACTCCTGTTAATGTTGATATTTTCACCTCTTCCTATGAATCACAAATGTTCTTAATGGCACCTAGAATGGTTAATCCTTTCCAGAAGGTTTTCAATTTACTTTGCCTAGATTCATCAAAGGAATCACTATCTATGGCAGCTATAGCCTCACAAAATGTATTTTTTAAATAATAGGACTTGAAAGTTGAAATTACTCCGTGATCCATGGGCTGCAGGATGGATGTTGTGTTAGCAGCATGAAAACATTAATCTCATTGTACATCTCCATCAGAACTCTTGAGTAACCGGGTACATTGTCAATGAGCAGTAATATTTTGAAAGATATCTTTTTTTTCTGAGCAGTAGATCTTAACAGTGGGCTTAAAATATTCAGTAAACCATGTTGCAAACAGATGTGCTATCATCCAGGCTTTGTTCCATTTATGGAGCACAGGTGGAATAGATTTAACATAATTCTTAAGGGCCCTAGGATTTTCGGAATGGTAAATGAACACTGGCTTCAACTTAAAGTCACCAGCTGCATTAGCCCCTAACAACAGAGTCAGCGTGTCCTTTGAAGCTCTGAAGCCAGGCATTGACTTCTCTCCAGCTATGCAAAGTCCAGGATGGCATCTTCCAATAGAAGGCTGTTTTGTCTCTATTGAAAATCTCTTGTTGAGTGTAGCCACCTTCGTTAATGATCTCAGCTAGATCTTCTGGATAACTTGCTGCAGCTTCTACATCAGCTCATGCTGCTTCACCTTGTACTTTTATGTTATAGAAATGACTTCTTTCCTTAAGTCTCATGAACCAACCTCTGCTAGCTTCAAACTTTCTTCTGCAGCTTCCTCCCCTCTCTCAGCCTTCACGGAATTGAAGAGAGTGAGGGCCTTGCTCTGGATGAGCTTCGGCTTACAGGAATGTTGTGGCTGGTTTGATCGTCTATCCAGACCACTAAAACTTTCTCCCTGTCAGCAACAGACTGTTTGACTTTCTTATCATTCATGTGCTCACTGAAGTAGCACTTTTAATTTCCTTCAAGAACTTTTCTTTTGCATTCACAACTTAGCTAATTGGTGCAAGAGGCCTAGCTTTCAGCCTGTCTCAGCTTTCAATTTGGCTTCCTCACGAAGCTTAATCATTTCTAGCTTTTGATTTAAAGTGAGAGACGTGCAACTCTTCCTTTCACTTAAACACTTAGAGGCCATTGTAGGGTTATTATTGGCCTAATTTCAATATTGTTGTGTCTCAGGGAATAGGGAGGCCTGAGGAGAGGGAAAGAGACAGGGGAATGGCCAGTTGGTGGAGCAGTCAGAACAGACACAACATTTATCGATTAAGTTTGCTGTCTTCTATGGACATGGTTCATGGTGCCCCAAAATAATTATAACAGTAACATCAAAAATCACTAATCATAGATCACCATAACAAATGTGATGATAATGAAAAAGTCTGAAATATTGTGAGAATTATCAAAATGTGACACAGAGACATGAAGTGAGCAAGTACTGTTGGAAAAATGTTGCCAATAGACTTGCTCTATGCAGGGGTGCCACACACCTTCAATTTGTAAAAAACACAGTATCTGTGAAGTGCCTGTAGTTCATATGCTGATATTCAGACTTCTTAGTAGCAGCAATTGTGCTTGTGTCCTCAGCACCAACACACTGTCTGGCACATAAGTTACTCAGTACATAGTCGTTGAGTAAAATATGACTCCATTAAAGTCAGGAAAAACTTCAGTTAGTATGAGCTAGTTGAGTAACTTGTGTGAATTTATAAAATAGTAAAACTTATTTACAGACTATTGCTCACATAACATGTTAGAAAACATTTTGTTAAAAACTCTTCCCATTTTACTGCAATGTAATGACCAGTTGTTCTTTCTGTAGACATACATCTCGTAAAAAAGCAACAGGCTTTGCTGCTGTCCATCAGCTGTTTACAGAACGCTGGCCAACAGCCCCAGTCAACCGAAGTCTTAGTGGCACAGCTACAGAGAGAAATATTGACTTTGAACTTGATATACGGGTTGAAATTGACAGTGGAAAATGTGTGCTCCACCCAACCACCCTTCTACAAGAACATGATGATATAAGCTTTAGAAGGTAAGAAATTGGTCAGAAAAGGGTAAATGTAACGTCATTTGTTAGAAACACTATTTTTATATCACTAAATTACTGCATACTAGTCCCCCCCATGTCCCAAAATGCAGATTTAAAGTGTAGATTTAATCATAGTTGTAATGTTTGAGTGGTTATTTGTATGACATACTATTTCTTTAGACAAGTGTATAATATTTTCTGGAAACTAGAAATGGATGTCTGATTTAGGTTCTAGGAAGTGTGTTAATTAAAATATGTATCTTTGGAATTCTCCTTTAAACCAGCATGAATTTCTCAATTAGTATCTATCCTTGTATTGTGCACATTTCTATTTTAAAGAACAGTGCAATATTCAGAGATATCTTCGTTATTGAGAGTTTTGATGACTTCATGAAGGAATAAGAAAGACTAGGAAACGATTGCATGAAGAGGCCTTGTTATACTGGAATGTTCAGGATATAACTGCAGCTTTACCGTTTGTTTCTATCATTAAATAAACAGTGGTATAAACAGGCTTAACATTACACTATTTTTTTCTTTGAGTTTTTGTTTTGCTTTTCTTTCCTAATCTAAAAGAGAATTATAAGAAAATAATATTAATAATCTAGTGGGAGGGTGGGGAGTGGGTGGAAATGTAGATAAAACAAGTAGGGCAGAATGCTGACCGTTATTGGAGCTGGGAGGTGGATCCATGGGGGTTCATTATACCATTCTGTTTACTTTTTATATGTTTGAAGTGTTCCATAATAAAAGATTTTTAAATTATCTATTTGTGTAGTGAGGCTTTTATAAAAGGAGAAGATAAAAAGGTACTCTTAACAGTTAAATTCTTACAAATGTAGTAGTAATGATAAAAAGAATGACTGTTGATTTATTTTTGGCTGAACCATAATAATCTAGCCAACAAATTGCTGATATTCAGCTATTTTTATCTACATAAAGGGCAATTTCATTTGGTTTCAACCTGATACATTTATGTGAACCAGTCCTGACCACAGGAAGGAATAAAGGGAACTGCCCTGTGTAGTTGTGGACCATACTACATAAACTTCGTCCCTGCAAGGCATTCACCAGTTTAGCTGAGACACTGATGAGCTTTACTTTTTCAACTATATTAATCAAGGACTATATTCCATTTACTGTATTTAAAAAGTTGATTTTAGGGGCTGGCCCGGTGGCGCAGCGGTTAAGTTTGCACATTCCGCTTCTCGGCGGCCCGGGTTTCGCTGGTTCGGATCCCGGGTGCGGACATGGCACTGCTTGGCAGCCATGCTGTGGTAGGCGTCCCACGTATAAACTAGAGGAAGATGGGCACGGATGTTAGCTCGGAGCCAGGCTTCCTCAGCAAAAAGAGGAGGACTGGCAGTAGTTAGCTGAGGGCTAATCTTCCTCCAAAAAAAAAAAAAAAAGTTGATTTTAAACAAAAGAAAAGGAGATAAATGTCCTATTTTAAAAGATAAAACATTTTTTTCTTTATAGAAGTTATGATAGAAGTTCCAGGAGTTTAGATCAAGATTCTCCTTCAAAAAAGAAGAAGTTTCAAACTAATTATGCTTCTACCACCCATTTAATGACTGGCAAGAAAGTACCATCATCTCTACAGACAAAGCCTAGTGACTCAGAAACAACAGTATTTTACATTCCTGGAGTTGATGTAAAGGTAAAAACCTAAATGTCTAGGATAAGGGATTAGATTACTAGCAGCAATGTTTATTTTCTATCATACGTGTTCTTCCTTTGCCAATTATATTAAAATGAGACTTTCCGATGTCTTTTTCTAATGTAGCCATATTCTGAACATAGAATGTGTAAATTACATGTTGCCACTTTTAAACAGCTTTTTCCACAAAATTTTGACAGAAGTTAACATTGATATTCATAATGTATTTGCTAACCCTTGCCTAGTGCAAAATATTAAACAACTATTTTTAGATTCTAGAATTATAGAATCCTACAATATAAAGCTACAAAGAATTTTAAATAATATCTGGGATGACCTTTCTAATTTTAAAAATGGAAAAAAGCTAAGAAATGTGCTAGGATCAGAAAGCTATCTTGTAGAAACTGGAACTGGGTCTTCTGACTCCCGGACCAGTGTCCTTTCTACCACATTGTTGTACCTTTCTTGGTTTTCCTCATCTGCATAAACTGTACTTGTTTCAATACAGTTGCATTACAATTCCAAGACTCTAAAGACTGAATCACCTAATGCCTCCAGAGGATCTTCCTTGCCGAGAACACTCTCTAAAGAGTCCAAGCTGTATGGTATGAAAGATACTGCAACATCTCCTCCTTCTCCTCCTTTACCTTGCACTGTCCAGAGCAAGACTAACACCTTACTTCCTCCCCAACCCCCACCTATTCCCTCAGGTATTTCAGGAAAATATACTTTATTTTTTTTTATAACTTAATTTTTAGTCATCACCTACTTGCTCCATTGAGACTTTTTTTCAAATTCACATAAAGGACATAGACTTGTCTATAATGACTGTAGAAAATTCATAGATGGAAGTGTGGGCCAACCACTTTTGGCTATTGTTCAAATTAATATTACCTTAGACTATCAATTGCTAAAATAAATAGAATAAAATAGTTTGCTTAATTTTTTAGATCTGTGTCTACTTAGAAAAGTTTTAGGTAGTTCAAATTTTGGAGCTTACGATTTAGATGGAAACATTAAATTTATACATTTAAGACAGAGTATATTGGGCTTAACCACATTTATTATCTATTACTGCATAACAAATTACTGAAAACTTTGTGGCTTATAACCTCAGACACAGTTTATGTGGACCAGAAATTCAAGAGTGGTTCGGCTGGGTGAATCGAACTTAACAGTCTTTTATGAAGTCACAGTGGAGATGCTGGCTAGGACTGCAGTCATCTGAATGTTTGAATGGATCTGGAAAATCTGCTTCCATCACATCCCATTCACATGGCTGGCAAGCTGGTGCTTTAGTTCCTCCCCACATGGCCTCTCCACTGGGCTGCTTGAGTGTTCCCATGACATGGCAGCTGACTTCCCTTAAAAGGAATCATCCAAAAGAGCACGTAGCTGAAGCTGCAATATCTTTACAGCTTATCCTCAGAAGTCACATATCATCACTTCTACAATAACTTACTGATCATATGGGTCAGCCCTATTCAGTGCGGGAAGGCACTACACAAGGGCGTGAATACCAGGGGCAAGGATCATTAGAAGCTATTTTGCAGTCTGGCTACCACACAATAAGACTTTACATCTATGGTAGAATTTCCAAAAAAAGGTATATCAGACTGGACAAGAATTATTTGAAAAAATTTCATCTGAGAGATGGAACTTGATATATAAATCTTTTAAAATAGCCAGTAACCATGATAATGCCTAATATTTTTATATCACTTTTCAATTGACAAGGTCTATCTATGTCCACTAAGTGCAGGACAGATATTATTATCCCCATTTTTAAGTGAGGAAAGTTTAAGCTCATAGAAGTTGAATTTTTTTCCTTTGTTTACAAAACTAGTATCTACTGGAGTTGGACACCTAAGCCAAAGTTAGCTAAGTCTTAGTTAGCTATTAGACTCATTATACTGGTGCAGACATACTTAGTTAGAAGGAAAGAGAGATGACGTTTTTCCTCACTTGCCACAAAATATTGTTAATCAGAAGTTCTCTATATCTTACTTTTTAAGTGGAGAAAATAATGCTAAATGAGAGACTAAATGCTAAAATAATGCTAATGAGAGACTTGGCAAAGTATAAACTTGAAAAATTGAACCAAAATTTGTGACCTAGAGCAAGTAGGAGTAACTGTTGTATTATACATCATTAATCATCTTTGTATTCTAACATTAATATATCATTTCTATCAACCTACTATTTTTATTGCATTCTTGTATGGTTTTAAGTATAAGGTGCTTCACCTGATTAAACTGTCATATAATTCTAATTTCTCACAAATTGTTTTATGGGAAATATTTACTAAATTCATCTCACATTTGTAACTATTCTAGCCAAAGGAAAAGGAAGTGGAGGAGTAAAAACAGCCAAATTATATGCTTGGGTAGCTCTTCAGTCATTGCCAGAAGAAATGGTTATTAGCCCCTGCCTGTTAGACTTTTTGGAAAAGGCTCTGGAAACTATCCCAATTACACCAATTGAGAGGAATTATACAAGTGAGTATCCTCCTCATAGACTTACTTCCCCATCTTAGATATTTTTGGGGTCATATTAGAAGGATTTCTTAATGCTAGTATATATTATTATATAATATAGTCAGTGATAAATATAAACAATTGTAGAACTGAAAAAGAACTTGAGAGATCATCTAGTCCTTATTTACAAATAAAGAAACTAAGTCCTGGTGAGGTAATAGATTTTCCCATGGCCACGGCTAGGTAATGACAAAATTAACATCCTTAGGTCCTACATTAGTGTGTCTCTTGGACTGGAAATTCCTTAAGAGCAAAGGCATAATTACTCTTTTCTTGGTACAGTGTTTGGTATAACCGAAGGGGAATCAAAATCTGGAGGAATGAGCAAGAGGTCTGAATAGGGAAAGATGTGCAGAATGATGGGCCAGAGAAGTCAATGTTTGTGTGTTCATACCCCTGATCTTAGTACTAGCATAACAGAAAAGGATCTTATAATAAATAATTTGCACTTGCCCTAATAATAAAATTTAAAACTAATATTTTTACAGCTGTCAGCTCACAAGATGAAGATATGGGACATTTTGAAATACCAGATCCCATGGAAGAATCAACGACATCATTAGTATCATCTTCAACATCTGCTTACTCTTCCTTCCCTGTAGATGTTGTGGTTTACGTACGAGTACAGGTGATGTACTTCATTTATTCCTTTTTGTTTTAAGGAAGAATGTTTTTCTTAAGGTCACTGGAACATTTCCAACTTTATTTCCCTTTAAATTTTCTTAAGTTTGGGTTTATGGACCTTTAGTATGTCTCTGATGGCTTAAAGGTTGCGTGAAACCTCTGGGAAGTATATGTATAATTTTGTGTGTTTATTTACTTTTCTCCTGAGGAGGTTCAGATATCTTTGGTTTTTCAAACTTTAGATCTCATACTTTTGTGGCAAAAATAAAAATAAGTAAAAACCCTCTTAGCATTTTATGCCTTTTTTATTATGGCATCTGTATTTCTTGTCATTATGGTCCTTTTTGAGCAGGGTTTAGTTTACTCTCAATTAAAATCTAATAATCAATCTCAAGAATAAAAGAAACACTAATGGTCATCTTGTTCAAGCTATTTTCTACAATAGCAATTTGGCCAAGAGAGCTTCAGTCTGATCTTTTGGAATTTTGCACCTACCATTTTTGAAGATCTGATGAAAACATGTAATGGGTGAGGGCTTGGGAATTTATAAAACTTTCGTTATTAATGCAACAGCCTTTTTAAATTTTAGTAAAAGGGAAATTACTTGCTTCAAAAGACTTGATTATGAACAAGTATAATATGAACATAAACATGTTTAACATTCTGAATTACCTAAACGTCTAAATATTTCTCACTCAGAGATAGCTCCTCAAATATTTAGATTTTTTAAAATTATACCATTTTGTTAATACATTTTGGTTAATGTATCATGTGTCTGAAAAAGCTAGGACATTAAAGACAAAACCCTTTTAAGTATCAAATAATAAATTAGGTATATGTGGACTGAAATGGAAATTAAATGTAAGTTTGGAACCCAGTGTGAAATTTTTTAACCATCTGGTCCTTAGAAACCTTTTGTTGGCTTTCTGCACTTTGTAGCCCTCACAGATCAAGTTTAGCTGTCTACCAGTGTCAAGAGTGGAATGTATGCTGAAGCTGCCGTCCCTGGACTTGGTGTTTTCCTCAAACCGAGGAGAACTGGAGACTCTAGGGACTGCATACCCTGCAGAGGCTTTATCCCCTGGAGGGAACACTCCTCAGAGTGGAACAAAGACCTCTGCAAGCAAAACTGGAATTCCAGGTATAGAAACATCCTTTTATTCCACTGGTATAAAGTCGAATACTATTTTCAAATAAAATTTTTAATAGTAACTAATATACATTTCTAAATAAATTTGGAAGAGGAGAATATTTGAGAATTCGAATATTTATTTAAAAAATCTATAGAAGATCAAGTTCTGAGTATATTTTGTTACAAGTGAATGGGAGTTGGATAGCATTTTGTTGGCTTGAATGTACACATTACAGGCACTATGAAGTAACTGTCATATAATAATACATTCAAGTACTTTTGAATGTTTTATTTTATGCTATGTCTTTACATTTAAGAGTAATCACTGTGGGAAATAGAAAATAAGAGATGTAGTGTTGTGTTGCAAGGATTTCTTATCACACTGAATTAAAATTGTATCAAGTAGTATATACAGTCATGTGCTGCATAATGACGTTTTGGTCAACAAGGAACCACATATGTGTCGGTGGTTCCATAAGATCAGTACTGTATAGCTTAGGTGTGTGGTAGGCTATACCATCTAGGTTTGTGTAAGTGCACTCTATGATGCTGACACAACTATGGAATCGCCTAATGGCGCTTTTCTCAGAGTGTATTCCCCACTGTTAAGCGACACATGACTGTATATATTTTTAATGGTAAATTTGTAATGCAACTCAGATGTCTGTTTCATGAAAGGTTTTGTTTTTAAAATAGAACTGATGATTTCCTGATGAGACAGTCAGTCTTCACTGTTAAACCTCAGTGTCATTTCTGCCCTAAAAATCGTATAAAGATCACAAATGCAAATGGTAAATATTTTTTTGGACATTTTTAAAGAATGAAAATTGATAAGAGAATTGATAAGAGAACTATCACTAAAACACTGGTTCTTGGGGCCGGCCCAGTGGCCGAGTGGTTAAGTTCGTGCACTGCACTTCAGCGGCCCAGGGTTTTGCCAGTTCAAATCCTGGGCGCAGACATGGCACTGCTCATCAAGCTATACTGAGGCAGCATCCCACATGCCACAACTGGAAGGACCCACAACTAAAAATACACAACTACGTACCCGGGGGCTTTGGGGAGAAAAATGAAAAAACAAAACAAAAACAAAAAAAACACTGGTTCTTAACCAGGGGCAATTTTGTCCCCAGGGGACATTTGGCAGTGTCAGGAGACACTGGAGGAATGGTTAAAGCAAAACATTTGCTTTGCTGTGTGAATCTATGAAAGTTTTCACAGCAAAATAGGCAAACAAGAAGTTAATATTTTAGAACTAAAGTTTTTGCTAATGCAGTTGCCCACTGCCTCGCACTTAGCTCCAAAATATTGCTGCTGGAATTGTGTTGTAGTCAACATAATATTGGAGTGGTAGTGTTGGTTTTTGAAAATGTATTTTTCTGATTGTCAAATTAACTCATTGTTCATTATAGAAAATATAGGAAACAGAAAAGTACTAAAAATGAAAATAATAAATAGTATTCCTTTATCACAGATAACCAGCATTTTTATAGATAGTCTTTTTCCCAGGCAAAATTGAAGTATGGTCTCTTCTGCTATGTAACTTTTTTTTTCCTCATGAGGAAGATTGGTCCTGAGCTAACATCTATTGTCAATCTTCATCTTTTTGCTTGAAGAAGATTGTTGCTGAGCTAACATCCGTGCCAGTCTTCCTCTATTTTTTATGTAGGATGCCGCCATAGTGTAGAACTTGATGAGCAGTGCTAGGTCCAGGATCCGAACCTGTGAACCGCAGGCCACTGATGCAGAGCACACGAACTTAACCACTATGCCACCGGGCTGGCCCCTGCAACTTTTTAAAATTTAAAATATAGGTTTTCCCAAATTATTAAATATTCGTCTCTAAAATAATGAATGACTGCATGATGTTCCATCAATTTGGTCGTACATTTGAGACTCCCTTAGCTTTTTATTTTGTAATAATATTGAGATGAATATCTTTATATATAAATATTTATAAACATCCTTGGGACAAATTTTTAAAATCATGAACATTTTTAAAGGATTGGATACGTGTTACTTTCTACTAAGACTATAAGATTTCTGCATCCTCATCACGGTGTGTGTGGACACGAAGTTCACTGTATTCTTCCCAATACTATGCTTTAAATTTATTTTTAATCATTGTCAATGTGATGGACAAAAATGGGATTTTATTATTTTAATTTATATTGTATTATTTTATTAGCTCTTTGAGCAAGGGGGATAAATATACCCTTGCCCATTTCTCTGTTGGGACATTCACTTTTTTAATGACAAAATGTCACAAATTAACATTTAAATATTATAGTAGTATATATGTACTATGCTAGGAACATGTAGTGAAAGGAATATGAAGTGAGCCACTGTTTTTTGTGCCCACATTTTATGATTCTTTAGAAAATAAAAAAAACACTACTAATTTTATCATCATAAAACATGCAAGAAAGAATGATGAGAATATATAAGTACAGGTTATGACAATATCCATTCTTTCAAAGAATCTTTACTGAACTTCACTGAGGTCTGGGTCAGTGCTAGGGGTTGGTATACAGTAGTAGCTAACAGATATGGTCCCTGCTAATGTGGAACTTAAACTGAATTTGGAGAAACAGATAATAAGCAAACCAGTATATGTTAAATGGAATGTGAAGTAGGTGAGTATGAGTGAGCCAGGCATAGAGTTGGGGGAATGAACATTCTGGGTACAGAATACAAAATCCATGAAGCAGGAAGGAGTCTGGCAAAAAGGAAAAAAACAAAAGACAAAAAAGACAAAAAGAAAAAAGAAACAAACTAGTATAAGTGGAGCATGGTAAACAAAGGGTAGACGGGCGTGACAAAGACTGAGAGAAAAGGAAAGAACCAGATGGTGTGGAGAAGCCACCGAGAGGTTAAGCAGGGGAGTGGATTTGATTCTGATTTACACTTTTCGAACACTGGGCCAGCTGCAGTGTGGCAGCTGATTGGAGAACAAGAGTGGAAGGAAGCGGTGAGAGCGTTGGCCATTTCAGCAGTCCAGAATCAATAATTGCTTAGATTAGAACAGCAATAGCAAGATGGAGAGAAATAGACAGACTTGATATATGTTGTTAGACACAGAAATGATATGGTGATAAATTGCATCATAGGGAGTTAGAAGTGGGAAGGATGACAAAAAACTCCCAGGTTTCTGGTTGAGCTGCTTGCATGGAAGTGTCTCTTACTGGAGATAGGAAACATTGGAAGAAAAGCAGATGGGGGAAGAGATGAAGAGTTCAGTTTTGGACCTGGTAAGCTTTAGATGCCTGTGACTCGTTCTAGCAAGATGTCAGGCAACCAGCTGCAATATATGAATTCAAAGGAGGTCTGGTCTGGAGATAGATGTTTTGGAGTCATCAGCAAAATCATCTAATGTTCTATTCAGATGGTCTCATATTTTTTAAGTTTAAAGCATATTTGGAGTTAGCTGTCCACCCATGGTAAATGTTGCCAGTGAGAACACTTGGTTCTCTAGGACAAACACATCTTTAACTTGCTGCATTTGTGTACCTTTTGTTCTCTTTCTGCTGTTTCCTAATGAAATGTGGACTCCAGCTGTATGATTTGGATTTTTTACAGTTTGTTCTCCTCCTCCTTGCTTAAACCCCAACTATTTTCTGCCTTTCCACTGCCTGCTTCCAGTGGAGCAAAGGAGAAAAGAAACAGGAACCACACAGTTGGCCAATCATATATATAACGAATTGTTTCAAAGATGAACAGAGTATTCAACCCTGGTTTACAGAAGTAAATTACTAATTGGAAAGTACATCTAAGTCCTTATTTTGATTTCAAGGATTTAAATCTATTGATCAGTTAATATTTGAATATTTCCATTTTAAAGTCATGTTTGCTTCTTGAGAATATATTAGTAACAGGCTTTAAAAATTTTCTGTAGCTTATAAATATCTTGGATTTCTTGTGTTCACTGGTAGGTTCGTCAGGATTAGGCAGCCCTCTTGGCAGAAGTCGACATAGCAGTAGCCAGTCAGATCTGACCAGTTCCAGCAGCAGTTCATCTGGTTTGAGCTTCACTGCGTGCATGTCTGACTTTTCCCTTTACGTGTTTCATCCCTATGGAGCAGGGAAACAAAAAACTGCTGTGTCTGGCCTCACATCTGGATCAGGAGGATTAGGTATGCTTAGGATATTTGTGTCTTTTGCAAATTTATAGCATCTTTTCAAGCTTTGATCTTTTCAGAAATCATGATACCTTTAATAATGGATATAAAATAAGATCAGAAACATATAATTTTTCCTTTTGATAATATCTGTGTCTACATAGTAAGTAGAAATATGAAATAAGTAATTCAGGTAAATTAATTATACAAGAATTTAAAAACTCAGAATATTTTATAAGTGATATATGTAGCACAGTAATCTCTTTGGATATAAGAGGTTACTTATGTTACTTAAATGTTTAAATATTTTACCAAATCCATCTATTTGTATAAGAAATTATATTCTATAAATAGTAACTTATTAAAGTGTGTGTCATGTTTGTTAATTTAAAATGAGACTATCATTATTGTTAGTTATTTAGCAGACAAGTTTGACTGGCATTTTAAAGTGCAGATTTACCACTAAAAATGCATACGATGTTGATATTAGTGAATTGTATCTTGACTTATTCAGACAAATAAGGAAGGCATTAACCATGTTAATTCTGGTTTTTGTGGAGAAGGGTTGTAAAAATCATCAATTATGGTTATGGGCTTGAACCTATTAAAACTATTGTTAGGAATGCTAATGCTCATTAGATCATTCTGCTTAAATTTTTACCTCACTTAAGTGATTTTAATTGATGGCATTTTCCAGTATATTGGATAATTTCATGTAACTAGATAGTTATGTATGTGTGTATATGTAATGTATACGTGTATATTTATATATGTGTGTGTCTTTTTTAAAGGGAATGTGGATGAAGAACCCACTTCAGTCACTGGTCGAAAAGACTCACTCAGTATAAACCTTGAGTTTGTAAAAGTGAGTTTGTCTCGAATAAGGCGTTCAGGAGGTGCCTCATTTTTTGAAAGTCAGTCCATAAGCAAGTCTACAAGCAAAATGGACACTACACTAATAAATATATCTGGTATTCAACTTTATAGTTTTTTAATTAAAATATTATTATCCAGAATTACATAAGGGCCTTCTTCTTAACATTGTTTCAGTATTCAATACATTTAATAAAATTAAGCTTTTAGTGGTAAATTGATCTAAAGAGGAGGAATAAACAGTCCAGCCTACTGTACTGTCTCAGTCCAAGTAATCAATGTTAGAAATAATTCTAGATAAACACATAGAAATATCACCTAAGGACTAAAACATGCCTAATTAAATCACTGAAAACTTTTCTTCACTGCTCTACTATGAATTGGTAAAATTTCAGACTTTTTGATTTTCTAATTGTAAATTCTTAAAACACTAAATAGGGATAAGTTTTAAACATTTTTTACTTAGTGTCATAAGATCTTGAGTTGTGTGCATGTATATTGCTAGCTTTATAACCAGCTGTATAACTACGGGCAAATCTCTTGTTCATTTTCTTTATATTGTGATTTGAGTATTTAAATTATAAATTTAAATGAGTAAATTAAATTCATGTGAGACATTTTGAAGAATTCAGAGTACTATATGAGAGAAAACTTTTAAAATTATTAATCGAACAAATACAGTAAGTACACCTAACCCAGTATTTATTCAGCAAACATACATTGAGGCTGTATTTTATGATGAATTTGTGCCAAGCACCTTGCTAGGTGATTGAGGGTAGAGGCATGAATAAGGCAAAGTCTTATGAGTAGACAAATAAATGACAGTGCAAGGTGATAAATGCTATAATGAAGGTTTATATAAAGAAGAGGAAACAAATTCTGTTTTATATGAGAGATCAGAGAAGGCTTCACAAAAGAAATGATACTTGGGCCAGATCTTCAAAATCATGTAGGAATATTCTTGGCTATAGCAACATGGTATTTAATGGCACAGAAGCATCAAAGTGTGCTTTTGGTTCATACTTTAGTTTACTGAGGCTGAAGCATAGGGATAACTGAACATTTAATTGGTTGTACACAGCAGTTGGGGCCAGAGGGAGAGAGGAGTTGTCTAGAGGTAAAGCTGATAAAATAGATCAGGACCAGATTGTGGGGAGACTTGTATGCCAAGCTAAAGAAGGTTCTGATCCTTTGGGCAGTGAGAAGCTGTTAGAGGTTTTTAAGAAATGAGATGAGAACACTGTTCCTAAAGATGACAATAATGTATTGTACACTTAAAAGTCTGTTAAAGATGGTAGGCCTCATGTTAACCGTTCTTACCACACACAAAAAATTGTATATGGATTATTAAGTAAACATCTGTTTACGTTAGAAAAAAGGGGGGTGATGTTTCAGATTTGTGTTTTAGAGAGTTGAGGGTAGCATGAAAGATGGGAGAGGAAAGATGCTTGAGGAGGCTGTTGAAATAGACTTAGCAATAGGGGATGAAGGCCTGAACTGTGACAGTGAAAAAGGAGAAGAGGAAATGGTTTCAAGAGAAATAGAAGAGAAGCCACAAGCTTGAGGACAAGTTCTGTGAGGAGCAGTAGAGGAGACAAGGATGCCTTAAACTTTTAGGATATACAACTGACAGGACAGTGAAATCATTAACTTAGAAAATGAAGAAAGAAGTGACTAGAGGACATTTAGGTGGAGGGTCTGGTAGGCAATTGCGTGGATATGGGCTCAAGCTGAACCAGAAACTTTAGATTTGGGAGACATGGGTGTGTAAGTCACACAGAAGCTGTGGTAGAGGAACAGAAGAGCACATAAAGCAGGAGCCAGCCGCGTGCCCAGGAGGCGTTTTAGAAAGCAGAAGCCCAGGAGGCAGCCATCAGAATACTTTCAGAATGACATGTCACTGTCTAAAAGGAGAATAGTAGTTCTTGCCACACAGTTGCTTTTGAGGAAGTTTGTATCCCAGCTCATCCTGATGATTCATTTGCCATCTCTGAAAAGAGCCCTGTGTTAAAGTTGAAAGCTATCTGTAAGACCGATCTTTAGGGGCCGGCCCCGTGGCCCAGTGGTGAAGTTTGCACGCTCGGCTTCGGCAGCCCAGGTTTCGGCTGGGTCAGATCCTGGGCGCAGACATGGCACCACTCATCAGGCCACGTTGAGGCAGCGTCCCACATGCTACAGCTAGAAGGACTCACAACTAAAATGTACAACTGTGTACTGGGGGCGAGGTTGGGGAAGAAAAAAGCAGAGAAAAAAAAAGATTGGCAACAGTTGTTAGGTGCCAATCTTTAAAAAAAAAAAAGAATGACCAATCTTTAGGACCTCTGAGAATTTCACAATAAAGTGATAATAAAATTCCAGCTTGCCATCACCTCAAAAAAGGAAATGGAAGTATAGTGTTAGAATGTGGTATTTTTATAATTTGTAGAAGGAATATATTATCACTTACTAATCATACTGTGTAACTTATTTTGATATTTTGTGAATTATAACAGTTGTATAATATCATGTACCTACCATATGAAAATATTAAGGTTTTCGAAATCTGTTCTAACAAATTTTATTTATGTATCAGCTGTTTGTGATATAGGGTCTGCCTCCTTTAAATATGATATGCGCCGACTCAGTGAAATTCTGGCTTTTCCAAGAGCCTGGTATAGGAGAAGTATTGCAAGACGCCTATTCCTTGGAGACCAAACCATAAATTTGCCAAGTAAGCTTATTATGTAATTATAATTATACTTAAGCATATACTTAATTATGCTTTTAATTTTGGTTACAACAGTAACAGGATCCATGATTGATAACACTAACTGTCTTACTTGGTAAGTTGTACCCTGCAGTTCATTCACTCATTCAACAAATGTCCTCGAGCCCCTCTAACGTGCTAACCAGTGGGGACATTGGCACTGGAGATGTATCACAGAAACAGACAGACAGAATCTTGCTCTCTCAGAGATTACATTCCGCTGACTTTTATTCAGTAATGATTACTCTGTAATCTTTGTAAAATCTGGAAATGCAGAAATATATTTAACCATCCAAATTAATCATGGTTAGTTAAACATGGAAAACAGAAAATGTTGGGGACATGCTACCATATTGCCTGCATTTTTTCTCTTGGGCTCAGATATTGTTGTAGTATTATACTGTGTAAGTGAAAGAGTTAGCATGATACAGTAGAAAATACTAGAAATCCGGATCTGGATGAAAATGGGAATAGAGTACCTGTCCTGCCCTTCTCATGGACTTTCTGTGAGAACTAAATAAAATAAACAAGCTGGCATGTACTTTGCAAACTATAAATTGCTGTAGAGTTGTCAAATAGAGAACTAGAAGGAATATAAGAGGTGATTAGAAATGATGGAGTGGTGAAATTTAATATTTTATAACATGGTGATTTTACTCTGTTAATTTTGCTTTTGTTTTCTACTTTTCTGTTAGCATCTGGCCCAGGGACACCTGATTCCATTGAAGGGGTGAGCCAACACCTTTCCCCCGAGTCCTCAAGAAAAGCTTACTGCAGGACCTGGGAGCAGCCTAGTCAGTCAGCTTCCTTCACCCACATGCCTCAGTCACCTAATGTGTTCAATGAGCATATGACAAACAGCACTATGTCCCCAGGGACAGCAGCACAGAGCCTAAAATCTCCAGCTTCCATAAGATCAAGGAGTGTGTCTGATTCTTCAGTTCCCCGAAGAGGTAACACTGCTCTCTTTATTATCAGTAGCCCTCCAATGCCCCTCAGGATAAAAATCTTAATTAGTTACTCCCAAATTTCTGCCCTAACTGCAGGGAGATATAGTCTTGCAGGTTTTTATGGGACGGGGGCGGCCGGCAAAGCCAAACAACAAACACATCAAAGAATTGCCAGCAGAAGAGACAGCTCGATGACTAGTATCTTTGAAAACGGATAGGGAGAAAGTTAGTGTACTACATATGGTACAGTTGTTTTTAGAAATAAACCTACAGTGTTGTAAAAGATATTTGATATTGAAAACATTAATCTTTGTATTCAGTCATTCTTTTATTCAGCCAGTATTTTTTGAACTCTTTTATGTGCTCAGCACTCTGCTTGTGTCTAAACATATAAAGACGAATGATGTAGTTCATGTACAAGGTGAGATTAGAGTATAGTGATCAAATGCAGGATTCAAGATATACACACAGAAGACAAGCACCCCAGATGGCCTCTGCATTTCAGAATGGTCTTTGCCTTTAAGGCCTCTCTTTGGCAGCATCAACTTATATCTTCTCCTCTGTTAAGAAAATCCCAGCGTGATGATCTGTGTTGCTGTATCCCATGTACACCAGAATTTCCTCAAATAAAATGGAGGCAATACAAAACTTAATGAGCTTTCAAGAAGTAAGGCTGCCAGGACTTACTAAACCAGTGAATGGTAACTTATTTTAGGGCAGTATGACAACTATTAAATGTTAGGTTTTAATGTAAGAATATCATATTTTACTTTTTGGAATATAGTGATAAGAATGGTTTTTGCTTTGTAATTGGCTGAGCATCTGTGTGAATGAATGCGCTTTTGATTTTTCTATTTTTAGATTCACTTTCAAAAACATCAACTCCTTTTAACAAGTCAAACAAAGCAGCAAGCCAACAAGGGACTCCATGGGAAACACTTGTCGTGTTTGCTATAAACTTGAAACAATTAAACGTTCAAATGAATATGAGTAATGTAATGGGAAATACAACGTAAGCTATTCAAAGAAAATATATTTAATCATTAGTTGTAATTTTTCTTATATTGTAGTAAATCAATTCAAAACTTTTTTTTAATGCTGAAATGTCTGAGAGAGCAAAGACCATAGATAAAATGTAGAAGTTGCTTTATCCTGAAAATGGCTTAATCCTAAAGATACTGTCATATAAAACTGCATGAAATGTGTTCTAAATGGAGAGAAAATTATAAGGAAAATAGGATAATTTTCTAGCTAAGAAGAAAGTTTCATCATCAATGTTAATATTCAAACATTTACCACAGTTTTTATAGAAATGTATTGGTTCACTGTCAAACTTTTTTGAAATCGTCTGACTTAACTCCTGTTTTAATTCATAGCATTGGAAGCCATATGTCTAAGAATCCTTTTTCTTTTTTTTAGTTGGACAACTAGTGGTTTGAAGAGCCAGGGCCGTCTGTCAGTAGGAAGTAATCGAGATCGAGAGATAAGCATGTCTGTCGGTCTGGGAAGGTCACAGTTAGATTCTAAAGGAGGAGTAGTTGGAGGGACCATAGATGTCAATGCTTTGGAGATGGTTGGTATGTTGAAATTTTACAACTGAAAAATATATTGAAAAAAAGGTTTTTAAAATTGATTTTGATGAGTTTTTCCCATTAGGCACTTCCATGAAAGGTAATTATTGTTTCTATTTTAGCTCATATTTCTGAACATCCAAACCAGCAACCTAGTCACAAAATTCAGATTACTATGGGTTCTACTGAAGCTCGTGTTGATTACATGGGCTCAAGTATCCTCATGGGTATCTTCAGTAATGCCGATCTCAAGCTTCAGGATGAATGGAAAGTAAATCTGTATAATACACTGGATTCAAGCATCACTGATAAAAGGTATTTAGTAAAATATTACTTTTTGAACACTTTATGTGACTGCTCTTAATGTATTTTCCATCATCCAGTGAGAAAACACAATTCATTTTTCTTGCAAATGATTTTATATTAGCAGTTAGTATGAATGAAAAAGATGGGTGGGCAAGGGAATTTTTCTTGTACTTTTTAACTATCCTCTATAAGATATATGATAAAGACTCTGTTTTATGCTCTAGTGAAATTTTTGTCCATGGAGATTTGAAGTGGGATATTTTCCAAGTAATGATATCAAGATCAACCACACCAGACCTGATAAAAATAGGAATGAAGCTCCAGGAATTTTTTACACAACAGTTTGACACCAGCAAACGAGCTCTGTCTACCTGGGGACCAGTTCCTTATCTTCCACCTAAGACAATGACTAATAACCTAGAGAAAAGTTCACAAGAACAATGTAAGAATTAGAACTAAGCCTTTATATATGCTTTATCTTTCACTAAATATGTGTCACTATCTTAATTTAAAATAATAACAATATCTAGACCATACATAGAAAGTGGTCCATATGCTCTTTATCCTCTTCACTCATCAAAGTATCTAATTTCCAACCCAACAAGGGAATTAAAGGCCATCATTTGGAAAGTCATCATTTATTTTCTCTCTCTGCTACAACTCATCTGCAAGCATGTTCATTCCATGCTCTTGAATACTAATTATGACAATATCATGTTCTGGTTTAGAGCATGAGTTATGGAGTCAGAAGGTCTCAGTTTGGATTTATTAGCTGTGTCATATTAGGCAGATTATTATTTTCACTCAGTAATTCAATCAGCAAATATTAAGCATCAACCATGTTCTTAAGCACTACAGGAGATAGAGGAGATCTCCTAGTGCACAAAGTTCCTACCCTCATGAAGCTTACATTCTAATGGGAGAGATAGGCCATAATTAATTTACTAACTAATTATGTAAGAATTTCAGGTAGAAGTGCTGGAAAAAAGAACAAAGCAGGGGAAGGATAGAGAATGACAGTGTGTGAAGATAGCTGTTTTAGAAAAGGTGGTTAGGGAAGCCTAGTGAAGTGAAAGATCCAGGCTGAGATCTGGGGAGAGAGAGTTCTGGGCATTGAGGGTTATTGAAGAGTACAAAGCTCCTACAGTAGGAGGAAACTTGGCTTGTTTGAGTATCATTAAGGTGGTCACTGTGGTGGAACAGAGTGAGCAAACAGGAAAATCTTGGGTGTGAATTCAGAGGATAGACCACAGACAAGATTTTTAATAAGATGGGTAACTATTGGAGACTTTTGAGTAGATTTGGTATTATTTGATTTTTTCCTTAAAATACTCCTTTTTAAAGCATCACTCTGGCTGCTGTGTGGAGAACAGACTACAGGTGGTTAAGCATGGAATTAAGGAGACCATTGCAGTAACTACCATTATCATTGTTACACAGTCATATTACCATTGTAAGGAGGCCATTGCAAGCGTCCAGGCAACAGATGACGGTGGCTTTAACTAGAATGACAGAAGTAAAAGTAGTAAGTAGTAGTCAGAATCAGGATAATTTTTAGTAACTTTTTATTATCACAGAAGTAGGACGTGCATTGTATCACAGTGAATACTTTAGAGAATATAGCTTCAGATACTTTTATATATGTACTTTTTACCAAAATATTGTTCACATTGTTTTGTAACCTTTTCCAGTCAACAATCTCCAACTTCCCATTTTGCTCATTATTTATCTCCTCTAGACTTCTGATCACATTCCACAGTTGACCTAAAATTATCCTTACAACTGGTTTGTCCAAACCAATATATCCAAGATCACGAGTTAAATCTGATTATGTTCCTTTACACTCTTTTAATCCAGCATAGTCCTTTTTTTAATGATATAACTTGAAGAGACTTGGCCAGTTGTCCTGAAGAATGTCTTACCTTCTAGATTTTTTCAGTTGCTTCCTTGTGGTTTCCTTTATCTTGTTCCTGTAGTCCTTCTGTTTCCTTAAACTAGAATTTGTATCAGGCATATACAAATAGAGGGATGTTCCTCAAAATACCTGGCCCAGATTCTTCAAAAAAGTCTTGTCACAGAAAACAAATAGGCTTAGGGAATTGTTTTAGATTAAAGGAAACTAGAGAGACATGTTAACTAAATACAATGCATGATCCTTGGTTGGCTCTGGAATGAGAGTTGTGGAAAACAGCCAAAAAGGGCATTATTGGAATAAATGGGAAGTACAAATATGAATTGTATACCTGATTAGTGCTTCTCAAACTTTAATGTGCATCTGAACCACCTGGAGATTATATTAAAATGCAGATTCTGATACAGTAGGTATGGGGTAGACTTAAGAGTCTGCATTTCTAACAAGCTCCCAGGTGATGCTGATGCTGCTGGTCCTCAGACCTCACTTTTGAGTAGCCAGAGTATAAGAGTGAAAACAGTACTCAAAATCAGGGATCTGCATGTGATTCCTAGGTCTTCTAGTCACTGGTCACTTAACCCCTCTTCTCCTTCACTTGAAAGAGTCTAGATGAAATATGTAGTTTACAGAGTTATTGTGAGAACTGTGTAAAATTTCATGCAAGCATTTTGTAAATCATTAATCATTACCCAAGTGTTCGTTGTAATTATTATTAAGTTACTACTTTCCTTAGTTCTATCCGTCCTGCTTGCAGCATCTTTTCCCAGACTTTATCTTCTTAATGTTAACCAGGTGTTGGGTTGTTTTCATCCGTTACCTGAGTCACTTCAGCTATCGAAAGTAGCCACCTGCTGCCTTCTACCTGACATTCTAGATGTTCACAACGCACTTCAGGATAATTGGCTTTTGGTTTTCTTGCAGTGCTTGATGCAGCTCATCATCGACATTGGCCTGGAGTATTGAAGGTGGTATCAGGATGCCACATATCCTTATTTCAGATTCCGTTACCAGAAGATGGAATGCAGTTTGGAGGATCAATGAGCTTACATGGAAATCATATGACACTGGCTTGTTTTCATGGTCCAAATTTCCGTTCAAAATCCTGGGCACTGTTTCATTTAGAAGAACCAAATATTGCTTTTTGGACTGAAGCTCAGAAAATCTGGGAAGATGGTAAACTGACACATTTCCAGCTTTTACTTTTTCCTGTGTTCTGATATGATTATAAATGACAAAATAATTTTCCTTTCCAATATTTTTGCCTTTTTCTTATTATATTTCTGAAGTCCATCTCTATTTGTTATCATGTACCAGACATGTTAAGGAGTTCACTGCCAATGAGTCAGTATCTATAAAGTCTGGGACAAGTTAAAGGACTTATTTCTGAACTTGCCATCTTATTCCATTTCTTACTTAAAGAAATGGCAGTTAGGCAATTGAAACTTCTGCTGCTGTGGCTGGCCACAGTCATAATAATAGTTATTGTAAATATTTCTTTAAAAACATGGAGAAGACACATAGTAGTAGTGTAAGGAAATTATTGCAAGTCAAGATTATATTATAAAACTTTTATGGGCAAGGCTGTGCTTTTACTTCTATTTACAGTGATAAACCCAGTTCCTTTTAGCTTTAATTTCCTACTCAGTGGTTTCTTAATGATGAAGGGAAAAATGGTTGATGCTCCTTATCTTACTGGGGACAAATCCAGTTATAACTAGAAGAAAGAAAAATTATTTGTGATCTTGTGTGTGTGAGGAAGACTGGCCCTGAGCTAACATCTGTTGCCAATCTTCCTCTTTTTGCTTGAGGAAGATTGTTGCTGAGCTAGCATCTGTGCCAGTCTTGCTCTATTCTATGTGGGATGCCTCCACAGCGTGGCTTGAGAGCAGTGCTAGGTCTACGCTCGGGATCCAAACCTGCGAACCCTGGGCCACCGAAGAAGAGCACGTTCACTTAACCACCATGCCACCGAGCCAGCCCCCAAATTATTTGTGATTTTTTTCCCCTCACTTATTTACTCCTCAGTTTTACAACTTTATCTGTGCGTGACTTAGCTAAATCTATTGCTCTAGGGCCACAACTATTTTCTTGCATCTAAATATAGTTTGTTACATTAACAAACTTTTTTTCCTCTAGGCTCTAGTGATCATTCTACATACATTGTACAAACACTGGATTTTCATCTGGGCCATAATACCATGGTTACCAAACCATGTGGTGCTTTGGAAAGTCCTATGGCAACAATAACCAAAATAACAAGGCGTCGCCATGAAAATCCACCCCATGGAGTAGCAAGTGTGAAAGAATGGTTCAATTATGTTACAGCCACAAGGAATGAAGGTTAAAAGTTTGATTCTTTGAAGAGATTTATTTTGTTTTCTCTATTTTGGGCTCTGTTGACCGTGTTTAGAATTTAAGTGGAAGGAGAATTTTCATTTCTTTAATTAAATAAGTTTCATTTTATTCCTGCTGACATAAGTAACAATATTAGTACAGTCATGCATCACTTAACAATGGGGCTGTGTTCTAAGAAATGCATTGTTAGGTGATTTTGTTGTGCGAATATCACAGAGTGTACTTACACAAACCTGGATGGTATGGCTTCTACACACCTAGGCTATATGGGACCATGGTCCATTTCTGACAAACATCATTATGCAGCACATGACTGTACATGATTCACCACCCTGGTAGTGCCACATCTTATAGACTAAAATTATTCTAGAGGTAACTGAAACATTCAAAATAAAAGTGGTTTAAATAAGTGAAATTAAGTTTTTTATAATTGGAAGAATATTTTTGTAGTAATATTAAACATGGGAGGTTTGGAAAAGTTAGTACCCGACTAACTAAAGCTGTTACACAACTAACTAAAGCTATTGCACAACATGGACTGCCACAAACTTAAGGTTCGGTTTAGCTGGAATAAAATGAAACTAAATAATATTATTGCTACCAAGTCATAAGTTTAAAGAGAGTGCTTTGGATAAGTTTTTTTATTTGACTAGATTCACCAGTCTTAAAATAATATGGTCATGACAATTCTTATTTTGTGGTGGTTTTTGTGTTCGAGTTTACAGTACTGCTTTTACCAATCATTTCACCTGTACTGAAAAGCTGACTAGATTGAGACATGTTAATATTTGAATGTTTTACTTAAAAATGACCTTCTTTCAAAATGGAAAAGATGATGAATTGGCCCCCATAGAAAACAGTTACTATGGTATAGGCACCCAGGGATTAGAGACTGTTAAAAATGTTCTGAGAACAAAGGAGGATAAGAAAGTAAATTAGAATATGCATGTATTGGCTATTCTACCTTCCAAATAGAGATTTTGGGGGAGGGAGTTCTTTTTGGCTGGGATACTAGGGAGGGGCTATTACCATATTGGACTGTGACCTGTAGACCTAGAAAAATGATGATTTTTATCATAACGCATATGTTGGGGAAAATCAGGAGTCCTACCTGATTTCAAAGTCAGGATCATATTTAATTGCAAATTCTATAATAGTCAATTATAGTCAAGTATTCAATCTATGGACTTTGAGCTTAATGAAACTCTTAAATTCAGACATGAATTCAGTTGAGAATAATATTCATTTTAAAGTTTGAGAAACAAAAACCAAACTGTATTGGATTTATCCAAAATCAGGTCATAAAGCTTTTTGGTCTTAAGAATAGTGATGTATATCACTATATAGATAGATAGATAGATAAAGGTCACTATAACACTATATATATAAATATGTCGCTATAACACTACATATATAAATATATCACTATATTTTTATATATATAACTATATCCATATCTATATATAGATATATCA
The DNA here is from genome assembly GCF_021613505.1 of Equus quagga. Classification (NCBI taxonomy): domain Eukaryota; kingdom Metazoa; phylum Chordata; class Mammalia; order Perissodactyla; family Equidae; genus Equus; species Equus quagga. The sequence goes on from NC_060269.1 coordinate 15,091,184, forward strand.
CTATTCTCAAGACCAAAGCTTTACATGGCTCTATTTTTAAAAATGTGAGTCTTTCCAACTTTTGAAATAATAAAACTGTGTATCGTAGTGTTCTGAAAGCTATAGGCTTATCAGTGCCTACTGGTTTAACCTGATTCTTACTGTCTCTATTACGCATGTAGAGCTAAACCTACTTCGTAATGTGGATGCTAATAACACTGAGAATAGCACTACTGTGAAGAATTCTAGTTTGTTGAGTGGATTCAGAGGAGGTTCTAGCTACAATCATGAAACAGAGACTATCTTTGCATTACCAAGGATGCAGCTTGACTTTAAATCCATTCATGTTCAAGAACCACAAGAACCTTCATTACAGGGTATGTGAAAAAACAATCTTTAGTTTCTAAAGTTACTACGAAAATTCTAAAGGAACTTCAAACTACCGCTATTTTCTCACAGGTTATTTTTGTAATGCTAATATAAGCTAATGAAGTTGATTTTCTGGGTCAAATTGGTTGATTCTCTTACCAGCTGTATGGACTCTGGCAAATAATCCATTTTTGTCTCTTTTTGCTCAGTAAAATGGGGGTTAATAACAGGACTTCATTCATAGGGCTTTTATGAGGAATAAATGGCATATACTCGGAAAGTGCTTAGTAAACTATCATCATTCTGCAAACCACAAACTACTCATTTCTCTATAGTTGCATTGAAGTGAATACATTTACATAGACTCATTATTAACAGGAAGAGAAAGGAACTTATTTCATAAAACCTTTTTAAAAGAACTTTGCCATTGCAGATGCAAACCTGAAGCCAAAGGTAGAATGTAGTGTGGTGACAGAGTTCACCGACCACATTTGTGTGACTATGGATGCTGAGCTCATCATGTTTCTTCATGATTTAGTGTCGGCTTATCTTAAAGAAAAAGAAAAAGGTGCGTAGCATTTTCTTGTTTGGGGTTTGTTTTTTGGTGTTTTTTTTTTTCCTTAAAAGCTTCAGGAAAGGTAGTAGAATGAGTCTCCTTCCTCCATTAGCTGCAAATATCAATAAATACATAGATATAAATAATATATTAGTAAGACGATGTGATAGACTTTTGAATATCTGCTAGGTACATGGCACTCTTTTTCTAACCATACCTCACACTGAATGATGTTTTATCTTTGACAGAATGTTTCCATAAATGTTATGTACATTATCAGGCATTGTAGGAGATTTTCGCAAAGTAGGAAAAGAAAACCTCTTTGAGGAAATACTGATAATCAAAGTGAAATGACTAAAGAAACAACTACATACTAAAGTAGCACGAGTTATACAAGTAATTGGGAAAACAGTTAAATAAGATAAATCTGTGTGCAATGCAGACAGAGAGGGGAAGCCACTTGCCCAGGGCCACACAGCATGTCAGAGGCAGGCTGTTTTCTTTTTATAAATTATTTAGACCTCAGTGGTGGTAGTTTGTTTTTATGCACTAGCCAACAACATTGGTAAACTTAAATGTCTGCCTATTAAGAAATATATGGTGACCCTAATATCGATATGGAATTGGTTATATATATTATGGTGTGTGCATACAATGGAATGGAATACTCTGTAGCTATCTAAAAGAATGAAGTAGTTAGAAATGTAATGATATGGAATATTCTCCAAATATATGGTCTTTATTCATTCAATAAATATTTATTGCACAACTATGTGAATATACAATTGTAAAACAACAGATGTGATTTTAAAGAATTTATTTGGAATAGATACGTAATTTGTTCAGGTCACACTAGAATATTGCTTCATTTTTTTCATGAAGAAAGAAATGTAAAATTTGCCTTACAGATATTTCAAAATAGCCTCATGATAAATGTTTGAGTGAAGAAAACAAAGATTATCAAAAGACAATGTTGAAAGAGTGCAAAGTAGCATAGCATAGACTGGCAATCTAGAATGTGCTAAAAATTCAGTGAGAGTAAAGTCAATAATGATGGCTGGAAGAAATCTAGGAGACATTAGTTGAAACTTCAAGTAAAATAATTGAAACCATATAATAGGAAATATTATATATATTATAAGTAGATCCAGTCTTCACATATAGCACCAACATGTATCAGTCACTAGTAATCCTCTTGTTTTTCTCTCTGCCTTAATATTTAAACTTAATGTGGAGAAAAACAGATTCTAGATAAACCTGTGAAGTTCAGAATTCTTTTCTAGTCTACCGAGATATGAAATCCTGCCAGATTTCTTTCTCTCAGGTATTATGTGAAGCCTTTGTCATTTTATGAAATATTGTGTTGGTCTTGGTCTGCCATGAACTGTGTATATTTCTAAAAAAAAAAAAGAAACCCTACCTATTTTTATATAAACTGTTGTAAAACATTATTTTCAGTGGGAAGAGAGGGAATAGGGACTTGAGTTTCAGATTTACAATAACAGTGTTATTCTATGGAGATTTCAATTATAAATAAAAATATTTTAATACCTTAAGTATATTTTGTTATTAAAAACTAAAAGCAATTAGTTTTGGCCAAAATAAAAATACACATACCTGAAAAATTCTTAAGAGCATGTAAGACTAGACCAGAATCAACACAGTTCTAGGACATCAAGATAAATTTTAAGACTGTATCCACCACCAATAATAAACAAAGGCAGAGCAACTGAGCAGGCAGTAACTGAAGACATCTGTATTCTTAGGTAGTGTGATGGTACAGCATCATTCCTAGGCTCATTCCCAATCAACGATTCATCCCTACTACTAATTCCCAATAAAGTTATAACTAGAGCTACATAATGCATATCATATTACACAATCAATTATCTTATGCCCAATTTGTATCTTTAAAACTTGTGTCCCAAGAGAAATACTGTATTTATTTAGGAAAATCATATGAAGGCTACCTTTGTCTCAGATTCGATTTTATATATATTATTTATGATTGCCAATTTAAAAAGACTTTCTTTCATAAAACATTTACTTGAGTATTCACTATAAACAGTGAAAAAGGTTGCTTCACATAAAAAGCTCCTAAATTAATAGTACCACTGTTCAAATATATATAGCCATTGTACACTTCAAATGAGTGAATTTTATCTCAATAAAGCTGTCAAGGAAAATCATCTACCTACTGCCATTCTTTAGAAAACCTACACCTGTCAATTTCACTACCCTATGCCTGCTATCAAATAAATCTCAGCATTCTTTACCATTAGTTTTAGGCACACAAATACATGTAAAACATATGCTATTGCTCAAAAATAAATGATGACATGTTATTTCTAATTGTTGTAAGGAAATAACTTTGACACTCTCTTTCTCCAAGAAATACCAATAATTGGTACTTATTTTGGCTTATTCTAAAATATTACTTTTTAAGAAATGTAACTAAATGAAGCTTTGGCCAGTTCATAAATAAAATGATAAATGGAGCCAATTATTCTGTTCGTATAGTGATTTAAAATAAGTTTATAAGATGTATATTTGCAATATTAATCTATTATTTTCCTTATAGCCATTTTTCCTCCTCGGATTTTATCTACCCGACCAGGACAGAAAAGTCCAATTATTATACATGATGACAATTCCTCTGACAAAGATAGAGAAGACAGCATCACTTATACAACCGTTGACTGGAGAGATTTTATGTGCAATACATGGCATCTAGAACCCACCCTTAGGTAAGTGGTGGTTATATATATTTTACCTATATCCTATGGATTATGAGAAAAAGGTTATAAATAATGTAGCAAGTTAAATATGGTTTGCCAAAAAATATTTGTAGAAGTTAGCCACTTGTAACCTCTACAACTTCTGCTATTTTTGCTTCTCCTTTCTGCTTTTGTAAGTGCTTCTAGGTGAGGCAAAAGAAGCACAAAGAGTGATTAGTGCTGATTAGCTGTCTACTGTGTGGCATTTTGTCAGTTAATCACTAAAATATGAGAATAACTCCACTTCGACAATTGCTCTTATGTTTTCACCGCCTCACCAGGGATTTTGTTTTCAGGTGTTTGAGGTAGCTACAGTAAACTGTTCTGTTACTTAGTTTGGGAAGATGCAGTAGAAGTCATACATCATCATTAAGGAACTGTTACAATTTCTTACATATTTCATGACAATGTAATAAAACCTACAATGTCACAGTGTCCTTCGTCTGCATATTAAGCAATATAAATCTATCCCTGAAATGTCAAATTTAATGCTGTCAGATTTAGGTTCCTTTACCAAGTCATGTTCTATGACAATCATGATCCAAATTATATCAACTTGTTTTCAGATCAAAATTTCAGAAGTATTTTCAACTTCTAATATTATAATTGCTGCTAGAACTAGTGGTACTTGCCTTGTTTGCCTCTGTTTATGATTCACACTCATGACCTTCCTATTATTTTTCCCTTTCCTCTCATCTGCTTTGTTAATCAAATTATAACTGTCCAAATAATGGAATAACAGTATCAAATAAAGTCCACCACACTCCAGCACAACAATCTGCAGAATATAGATTTCATTTAGATAAGGTCATTATTCAGACATATTTATGGCACAAAATAATCTAAGCTAACAAAATCTCCATTATACAATGGATTCCTGTATAAGCAGAAAGTAGTAACTTTGTGTTAGTAATCTATACTCAGTAAAATTTGTTGTAACCAACAAATCATTTTGGTATCAATATTTCTCATGAGTATATGGATATTAACAACGTCAGTACTCAGGAACAATATTAAAATATTGCAAAAGTCTTGATGCAGAAAACTAGAAAATCTGTTTTGCATATGTAAATCTAAATAAACATAATGAAACTGACTACCTTTTAGAGTGACTATACTTAAGTTGAATATAAAATGAGTTTAATTTAAAATGAGCATAAAAAGTTAAATTTGCCATAAATATATTACTTTTTTTAGCAAACTGTCAAGAGACTAGTGAAGTAATACGGTGTAGTGATGGAGAGCACAGCTGATAGCTCTGGCTCTAAGCCCAGCTTCATAGCATAGTAGCTCAGTGACCAAAGGACTGAACCTGTCTCTGCCTCAGTTGCCTCATATGAAAAATTTGGAAAATGGTATTACCTATCTTGTAGGGTTGTTACAATGGTATGAGTTAAAGAGTTTTAGCAGATCAATGCTTAATTACGCCCCTTTTCCCTGCCCAATTTCAGGACCAATTGAAATAGTGGGAGAGAGGCAGCTGGAAATCAAAATGACAGTTTAATACTGATAAAGTTAATGACAGAGAATGTGGTTTGGATGTCTGGCAACAATTGCTTTCTACTACAAAGTCCAGGTTTGGGCTTACCTGCAGGGTCTCAGTGATGCAGAACTCAAGGATGAGGAGCTGGAGTTGTACAATCAGCAGTCCTATATACTCACCTAGTCACAGGCAGCCAGGAGCACTCTTGACTAACCTAATCAGGGGCCTGTCCTTGAAAAACCTAAGGCATGAAGGAACAGACCAAAATGAGTGGCTCCTAAGAGAAGGTAGGGAGGAGGGTAGTGTACTGAACTACACTACTCAGTTCCTCCGTTGATTTCCAATCAGATAAATCATCAGTAAGGAGATGGAGAAAGACTGTGTTTCACTAATGGCAGTTCTGCTATATCGAAGGAAGTAACAGGAATAGGGAGAAAATAGTTCTCCCTTCAAACATGTTTAGCACATAGCATACACTCAGTAAATTTTAGCCTTTCCCTCACCGCCCCTCCATTATGCCACATGCTCATTGCTTTCTTTTATCTTTTTCCAATTTGCTGAGGTGGTATACACAAAACAGTAAGATATTTTAAGTGTACAAGGTCAGCATTTGATATATGTAGAGTCATCCCTCAGTACCCATGGGGGATTGATTTCAGGACCCCCGCGGATACCAAAATCCACAGATACTCAAGTCCCTTATATAAAATGGCAAAGTATTTGCATATAACTTACATACATCCTCTCACATACTTTAGATCATCTCTCGATTACTTATAATATCTACTACAATGTAAATGCTCTGCAAATAGTTGTTATACTGCATTAGTGGTTTAGGGAATGACAAAAAAAGAAAAGTTTGTACATGTTCAGTACAGACACAACCATCTTAGGCCTTTCAGTCCACGGTTGGTTGAATCCACAGGAGGCAGAACCCACGGATACAGAGGGCCAACTGTATATATTGTGAGAGGATTCCCCCCATCAAGTTAATTTTAGAATTAACCAGATGTCCTTTAAATATTTAAGATGGCCATGTAATGTAATAGTTCTAAAATAATCAGAATGAAATTCAGTAAACGCCATTGCTGTGTGTAGCTTCTCAAGGATATTTATAATCACACATTTCTGAATGCTATGGTAGTGAATCCAGGAATTGTAGGTTAGATTATTCCAGTGCACCTATTGACAATATTTTGTCTTGAGCATATTATGGCGGCTTAGTGATGTTTTTGAACCTACTTTCAGGACTGTGCAAGGGCACTGTACTCCTTAATAACTATTATTTATAATTATTTTAGATTAATTTCTTGGACTGGAAGAAAGATTGATCCAGTAGGTGTTGATTATATTCTTCAAAAATTGGGCTTTCATCATGCCAGGACTACTATTCCTAAATGGCTTCAAAGAGGAGTCATGGACCCACTGGACAAGGTCCTGTCAGTTCTTATCAAAAAGCTCGGGACTGCACTACAGGACGAAAAGGAAAAGAAAGGGAAAGACAAAGAAGAACACTAAAAAAGTAGCTTGATTTGTGAACAAATTATGATTGTGTCCGTTATGTTTTATTACACTGGAGTGTTTTTTTTTTGTATAGTAAAATTATTTTAAATATAACTTAAAAAATAATTCTGATTTTGTGGCCATTATGTCAAAAGTTTGCAAGTTAACCAGTTTATCCTAGTTATACCATTCTGTATACAGTGAAGTATTGCATGATAATGTAAATTTTGTGAAAAACTAGATTAAAATATATAAATTTGCTCAGTAGGATTTATAATTGTATTATGTGCAATATGATTCCTGCATCTTTACAATATTTCCAGAATTAACTGTGAATTCCTTTGTTATTGGCCATAACTTTTAGAAAAAAATCTTAATAATGTGATTTTTTTGGTTATTAATTGCTTTTTCCTTTTTATTTAAATGTAGACTTGTACAAATACCTATTTGTATATAGTTTGAGTAATTGTGATATGATTAAATACCACTAAAATATTATTTGTAACTATTATAATAAAGTCACAATAATGGTCTCAGTCTGTAGTGTTCTTGAGTCTTTTCTTCCTATGATAGCTTATTTTTATAATTAGTAGATGCTTATTATTATTGAATGTTTTCATAAAGGTAATACTTATAAAAATAAAATCGTTATTAAAAATTAGCTTACAGAAGATGCAATCAGAGAAAGGCACAGCAGAGGCTTCAGAAATATTAGGTATTTTATTTCTTATTCTTATATATAAGTATAATAAGATTCTAAAAGTATAGCAAAATCTAAAATAATATTCAAAGATAGCTATAATACTATTAATAACAACTGAATTTTGAAATCTAGCCAAGTCAGTACAATCAGTTTAAAGACAAGATAAACAGTAGAACTGAAGAACCTATAGCCAGAAAACACCTTAAGAAAGCCTCTGGTGCAGACCCTCGTGTTTAGGTAGATACGGCAGTATTACTATCTCTGACAGATTAAAGAAAACAAAACTCCAAAAGAGCTAACATACAGATCCAAGGGGTGTGTGTCTGTAGTAAGTGTTGGTAGGGGAATTAAGAATTGCTATCTCATGTCACACAGCAACTTAGTAACACAACTAAAATTAAAACCCTAGTGTCTAGAGTCATAATTTTGTATTCTTTCTGCTAGACCATCTTATCATCATCTTCTGATCTCTGTATCCCCCCCATTCACTCCTACAGTTGGGGGCTATAGGTACCTTATTTCTGTTGATCAAGCTTACCAGAGAAGTAAATTCTATGGCTACTTTGGATCTAGTGTCTAAATATTGCCAGAAAGTTACTTGATAAAACAAAGTAAATAAAAATGAAAGAAATTAGTTCCTTACTTGAGTCCTACCTCAAGTATTAATCCTCTGCTTCAAAGAAACAGTATGCCAGTAAGTTCTAAATGTTAAAAGTTTCCCATGGTTTTAAATATTATTGATACATGAGATTACAAAAAAAGACCTAAGTAACCCTATTTCTGGCACTTACTATGATAATGCTATAAAAAGAACAGGGCAATTTAAAGAAAATCTGTAACTATTCAAAATTGTGGGAAGCATTCCCCCAATCTAGCTGCCATTGTATTGTGACAAGGTCTGGCAATGGAAGGAGAATCGTGCAAGGCACTTCTCCAGGGAACCTAATTCTTTAAGCAGAATCCTTTGTCCTCCCTTCTAAAGCCTGTTACTGATTAACGTCTTCCCTCTGTCCTGGAAGCCTTGTAAAAACAGGCAGAACTAGCAAGAAACATACCTCAAAGAACAAACAGCAGCCCCCAAGGATGAGGGGGTCTATATTCCGTTAATTATATACTCGCTGTCCTCCTAACTTCTTTAAAGACCCTGAAACTATGTAACCTCTTCCTAAACAATCGATATGTATGCTGCACATCTGATATGTAGATAACCACCTTCGATTATTACCTTTAGTCACGCACTGCCCCTCACCTATTGTTCCCATGACGACAATAGTTAGACCACCTCGTGGGATTTTTTCCTATATAAGTGCACCCTGTCCCTGAAATAAATTGGACTTGCTTGCAACTGCTTCCAGTCTCACTTCTAGCACTTACACTTTCGCAGACGCCGTCTCTCCCGCGGGAACCTGGACTCTGCCGAGGCTGGACCCCGGCACAAAATGTCTGTGACTCTCGAACAAAGTTATGAGAAAACCCTATTTGTGCATTGCTGGTGGGAATGTAAATTGGTACAACCTCCATGGAGGACAGTTAGGCAAGAGCTATTAAAATTACAAAGGCATATAATCTTAACAGTCTCACTACTGGATATACCTGCATATGTGTGAAATAATTATGTAGGAATATTTGTTGCAGTATTCTTTGTAAGAAATGGTTGGAAACAATTCAAAACAGTAGAAGGTAGGTTAAATAAAATATGACAGATCCATTTAGTGGAATAATATGCAACTGTAAAAAAAAAAAACAAGGATGATCTCTAATATTTATTCTTAAATGAAAAAAGCAAGATACAGCCAGTTGTCTAGATTACAAAGTTTCCAGGTGGTCTATCAAAATTATTTTATGAGTACAGTCAGCCCTCCCCATCCACAGGTTCCACATCTGAGGATACAGAGGACCTACAAAGGGACTTCAGATTTTGGTATCCACAGGCTGTCCGAGAACTAATCCCCTTGGGATACCAAGGGACCACTATATCACGTACCTTGTTCTATTCCACTAAATCAGAATATATCCAGATTTTCTGTAAAATTCAATAATGTATAACAAAATCTAAAGGATTTTGTCCTGTAAAGATGTAATCTAGGGCCCATTTTAGAGCCATCATTCAAAAACTATCTGTAGTGAAGAACCATTTTTTTTAAATTACCAATCTGAAGCACCAAATCTAAATCTGAAGTACCAATCTAAACTATCAAAGCAATACTTGTACAATACAGTAAGAATCAATTATTCAAAATGAAAAGACAGTACTCAAGGACATACAAAATACAAGCTCAAGTGTTTAATTATTAGACTCAATCTTATTAGATTCAAGTGTTGCCTTCTATCAATTGCTATAAGAATTTCTAAATACGTCCTCTCAATTTTTGTACTTCTCACAGAAGAGTAACAATTCATGGAGTGGCCTCAGTCCATGGACCACACTAAACAAAAATGCTTTAGAGTCTTCTCCATCCTCACTGTGGTATGGTGTCTTCTAAAGTTCAATGGAATAAAACTGATTACCTGTGTGGACTGATCTTTTTCTATGACAATTGATAGTGCCATACCCAGAATGCTTGTGCCCTCTACACAGTGACAGCTAAATACCCATCTCCCTGTGTCACTAGCACATATTCTAAAGTCAGTTAAGGAGAATCTCTAGTTTTTTTTCATCTGGGACCTCAAGCATAGAGTAGCCTTAGCCAAAAGTATTATCTTGACAGATGGCTGGATTCTAATCCTCAACTGAGCAATACTCAATATGTTCTGGTTTTGTGAATTTTGTCTGCTTTACCTGTGTAGATCAGAGAGCCAAGCGACTCAAGGCCAGGAAAGGCTCTGAACTCAAGTTCAAATAGCTGGTTCAGACAATGATAAGTGACAAACCATTAGGGAAGCTCTCAGAACTATCAGATGTTGAGAGGCATTTTTGGAGTAAGGTGCTCTTAAAAAGTACCAAAAAATGCTGTCAAGAGTGATGGCAGGTAGACGTTGGTTGTTAGGTGTATACCCAGTGGTCTAGATATGGGGAGTGGTATTGGGAGATAACAACAAAACTTGGGCTCTCAGAATGGATACAGGTTGACTGGTCAGGTCATCAAGTCACCTGCCAAGTGAAATGGTACAGGATAGACAAAAAAGTTGCTAAATTAATTCTCTTTAATAAGTTCCTTTCCCCTGGCTTCATGTTTCCATGATGAGGAACTTCCCATCAGAATAATAACCCAGGTTCTCGCCCAATCTGTTGTTCACTCCTCCCCAAAAGTGACTTAATCTGATGACCTGGAGACAAGAAAATGAGCTCAGCCTCTTCCTCTTTTCACCTTTTGAAGCCATCCTGCCTGCAAGGAGGATGCATTTCTGATTTCCTCCCTTGTGCATGCTGTAAGGGGCAAGCTGGATTTGTCCAACCTGCATTGAGAGAATGAGTAAGTTTGTGTATTTAGAGAGCATCAGCAATCCCATTTGGCCACACATCTGAGCCACATTTTCCAGTTTAGATTCTTTAAGCAATAAAGCTGACCTTTTTTTTCTTTTAACCTGTGTATCTATGATATCTGTGTCTCTAAATGAACTGAAACTTTCGAGAGGAGGAAGCAGATATTTATTGACTTTAAGCATCGAACATGAATAATAATAGTTTTCTGTTTACTTTTCTTTACTATTATGGTTTCCTGTTAACAGGTTGATTCATTATTTAACACAATGAAAATTTACCTACTCTACAGTGAAAGAAAGTTGATGCCCATGGGTTTCACTAGTTTTATCATTACCCGATGCAGCTGGACTTACAATAGTGGAATAGCCTACTGAAAATTCAGTGATTCCTCAGTCTGGAAAAGATATATAGCTGAGGTGCTGCCCTAAAGGACACAGTAGATGTTCTAAAGTAGTGATCAACACCTCATACTACATTTCCCATAAACAAAATACATGGATCTAATAACTGAGGGTTGAAAGAGAAAATGTCACCTCTCACTTTTATGCCTAACAATCTGATTTAAAAATGTAAACTTTTGTCTAATTCTGCTGATAAGGGCTCTCAGTATCCAAAGGTGGAATGTTTCCACTAGGAACATGACAATGATCTCATTAAATTAGAATCTGAGGCTGCCACCTAGTTATTTGGGTTTCCAGATGCCAAGAGGTTGAACTAGTAAAAAGATATTGGCTACAGTGACTGACTTTCTAATCATTGAGGGAAATGGAGTTGCTGCTATACAATGGAGACAAGCAGGCATGTAGACAGCTACAAGGTGAACTCTGAAGAAGTCTCTTAGTGCCCCTAAATCAGTGACAAAGTAAAAAAACCATATGCACGTCCATTAGTTTTCAGATCTCTCAGAAACAAAGATTAGATTATGTTGGAAGATATTCTCGATGAGTCTCCCACATTTCTGCACATCTTGCAAGCAAGACACTAACTGCCCTTTATTCAGAACTATATTTTCAAGGATATTTGTATAGCGAACAACCTCGGAAAATACAGAGTATCTGCCCCCAGAGCAAAGGGTAGATTTGCCTACAGCCTTGGAAAATATAATGTCTCCCTCTGCATTATAAAAAGATTAGAGTTCCCTAAGCTCAGAGTTCTTCTCCTGTAATACAACGCCACTGTGTGTGTAGCATTGGTCTGGACCCATACATGCTGCCTCTATGGGATTTGAGGACATGTAGAACCATACAGACATGCTCATGCCCACAGTGTGAATAATAAAGTCCTTAGTCTCTGACCCAGGAGTCTCATGTTCTTCTGCCAGCACTCATGAAACTGGTTAGGCTAACTTTAAAGCTTTCAAGTATAGCAAAATCTCAAACCCTTCACAATTCTTGACCTTATTCCAGTGAATGAGGCGGCCAAATCATCCGAGACACTGACTGAAGGCAACTGACACAGAATGGGTGGTGCAAAAGGTAAATGACAAATTCTAATAACAACCTTAGACCAGTTGCAGAAATGAGGATTCTACCACCTATTTAACGTCTGTCATGGAAGTTGTGTGTTAAATTCTGTGACAAACATTTAAAAGTTATCTTTAAAACTTTACCACTTATTCATACATGAAATAAAATAACAATACCAAGCATTTTCTGGGTAACAGGTACTGTGAGAAGCTGTTTCTATCTATCAATTAATAGATTCTTCCCAACGACTCTATGAAGTGGATAATATTCCTATTTTGTAGATGAAGAAACTGAGACTCAGAGGCCGAGGTAACTTGACCAAGGTTAACTTTTTTCAGGTGTTTAGCAGTAGACTTCTCAGTGAGGTATTCTTTAAGTATCCTATCTGAAATTTTAACCCCCTTCTCTAGAAATATTATATATCTCCCTTCTCTGCTTTATCATTTCTTTTTAGCGCTTATCACTAACATACTGTATAATTTTACTTACTAATGTTTATCATTGTATCTCATACTAGAATGTAATCTCCTTGAAAGTTGGGTTTTCTGATTTGTTCATTGTTGTATCCCCAGTGCCTAGAAGAGTGGCACATGGTAAGACACTCAATATATTTGTTGGGAGAAACTAGTGAATGGATGAATAAATGAATGAATGGCAAAGCCTGAATAAAAACACTGTGCTAACTCCAAAATCCCAAGTACTGAACCATTATCTAACACTGCCTCTCACAAACACTTTTATCTTCACCCACTTCTTTCTTAGACCTAAATAATGTATTTTTTGTTTTTAAAAGAGTCTTCTGAAATAAATAGGGAAAATGGTTTACTGGTGGGTTAAAGGGGCAAGAGTGGGAAGCAGGAAGACCTGTCAGTAGGCTACTGCAGAGTCCCAGCAAGAGGTAACAGTTGCTTGGACTAGGGTGGTAGCAGCGGAAGTGGTAAGAAATGAACTCATTCAAGGCATGTTGTGGAGACAAAGCCAATAGAACTAGCTTTGGGGAAAGAAAGGAGTAAATGATAATTCCTGGGCATGGCCAAGGAAATTATATTAGTTAGATGAGAAATTAGAACATTCATTCTTCAGGCCAAAGAAGCCCCACACCAAGGCACATGGCTTGTTTAGCAGCAAAGTGAAGGGGACGTCAGCCCCACTTGCCCTTTTGGCTTCATGTCCTTGCTGACAAGCTTACACAATGGCCTTGCTCTTGGGTTTCTGGCTTGAGTAACTGGGTTAATGACTGGTGTCATGGATGACATGGGGAATTCACTATCATGCCCAATTTTCCATGGTTTTCCTTGCCAAATAATTAGGAAAAGTCATGTCAAGTATGAAGGATCAGAGTTGTCAAAACGTCCTTTAAGTCATACAGCATAGTTTGGGCTATTTGATGTTAGTTAAATTTACATCAATATGTCGGATATGCGGAAGAAAGTATTTAAAACTTGGTGTATTTTCATGTATTTACTAGATAATCAACCATTTGTTAATAGTGATATATGATATCAAATCTAAGGCAGTTTACTAAAATCAATACATAAACAACATTCATATAGTTTTGAAATATGAGATCATTTAAATTACACTAAAATGCCTTAAACAGTAAATTACTAAATTTTTTTACTGTATAACTTTTTGGGAATTGTTATGCAAATTATGTGGATGCTCTATCCCAGAGCCTAAATCAGAAAAATCTCAACTAAAATTTATCAGGCTATGACTATTAAAATTTTAAAAATATTTAAAAAAATATGGCCCAAAACATCATATTGTATCTCTGCATTCTTCACATGCTAAACTTAATATGCTAATTGTAGCTGAAACAAAATAGAAAAGGCCAATAGATATTTGGTAAACTGGGGGGAAAGAATGTATAAATGTTTTGGCCCAATCAAAAGGCTGGCTATTTTCCAACCATAGTATTTATTCTTCACTATACTGTAAAATCCAAGATTTGGGCTATATTTTAACAACTCTTCTATTTCCTAGATTCCAGCCTAGTGACTGACAATATGTAGGAATTCAATTAATATTTAATACTGTGGAATGAATGAATGTTGATTATGTTCATGCTTTTTTCCCTCAACTTATTTTTATGGGAAGAGAAAGATACACAAAACAAACCAAGATTTTACAGAGAGCTGTATGGGCTAGACAGACAATAAATAAAGAAACCTGAACATAAAGTCCGATGGTAATAAGGGATATGGAGCAAAAAGTAAACCAGAGACAAGATATAAAGAATGATACATAAGGTGGTGTACTTGTGTATGTGTGTTTATATGTGTGCCAGATAGGGAAGGCCTCCCCTGGTAAGTCACATTTGAGCAGAGAAGAGATCTGAAGGAGTGAAAGAATAAATTAAGCACAACATTTTGCCTATCCTCCCAAGCAGAAGGTCAATAGGGCTGAGGTAGGAGCCAGCCTGACATGTTTGACTAACAACAAAAAACGCCACCCTGCCAACCCTGTGGCTAAGTGGTTAAGTTCACTCACTCCGCTTTGGCGGCCTGGGGTTTCAATGGTTTGGATTCTGGGCATGGACATGGTACCGCTCGTCAGGTCATGTTGAGGCAGTGTCCTACATGCCACAACTAGAAGGACCCACAACTGAAATATACAACTATGTACTGGGGGAATTTGGGGAGAAAAAGCAGAAAAAAAAAAAGATGATTGGCAACAGTTGTTAGCTCAGGTGCCAATCTTTAAAAAAAAAAAAAAAAAAAGAGGAATAAAGTAAAAAAAAAAAAAAAGCCACTCTGGCTGGAACAGGTAAACAAGGGGGTGAGGGCAGTGGTAGAAGATGAAATCAAGGAGGACAGGAGCAGATCACGTAGGGACCCATGGGCCATTGCGAAGATACCGGTTTATATTCCCACAGGAGATGGGAAGCCACAGGAGGGGTTTCACCCATCCATGGAGGTCGGTGAAAAGAATCCCCTTGGCTAGTGTAAGGAAAAGAGAGTATGAGGGAAGGATGGGAGCAAACAATGAAACAGGAAACCAGTTAGGAGGCTACTGCAGTAATACATGCAAGAGATGGTTATTTACACTAGAGCGGTAACATTCAAGGCAATATGAAGTCAGACTGTAAATATAGAGTATTTTGAAGGTTTTCCTCTAAAGGATTTTCTCTCCACCCTCAAAGATTTATTCTTGTCACCATACCAAAAAAACTCATTTCCGACATGTGTACTTTATCATAAATTTTTCTTTCTGCCATATTCTTTATGTGACTTTTGTTATTAGCATCATCCAACATTATAAGTTACTTGATTACAGCCACCATATCTATTTGTATATATCTATTTAGTGCCTAGCAAAGCAGCATAGGTAACTACCTTTACTTAAAATGTTTGGTGATATTGAAGATACTTTATCTTCTAGGAGTTTCTTTGCACCATAAGGGCTTATTTCCTTCTTCACATTTGCTTTGATGAAAGGGTTTTGGCTTTGGTGGTAGAAGTGAATTTGAATATCTGCCCTAGCATTTGCTGAACAAGCGTCTTGCAAGACTTCACCAATAAAAGGATTAAAATGTACTTCACAAAGCAGATGTGTTGTTTCCATGAAACTGTACCTAAAAAACAGTAGTTCCCTTTCCTCATCTTAACTTGCAGCAGGGCCAGAATTAGGGTGAGGAGGTTGGGATGTTTTATCACTCTTTTTAAATGTATCCAAGGAACATATTCTCAGGATTTAAGGCTCACCATCATTCATTTAAAAATATCTATTCAGAGAACTTAAAGTTTCAGCTTGGAGAGGTAGAGAGGTGGAAAAAGCGTTATGTTCACCCTTAGAACCCTTAGAGTAAAAATGTTTGATACACTGCAAATTAACAATGTTTCTCGAATCCATCAGAAAACTGAGGTCATATTGCAAACAACTAACCCCAAATCTGGAGACACAGACATAAGGACAAACAGGATCTGAGCTTTTGCTCAGTTGGGCCAAATGCTCACAAATGGCCATACAAGGCACTAAGATTCAGCTGGCAACTTTTAACTAATTGTGACAAGCTGAGCACAGGCTAGCATAAGACTGTGATGCTCTTGGGGGTCAGATATAGGGGATTTTGTGCCTTCCTGCAGGCTTTCTCTCCAGGAATCCCACAAGGTGCTCACAGGGTAGATCAAGGTGAATCCTGAAAAAGCTTCCCCCATTGTGCTGGCTGGAGACAGAGGAGAATAGCCACCACTGAAACTCTGCCCAGACCCATGTCTTCTACATCTTCTAAGGAATAAGTCTCATTCTGCAAAAGGAAGGACAAAATAACTACTGCCTCAGACAATTGATGGAAAGCCACCACAGCTGGAGAAGAGTAAAAAGAAAAAAAAAAGTTCTGCCCCTAGGAGAACTAGCCCCAACATTACATCTGGAAAAGGGGCAGAAACACCTGTGAACGAATATGATATAGTTGGGAACGAGTCTTTATGCAGACATGTAGAATGCTGAAAGGGAATAAATGAGGATAACAAACATTTTTATTTCTTCTTTTTAATTGTTGTAAAAGATAATTAACTGGATAAAGAAAAATTCTAACAATGTATTGTGTGTATAGTATATGAAGGAGAAATTGGGAATGTACTGTTATATGATTAATATACACACATTAAGTGGTTATAATGTTATTTGAAAGTAGACTCATTATTTCAAAATATTACTTTAAATTCCAGCACAATCACTAAAAAGTTTCTAAAAAGATGTCTAAATATTAAGTCAATAGAGGAGATAAAATGGAATCATAAAAAAATGTACAATTACACCCAAAGAAGTCAGGAATAAAAGGAACGAACAGAAAACAGCTAGCCTTAAGATGGAGGGCTTTAATCTAACCACATTAATAATCACTTTAAACGTGAATTGCCTAACATACCAGTGGCAAAAAAGAGATTACTGGATTGGATAAAAAAGCAAGACACAACCATATGCTATCTACAATAAATTTACTTCATGTAAAAAGACATAGATAGGTTGAAAATGAGAGGATGGAGAAAGGCATACCATCAAAACTCTAACTAAAATAAAGCTGGAGTAGCTATATTAATTTCAGGCAAAGTAGACTTCACAATAAGGAATATTATCAGGACAAAGACAGACATGACATAAAGTGGTCAATTCTCCAAGATGATGTAATAATCCTAAATGTGTACACACTAATGACAGAACTTTAAAATAGATGAGGCAAAAACTGACAGATGTGAAAAGACAGACATATCCACAATTATAGCTGGGGATATCAACATGTCTCTCTGACTAAGTGATAGAACAAGTAGGCAAAAAATCATTACGAATATAGATGACCTGAACAACACTAAAACCCAACTTGACCTAGTTGATATTTATAGAACACTGCACCCAACAATAGCAGAATACCGATTCTTCCCAAGTTCAAATGGAACATTCACCCCGGGCTGAGTACTCTGCCCTAAGACAAATCGCAACAAATCTAAAAGAAGAGAAACCATACAAGAGAAGAAAGGAACAAAGGAATTACCGAACAGCCAGAAAACAATTAACAAAATGGCAGTAAGTTCATACCTATCAATAATTACTTTAAATGTAAATGAACTAAATTCTCCAAAGACATAGAGTGGCTGAATGGATTAAAAAACAAGACCCAGGTGTAAGGACACACACACTGAAAGGGAAGGGATGGAAAAAGATAGTCCATACAAAAGGAACCAAGAAGAAAGCTGGGGTTTCTACACAAAACAAAACAGACTTGAAGACAAAGGCTGTAAGAGACAAAGAAAGTCATTATATAATGATAAATGGGCCAATCCAACAAGAGGATATAACATTTGTAAATATTTATACACCCACCATAGAAGCACCTAAACATATAAAGCAAATACTAACAGACATAAAGGGGAAAATGGACAGGTACGCAATTATAGTAGGGAATTTAATACCCTACTTTCATCAAGAGATAGATTGTCCAGACAGAAAACCAATGAGGAAACACTGGCCTTAATGAAACACTAGACCAGATGAACTTAATAGACATTTACAAGATGTTCCATCCAAAAGCAACAGAATACATATGCTTCTCAAGCACACATGAACATTCTCCAGGATAGATTGTATGTTAGGCCACAAAATAAGCCTTTATAAATTTTAAAAGACTGGCATCATATCAAGCGTCTTTGCAGACCACAATGGTATAAAACTAGAAATCAATTACAAGAAGAAAACTAGAAAATTCACAAATATGTGGAGATAAACAATATGCTACTAAACAACCAATGGGTCAAAGAAAAAATGAGAAGAAACAAAAAAAATATCAAGACAAATGAAAATGGAAATACAATATACCAAAATTTACGGGATGCAGCAAAAGCAGTTCTAAGAAAGAAGTTCATCGTGATAAATACCTACAATAAGAAACAAGAAAGATTGCAAATAAACCACCTAATTTTACACCTCAATGAACTAGAAAAAGAAGAACAAACTAAACCCAAGGTGAGTAGAAGGAAGGAAATAAAAAAGATGAGTCAAAATAAGTGAAATAGAGACTAAAAAGACAAAAGTAAAGATGAATGAAACTAAGAGCTGGTTTTTTGAAAAGATAAACAAAATAGACAAACCTTTAGCTAGACTCACCAAGAAAAAAAGAGAGGACTCATATAAATAAAATCAGAAATGAAAGAGATGTTACAACTGATACCACAGAAATAAAAAGGATCACAAGAGACTTCTATGAACAATTATACACCAACAAATTGGACAACCCAGAAAAAATGGATAAATTCTTAGAAACATACAACCTACCAAGACTGAATCACAAAGAAACAAAAAATCTGAATAGGCCAATTACTAGAAAGGAGATTATCAGTAATCAAAAACCTCAAGGTAAACAAAAGTCCAGGACCAGATGGCTTCACTGGCAACTCTATCAAACATTTAAAGAGGAATTAAAGCCAATTCCTCTCAAATTCTTCCAAAAAACAGAAGAGGAGGAAATACTTCCACACTCACTTATGAGGCCAGCATTACCCTGACACCAAAATCAGACAAATATGTCACAAGATAAGAAAATAACAGGCCAATAGCCCCGATGAACATAGATGCAAAAATCCTCAACAAAATATTAGTAAACTGACTTCACAATACATTAAAGGGATCATCCATGATGATCAAGTGTGATTTATTCCAAGGATGCAAGGATGGTTCAACATCTGCAAATCAATCAGTGTGATACACCACATTAACAAAACGAAGGATAAACATCATATGGTCATCTCAATAGATGCAGAAAAAGCATTTGACAAAACTCAACATCCATTTAAGATACAAACTCTCAACAAATTAGGTACAGACATCAGGTACCCCAACAATAATAAAGGCCATAGATGACAAGCTCACAACTAACATCATACTGAGTGGTAAAAAGCTGAAAGCCTTCTCTCTAAGATCAAGAACAAGACAAGGATGCCCATTCTCGCCAGTTTTCTTTAACAAAGAATTGGAAATCTTAGCCAGAGCAACTGGGGGATAAAAAGAAATAAAGTCATGGACTGCATAATGATGTTTCAGTCAACGATGGACTGCACATATGATGGTGGTTCCATGAGATTATAATGGAGCTGAAAATTTCCTATTGCCTAATGACAGGTGTAGCCAACATGACACAGTGCAATACATAACTCAGGTTTTTGTGGTGATGCTGGTGTAAACAAACTTACTGCGCTGCCAGTCATACAAAACTATAGCACATGCAATTATGTACAGTAAATAATACTTGATAATGATAGTGACTATGCTACTGGTTTATGTGTTTACTGTACTATACTTCTTACTGGTGTTTTAGTGTACTCTTTCTACTTATAAAAAAAAGTTTACGGTAAAACATTATGCTGTGTTATGCTGGCAGCAGCCTCATACATCCTGTGTTTACCGCATCTCTTGATTGCGTCATTTTCTCTTGTGCTTGATTTAATCTCATGTTGTTTTGTTCATCATGGTCCCTAGGCATACAAAATACACTGCTAATGCTGCCAGTAAGAGGCCACATCAAGTGATTGAGCAGGAAACAAAATTAAAAGTGATTAAGGCCTATGAAGGTGGAAAAATCAGTGAAGGTTATTGCTCATCAATCAGGCATGTCCCATGCCATCACAGCTACGATCTTGAAGAACAAGAACAAAGCGACGGAAGCTGTTAAAGGATCTGCTTCATTGAAGGCAACGAGACCAATAAAAATTCGAGACGGGCCTATATCAGACAAGGAGAAACTTCTAATGACCTGGATGGAAGACCAGACACAGAAGCGTATCCCTCTCAGCGTCATGACAATCACAGCCAAAGTAAAAGTTTGTTTGTGATGCTGAAAGAAAAGGCTGGATCCAACTATAGTGCTAACTCTGGGTGGGTTAAATAATTTAAAAGTTATTATCCATTACGTTATGTGAAAGTGAGTGGTGAGTCTGAGTACTGACGTGAAGGCAGCTGAACAATTTTTGGATACTCTAGATAAGCTGAGGAAAATTACTTGCCAGAGCAAATACTCAATGTGGAACCTCCCTATTCTGGAAATGAATTCCTGAAAAGACTTTGCCAGGTTTCAAGGCTTTTAAGGACAGGATAACAGTTTCGTTTGAGGGCAATGTTGCAGGCTACAAATTGAAACCCCTTGTGATCAGACACAGTGAGAGCCCCAGGGCCTTCAAGCATATTGACAAGTACACATTGCTAGTGTACTAAAAGAGCAATAAAAAGTCATGGATGACCCAGCTCCTTTTCCAAGATGCCCTGCTGAACTGCTATGCCAGCAAAATGGAGAAGTACTGTTTGGAGAATAACACACCTTTCAAGATTTTGCTTACTGTTGATAACGCTCCCTGACATCCTCCTTTTATTGGTGATCTTCATCCCAAAGTCAAATCAGTGTTTCTCCCTCCTTGAACTTGAACTTGAACCAATCGATCAAGAAGTTATAGCAGCTTATGAGACCTACTACCTGAAAAACCACTTTGCTCAGGCTATTGCTGCAACTGAGGAAGTCACTGATGCAATTTTGGAATAATTACACCTATGACTGCATCAAGAACCCTTCTTAGGCTTGGGGTGATGTCACCAAGGAGCGTATGAATGGCATCTGGAAGAAGAAACTCAAGAGGTTTGTCCATGACTTCAAAGGATTTGCCACAGATGAGGAGGTTGCAAAAATCTACAAGGCTGTGGTTGAGACGGCAAATAATTTTAACCTGGATGTGGATGAGGATGACATTGAGGAGCTCCTAGATGTGGTTCCTGAGAAACTGACTAATGAAGAGTTGCTGGAACTGGAACAGAAACGCATAGCTGAAGAAGAGGCAAGAGAAAAGGAAACTGCAGGGGAAGAAAAAGTACAACCCCCAAGAAAATTCACAGTGAAGGGTTTAGTAGAAGCTTTGCAAACCTCAACAAGCTCTTCAAAAAGTTCAAAGACATGGACCCCAAGACGAAAGGTTTTCATTAATGGAGAACCTTAATTAATGTTCATAGTGCATTATCTGTTTACAAGCAAATTCAAGATGAAAAAAACAAACCATGCAAATCATCATGGACATATTTCTGAAAAGAGTGACACCTTCTCAAGAAAAGCCTCAGGTAGGTCCTTCAGGCGGTATTCAGAAGAAGGCATTGCTATCATAGGAGAGGACAACTCCAAGCATGCTATAAGCCCCTTTAACCTTCCCGTAAGACAAGATTTGGAGGTGGAAGACAGTACTACAGATGATCCTGACCCAGCATAGGCCTCGGCTAATGTGTGTGTTTGTGTCTTGGTTTTTAATGAGCAAGTTTAAAAAGCAAAGAAGAACAAAAAATTTTAAAAATAGAAAAAAGCTTATAGAATTCAGGATCTAAAGAAAGAAAATATTTTTGTACAGCTGTACAATGTGTTTGTGTTTTATGCTGTTACTACAAAAGAGTCAAAAAGTTAAAAAGCTTATAAAATAAAAAAGTTACAATAAGCTAAAGTTAACTTATTATTGAAAAAAGAAAAATTTTTTTTTATAAATTTAGTGTAGCCTAAGAGTACTGGGTTGATAAAGTCTCCAGTAGTGTACAAAATGTCCGAGGCCTTCACATTTACTCACCACTCTCTCACTGACTCACCCAGAACAACTTCCAGTCCTGCAAGCTCCGTTCATGGTAACTGCCCTATACAGATGTAACACTTTTTATCTTTTATGCTGTATTTCTACTGTACCCTTTCTATGTTTTAGATATGTTTAGTACACAAATACTTACAAGTACACAAAACACAAATAGTGTTACAATTGCCTATAGTATTCAGTACATAACATGCGGTACAGATTGATAGCCTAGCAGCAAGAGGCCCAACCATACAGGCTAGTTATGTAGTAGGCTATACCATCTAGGTTTGTGTAAGTACACTCTATGATGTTTATACAATGACAAAATTGCCTAACGATGTGTTTCTCAGAACACATCCCTGTCATTAAGCGACACATGACTGTAAAAGGCACCCAAATTGGAATGGAAGAAGTAAAACTGTTTCTATTTGTAGATAACATAGATATTGAAAATCCTAAAGACTCCACCAAAAAACTGTTAGAACTAACGAATTCAGTAAAGCTGCAGGATACAAAATCAATATACAAAAAAATATATATGGTTGCAATTTCTATACACTAATAAAGAATTATCAGAAAGAGAAATTAAGAAAACAATTCCATTTACAATTGTATTAAAAAGGATAAAATACCTAGGAATAAATTTAACCAAGGAGGTAAAAGACCTCTACACTGAAAACTATAAGACACTGATGAAAGAAACTGACGATGACACAAATAAATGCAAATATATTTCATGCTCGTGAACTGCAAAAATTAATATTATTAAAATTCCCACACTACCCAAAGCAATTTACAGATTCAATGCAATCCCTATCAAAACACCAATGGCATTTTTCAAAGAAATAGAGCAAACCTAAAATTTGTATGGAACTACGAAAGACCCCAAAAAGCCAAAGCAATGTCGAGAAAGAAGAATAAAGCTGGAGGCATCAAGCTTCCTGATTTCAAACTATACTACACAGCTATAGTAATTAAAACTTGTACGATACTGGCATACAAACAGATGCATAGATCAGTGGAACTGAACAGAGAGCCCAGAAACAAACCCACGGACTTATGGTCAATTAATTTATGACAAAGGAGTCAAGAATATACAATGAGGAAAAGATAGTCTCTTCCATAAACGGTGTTGGGAAAACTGGACAGCCACATGTGAAAGAATGAAACTCGATCTCTATGTTACACAACACAGAAAAATCAACTCAAAATGGATTAAAAAATTCAATATAAGACCTGAAACCATAAAACTCCTAGAAGGAAACATAGGTGGTAAGTTTCTTGACATATGTCTTACAATGATTTTTGGATTTGACACCAAAAGCAAACGTAACAAAAGCAAAAACAAACCAGTTAGACTACATCAAACTGAAAAGCTTCTTCACAGTAAAGGAAGCTATCAAAAAAATGAAAAGGCAACCAATGGAGTGGAGAAAATATTTGCAAATTATATATCTGATAAGGGGTTACTATCCAAAATATATAAAGAACTCACATATCTGAACAGCAAAAAAAAAACAAACAACCTGATTAAAAAATAGGCAAAGGATATGGATAGATATTTTTCCAAAGAAGACATACAGACGGCCAACAGATACATGAAAAGGTGCTAAACATCACTAATGACCAGGGAAATGCAAATCAAAACCACAATGAGATATCATCTCACATCTGTTAGAATGACTATTACCAAAAAGATAAGAAATAACGTTTGGTGAGGACGTGGAGAAAACAGAACTCTTGTGCTGTTGGTGGGAATGTAAATTGGTGCAGCCACTATAGAACACCGTATGGAGGTTCCTCAAAAAACTAAAAATAGAACTACCATACGATCCAGCAATTCCATTTCTGGGTATTTATCCTAAGGAAATGATAACACTAATTTGAAAAGATATCTGAAGCCCCAAGTTCTTTGAAGCATATTTACAGTAGCCAAGACATTGAACAACCTAAATATCCAATGAATTAATGAAGATGATGTATACACACACACACCCATATCCACCCCCACCCCCACAATGGAATATCATTCAGCCCTAAAAAAGAAGGAAATCTTGCCATTTGCAACAATATGGATGGACCTTGAGGACATTACTTTAAGTGACGTAAGTCAGACAGAGAAATACAAATACCATATGATCTCACTTATATGTGGAATAAAAAAACCCCTGAACTCATAGATACAGAGAAAAGATTGACGGTTGCCAGGAGCAAGGCGTAAGGGGGTTCAAAAGGTACAAACTTCCAGTTATAAAATAAATTAAGTCCTGGGGATGTAATGTACAGCTGACTGTAGTTAATAATATTGTATTGTGTATTTGAAAGTTGTTAAGATTGTAGATCTTAAAAGTTCTTATCACAAGAAGGAAAATTTGTAACTGTGTGGTGATGGATGTTAATTATACTTATTGTGGTGATCAAATCAAATCATTGTGTTGTACACCTAATACTAACATAATGTTATATGTCAATTACATCTTAATTTAAAAAAATTAGCAGAGAAAACATATTAAAACAAAACAAAACACCACAGTAATAACTGCTTCAGGAAAGATCCAAAGATGAATGAAAATTAGTGGGTGAAACTCCAGAGTGAAACAGGATATTTGCAAAGCCTCCAATTATCTCCCTCAAAATGTTTATTAATATGGTGGTTTTAACATATGTCCACAAATTCTGTGATACTCCACTCTTCAGAAGGTACACCTTGGTTTCCTTCTCCTTCTGTGTATGCTGGGCTTCCTTCTAACAGACAGTAAAGATAAAGGAAAACAGTAACTTTATAGTGGAGAAACCTGACAGACACAACTTTAACCAAGTCATCAAGGTTAACACCACCAGCAATAGTTGTTATCATGTACTCCCTGATATGCCATGAGAAGTGCATTTCACCGCTGTAAGTCTTCCCAAATATCCTTAACTCCTACATAACCATGAGAAAACATCAGACAAACGCAAATTGAGGGCCATTCTATGAAATATCCAATCAGTACTCTTCAAAGGTATCAACTATTCACAATAGCCAAGACTTGGACGCAACCTAGGTGCCCATTGAGGAATGAACAGATAAAGAAGATGTGGTCTATATACACTAGAATACTACTCAGCCATAACAAATGATGAAATTTGGCCATTTGTGACAACATGGATAGACCTTGAGGGTATTATGCGAAGTGAAATAAGTCAGAGGGAGAAAGTCAAACACTGTATGATCTCACTCTACGTAGAAGATAAAAACAACGACAAACAAACACACAGCAGCAGAGATTGCATTGGTAGTTACCATAAGGCAAGGGGGGGTGGGGGAAGACAAAAGGGGGCATTAGGCTCACATGTGTCGTGATGCACTATAATTAGTTTTTGGGTGGTGAACATGACGTAATCTACACAGAATTCGAAATATATTACTAGGTACATCTGAAAGCTATATAATGTTATAATCCAATGTTACTGCAATACAAAAAAAAGATACTTCATAATGATAAAATATTTATCAATAAAGTATAAGAATTCTAAAAAAACCAAAAACAAAAAAACCCCCAACGGGTAAAAGCAACCTACTTTGCCCTAATAGGAACCCTAAATGTTATTATTAAATACAGAAAGTCCACAAGCTAAAAAAAAAAAAGGTATCAAGGTCATGAAAAACAAGAGAAGACTGAAAAACTATCAAAGAACACAGAAGATTAAGACGACGTGACCACTAAGTGCAATGTGGTATCCTGGATTGAATCCTGGAATACAAAATGGACGTGAGTTGAAAAACTGGTGAAATCCGAATAACGCATGTAGTATACTTAGTAGTGTGGCAGCAACGTTAATTTCTTAGTTTTAATAAATGCGCTATGGTTATGCAGGATGTTATCATTACAGGAAACTGGATGGAAGCGTATAGAGGAAGTCTGTACTATCTTTACAGTTCTGTAAATCTAAAACTATTTCAAAATAAAACAGTATATACATATACTTCAAGAGTAATTTTTCACCATTCCTTTTACTTCTTGAGCTTCTATTTCCATGTCCCTCCTCAAATCTGATCCTGATACAATTATCTATTTTTGTCCTTATGAGTTTTATTCATCCTCCTTATCATACTTCTAGGCAACAACATTTGAATTTTTTAATATCCTGTAAGCCAAAGCCTCTAAATGTTAAGAAAGAAAAATTCTGGATTCAGTTATCATTACAATTATTAAGGGGTACTTGATCAAAGCAACATAATCTACACATTTTGATAATTACTAAGGAAAAATACATTTTATTGAAAATGCATCTGCTTAATGAGAGGAATGAGGCTTTTTCTCCCAATTAAGCCCATGTATTTGTGGATGGATATTACTTTTTGCTATAAGGAAGTACAATACCATCAAATTCTACTACTACTTTTTTTATTTAAAAAGAACAGATTTAACTCTCGAGAAACCTTGTCTGTATAAAAAAGTAGAGAGGCATTTAAATCTTGTTATAACAATGTCACTCAATTCCTTGAATTGCTTTTGGATTACGTGCCAAAACCTGTCTAGTAATTTACCATCAAAACTACTTTCAAAGATGAGCTGACACTTCCAATTAGGGCCTCCTCCAACTTTTACTAGAGAATTGAAAAAGAACCCACATCGGGTCTGTCACTCAGATATAGAGCCATTAGCTCTCAACGCCCCGATCTGTTTTCACGATTGTGACATTGTTCCCCTTTGGGCTCCGCCAGTGGAGCTGCCACAAGAGTCCAACGCTGTTTTTTCCCATAAACAGGAAAGACACAGTCGAGACCCAGCCTGGTCCACTGGCATCTTCTCACAGTAAATACGCAAGTGGGGATAAAGCGAAGGGTTTCCTTAAAACCACCCACACACAGGTAACCCTGGGACAGCCCCTAAGCCCCCTGGGTAAGGAGGCCCCAATGCAACGGCCTCTGAGGACGGCAAGGGGTGGGGCGGTGAAGGGCGTGAAGAGGCAGAACTGCGCAACTCTACCTCACTTCTCCAGCAGTCAGGGCACCAGTGTCCACGCTCAGAGAACTAGGCCGGCACTGACAGGCCTCGAGCGCGTGCCACGATTGGTGCCTCCTCACTTGGCGAGCCAGTCTTGAAGCGTGGCCGGCATAGGGCGGGATAGGCGCGGGGCGAGAGCGCAGCCTATGGAGCCGGCTGGTGATTGGACGAGGCGGGTGTGAGGGAGAGAACACAGCCCACAGAGACGGTTGGTGATTGGACAAGGCCGGTGCGGAGCCGAGAATGCCGGCCGCAGAGACGGTTGGTGATTGGATAAAGTGGGGCACGGGGGCGTCTGTCTGGGTCATGCAGGGGCGCCGCGAGGACGCTTTTGAAAGACGCCGCATTCGCCGCGTGGCTCTCACGCAGAGCGACCTGAAGAGAGGTTGATACCCGGAGGAGGGAGCAACGGCGTCTGGAGCTGCGGTGGCCGGCAAGCCCGCAGCCTGCAGCCGGGCCTGCTGGTGAGTGTGAGCTGCCCGCCCGCCCGCGGGGTCCACCCGACAGGGCAGGAAGGACAATTTTGGTGGGTGGGGGTTGGGCTGGGCCTGGGGAGGCCGCCAACGGGCCGCTGCAGGCTCATGTTTCTGAATTTTCTTTTTCTCAGCTTTTTCCCTGACTCCTCCTTCTCCCTTTGTAGCAGTGCTTGTGGAAGGGAGTTGGAGAGGACAGGTTCCACGCCTACTAAAACTCTAGTCACAAAGGCGTCGTGACGTCAGAGTGATTTAGCTCTTGTGTGAGTGTGTGTGTAAAGGCCATTGATGGAATTGTGCGTTTTTTTTTTTATTTCTGAGTATTTTTGGTTTATTTTTTGTTTTCTGCCCACTTTCTTATAATTTGTAGGTGAGAAGATGTCTGGCAACAATGACTGGTTTCAGAGTTCCCGGGTCCCTAGCTTTGCTCAGATGCTGAAGAAGAACTTGCCGGTTCAGCCATCCGCCCAGACGGTAACTGCGCCCACGGGCTACAGCTCGGAGAGTTACGCCCTGTCGAATATGGCATCCAAGGTTACGCAAGTGACGGGTATGGGCTGCTTTTTCATTTGCGGTAATGTCTAAGTTCTTTAAAATTCTAGAATGGCCTGTGAGTTCTGTTGAGCCGCTCGTTTAAATATTTCCTGGATGTGTATCCGTTTACCTGTGGCCACGTCCCACCTGGAACCCGGATTTGACTTCCAGCGCTACTGTAGGAGGCCTGTAGAAATCCTTCCCCTTATGCTCACTTAATTGTTTTTTACCGCTTGACTGTTCACGTCGAGTGTGCCTTGCCTTTTTGGGGTGAGGCTGTTAGCCCCTTCAGGGAAGGAGCTGGACATAACACTGGTTTGTTCTCCACGTGGCACTCAGCACGGTGGTAAGTATACTGCAGGGACAAATACGCTTTAAAAATTCGATTGAATTCAGTGTGAAAGATAGTATAAAATAGTCGGAAACAGAAACTAGGTTCTAGTCCCAGATCTGTGTCTTACTCCATTCTAGGCCTTAGTGACATTGTGCATAAAAGTGCTTAGAGAGCCTCGGAAGACAATGACATTACTGAAATTGTCTTTGATATCACTTGATGATATGATAGTGGTGGGGCTCCTTTGCAAAATAGTACTCTAGAAGATAGGTACAGTAACAGGTTGCACTTGTGTGCTAAAATTATTTAGTAGAAACTTATTTGTAATGAAAAACACATGTGACTAAGTGTGTCTGGGACGGTCTTCCCTTTTAGGGAAAGGGTTAGTGCTTTTGCTTATTTTTTCATTTTACCAAATTGACAAGTGTAAACATTTATTTTTAGGTAATTTTCCAGAACCATTCTTTTCCAAAGGTCTTTCATCTGTTTTAAATCCTGTCCTTCCTCCAAAAAAAATACCTAAGGAATTTATAATGAAATACAAACGTGGAGAGATAAATCCCGTGTCAGCCTTGCACCAGTTTGCACAGATGCAGCGAGTTCAGCTTGACCTTAAGGAAACAGTAACAACAGGCAAGTGCAAAATTATATCTGGTTATTACAATACTGGGAAACATTTTCCTGTTAAAAGCAGAGCATATAAGTAGTACTACAGTTGATTATTTTCTACATTCTCGTAATGTTGGGGTTAGATAACTACTAGTATGTTTTGACAAGTATATTTCAGAAATTTTTGTATTCATGTTTCTTTAGCCTTTTGAGCCTCTGCAAATAACTCACATATACGAAATTTTTATAATCATTGAATTTTAACTTTTTGTGTATGGCTAGTTGAATTGAAATCTCATCAGCCTGGTGGATTGTTTTCAGATGTAAATACTAGTTGTAGAATAAACACGCTTTTGTAGGGATGTTAAATATTTGGACTGTGATTATTATCTTATGAGAAGGATTCTGTGATGATGATACCTAACAAAAATTATAGTCAAAATAGTACCTACATGCTTGATACTCAGGCTAAAAGTATGCGAGTCAAAAAAGCATAATCTTTTAAAAAATCTCTATATGTGTACATAATGTGTGTGTGTATATTTTTGTCCTCATACAATATCAAGTAGCGTGGTTTCTTTAATTTTCTCTTCCTGGTACTATTGCCAATATGGGTCTCAAAGCATCTTTGCAAAAGAATTTGAAGTTTTTGAGATTTTAGTAAAGATTGTCATAGTGAAGTCAAGTTTCCAGTCTCTTGTTTTGGATGAAATAGTAGTAAACTAACAGATGACAGAAATAGAATATTAATGTAGAAGGTGGAGTTTTCCTACGTCCTGTTACTGCAGGTTGGATTACTTCATGTGATCAATACTGTGAGCTTAATTTCTGTGTAATTAGTTAACTTTCCTCTATTCTTCTCACACTGCTCTTGGAAAATGTAAACTATTGGTCAAGGAAGAAAAAAAATTGATCAGGACAAATCTTCGTTGATCTGAGCAAAAACTGCTCGAAAACATAACCCATGACTGTTAAGTGTTTATTTTATGTGCATAGTACTAGTTGGGTAATCTGATTCAGAGGTTTGGTAGTTAGATCAGAGTATTAGTATTTTTAACAAGCTCTACAGGTGATTTAGATTCATATTAAAGTTTGAGAACCTGGGATATAAACAGAATGAAGCTTAGAGACTCAGCACTCTGACACAGAGTACTTAATTAACAAATCTGATGTTTAATATCTCACACGTAAGAATCATCTAGGCCACTTGTTAAATATACAAAATATTCTCAGCTTTAGTAAATTTGGATTGGAACCCAGCTGATCATGAAGGAAGGAACGTGGGAAACTGAGGTCACAGACAGGAGGAGGAAAGCAGTTTACCTAGATACAGTCAGGAGTTGCTTGTAAAACCTTGATATACATCTTAAAAAAAACTCCCAGAAGTTAATGTAATATATGAGAAGATAATAACAATGAGGCTTAGTGAAGTGACATTGTACCTTGCCATCCATAACTAGAGTGGAGACTTAAGTTTCCTAAAGGTCTCCTAAACTCTGAATACCAACAAGTAAAACTTGAACTGGAAAAATCTTTGGCCTGTAAATTTAGAAGATGATTCCATTTCATTTTTCATCAGGCAAATATGAAAACTAGGTAAAAGTGTGTAGAGGTAATCCTTATAGGAATTTTTGATGACTAGACATTCAGTTTAATTCTCTAGCATGTCTTTTATTGTTTGTGTTTTGGTTTTCCTTGTGAATTCCCTCTCTCTACCTGCCTTAAGGTTATGGTGGGTTGAGTTGCTTACCATGACTCCCTGATGGTGCACAGAGTTTCTTCAAAGGGATCTCTTCTGTTCTGGAGCTTAAAAGAGTATCGGGGCACTCATGACATGGGAAAAATTCAATTTTATTGGTGCAGTCATATGTCACTTAATACGGGGATACAGTGAAATCATCTTGTACGAACATCATAGTGTACTTACACAAACCTAGATTGTATAGCTTACTACACACCTAGGCTACATATGGTACTAATCTGATGGGACTACCATGGTAATGCAGTCCATTGTTGACTGAAAGGTCGTTATGCAGTGCATGACCGTATTGAAGTTTAAAAGGAGAGATGTTGACAGAGGCTCCACATTGTACTTCTCATTGGGTATTCTGTATATATTTGGATTATAGGCTAGGCATTATACAAGACACTGTCTCTCCATGTATGACCTGTACTCTAAAGCTGGCACTACCACTCATGCTGAATCTGGAGCCAACCTGGCTGCTTGAAGGATTCCTCAGAATTAGTTGAGGAGCCCACCCAGCTTTACTTGTAACCTGTACGGGCACTACAAAAAATCTGATAGGCAGAGATAGTTTTCCAGAATTTTTGTATTGGGATATTTTCCTATGTAATAGACATCTTTTGCAAGATCATACTGGGAAGTATTGGAGCATTCATTTGAGTTCTTTTTCAAGGTAATGTTATGGGACCATATTTTGCTTTTTGTGCCGTGGTGGATGGTATTCAATACAAGACTGGACTGGGACTAAATAAAAAGGAGTCTAGATCCAATGCAGCAAAATTAGCTCTTGATGAGCTTCTACAATTGGATGAACCTGAACCAAGAATTTTAGAAACATCAGGTAAATATTCTTGATTATAAAGTATTCTTAAAATTAGCATTTTCCAAAAGTGATCATCTGAAAGATTTATGTTAATGAATAGTTAACTTGGCAACTACAAGATAGAAGTAGCAGGATTTGAATAATTTCTTTCCATTGCTATCTGATTGCCTGACGTATTTAGTAGTAGTTAAAATGCTGTTGTTTATTTCAGCACCAAAAAAATATAAACATGTTGCTGAACTGTCTGATAAGTTGTCAAGTTGTCAGTGGATTCGAGTCCTGACACTTGGTTTTCTTTATAACTTACTGGATTCTTATTATGCACGTAACACTGTGCATTTAATACTTAGAGATTTTTAATGCTGTTTTTGTCATGTTTGCCTATGTTAAATTCAGTAATGGTAGAGTTACTTAAGAAAATAATGGCCTAAAGTAGTATAGCAAATAGCTTATGAGTGTAAACTCCAGAATTAGATTGCTCAGGGTGGAATGTTGAACCTGGACAGACAAGTTATTTGCCCTCTAAGTTTCATCATTTGAAAAGTGGAGACAATGATAGTAACTACATCGTATGGCTGTCATTAGGATTAAATAAATAATTCATGCAAAGCCTTTAACCAGTGCCTGGTGAATAATACATAATCAAATAATAGTAGTTCTTATTAAATATTATTCACTCTGAGAAATATGTTAGCATGTTATATATGTTACCATAGTAGGCAGTTTTTGTCAATATTCTTTTCATGTTAGATTATATTTGAGTTTAGCTGTAAATGAGACAACTTTAAAATTTGTTTGATTTAAACAGTGGTGATAAATGCATTCTTTTAAAATTCAAATCATTACTTTATTCTACTACTGGACTTTTCTTGTTTGTTGGTTTTGTCTATTTCAATTTTTATTTTGGAGTACTTAAGGTCATTTTG
This sequence comes from Equus quagga, assembly GCF_021613505.1. Lineage (NCBI taxonomy): Eukaryota > Metazoa > Chordata > Mammalia > Perissodactyla > Equidae > Equus > Equus quagga. The sequence goes on from NC_060269.1 coordinate 15,123,960, forward strand.
TCCTTTCTCTAAGTTGAATTCTTGTTTCATATGTTTTTATTTTTCTGTTAATTAAAAACAAAAGGGATTTCTCGTTTTCAAATAGTTTGTCATACTTTGGATTTAATAGGTACTTAAGAAAATGTTAACTTTTATGTTATTTTCTGTTCACTATTTTTCAGATTTAATAGTTTTTTAGGGTTAGGTATGATGATTTTGGTAAATGTCTTATACATTCTGGCACTATAAATGTCATTTTGTCTTTTTTTAAAATACTTGGATTTGTTTTTTGCATGTTATTTGAACTATAAAGAGCAATGATGCAGTGATTTCACTTTTGTTGTAGAGTATACTTTTCTAGTTCAATATAAAATTACTCCTTTTTATTTTATGTGTATATTTTATATATATATATTTCATCTTGAAATCTTTTTAATGCTCATGATGCTACTTCTAGTTATTTTTTTGTGTTTGTCCAGTGTCTTTGACTATCCTTTTTTATTTTGTTTTTAATGATTTTCTGTTGGGCATAAAATTAGGTGGTTTTTGACATAATCAAAGAATATTTTAAGAGAAAATTTAACATTTGACTTTATTATAAACCTCTGATAAGCGTCATGTTATGGTTTCTTTTGATTTTTCCTCTTTTTTGTCATATGGATAATGTTTTCATTTATTTTTTTTCTTTTAAATATTTGGAAGGTAATGACTTTAACCTAGAAACCCATCTTTCTAATATGAAGTCAATTTTGACAATTTTGAGTCCTGATTTTATCATGTGATAACCTTACCAACTTTCGTGTTTGTCTGTCATTCATTTGTTTGGTCTTATGCATAAAGTGAATAAATCCTGCTTGCCTAGAACTTAGTATGACTAGTGGTTTATTCAGATTTATGTTTTTTTATAGATATACCCTTGCCTTTCCAGAGTGTTTAACAAGTTAATGTGAAATACAGAACCTGTGACAAATAATATTCTTAAGTCATTCCTTCAGTTTATTAATGGAGATTCTTTACATATAGTGATTATGTTATCAGCCATCAAACCACCTGGGTGTGTCCCTAGTTATATTTTCCCAGTTTCCTTCCAACCATAGCATGCAGTAGAATCAATAAATCTATCAGGATGTGCTATGTTCCAGGGACTGTAGGTAGGTACTGGGAATCTAGAATCAAATAAGACCTGTCCTCTACCCTCAAGGAACTAAAATACTTGGTTGAAATCAAGTTAAAACATATTTACAGAATTTCCCAAGCATCTCATTTAATTATCCAAAAAGGATATTTACGGTTGACTTCTCATGATAAATGCTTTCTCACTGTTTTCAAAATGTTTATTTAGGGCCAGCACTTGTTTTGCCTAGTGGTCTACAATCTTTAGAATCTTTACAATTCATGTTTTTAAGCAAGTATTTTTTCTGTCCTTTGTGAAAATTAAGGTAGCATTTTCCCGGCTCCACTGACACGACTTTTACATTCACCATTATTTTCTCAAAAAGTGCCAGTAGTGCCTTAATTGAGACTAAAAGTTCTTTCAAAATATTTTTTCTCTTGGCACAGAGCCTGGAAATAATTTAGTTAGGTCATCTTTTCTCTTATAGTGAACTACACTTTCTTCTTTAAAATATTCGATCTGGACAACTGAGTTTAAAGATTGATTTTTCTTGTGAAAGGGTATAGAAGATGAGTCAATTATTTCTTCTCTTTGCTGTTAACCTTACATTAATTTTTCTAGTCTCCTCTTCCTCATTTATAACATAAAACTTAAAAAACTTAATTTTTTTCAAAATCCTGAACTCATCAGAATTATTTTTGATGTATATCTTCTTTCATATTTTGTACATGGTTTTTTTAAGTATTTTTTTTATTAACTGTATAAAAACTCTTTTGCTTTAATTTTTTTCAAGGGCATTGTGATTAATGATAATATGTTAGGTTTTGGAAATCTTTCACACTTTGGCCCAATGATTTAGGAATCTAGCTCTAAGTTTAGTTTATTTCAATACCTCTTTTAAAAACATAATTTAAAAAGTTTTTAGTGTGGTAAAAATAACATAAAATAAAATTTTATAATGCGTATATATAAAACATAAAATCTACCATCTTAGCCATTTTAAGTATATAGTTCAGTAGTGTTAAGTATATTTACTTTGTTGCACATCCAATATCCAGAACTATTTTCATGTTACAAAACTGAAATTCTATACCCATTAAATAATTACTCATTCTCCACTTCATCAAGCCCATGGCAATTACTATTCTACTTTCTGTCTACTCTAGCTATCTTATATAAGTGGAATCATATAGTATTTATGTTTTTGTGACTGGCTTATTTCATGTGGCGTAAAGTCCTCAAATTTCATCCATTTTGTAGCACGTGTCAAAATTTCCTTCCTTTTTAAGACTTAGTATTCTATTATATATATGTATATATAACAACCACATTTTGTTTATCTGTTCATCCATTGGTGGACACTTGAATTGCTTCAACTTTGCCTATTGGGAGTAATGGTGCTATAAACCTGAGTGTAGAAATATCTCTTCAATACTCTGCTTTCAGTTCTTTTGGTTTTATACCCAGAAGTAGAGTTACTGGATCGTATAGCATTTTTTTGTGTGTGTGAGGAAGATTGGCCCTGAGCTAACATCTACTGCCAATCCTCTTTTGGCTGAGGAAGACTGACCCTGAGCTAACATCCATGCCCATCTTTCTCTGCTTTATATGTGGAACGCCTGCCACAGCATGGCTTGCCAAGCAGTGCCATGTCCGCACCCGGGATCCGAAGTGGCGAACCCCGGGCCGCTGAAGTGGAACCTGTGCACTTAACTGCTATGCCACCAGACTGGCCCTATCATATGGCAATTTTATTTTTAACTTTTTTGAAGAAATGCTGTATTGTTTTCCATGATGACTGTACCATTTTACATTCCTACCTACAGGGCACAAGGGTTCCGGTTTCTCCACCTCTCACCAACACTAGTTATTTTTTGTCTTTTTGGTAGTAGTCATCCTAATGGATGTGATGTGATATCTCATTGTGGCATTGATTTACTTTTCCCTAATGATTAGTGACAGTTGAGCATGTTTTCATATGCCTGTTGGCCATTTGTGTATCTTCTTTAGAGAAATGTCTCATTCAAGTCCTTTCTCCATTTTTGAATTGAGATGTTTGTTTTTTCGTTGAGTTTTAGGAATCCTCTATCTAGTCTGTATATCAATCCCTTATCAGATAGGTGATTTGCAAATATTTTCTTCCCTTCCACGATTTGGGTTTTTACTCTGTTAATAGTGACCCTTGATTCACAAAAGTTTTGAATTTAAGGTCTAATTTGTCCATATTTTGTTGCCTATGCCTTTGGTGTCATAGCCAAGAAAATCATTGCCAAATTCATTGTCATGACGCTTTTCTCCTTTGTTTTCTTCTCAGAGTTTTATGGTTTCAGCCCTTAGTTTGGGTCTTTGATCCAAATCAAGTTAATTTTTGTATATAGTGTTAGGTAAGGATCCAACTTTATTCTTTTGCATGTGGCTGTCCAGTTTTTCCAGCATCATTTGTTGAAAAGACCGTCATTTCCCCCATTGAATTAGGTATTGACACCCTTGTTGGGAATTCATTTGACCACATACATAAACATTTATTTCTGGGCTCTTTATTCTATTCCATTAGTCTATGTATCTGTTTTTATGCAGTCACTACGCTGTTTTGGTTACTGTCACTTTGCAGTAAGTTTTGAAATCAGGAAGTGTGAGTCCTCCAACTTCTTTTTCAAGATTATTTTGCCTGCAGTATATGGTGTTTTAAGATGCAGACCAACTTGTACAGTCACATTTTGTTTATTGAAATTATTTTTGTCTGATAAACAGGATTTAATATCTTTAGATTTCATTCTACTTGAGTGCTACTCACTTGAGTAAAAGGGAAAATTGCATATCTTTCTCTGAGTCTTTACAGTTCTGCTTATCTAAAGTCCAGAGTGTATGTATCTAACTATGGTCAGCATTTGCTTAAGTAATGTGAACCCCAAGATGACATTCTCAATCTCTCCTTGCTGGCTTCTGTATGTTCAACCAGTTTCTCATCTTTCTCAAAGTTAAGTCCAAAGTACAAGTTCTGTTTGCTTTCTTTGTCTTTATGAATGATTCTTGAGAAATACTACTTTAGTTGAACTTTTGCTCTTGGTGCCTCTTCATTTAAACTTTCCTGATCTTTTTTTGTTCCTTTGGTTTAGTGTCATGTTCTTTTCTTGTTTTTCCTGGATTCTCTAACTTGGGAACCAAATTGGAAAGCTATTGCAAAGAATGGGACTAAGGGCTTTGAAAACTTTGTAGTATTACCCTAGAAAACACTCTGGTAAAATAACATTAAAAATGATAATTTTTTACTTATTAATTTTCGATAGAATGTTAATTTTCAACGTTTTACATAGTATTACTATAAATAGAAAATTGTTTTTAAGCATATAAATCAGGGTTTCATTTTAACCACTTTTCAGAACGTTGGATGTATTACGAAGCAAGCCGTATAGTAGAATAAGATTAGGAAACCCAAAAAGTGTTTGCATAATTGAGTTCAGTATAGGAAAGACATTTTATCGAGGCTGAGCTAATGGATATTTGATGGCCTAGAGTTGGCAGAGGTATTCAGAAAAAATAATCAATGTTGGATTGCTATTTTATTATAGAAAAGTGAGGTACCTGCTGTTTGGCACATTGAAGTTTCATGTTTCCTTATCTTTTTGTTATATTTACAGGTCCTCCTCCTATCCCTGCAGAACCTGTTACTTCACCCGAACCAGCATATGTTTCAAAAGTACATTATGGTAGGAAAGTCCTTTATGATCTTTCTTTTTAGAAGAGTAACCCATTTAAAAATTACAACATAATTAAATATGTGTAGGTATGAAAATATACATTAATATTTTATCATTCAAACCTGTCACACTTCTACAAAGAGGAGAATTTCCTTCCATACTCTACTAAAAATTAGAGGTAATAAGGAACAGAGAGGAAAGATTGAAAAAATGGCTTTTTTTCTATAAGGAGATGGTTCATCAATTTTATGTAACTGCTTTTCTTGAGAATTCTTTGTTTTGGGTTTGTTATTAATGAAAACCAGTGACTCTCTGGTGCTTGATGGTTGGGGTATTTATTTCGGATAATTGCTTCACTTTCTTTAATGGCAATTAGTTGTCACTCAAGCCCAAGAAAACTACACCTGCAATTGAAGTTACTAGTTGTATGACCTAGGACCACTTGCTTCTTTGTGCACCTTAATTTCTTCATCTGTAAAATGGCCATAACAATAATTACCTCCTGGGGTCATTATGAGGATTAAATGAATTCATACATGTAAAATTCTTAGATCATGCCTGGTGCACAGTAGGTACTCACTAAATAGCAACTATTTTATTAAAATACTTTATCATATTAACATTGTATGTTAGTTGTTGTGTGCTTTTCCCATTAGATTATGAATCCCCTGAAAGGCAGGAAATTATTCTTAATTTATACATTGCCTACATAGTGGCAACACATCAGACTTTAAAATTTCGAGTATTTGTAGGATTAAAATGAAAAAGAAAGAGAGCCTTTCTCTCTCTTTTCCTGGACTGGAGGTTAGGATTTGTAAACAGTTTTATGCCTATTCAAGCTTGGGTTTTCATTGTCTTTCTAAGACAAAGAAAGGATGTGCACGTTTGTGTGCTTGCATGGAGTAAAAGGAACAGACCAGGGAAAATAGGCACATTCAAAAGGCAAAATCTAGTAATTGTTACATATAGTCACTTGACCTAACAGTCATAGAATTGATGACCAGAAGGGCAGTGAGGGATCAGTCCAATAGCAGTGATCTCTTAATATGGAACAGGACTCTAGTCTTTTCATTTCAGCCTCTGTGGACATTTTTAATGAATACTGGGATAGAATCCCAGGTCAGTGATGGGCAAATAACATAGATTACTATTACCTGAGGAAACAGATCAGTCTGTGAGGAAGAAGGTGTATGTGGTTAACAGTATGTTTAAAGAAATACAAGAGTAGAGTCAGGTTTGGTAGGCTGTCTGTTTGATAGAAGTCAAATATCAGTCAGAAAAGAGAGCAAACATCATCCTTCAAGCTTACAAGTAAACACAGGAGTTGGACATTATCACTTGAAGAAAAAAGATTTGAGAGCCTCAAAAATCTCCTGAACAGATCCTGTTCGGCCAGTTATAGAGGGTATCACTATTTTACAGCCTGTCTACCTTCTTTTGAGGAATATTAGCCTGAACTAACATCTGCTGCCAATCCTCCTCTTTTTTCTGAGGAAGACTGGCCCTGAGCTAACATCGTGCCCATCTTCCTCTACTTTATATGTGGGATGCCTGCCATAGCATGGCTTGCCAAGTGGTGCCATGTCCGCACCCGGGATCCGAACCAGGGAACCCCAGGCCACCAAAGTGGAAAGTGTGAACTTACCCGCTGAGCAACCCGGCCAGCCTCTAGCCTGTCTGCTTTGCCTTGTTTTAACTGGACCATATCTTCATTAAAAGTAGTGATACAGTCACGTGCCACATAACAATGTTTCGGTTAACAAGGGACCGCATGTATAATGGTGGTCCTGTAAGATTAGTACCATGTAACCTAGGTATGTAGTAGGCTATACCGTCTAGGTTTGTGTAAATAGACTCGAAGATGTTCGCACTGATGACAGATTTCTCAGAACGTATCCCCATGTTAGCAGTGCATGACTGTATATTAGTTCTGAAGATAGATTCAGGTGACTCATGATACTGTTGCTTGAAATTAGCAACTTGGAATCAAAGAAATGGTGTTAATTGGCATTACGTATGTCATATTTTTATCTCATCATTCATTTCCAATAATTGGTGAGAACATTTATTTCCATAATAGCCAGCACATGTGTATAGGGAAAACAGTATTGCACTTGCTCCTTATTCCTTCAGATACATGCTAATGATAGTTACAGTTAGTAACTAAGATTTGATTATATTCACAATATTATTTCTTTCAACACTGAATTAAGATGAGTGTGTTAACTCCCAAATGTTCTTTATGATATTCAGGTGCAACATTTTTAATGTGCAGCAAAACATTCTCTTGCCACACACACATGATTTTCTGTCAGAACTTATTTTCTATTTTATGTCATAGCACATTTTTGCTAACTGTATAGTCCATGATTAAATAGATCATAGTACATTCATTCTGTGGAACCATTAAGAGTGAGGTAGCACTAACATCTACCCTTGAATGATGCCCAAGACCAAGTAAATGCAAAAAGTGGGTTTTAGCATGCTCCAATTTTATTTTTTTAAGTGATATATGTGTATTTTTATAGATGATTTCTCAAAATATCCGTAAGAAACTGGCAATAGTTGTTTCATTTGCAGGAGACTTATGTATCTCGCTTGTATTGCTGTTTAAATAAATAGTTAAACTTTAAAATAACATTAAAAGAATACTGCTTCTCCTGTATCCTGAGTTTTTGGTGATAAGCAGAGGCAAGTTGCTGAGTACTTCTCATTCATATTTTTACTAGATAAGGGCCAAAAGCTAATTTCTACAACACAAATTTATGGTTTTGACCATTTTAAGTGAAATAATATATGCCAGCATGCAATGTTAATAATGATCACCTCCAAATTGTACACTTTGTGATTGGATAAAACAATTTACCAGTAGTTCATTCTTCTTTCCTTCTAGAGCTTCATTTTTTGGTTAACTTTTTGACTGTTCTTTTAGTCTTTTTGATAATATGACTTTACCTTTTTTTATCAAGAAGAGAGCACTAACATTAACAAAGAAAAATTCAAGTTTAACAAATATAAACAGAAACATTTAGATGGGCTAAGTGAAATGAGCTGTATCCAGTTATCAGAATATTAGCTGAGACTGCTAACATCAAACTTTATCATTTGTGTGCCTTTTTAACGTAATGTTTATTAAGCAGGTAAAAAGAATTTCTGTGAAAATTATAGTTAATTATACATTTCATATATATGTAATGCATGAGAGCAAAGTTGTTCCATTGCTTTTCCCCTCTGAAAATATTAAGTGGACTGTAAACCACTTGGTAGGCTACTTAGCAACCATCATGAAACATCAGTAACTATCAGTGGCTTACAACTAAACTTTGAGAAATACCTTATTAAGTGATTCTGCAACCTCCCTAGAACACTAGGGATACACAAGCATATATACACAGAACAACAGATGGCCAGGGCCCTTACTCCAGAATCTCAAGCTCTGTTGTGTTTTTTAAAAAAAAAATCCATGGGTAACTTTTGATGTATATTCTTGGTTGTAAAATGTTCTACGGTAATCCAAATTACTTAAAGCTGTCCCCTTTCAAAGTTTGGGACTTTTTTAGTGGGAACATGGAACGGTATCAAGAGTCTTAAGTGCTTAGTGCTTTGCAGTGATACTCAGTGGGGCAAATACTAAGGAGAGTATTTTAATTGTCACAGTGATTGGGGAAGACTCCTGTCATTCAAGAGATGTTGGTTGTCTGGCATTGTGGGACAATCCTATACAACGAAGAATTGTCTTGTGTCCTGTATAACTTTTGAATCTTTCGGAATATGTAAATCAAATAAAGATATATAAAGTATAAATCAATATATAAATATAAAATATAAAACCAAATATAAATCACTATTGTCTCATATGTAATACTAAGAGATCTTTTTACAAGAAGTTAGCCAAAAAGTTCAATAGCTTGTGTTCTTTTAGAATTGAATACTTTAAAATCTCAGTCATGACGTAAATTAAAACTTGCTTACATATCTCTGTAAATTATTCACTCATTGAGTTGTAAGTTTGTAATAGGAATAATAGAAGCCTCTAGGAGATAGCACAATGTTCTTCAAATCCATATTGCGTTTTTTTTCTAGAAGGAAGACATATTCAGTATGCCAAGATTTCACAGATTGTTAAAGAAACATTTAATCAACTAGTTTCTGCTCATTCAGAATATCTGAAATGTAGCAATTCATTGGCAGCTTTTGTAATTGAAAGAGGTAAGTCCAAATATCTGGGATGTGTTGAAAAACAAATATCTTAATGATCTGAACTATACGATAGTAGTATTTTTTAATGGATTTGTATCTTGCGTTTCATCACTGTCTCTTTAGTACTGCCCCAGTTGAGGATACTTTTGCAAGATTTTTATTTATTTTTATTTTTATGCTTTTTGGTGAGGAAGATTGGCCCTGAGCTAACATCTATTGCCATTCTTACTCTTTTTTTTTTCTCCCCAAAGCCCTAGTACATAGTTGTATATCCTGGTTGTAGGTCATTCTAGTTCTTCTATGTAGGATGCTGCCACAGTGTGGCCCGACGAGTGATATGTAGGTTCACGCCCAGGATCCAAACTGACAAACCCTGGGCCACCAAAGCAGTGTGGGTGAACTTAACCGCTTGACTGCGAGGCCAGCCCGGTATTATACTAGTATTTTAATTAACTATCTTTGCCCCTGTTGATAACGGTGTCACATTGATTTGAAGTGGCCTTTTCTAGTAGATGTGGCTCATTAAACACAAAGGTTCTCAAAGATAGAGATAACGTATACTGACCAGGAGCCAAGAGAGAACTGCAGAATAGTAAATGCCTAACATTTTAAACAATAACTCTATTGGAACCACTACCCATCTGAAATCTAATCCCCATTATAACAAACGTTGAGAAAGGCTCTATAAAAATTAATGTATTTTCTTCATTTTCAAGTAAGAAAAGATTAAAATATGAAAAGCCATGAGCCTCTGGTCTTTATTGTGGATGTTATGATGTGATTCCAGCTACATTTTATCTTTTATTACCCTTTAATGTTCTAGACTGATCATTGATTAAGTGTTTGAATTATATTCGTCTCTGAATAAGATAGATGATATAAAAACAACTTGAGATTTGACCCCATTCTTAAGGAGGTTTTATAATCTAAGTGACGAGAGGATATACATATACTGTTGAAAGTCTGATGATAAAAAAAAGTTAAAAATTATTTTCTGTAATACAGAAATGCATGAGAATTCATAGGTAGAGAACTGGGAGCATGTGAGACTTAAGCTAAAACTTTCAGGGTTAATTAGGTTTGAATAAATAGAGGAAAGGAAGATATTCTTGGAGAGAGAAGGACATGAGGGAAGAGAGCAGCAGTTAGAAAACTGTTTATGGGACAATGAGAGAGAAATTTATTTCTAGTGCAGAATAGTATATACACAGGAGTAATACAAAATACAGTTAGGTTAGTAGGATATTACTAGACTATGGAGTGGCTTAAAAGCTAGTCAAAAGTTAGGTTTAATGAGATAGATAATAAGCTGTGAAGGATTTTTGAACAGGGATTGATAATGTACTATAATTATGGGAACATTAGTGTCATACTCAACTCTGCTACTTAAATAACTTTGGGCAAGTTATATCCTTAATATCTCTGCTTCAATTTTCTTCTCATTTCTTAAAAATAGAAATAATAACCTCTACTTCCAGGAGTTGTTAGGATTAAATATGATAATGTAAGTAGTACAGTACTTGGTGTTTAGTAAGAGCTTAAATTGTATCTGTGATGATTAAGATAAATTGATGTTTAAGCAATAATTGACAACAGACAATTTTTTAAAAATGTTACAGTGATTGAACCTGAGTTAGAGAATCCCAGCTTAGATGCTTGTGATGGAGTACTGTACTAGAGTTGAGGTAAATATGACCAGGAAGAGAAAAAAATATTTTAAAAAAATTAACGTAATAAGATGAAGGTGGCGACAAATGATAGATGAAATAAGATGAATAAAAAATAACATCATTTCAGCATCATAGGAGAATGGTGTTTACATATGCACAGGGAATCTGGAAGTGATGTGAAGTTGTGTGGAGAAGAGCATGGGTGAGAATAATAAATTGGTTTTAGAAATATGACTGTGAATGTGTGGTGGGGAAAGCCTGAGTTAAAATCAAGTACATGTTCCTGGAGTAATTCACACAATCAGTACACATTTTAAATGTATTACTAGAAGCCTCAAATGGATATTTCTCATTGCCCAGCCAGCTTGTGTCTCCAGTAGGATTGGTCACACATTCCCTGTGATGGCTGTTTCATACTTTTGCTTTGTCCTCAAATACCCCACAGCCTCTCTTATATCCTTGCTCTCAACTAATGGCCTTGTCTCATAATTTTTAATTGGGTCTATAAGAAGCTATCAAATCAAAACTACCTTCTGTCCTCTGCCACCAAATCTGTATACTTTACTGTATTTGTATCCATCTTCTCTACTGTTACAGTGGAGGAAGGGTCTCTTCTCTTATAGACTAATCCCTTCACTTAAAGCCTGATTCCATTCCCTCTCACATCTTGATGAATGTCCTTCTTTTGGCTATCCCCTCTATCTTCTGCGTTATCAAACTCTATCATCTCTGTGAAACACTGCAGGCCAAATTACAGAGTTGAAAAGGAAGCTAAATTCTTGGCTACACTATTGCCCTTTATAACTTGGAACTTACATCACCATTCCAGAACTTACACTAACACTGTGTAATTACCCTTTTACTACCCCTAACTGGAGCAGCTACACTAGAGATAATGGAGCCTTTAATTTTTCCCGTTTAATCCTAGTCCTCCTCCAGCATTCCCCATCTCAGTGAATGGCATCCACCCAGTTGCTCAGACTGAAAACCTAAGTCATCCGTTATTTATCCTTTTCTGTAACACCCTACAATTCATCTTTAAGTCCTTTTTGATTATATCCCCAAACTCAACCTCATATATGATCATTCTTTTCCGTTTAACTTCCATCATTTGAGTCTTAAGTCATTGTCTCTTACCTAGACTACCATAACAGGCCCTCTAATTCAGCTTCTTGAACCTTACATATAGCATTCTCCACACAGGGGAGTGATCTTAAAATGTACCCGATATGGTTTTTGCTTCCTTACTTTAAGTAGCTTTGCCATAGCTCTTGGGTAAAATCCACAAACTCCTTAGCATGGTTTATCATGCCACTGTCTCGAACCTCGCCTTATGCCATTCTCTTCCCTCCCTTTACTGGAGCAGTTACATTGGTCTCTCTTTGCCCAGCATCTGCACAAGCTATTTCTTTTGACTGGAAAACTCTTTACTTCACTCTTCATCATGCTCACTCATACTGAAACTTAAATTCCATTTTGTAGGGAGGGATTCTCCCAACTAGTCTGCATGAGGTAACCTCTCCCCCCATTATTATTTTCATTAGCCCCCTAGTTGTTTCCTTTAAAGCAATTATCACAATTTGTGGTTTTAGTCTTTTTTTAATGTCTCTCCTATTAGAAGCTTCTTTAGAGCATGTCTTGTTCAGCATTTTATTCCTGCCATCTACTTCAGTGCCTGGTTCTTGGTAGGACCTCAGCAATTTTTGTTGGATTAGTGAAAATCCTTTAGCTAGTTGAAAATGTGAAACTGAACTTTATTTGAAAAACTTAGACCAGAGATTTTCTGAAATCATCAACACAGAAATGAAAAATAGAATGAGCAAGATATTGAGAGGAGAATCTTTAGAGAAAAAAGACCAATGAGCTAGTGACTGGGCTATAGAAAGACCCCATAGTTAGGATGTGAAAGGAAGAAAGAATTGGGTATCTTCTGAGCATAGAATGTCAAGGAAATCTCAAATGAGGTACAGCAAAAACGTAAGTGGAGCAAAACTGAAAAAAGCGTAAGGTGCTTGTTTCTTCAATAAAAGTGGTTTTAGTGGAACAGAGAAGGAAACCATGATTTGGTTTGTAGAGAGTTTGAGTGGATTAAGGAAAAATTAGAGACATTATATGTAGATAATTTAAGACAGAAATAGAAGGACAAAGAAAGTCTCTTAGCAAGCCAAATAAATCTAGACGTAGAAGAAATAGACGCATATTTGAAAGGATATCTGGTGATTCTGTTGATTGTGGTAAAAATTTAGATGAAGTATCAGATTATAAAAGTTGACTTTTTAATTGAGATATTTATTTTTAAAATTTTGCTTCTTAGAACACTTTCAAACTTGTATTTGAAATCCTGGAATTATTTTTTTCATCTTTTTGGTCAATATATTTTACTAACTTTAAAATGGTAAGTTAGAGGTGGAGGTTGAAGAAGGAGATCAAAATAACCTGTTACTGTTAACCTTTTCCTCTCAGCTGGACAGCACGAAGTTGTAGCTATAGGCACAGGGGAATACAATTACAGCCAGTGCATTAAGCCAGATGGAAGAGTGTTGCATGACACTCATGCTGTTGTTACGGCAAGAAGGTCTCTCCTTAGGTAAGGTGTAACAAATGTATTTAACGCCATCAAATATTAATGCTCTCAGCACAAAGTAACCACGTACATATCTTTATTTTCAAATGGAATTTTGCTGGTCATTGATCCAAGGATGTGACAGTTTCTTATCCAAGCTATCTGATTATTTCTGTGTCACTTTTGGAAACCTTATTATAGTAACTGCAATGTCTAGTCTGTTGATTTTAGTGGCTTGTATTATCAAGACCTTATGTACTTAGTTTTAAGAGTTTTACAACCTTTTCTTTTTAAGATAAACATGCCATTTTTATTACTAAGTATTTGAAGAATATAGGTTTAGATCTGGACCAAGTAGGGTTGGTAATATTTCACCCCTGAATTAGACATACTTATGCAAAGGCAGCATCGGAAACTGATGGATTTCCACTCATGAGGTCTGTACAAAGTTTACAATATAGCAAAGTGTAGATAAGGTATTCTTTAGGCTGGCAGATCTCGAAGAGAAAGAGAGAAAGGATCTGAGGTGAGCATGTCTAGTTTTTTTCCAAACTCGTTAGTCACTCTGCTCCTTTAAAGAGGAGTGAATAGCAGGTAAGAGAGAAGCCAGGAGTGCTACTTTTCTGAAGTCCTTTCATATGAAAACATGAGAAGTGGGAAATAGGCATTACCTCCTGCAACATCCACCAGCTTTTGATTCTTTTAAGCCATTGGGCTTACTCTTTATAAAACTTTTTTCATGGCAATTTTCATACACACATAAGTGAGAATAGGATAATGAATTCCATCATTCTCTTATCAGCAGTGATGCCATATCCACTTATCAGCATATCCAATTATTAGCATTCTGCTGTTCTTACTTAAGCTATGCATCCTCACTTTTTGTTGGTGGTTTTTAAAAAAGAATTCTTAATTTAATGTTATTTTTTGCTGAGAAAGATTTACCCTGAGCTAACATCTGTGGGCAATCTTCCTCTGTTTTGTATGTGGGCCGCTGCCACAGATGAGTGGCGTAGTTGTGCACCTGGGGACTGAACCCAGGCTGCCGAAGTGGAGCATGCTGAACTTTAACCACTGGCTACTGGGGCTGGCTCAAGTGGTGGTTTTTTTTGCCAGAGGATTTTAAAACAAACTTAGACATAGTATTTTTTCTGAAAAACATATATATCTGTAATAAGGTAAGAATCCTATAACTTTAAAAGGAAAATTGGGGGAAGTTCATGAAAATAATGAAACTCATTGTCCTTCCATTCACCTTGGTGTTTGTTGAATTGGTTGACCTCTTTAAAGCTACCTCTTTGATGATTATTTCTTTTCATGCTTGGCACTGTTATATACTGGTGCTTAATTTTTTATTACATATTTTTGATGATAGCATTAAAATCATGGGTTTTTTTGTTTTTAAACTTTTTTTTAAGATTTTATTTTTTTCCTTTTTCTCCCCAAAGCCCCCCAGTACATAGTTGTATATTCTTCCTTGTGGGTCCTTCCACTTGTGGCATGTGGGATGCTGCCTCAGCGTGGTTTGATGAGCAGTGCCATGTCTGTGCCCAGCATTCGAACCAACGAAACACTGGGCCGCCTGTAATGGAGCGCGTGAACTTAACCACTCAGCCACGGGGCCAGCCCCTAAAATCGGTTTTTTAATAAGCAAAATAGTATCTGTCCCTGATTTGATTAGTAGTAGTCTTTCAGGAGATCTGCTTCACTTGTTAATATAACTTAGGGTCTTCATTGTGTTGTTCCTATGCTCTTGTGTTTTTGTCTTCAAAACTACTAAGGAGCAGGAACCAAAGTTGTTGATGTTGTTTGTCTGTTTTGTCAGGGAAGGGGAAAGAGAAGTAAGGCAGAAAATTAACGCTTCACTTAAGAGGCAGGGAACAGAACTGTCTGAGAAAGAAGGGAAGAATCAGTAGAGAAATGGATCTTTTGCAGGATCATTTGAGGACTCAAATGTGAAATGAGAGTGGAGGAGTTAAGACTGGTGCTTTAAGGGAGGTCACAGGGCAGACTGGGCTCCAGTAGAGGACTTCTCAAGGGACTTAATTCTTCATTAAGGTTAAGATTATTTTAGGAGTTTTTATCAATATCAAAACTTGTGACATACAAGGACATTGCTCATGACACATATGACTATCATGCTTGTTAAAATACGTCATTTTTAAATTTTATTAATAAAATTATACTCCATTTGTTTTAGATACTTTTATAGACAACTCCTACTCTTCTATAGCAAAAATCCTGCTATGATGGAAAAATCAATATTTTGTACAGAACCAGCTTCTAATCTGTTCACTCTCAAACAGAATATCAACATTTACCTCTATATGAACCAGTTGCCTAAAGGATCAGCCCAGATTAAGTCACAATTGTAAGTATTATGAACATTGTTTTTAAAAGCAACTAGGATGACTGTATGATATATTCTAAATCCTACAGCAATATAACAGGTAAGTTCATATCTTTTCATATTCCCCCTCTGGACTTCAGGTGTTATTTGTAGGCTGTGAGAGGCCACAAATTCTTTCTCTCTCCCCTCTTCTCAATCTGATCTATTACTACTACTTAAATATTCCATTACCACTACTTAAATATTCCACCTCACCACTTTCTTTTCTGTGCTATTGAAAGTCTTCTACTCCTCTCTAGTGTTAGGACTTCATAAACTTTAGGAAAGTATGGATTAATGCACTTTTCACATACCAGTACAGGAGTTAAGCATACACAATCTGTGGCCAAAACTTCATTATCTTAATGAATGGGTAGCATCAGCATAAAATTCAAACAGTACAGACAAGCGCAAAGAAGAAAGTAAAATTCACTTCATGTCTGACCATTTAGGGATAACCGTGGTTAATATTTTGTTAAAAATCCTTCCAGTAACATCTTTGAAAACAAGAACAATGAGTGTTTCCAGAGAGAAACTTCAAGAAAAATAATTTTAGGTTTTATTGTTTTAGCATATTTCATTGGAGATGAATCTTGAGTACAAATTGTCAGTTTTCTTTTTGCTTTGTTCCCTCACCTTGTAGTTTTTAAATTTTTTCATATGGAGGAAAAAATCACGAACTATGGTAGGAACAAAAATAAGATTTTCATTTGATTTTAAGGGAGGTAAAGAATAGCAATAATATGGAGTTTATCTTTGTGGGAAGCTCTTAATGTGGTTAATTTCTGTTTGGTATTGATCTTGTGGAACAGAGTCACTCCATTCCTACCTTGCTTTGGGTTTTCATCTGTTTCTATTACCGGAATTAAATGTACACTGGCAAGTTAAACATGTTTGAGAGCAATTCTTACGTAAATGTAGATTTTGCTTTGTCAGCTTTGTTTTTTAAAGGGAGACACTATTTTCTTTCTCTAGGCGTCTTAATCCACATTCTATATCTGCATTTGAAGCCAATGAAGAACTGAGTCTCCATGTGGCTGTTGAAGGCAAGATTTATCTGACTGTCTACTGTCCTGCAGACGTTGTTAATAGAGTAAGCAGTATGTCTTCAAGTGACAAACTAACAAGATGGGAAGTGCTCGGTGTACAGGGAGCATTGCTGAGTCACTTTATACAGCCAGTTTATATCAGCAATATACTTGTCGGTGAGTGAGATTTCAGTATCTCCTGACATCTTTCACTAAGTTAAATACACTGTATTTTATTTATCCGTGTGAAATCAGATTTTGCACACATGAAGCTTTATTTAAGGTTGAAAAAAAAAAAACGGATCCACTGTTTTGTTGAGCTTTTCATGGTAACTTGTATTCATACTTAGTATAATGTGACTTTTGTCATCTTACTAGGTTACTAAGAATGCTTCAGTTTAGCCAATTAGCTGTATTCTGTCTTGAACTTATACTTTTATTTGCATAATATTCAGGTTTTTTTTAGTTTCTTTTGGAAGTGGTTTCCTTGAACTTCTCAAATCTAAAAGCTTGTATTTAGTTATCTCTGAAATAAAAAAAAATAGTAAATGTCCATTTTGGTTCTTTCCTATCCTTATTCTTTTTTCTTATGTTTGATTATGATCTCAATCCTTTTGATTTGTCAGATGAGTCACAAGTAACTAGAACACAAATAAAGTGAATTAATAATTTCTGTCTTTGGTGGGGAATATTACAGAATGCTGTATTTGAATGGTTTTCCAGACATTGTCTCATCGACAAACAACTATGGAGCTCCTTTGTATAGTTTTCATAAAGCCCTTGGTGTTTCAAAGCTTTAGTTACTTTTGTGAAACAGTTTAAATACTGCCATTACTCTTCTCTCCTTTGTCTTCTGTTAATTTTTGGTAATGATTGCACGTGTAAGCTTTAGACCCTTACCTGGGTAATATTTTTGTTTTTAGGTGGTGTTCTTTCTGTTATTTGTTTTTTTGTTGTTCTATGTATTTTATACCCATTTCCTTACGAATTTCTCATAGGTAATATTTTTCAGTTCCATATGTATACAAGATATTGTATTTTCTTGCCATTTTTGGTTTGGCTTTAAATTGTAAAAAGGAAATAGTTATTTATTTTTCTAATGTTAAGCTTATTTTCTTTGTATAGGAAATATATTACTTGGTTCACAATTCAAAAGATTCAAAAGGATGTTCAGTGAAAAGTCATGAGGGTATATAAAGAATTTCCTCATTATTATTCACGGCTCACTGTATGGTATTTCTTTGTATAAATGTATCGTGATTTATTTAACCAGTTATAGGTTTATGGGATTTTTTTTTCACTGTGGTAACATTGGTTTATAACATTATATAAATTTCAGGTGTACATTGTTATGTATTTCAGTCTCTGTGTAGATTACATCATGTTCACCACCCAAAGACTAATTACAATCCATCACCACACACATGTGCCTAATCACTCCTTTCGCCATCCTCCCTCTGCCCTTCCCCTCTGGTAACCACCATTCAATCTCTGTTTCTATGTGTGTTTTTGCATTATTTTTATCCTCTACTTATGAGTGAGATCATATGGTATTTGACTTTCTCCCTCTGATTTATTTAACTTAGCATAATACCCTCAAGTTCCATCCATGTTGTCACTAATGGTTGGATTGTATCATTTTTTACGGCTGAGTAGTATTCCATTGTGTATATATACCATGTCATCTTTATCCATTTGTCCTTTGATGGGCACCTAGGTTGCCTCCAAGTCTTGGCTATTGTAAACAATGCTGCAGTGAACATAGAGGGGCATGTATCTTTATGCATTCATGTTTTCATGTTCTTTGGAAAAATACCCAGCAATGGAGTAGCTGGATCATATGGTAGATCTTAATTTTTGAGGAATCTTCATACAGTTTTCCATAGTGGCTGCACCAGTTTACATTCCCACCAGCAGTGTATGAGGGTTCCCTTCTCTCCACATCCTCTCCAACACGTATTTCCTGTCTTGTTAATTATAGCCATTCTAAAAGGAGTGAGGTGATCTCTCATTGTAGTTTCGATTTGCATTTCCCTAATAGTTAATGATGTTGACATCTTTTCATATGCCTGTTGGACATCTGCATATCTTCTTTGGAGAAATCTCTGTTCAGATCTTTTGTCCATTTTTTAATTGGGTTGTTAGTTTTTTTGTTGTTGATATGTATGAGTTCTTTGCATATTTTGGATATTAACCCCTTATCAGATATATGGTTGGCAGATATCTTTTCTCAATTGGGCAAATTAGGTTATCTTTTCATCTTGTTGATGGTTTCCTTTACTATGCAGAAGCTTTGTAGTTTAATGAAGTCCCATTTGTTTACTTTAGCTATTGTTTCCCTTGCTTAGTTACACATGGTACTTGAAAATATGCTGTTAAGACCACTGTCAAAGAGTGTACTACATATAGTTTCTTCTAGAAATATAAAGGTTTCAGTCTTACATTCAAGTCTTTAATCCATTTTGAGTTAATTTTTGTGTATGGTGTAAGATAATGGTCTACTTCTATTCTTTTGCCTGTGGCTGTCCAGTTTTCCCGACGCCATTTGTTGAAGAGACTTTGCTTTCTCCTTTGTATGTTCTTGGCTCCCTTGTCGAAGATTAGCTGTCCATAGATGTATGGGTTTCTTTCTGGGCTCTTGATTCTGTTCCACTGATCTCTGTGTCTGTTTTTGTGCTAGTACCATGCTGTTTTGCTTACTATAGCTTTGTAGTATATTTTGAAATCAGGAAGTGTGATACCTCCAGCTTTGTTCTTTTTTCTCATGATTCTTTTGGCTCTTTGGGGTCTTTTGTTGTTCCATATAAATTTTAGGATTCTTGGTTCTGTTTCTGTGAAAAATGTTGTTGGAACTTTGATAAGGATTGCATTGAATCTGTAGATTGCTTTAGGAAGTATGGGCCTTTTAACTATATTCTTCCAATCCAAGAGCAGAGAATATCTTTCCTTTCTTTGTGTTGTCTTCAATTTCTTTCAACAGTGTTTTCAGTGTACAGATCTTTCACCTCTTTGGTTCAGTTTATTCCTAGATGTTTTATTCTTTTGTAATTGTAAAGGGGATGGTATTCTTAATTTCTCTTTCTTCTGTTTTGTTGTTAGTGTATAAAAATGCAACTAGTTTTTGTATATTGATTTTTGTATCCTGCAAATTGACCATATTTGTTTAAGCTTCTTTGGTGGATTCTTTAGAGTATTCTAAATATAAAATCATTTCCTCTGCACATAGTGACAGTTTCACTTCTTCCTTTCCAATTTGGATCCATTTTATTTTTCTTGTCTGATTGCTCTGGCAATCCAATACTACATTAAATAAGAGTGGTGAAAGTGGGCATCCTTGTCTGTTCCTATTCTTAGAGGGATAGCTTTCAGTTTTTCCCCATTGAAAATGATATTAGCTGTGGGTTTGTCACACATGGCCTTTATTATGTTCAGGTACTTTCCTTCTGTACCTATTTTATTCAGAGTTTTTATCATAAATGGATGCTATATCTTGCCAAATGCTTTCTCTGCATCTGTTAAGATAATCTTGTAATTTCTTTCTTCATTTTGTTAATGTGTGTATCACATTGATTGATTTGCAGGTGTTGAACCATTCCTGCATCCCTGAAATAAATCCCACTTGATCAAGGTGTATGATCTTTTTAATGTATTGTTGTATTTGATTTGCTAGTGTTTTGTTGAGGATTTTTGCATCAATGTTCATCAGTGATATTGGCTGGTAATTTTCTTTTTTTGTGATGTCCTTGTCTGATTTTGGTGTCTGGGTAATGTTGGCTTAGTAGAATGATTTAGGAAGCTTCTCCTCCTCTTCAGTTTTTTGGAGGAGTTTGAGAAGAATAGGTATTAAGTCTTTGAATATTTGGTAGAATTTGCCAGGGAAGCCATCTAGTCCTGGACTTTTATTTTTGGGGAGGTTTTTGATTACTGTTTTGATATCCTTACTGGTGATTGGTCTATTCAAATTCTCTATTTCTTCTTCATTCAGTTTTGGAAGGTTGTATGATTCTAAGAATTTATCCATTTCTTCTAGATATCCAATTTGTTGGCATATAGTTTCTCATAGTATTCTCTTTTAATCTTTTTTATTTCTGAGATGTCCATTGTAATTTCTCCTCTTTCCTTTCTGATTTTATTTGTTTGAGCCTTCTGTCTTTTTTTCTTGGTGAGTCTAGCTAAAGGTTTGTCAATTTTGGTTATCTTTTTAAAGAACCAGCTCTTGATTTCATTTTTTCTTTTTTTTTTTAGTATTTCATTTATTTCTGCTCTGATTTTTATTATTTCCTTCCTTCTGCTGATTTTGGAGTTCTTATTTTTCCATTTCCTTTAGGTACAGTGTTAAGATTGTTTATTTAGGATTTTTCTTGTTTGTTGAGGTAGGCCTGAATTGCTATAAACTTCCCTTTTAGAACCACCTTTATTGTATCCCATAGATTTTGTCATGTCGCATTTTCATTTTCATTTGTCTCCAGATATTTTTTGATTTCTCATTTGATTTCTTCATTGACCCAATGGTTGTTCAGTAGCATTTTGTTTAATCTTCACATATTTGTGGCTTTTCAGATTTTCTTTCTGTAGTCGATTTCTTGTGTCATATCTTTGTGGTCAGAAAAGATGCTTGGTATTATTTCAGCCTTCTTAAATTCATTGAGACTTGTTTTGTGGCCTAATATCTGATCAATCCTGGAGAATGTTCCATTGCATTTGAAAAGAAAGGGTTTTCTGTGGTTTTTGGATGGAATGTTCTATGTATATCTGCTCAGTCCCTCTGGTCTAATGTGTTGTTTAAGGCCAGTGTTTCCTTATTGATCTTCTGTTTGGATGATTTATTGATTGGTTTAAGTGGAGTGTTAAAGTCCCCTACTATTATTGTGTTACTGTCTATTTCTCTTTTTATGTCTGTTAATAATTGCTTTGTATATTTAGGTATCCTTTGTTGGATGCGTAGATATTTACAAGTGTTATATCCTTTTGTTGGATTGTTCCCTTTATCATTATGTAGTGCTCTTGTCTCTTCTTACAGTTTTTATTTTAAAGTATTTTGTCTAAGTATTGCTGCTCCACCTTTCTTTTCTTTGCCATTTGCATGGAGTATCTTTTGATATCCTTTTGCTTTCAGTTTGTGAGTGTCTTTAGGTCTGAAGTGCATCTCGTGTATGCAACATATATATGAGTCTTCTTTTTTTATCCAGTCGGCTACCCTATACCTTTTGATTGGAGCATTTAGTCCATTGACATTTAAAGTAGCTATTGATAAATATGTACTTACTGCTATTTTGTTACTTTTTTCCTGGGTGTTTTAGTCGTTCTTCTCTGTTCCTTTCTTCTTTTACTCTCTTCCCTTGTGGTTTGATGGCTTTCTATAGTATTATGTTTGGGTTCCTTTCTCTTAATTATTACTGTATTTATTATAGGTTTTTGGGTTTGATTACCATGAGGTTCGTATATAATAATCTATGTGTATAGCAATCTAGATTAGGTTGATGGTCTCTTTAGTTTGACCTCTTTCTAAAAGCTGTGCTCTATTGCTCCCCTCCTTCCACATTGTGTTTTTGATATCACATCTAACCTCTTATTTTGTGTGTGTGTATCCATTACCCTCTTATCATTGAAATAGGTAATTTTAGTACTTTTGTCTTTTGACCTCCATATTATCTGCATAGGTGGTTGATCTACTGTCTTTCCTGTATTTTTGCCTTTGTCAGTGATTTTATTGCTTTTTTTTTTGATAATTTTCTTAGTCCTATTTGTGGTCTTCTCTTTCCCACTTAAATAAGTCCCTTTACCATTTCATGTAAAACTGGTTTCTTGGTGCTAAACTCCTTTCATTTTTGCTTTTCTGTGATATCTCTCCTTCCATCCTGATTGATAACCTTGCTGGGTAGGGTATTCTTGACTGTAGGTTTTTTCCTTTCAGCATTTTAAATATAGCGTGCCACACCTTTCTAGCCTATAAGGTTTTGGCTGAGAAGTCAGCTGATAGCCTTATGGGGTTTCCTTTGTATGTCACTTGTTGCCTTTCTCTCGTGGCTTTTAGGATTCTCTCTTTATCTTTAATTTTGGACATTTTGTTTACAATGTCTCTTGGTGTGGGCCTCTTTGGGTTTATCTTGTTTGGTGCACTCTGTGCTTCCTGTATTTAGATGTTTATTTCCTTAGGTTAGTAAAGTTTTTCAGCTGTTATTTCTTCAAATAGATTGTCTGCCCCTTTGTCTTTCTCTTCTGCTTCTGGGACATCTATAATACGAATGTTAGTGTGCTTGATTTGTCCCAGAGTTCCCTTAGACTATTCTCATTCTTTTTAAGTCTTTTTTCTTTTATCTGTTCAGCTTGAGTGATTTCCTCTAGTCTTTTGTCCAGCTCGCTGATCCATTCTTCTGTATCATCTACTCTGCTACTGAGTCCCTGTAGTGAATTTTTCATTTCCAGTATTCTTCGTTTCTCATTGGTTCTTTTTTACATTTTCCGGTTGTTTGTTGACATTCTCGCTGTGTTCATCCCTTCTTCTCCCAAGATCAGTGAGCATCTGTATGACTTTTTGTTTGACCTCTTTGTCAGGTAGATTATTTCTGTTTCATTTCGTTCTTTTTCTGGGGTTTTGTCCTGTTCATTCCCTTACTTGGAACGTATTCCTTTGCCTCCTCATTTTGCCTCTTTCTCTGTGCTTATATCTATGTATTAGGTGGGTCAGCTGTGTCTCCTGATCTTAGAGAAGGGGCCTTATGTAAGAGATGCCTTTTAAGGCCCAGCAGTGTGCTTCCCTCTCATCACTAGTTCAAAATGTTCCCAGAGTGACCCCTGTGTGGGTACATGTATCCTTCTGTTGTGGCAGGGTTGCTCTTGCTGCAGGTGTCTAAGGAACGTAGGCTGTCCCCCTGGCTGGCTGGTTGTAATGCTCAGTTGTGTGGGGCTGCTGTGGACCCTTTAGTCAGTTTATCAGGTTTGGGGAGCCCCAACACTGTTGGCTACAAGGTCTAATAGCACATTCCTGTTGAAGTTTTTCTAAGTGAGTAGGCCCTCAGCGTGGCTGGTTCCTAGGCTCAGGGGCTTACAATTGCTGTAGGGCTCTGGCCTACATGGCTGTTGTCAGCTCTCTCAGGCTTGCAGCTGAGTGGAGCTGGCCCCAGGCATGGGAGTACCCAATTGTTTCAGGCTTTGGAAGGTGGGGCTGGTCCCCTATGTGGCTGTTTGTGAAGCACAGGTCTTCTGTCACTGATCAGCCGCACCCTCCACAGGTCCACATACACGTCAACACAGTCCTGTCCCATGCACACTTCCTGACCCCCTGGAGTGTACCCAGTCACCCCACTGCAGAAGTGCCACACACTCCACCAATGCCCCACCCACTCCACCCACTTCTCACGCATGCCCTGCCCCACAGAGGTGGACTCACTCACCTGCCTGCAGAGCATTGAGGCACCCAGTCTGTGCAGGCTGACAAGTTGCCTGAGGGCTTGCTGTTGGGTGGGGCCAGTCCCTACAGCAGGCTGCCTGCCCTGGCTGAGCTGGATTAAATCAGTGCTCTAGTGGATGGAGCAGACCCTGGGCTAACAGGCCAGGGGAAGAACTCCAGTGGTGTCTGCCAGCATTTGTGTCAGCACGCCTGTACTAGGTCACAATAATGGCTGCCACCAGTGTCTCAGTCCCTGGAAAGGTCTTACCTCTCACTGAGATGCACCAGTAGCTTATCAAGTGAGTCTCTTTTCACCAAAGGACTGTGCACCTTTCTTGTTGTTTTAGGTTGCTTTCTGAAATGGGTGAATTTGTGTGTGGGCCTTTTAAGAGCTGGGTTTTTTGCCCACTTATGTCCAATAGCTTTTCTAGGGGTGTCCCCCGTTGTAGTTAATAGCCAGCAAAGCCAGATATTATGACACTCATCTCAGTTGTACAGTCTGCAGGATGCTCTTAGTGGTAACATTCCCTTGCTTGGGTCCCCTGCTCCTCCAGGGAAGGCTGTGTAGCTTAGGGTTGCTTCTGGTCAGCTGTGAAGTGCTGTGGCTTGCAGAGGTGGCTTTTTTCCTCTCCAGAAGGAATTTCTGCCTCTTCCACCTCAGTCAGGGCTGTCCCTTGATGCAGGGGTTCTTTTTATCCAGTTTTCAGTTCTCTCTCAGGGGTAATTGTTCCAAGAACAGTTGTAGCTTGGTTGTGTTCATGGGCGGAGGTGAGTTCAGAGTCTACCTACGCCGACATCTTGACACAAGACCTGATGGGATTTTTAGATTGTTTCTAATCTTTTGCAGCTACCAAAATGCTACAGTGAATGACCTTTTTACATTTGTTATTCATACATGTAAAAGTATGTAAGGTGAATTCCTGAAAATAGAATTGGAGGTCGAAGATGTATGTATTTGCAATTTTGAAAAATATTACCAAGTTACCCTTCAAATCACACTCCCACCAGCAATATATAAGAATGCCTGTTTACTCATACTCTCAGAAGTGATTATTTCTGACTCTGCTTTTTCAAAATATATATTCTTATAGATGATACATTTCTTAGATTTAATTTGGTTAATAAAGTTCTTTTTTACCATGTTTTCTTTTAGTCACTTCAGATGCTCTCTCTCAGACACTTCACACTTTTCTCAATCTGCTAGCAAAGGTTATTTTTGTTCTTGATAAATGTCTATAAAGTATCTAAGAAATATCTGTGCTTTCTGTAGAATCAATGCTTTAACATGCCAGGCTTTCTTTGAGTATTGTGAAGAGAGAGATTTTAAAATTTGTCATTTGCATGACATAACTCTATACTGTATTTAGTTCTTAAATGGATAGATATTGATTCTTTTAAAATTATTTAGTATTTAGTGATTTGGAACAGGGGTTTAAAAATTAGATCTCATCATTTTGACTGTCATCTCATACCTACCCAGGGGGAGCGCTAGGTAGCAATAAAAACACTGTAAGACTTTGTAGAATTGCTTCTTCTCTCTTCCTTCACATCTTTGTGGGACACATCTAAAGCTAATTGATTGGTGTTCTGTCTGGTATAACCTGAACGATTTTAGTCTGTTTGTTTGTAAAAACTCCAGATTTCTGGACCTCTTAAGATCTTTACTGTTATGTTGGGGGGTAGGAGGTTTGAGGCCCAGGAACATACATTTTAAAAGAGTACCACCAGGTCATTCTGATACAGATGACGTGAAAGGCTCACTTTGAGAAATACTCATATAAAGTGTGTGTACACTAAAAGAATGTGATTTGCACAGCTAAAAACATCTCAAGAGTTCCTGGAACTTTATTGGTCATCTAGTACAGCTTCTTGCTTAATATACAAACTCTTATTTATACCATTTCTGATAAAGCATCCAGTAATGTGGAGTATAGGATTTAAAGGCAGTCTATCCCATTAATTGAATAACTCCAGTTAAAAAAAAAAATCCTCCTCATTTAGGAAAGTTGCTGCCCTTAATGCTGTGCTGAGTGACAATACAGATTAAATCTAATTCTTGGATGATAATGACTTTGTCCGCTTTACTCTTAAGTCTTGTGAAATCTTTTGCAGTTCTTTGATTCTTAAAAACCTAAGTTAATTTAATAGATCAGTTACAAATGGAGAGAGTATTATATTTTAAGACTTGATTTAACTTTCCAAGAAGTTTACAGAAACAAGTTTTTCTACAGATGTTCTCAGATATTCATTTTGTCATTTTATGGAAGTACTCTTTTTCTTTTTTAAGAAAAATTCTTAGGCTTGCATTTAAACAGGCATTTACTATTATTTGCATAAAAAATAATACAGAGCAATCTGGGAAAAAATTCTTTGGATATTAAAAAATAGCTGGGCTTATATTCATTTTCAAGCTTTTTAAGGTATATTTTGTGAATTTAGTATCCCATTAAGATAAGGTCGTCTGTCTAAATACTTCATCAGTGTTTGTCCAGAGATATTTCCATCCAGGAGTTCTTTTTGCATGCTCATGTGAATTGTACAGTTGGATTGTAGAGAATACCAAATGGTGATTTCCTCCTAGTAAAGGAATCTATTTTAAACATAGTTCATGGGACTTTTAAGAAGCATTTGACAACCTTAGAGATTCTGTTATTCATTCCTTTCCATTTTTTTCCAGATCAGTAATGTGAGGTTCAGAATTTTAACAAAATACTTACCCCAAATCATTCAGTTTGCCTCTTGGGAGAGCCTGGATTCAAACTCAGTTTGTGTAACTTCTCATGCCGCTGCTGTTTGTATTAAATTGAGTTTTGAGAGCTTTGAGCATAGCCAGTCACTAGAACCTCTGCTATGTCTGTTAAACTTGACACTCCTGAAACAGGTGCTTTTCCTTCCTCCTCTTGAGCTGGTTTGTACTAGGAGGTCAGTAAGTGTTCCATGAATAGATGCTTTGAGTCAGCATGTTTTAGTTTTGAAAGTGCTTTTATTTTTCTACTTAATTCTGCTGCCTGGAACACTTGAAAAATAAATTTTATCTATTATTTTTTACTCTTGTTGCACATTAGGGTCTCCTGAGAAGCTTTTAAAATAATATGGGAATGGTACTGGTATTAAATATCTTAATCCCTAGTGATTCTAATGTACATCCAGGATTGGTAATTACTGCTCTCTGATAATCTAATCTTTTATATTCCTTTTTCATCGGGTATTTATTGAGCCACCTACTGTATGCTAGGGGCTGTGCACTATTACATAACTCTCAGGGGCACCATTTGCATAAAATACAGAATGAGGATTTGGAATACAAAGACAAGATGCTTCCTGCCTTTTATGTCTTCTCCTGTCCGGACATCAGTTGTGTTTCACAGGAACATAATTTGTTTTCTCCAGATGTTCTGTAGTATGTGGGTGATGGTGTTAAAATGTAATCCCTCAGACTATGATGTTCCAGATTTGGTATGACCAGTGTATAGTTCTTTAATAATGTTGTATTCTTTGATCTAGACACTGTATTTTTATTAATGCAGACTTAGTTTGTATTAGCTGTTAAAGCAACCATTTCTGTTGACTTAGATTACGCTTATTGTGGACTAAGCTCCTGAGATCTTTGCTCTGTGAAAACCTGTCAGATCAGGTCTGCTATAATCTTTGATTAGATTTAACCTTTGACTTTAAACTTTGATTTTCATGTTATTATTTCATATTATTTTGAATGAATCAAATAAAAATTTACCAATTATATGACATAATTTTACAGATATAATTTTCCAGGAACAAGGTTTAGCCTCAAGAGAAGCATACGTATATAAAGGCCAAAAATAAAGTTTTTAAGAAAATATTAATATACTTATTTTTTTCATTAAATTAGCTTTTATACTACCCCATTAAAACATCTAGGTGAAACAATTTGATGTTTAAGAAATCTTACATGGATTTTGACTTGGAGGATTTTTTTCTTTTTCCAAATGTGTCTTGCTATTTTAGGCACAACCAGTGTCTCATTATCTTACTACAGTATGTCTTAGTCTGTCTGGGTTGCTACAAAAAAAATACCATTGACTGGGTGGCTTAAACAACATTTAGTTCTCACATTTCTGGAAGCTGGGAGGTCCAAGATCAAGATGCTGACAGATTCAGGGTCTAGTCATGGCCCATTTCTTGGTTCACAGATGACCGTCTTCTCACTGTGTCCTCATATGGTAGAAGGGGTGAGGGTCTCTTTTATAAGGGTACCAATCCCATTATGACCTAATCACCTTGCAAAGGCCCCACCTCCAAGTACCATCACGGTGGGGGTTAGGTTTCAGCATATGAATTTTATAGGGACACATTTAGTCTGTAACACAGTTTGTAATAAATATGTAACATTTTCTTTTGAATCCATGTCTTCTGTTCATTATAGATACAGTGACTATTCTACAGACCCTGTTTCTTCCCAACTTTTTTTCAGTGCCCAAGTATATCTTTAATATAAGTAGCCTTCACTTATTGATATCTCTTGATTTGGAACATTCGAAGGATGCTTAGAAAAAAGGATGTCAAAAGCAACTCATCTTCTTTTACCTCATTTTCTGGTTCCCAAATAGTCATGATAAATGTAAGCTCAGTAGCTGTCTCAACAATTCTAATGATGTGTAGAAACAAAACTTTGTTAAATGTGTCTTATGGTATATAAAGATTCTTTTATTGTGAGAACCTCTGACTCTCCTAAGGAGGGAAGAGAACTGATTTTGAATTATTAATTTTTAAATAGGAATGACTGTTCTCTAACTTCTTTTTAAAGTTTGATGCAGCCCATTATTTTATGATAATGACATTGCATCTTTTTGAGCTCCCTTCTTCAACAGTTATTTTAACTGAGAACTCAAAGCTTTTGGTATTGGCCACAGTTTTAACCAGAAATGGTCATTCTTTGAATTACTTTGTGTTGTGAAACTGGAACATTGTGGTACTAGAACAGTTGTAATTTGTGGCCCTCAGATGTAGGAAAATAACTTACTTTCACCAACTATTTCTCAGCCACATTTATCTGCTGTGTTATGTTCTGGTTTTTTGCTGTAGTCTGAGAAATGAAGATAGAATGAGACAATTTACTCTGGCAGAAGCCTCTAAAAACTACCAGTTTCTTTCTGGGTCAGCTCTGGCTCTTTGCTTTTATTCACTGGAATGTCAATTCATTATTTTCCGTAGAAGATTCTTCTTTGAATTGAAATTCTGATTGTCATTACCTTGTCTTGCTTCTGGCAAAGAATATAGAAGTAGCTGCTAAGAGAGTAAAAGTAGGAAGGGGAAGGTTGCAAGATAAAGGATGAAGAAATGGGCTTTCGACTATTTCCAATCATTTATTTCTGTTCTTTTTTTCTTTTGATATAGTCTTGATATTGAACTTCTGAGTGTTTTGTTTTTGCTTTCTAGGTGATGGGAATTGCAGTGATACTAGAGGCTTAGAAATCGCTATCAAGCAACGTGTTGATGATGCACTCACTTCAAAACTTCCAATGTTTTACTTGGTCAACAGGCCTCATATTAGTTTAGTACCTTCTGCATATTCACTTCAGACAAACTTGGAGTATAAATCCCTAAGTCTAAATTGGGCACAAGGGGACATTTCTTTGGAGATTGTGGATGGCCTAAGTGGGAAGATCACTAAAAGGTTAGCATTACTAATTTCTTTAAAAATCACATACTACTTAAGGAAAAGAATACATTTTAATAGAATTTTTTTATTCTAACTTTCTTTGGATACAGTTTTTTGAATTCTGAACAACAGTAATAATAGTTACCACTAATTGAGTGCAATTGTGCTGTAGGAATTGTACTAATTTAAAAAATTTTTTTCCTGACAAGGAAACAGGCCTGAAGAAGGTACGTAACTTACTGAAATTACATAGTAAATGGTGGAGCCAGTGTTCAAAATCAGTCTCGAGAACATATGTTTCTCCAAGTGTCATTTCATGACCATTAGCATTGGAGTCTCCCAGGTATTATTTATGAACACTTAAGTGTGAGAACTACTGTACTATGTTACAGTGCCTTCTTATAGTAACCCTGTAGGTTAGGTGGTATTGTTCTTTTACAGATAAAGAAACTGAGTTTCACACTAAGGTTAAATATCTTGCTTAAAGTCACCAAAGTAGTAAGTGACACAATTAGGATTCTCTTCTGGACATTTCATTTCCAAAGCCCTTGGTCTTAACCATAATACACTATGCCTTTTACGCATTTCTTTGTAATATCCCTGCTATTGATTATCAGGTAAAACTGAAACTCTTCTTTTTGTGTGAACCTACATTTATAATGAAGTAATGAATGATGATGAAAGTTTAAATGCTTAAATTTGCTTTCTTTGTGAAGATGGATTTAAATTAAGACCACATACAAAAGTTTCTTGGTATGAGCTTGGCAAGCATGCTATTGATTATTTCAGCTAAGATGAATCATACTATTTATGCTTTGAATCAGCATAAAGAAGTATATCACTGTTAATAGACTAACTCACACATAACAAAACATATTCTGTGAAAGAATAAAAAACTGTTTACTGAAAACATAATAGCAAAACAGAGATGAAATTAATAAATATAAAATGAGCTTAACTCATTTCTTATGGCTAGATGCTTTCCAGGTGATTACAAACAAAATGATTGTGATATAAATATTAGACAAGGTGTAATTCAGCCCCAAAACATCACATAAGGCATAGGACACTTTAGCAATATAAAGTGTAATTCACAAGACAGAACAGTTATGAATATCTGTGCAACGAACAACATAGTATCAACATTCATAAAGGAGAAATGGAAGATAAGAGGAAAAATAGGAATTGACTGCTAGTTGAAACAGTAATGCACCTCTTTCATTTCATGGTAGGTCAAGTAGACAAAACAATAAGCAAGAATATAGCAGTTTTAAATAATAGTAAGGTGGATTTGATTATTTAAAACTCTGCACCGTAAAAATATAAAATAAACCTACTTTTCAAGAACTTACAGAATGTTGACAAAAACTGACCATCTGTTAGGCCACAAAGAAAATCTCAAATTTTATAACATAGAAACAATGTGCGCGGTATTTTCTGAGTGTGGTGCAATAAAACTGTAACAAAATCAGAATAGTAGAAACTTCTTTTACTAGGGAAAAAAGTTCTCTAACTTTTGACCCAAAGGGGAAATACAAAATGAAATTGCATAATATTTAGAAAACAAAGATATTGAAAGCATTACATGTCAGAACTTGTAAGAAATACAGCTAAAACAAAGCTGAATGGAAAAATCAATTTTTAAAATGCTTATATCAACAAATAATGGAAATAAATTAGGCAGAATGAAGAAATTAATAAAACTAGAAATGTAAATTAAAGAGCTAAAAAAAGTTAAAAGTAACCATAAAAAGCTAATTCTGCGAAAAAATATCACTAGCTAATCTCATATAATAAATGATAAGGGAGTCATTACTCAGAAACAGAAAAAATTAAAAGAATCATAAGAAACTTCTTTGCTCAGCCATGCAAATATTGTTTGAAAACCTGGATTAAATCATAAATTTCTAGAAAAAAAATTTCTAAAACTGGTATAGAAGAGGGAAAAATCTAAACAGATTACTTTCATGAGAAAATTATCAAGAAAGTGCCCTCTTTCTCAAAGTACCATTCTGAGATGGTTCAGAGGAATTTTATAAACCTTTAAATAGCAGAAACTTCCAATGCTATCTAAAAAGATGGAAAACATCCAAATGCTTTTATGAAGCAAGTGTATCATTGATACTTAAACTTGATAGAAGATTGTTGCCCCTCCCCAAAAGTTACAGACCAAGCTCACTTTTATATCCAAGCAAAATTGCTCAATAAAATATTAGGGAGCAGAATCTACCAGTACTTTAAAATAATAGGAATGTGAGGATAGTAACATAGAAATAATACCAGATTAGAAACTCTCAATGATGTAATTTGTCATATCAGTTGGTATAGGGAAAACACCATATATTCATCTCTGTAAATTCTAAGAAGGCACATAGTACCTCTCTACAGCTATTCTAATAAGGATACTCAGTAGAAAAGGAATATTTAGATATTTTTGTTAAGGATAAAATGTATCTTTATTACTCTAAAAGTATTATCATGATTGATGATGAAATCTAGAGGCCTTTCCACTAACATCCAAAACGAGACATGATTGTTTATTGTTATTTGACACTTTACTTAATGCATTTAGATGAAAGAAATGAGAGATATAAAATATTGGAAAGGAGGAGGTAAAATTACCACTCTCTGCATATGGTATCATTTTATACCAGAAAAACCCAAAAGAATCATCTGAAAAACTACCACAACAAAAGGTATCATGGTGGAAAATTAATATATAGAGATCAGTAGGCTTCATACACAGGAATGTGTGTTAACTATTGCTGCATATAAACTACCTCAACACTTAGTGGCTTAATGGGGCTGCCCCAGAAGCAAAGCAGTTAAGTTCGCACACACTGCTTCGCTGGCCCACGGTTCCCCAGTTCGGATCCTGGCTCGAACCTACACACCGCTTATCAAGCTATGCTGTGGCAGCCATCCCACATATAAAGTAGAGGAAGATGGGCACGGATGTTAGCTCAGGGCACGTCTTCCTCAGCAAAAAGAGGAGGATTGGCAGCGGCTGTTAGCTCAGAGCTAATCTTCCTCAAAAAAGAAAAAAAAAATACAAAAAATTTAGTGGCTCAAAACAACCCTTTATTACTGCTCACAAGTCCTTGGGTCAACTGTGCTGGATTTGGTTGGGCTCCCCCGTGTCGGGATTCAGCCGAAGGTCAGCTTGGCTGATCTTAGAGAGACAGCTGGGCTCTGGTCCACGTGTTCTCCCGTCATCTAGTAGACTAGTCCCAGCTAGCTCACATAGCAAAGGTGAGGTAAGAGAATGAGAACACAAAGCTTCTTGAGCCTGAGGCTCAGAACTAGCACATTGTTCTGTTAGCCAAAACAAGTCACAAAGCCAGTCCAAATTCAAGGAGAGGGAACATCAACCGCAGTTATTGATGGGGAGAATATGAAAAGTCACGTTGTAAAGAGGATGGAGACAGAATTGAAGGATTTTGGCAATGTTTGTAATTGCCAAACTAATAAAAAGGTATAATGAAGGGAAAGAGGTACAGTAGCAAAAAAGTTCTTCATCTGTGGACCCACTTTTATTAAAAACATAGAAGTAGTATATATCTATGTGTGCATACATAGACACATGCATATATGAAGGGTGGTGAGGTGTATATATTTTACTTTTTCTAGTGAGTTAAAATTTGCATACAGTTGAATACATTGTACAATTTCTTGAGTTATGATATATGTATATACCTCTGTAACTACCACTTCAGTCAAAATGTTGGGCATTTTCATCATCCCAGAAAATATTTCTGTGCCCTCTTCCAGTCAGTCCCTGGTAGAACTATTGTTTGTTGATTTTAATCCTTGCAACTTCCAGCATAAATCATTGAATAATGATTAGTGAATGTTTCATTCTTTTCTGGTTTAGTTCCCCATTTAAAAGTGGTATGTCAATGGCAAGTCGGCTTTGTAAGGCTGCAATGTTAAATCGATTTAATCTGCTTGCCAAAGAAGCTAAAAAAGAAGATTTGCTTGAAGCTAGTACATATCATGCAGCTAAGGTAAGTCCTTAAAGGAATAGAGTTGATCATAAAATTTAAGACAACGATAATGTGGTACTTCTGATGATGATACATACCAAAAGTTGAATAGTTCCTGAATATAAGATAGTGCCATGTAGTGGTAAAATTAATTTTTAAATGAATATGCCAGAAATTGGTTATATAAATAAATGTCAACACTTAAAGTAGCTACCTCAGTATGGTGTGTGCTTAGTTTGACAGTATTGCTCAAAACCTGCTGTTGCACCCAGAAGAACAAGATGGTAATAAAACTTTTTCTGTATATGATATTAACTATGCTAACTATAGAAGTCAAGCATTCTGTAATAATACTTTAAGCTATCCATATGAATTAGTTGTGAAACAGCTTGAATTTCAGCATGTGATTTGAGCCTAAGTAGGTGATATAGATAGCCTTTTTCTCTCTTTAAAAATATTTATTCTTTTTTAGTATTACTAACATAATGCATGCTTAAGTAGAGAATTTGGCAATTTTTTTAAAATAAGAGGAAGAATATTATTGGTTATTCCACCTGCTATTCAAATATAACCCTTATTAGTCTTTTAATGTAAGCATTTTATTTCAGTTTCTTGTCATGTATGAGTGTATATTTTTGTGCATATATATTTTAAAATATTAAGATCATAATGGATACGTTTTTAACCTTTTTTCATACGACAAAATGTGACATGAACCATTTTATCAAGTTATTAAATATTAAATGCAAATGGTTTCTGATAACATAATTTCAGTTTCAGTAATGATAGAGTATTGTGTGAAAGTCTCTTAATTTCACACATATCTTAATACTCAAACTGTGTAATCCCAACCTGTAAAGCAACTGTATTAACTACAGGTGTGTGTGTATGTAAACACATTTTTGAGTATAAAAGCTTATCTAGACAGTTTCTGGTTTTGGCAGCTCTTTGAGGTTGCAAATCATCTCTATAAAAACAAGTATAACACTGGACAAAATTGTCAAAAAACCACCTTTTCTCAATTCTGGAAATTTACTAAAGGCAGAAAACACATTGAAAAGTGTATATTTTTGAAAAACTGCTAGAACTTCAGGTAAGAACAATAGGAGTTTGTGGATCTTTGCCCGAGGGAGTTCCTATTCTCTCTCCTTCGTTGCTGCTAGTTTGAATGGCAAGAACTGTAGTTTTACCGGAGTGAGCATGCCACCAAACACAGATTTGCTGCCAGAGGGGGCTGGACTTGATTTGGGGCAAAGGATGAAAAATTTGCATCTTTGTCAACTAAAAGTGGCAAACCTGGGGAACAAATGGGGAAAATCTGTAACTTTGCTGGCCCAACATTGCAGTCCTGCTTGGGGCAAGTGGTGGATCAACTCGTAACTTAACAGGTAGAGTTTGGAAATGAAAGGGCTGAGACAAATTCTTTGCATATCCCTGACAGAAACTACACTCATGTACAAGGAAGACCAAAGAGAATCTAGTAAAGAGTGAAGGTGTGAAAGTGAACTGTCTGCACCATTAAGCACACTCCCCTGCGCGCGCACACACACACACACACACACACATTGATCAGAAGCTGGGAGCCCTACAGCTTCAAGGTGTTTGAGCACAGTGTCTGTGGAAATAATTTGTTTATCAATAAACAATGCAGATACAGGGTACCCATAGGAAGCCAGGCTAAAACATAAAAAGAAGAGTAAAAAACTGGGAAGAGAAAACAGCAGCCGCACACCATGGGGAAAACAGATCTCATAATGTAAGCACGCTAAGTTTTTAAAAACTACAACCTTAGAAAAATAAAACAGAGTCCAGAGTTGCTGCAATATATTATCGAAAAAGTCTTAAGTTTCAACCAGAGGTTATAGGATATGTAAAAAGCAGGAAAGTGTAACCTATACTCAGGAAAAATAACAATCAGTAGAAACTGGTTTTTAATGGATCCAAATGTTGAATATAGCAAAGACTTAAAAGCAGCTAATTATAAATATGTTCAAAGAATTAAAGAAAAATATAAAAATGTATTATTAAACATGCGTTCTCAATAGAGAAATAGAAACTACAAAGAAAAGAACCAATTGAATACTTTGGGTTGAAACAATATATAATAACCGAAATGAAAAATTCTCTAGATGCACTTAACAGCACATTTGAGATAACAGAAAAAATCAGTGACCTTTGAAGATATTATCAATAGAAATTATTATGTTAAAGTACAGAATGAAAACAGTTTGAAGAAAAATGAACAGAGCCTCAGAGATTTGTGGAACAATATTAAGTGAACCAACATATGTGTACTAGGAATCCTAGAGGGAAAGGAGAGAGAAAAAGGGTCAGGGAAAATATTTGAAGAAATAATGACTGAAAAATCCCCAAGTTTGGTGAAAAACATTAACAGATCCAGGAAACTCAGCAAACCCCAAGGAAAAAAAAAATAAAGAAGTATCCACACCTGGATACATCGTAGTCAACCTGCTTAAGACCAAGATAAAGAGGAAATCCTGAAAGAAGCAAGAGGAAAAAGTTATCAACCGTAGAACACTACATTTAAAGGCTGAATTCTCATTAGCAATAATGGAGGCCAACCCCAAATAGCCGAAGCAATCTTGAAAAAGAACAGCAAAGCTGGAGAATTCACACTTATTGATTTAAAGGCTTACTACAGAGCCATAGTAATCAAGATAGTGTAATACTGGCTTAAAGATAAACATAGATCAATGAAGTATAATTGATAGTCCAGAAATAAACCCTGGCATTTATGATCAATTGATTTTTAACGAGTGCAAAGATCAGTGGGAAAAAAAATGGTCTTTTCAACACATAGTCCTGGGACAACTGGGTGACTACATGGAAAAGAATAAACTTGGACCTCTACCTCATACGATATACAAAAATTAACTCCAAATCTATTATAGACCTGTGTAAGAGCTAAAATTATAAAACTCTCAGGAGAAAACATAGGAGAAAATATTTGTACAGCTGTATACTGCATAACAAAGCTTTGGACAATGATGGACCACATATACAATGGTGGTCCCAAAGATTAGTACTCTATAGCCTAGGTGTGTAGTAGACTATACCATCTAAGTTGTTCAGATAATGCTCTGTGATATTCACACAACAACTAAATCACCTAACAATGCATTTCCCAGAATGTATCCCTCTTGTTAAGTGATGTATAACTATACTATTAAGTTAGAGAAAGGTTTCTTAAGTCTGATACCAAAAACACAATCCTTAAGAGACAAAAATATTTTAGACTTCATTAAAATTAAAACTTTTGCATTTCAAAAATCATGAACAAGGGGCTGGCCCCGTGGCTGAGTGGTTAAGTTCCTGCACTCTGCTTCGGTGGCCCAGGGTTTCACCGGTTTGGATCCTGGGCGCAGACATGGCACCACTCATCAGGCCATGCTGAGGTGGCATCCCACATGCCACAGCTAGAAGGATGTGCAACTAAAAATCTACAGCTATGTACCGGGGGCTTTGGGGAGAAAAAAGAAAAAATAAAATCTTTAAGAAAAAAAAAAGCAAGAAAATCTTTGCAAGTCATATATCTAATAAGGGACTGGTATCCAGAATGTATGAAGACCTCTTGCAACAAAATAATAAAAAGACAGATGACCCAGTTTTTAAAATGAGCAAAGGATTTGAGTAGACATTTCAACAAAGAAGATATGCAGATGGCCAATAAGCATATAAAAATATATTCAACATCATTAGTCATTAGGAAAATGTAAATGCAAACCACAGTGATATACTATTTTATACACACTAAGATATAGCTATAATAAAAAAGAATGATATTGACAAATGTTGTCAAGGATGTAAAGAAAATGGAACCATCATACATTGCTGGTGGGAATGTAAAATGGTGCAGCTGCATTGGAAAACAATTTTAACAGTTCTTCAAAAAGTTACATATAATGAGTTATTCTGTGACCTAGGAATTCCACTCCTAGGTATATGCACAAGAGAATTGAAAACATGTACCTACACTAAAACTTGTACGTAAATGTTCATAGCAGCAGTATTCATAATATACAAAAGGTGGAAATAATCCAAATGTTCATGATCTGATGAATGGATAAACAAATTATCCATACAGTGGACTGCCATTCATCCATAAAAGGGAATGACGTTCTGATACATTCTGCAACATGATCAGCATTGAAAACGTGTTAAGTGAAAGAAGCCAGACGCAAAAGTCCACATATTGTATGATTCCATTTATGTGAAATGTCCAGAATAGGCACATTCGTAGAGACAGAAAGTAGATTAGTGGTTTCCAGGGTCTGGGTCTAGGAGATAATGAAGTGACTGCTGATGGGTACAGGATTCCTTTTTGGGGTGATGAAAAAGTTCTTAAATTAGTGGTAATGGTTGTGTAACTTTGCAAATATACTAAAAGTCATTGAATTGTACACTTTGAAAGGGTATTTTTAAGAAAAATTTTTTAAATATTGGCACCTGAGCTGACATTTTCTGCCACTCTCTAAAGCCCCCTGGTATACAGTTGTACATTCTAGTTGTGAGTGCCTCTGGTTGTGCTATGTGGGATGCTGCCTCATCATGGCCTGATGAGTAGTGCCATTGTCCACACCCAGGATCTGAACTGGGGAAAACCCTGGGCTGCCAAGACAGAGCATGCGAACTTA
Organism: Equus quagga; assembly: GCF_021613505.1. Lineage (NCBI taxonomy): Eukaryota > Metazoa > Chordata > Mammalia > Perissodactyla > Equidae > Equus > Equus quagga. Next base: position 15,162,270 of record NC_060269.1, read on the forward strand.
ACCACTCGGCCACAGTGCTGGCCCATAAAAGGGTGAATTTTATGATATGTGAATTATAGCTCAACAAAGCTGTTAAAAAGGAAACAATGGAGACCAAAATGCAGTGAAATCACGTGTTCAAAGTACTGAAAGAAAAAACTTGGAAATCAAGAATTCTATAGCCAGCAAAATAATCCTTCAAAAATAAAAAGTTCCCAAGTAGGCAGTAAAATTTGTTAGAACTTCCATAAAAGGAATTTCAGAGGAAGTCCCTGAGGCTTGGAAGAAATTATACCATATGATAACCAGTCTACAAGGAAGGAATAAAGAATCCCGAAAGTGATAATTATGTGGGTAAATATAAAAGACATCTGTATTTTTTCTATTTTTTTAGAAGCTGTTTTAAACAATTTTAACACTTTATTATTGATTTTGTAACATGGATACAATATAAATGGCAATAATATAACAAAGGATAGGGAAAGAAATGTATCAGGATTGAGACAAAGTTTCTGTATTTTACCAGAGTTAAGTCAATATGAATCTGAAGTAGAATATGAAAAGATAAAGAGCCATATTATAATTCCTAAAGTAACTGTGAAGAAAATAACTGGAAAATTATGGATGAAGTTTCACCAGAGAAATTAAAATGGTGTACTAAAAGTGCAGTTTTTAAAAGGCAATAAAGAAGAAGCAGAAAAGTAAAAGACATGGGACTTGGAAAATAGTGAAATGGCAGACATAAATCCACTATAGCAATAATTATATTTAATTTGAGTAGACCAAATGCTCCAGAGAAAGGCAGAGATTGGGTAAAGAAGAAAATCCAACTATTTGCTGTCAGCAAGAGACACTTTAAATTCACATACACAAATAGACTGAAAATAAAAGGATGAAAAAAAGACATAACCTGCAATCAGTAGCAATAAGAGAGCTGGAGTGTTTATATTAATATCTAACAAATGTACATTAAGATGAAATATCAGAGCAACATTTTATACTGGTAAAAAGGTTAATACATCAGGAACGTGTAACAATTACATATGTTTGGGTGTAACAACAGAGCCCCAAAATATGGAAGCAAAAACTGACAGAATTGAAAAGTGAAATGGACAATTCTGTTATTATAGTTGGGTGTTTTAATACTCCTCCCTCAGTAATTGATAGTACAACTAGACAGAAAACTAGTAAGAATATAGAAGGCTTAACTAACTCTACCAACCAACCAAACCAAATGGACCTATAGAGAACCCACTGCACAACAGCAGAATATATATTCTTTTCAAGTATATAAGGAGCATTCTCCAGTATGGACCATATAGGCTGTAAAGCAAGTCTTAGTAAGTTTAAAAAGATTAAAATCATACAAAGTATGTTCTAATGATTATGGAATTAGGAATCAACAATAGAATGAAATCTGGGAAATCATTATATAAATGATTAAGTTAATTTCCTCTGAATTAACTTGACCTCTGAATAACCCATGAGCCAAAGAAGAAATTATAAGGGAAATAAGAAATATCTTGAACTGAAATGAAAATACAACATATTAAAATTTATGGAATATAATTAAGAAGTGCCTAGAAATTTATAGCTTTAAATGCTTATATTAGTAAGAGAATCATAAAATCAGTTATTTGAACTTCCACCTCAAAAAGTTAGAAGAGTAAATTAAAACAAAAGTAGGTGGGAAGAAATATAGAATGGGGTAGAAATCAATGAAATAGTAGGGAAAAAATCAACAAAATCAAAAGTTGGTATATTGGGGAAAAAAACAAAATTGATAATCCTTTAGACTAAGAAAAAAATGAGAAATGAATGAAAGAAGGGTCATCACTGCAGACCCCAAAGAGCTAAAATAATTCTAAGGAAATATTATGAGCAACCTTTTGTCAACAGATTAGATGAAATGGACACATTCCTAGAAAGACATAAATTACATAAACTGACTAAATAGAAAATCCAAATTGAACTAAAGAAATTCAATTCTTAGTTAAAATTCTTTCCCTAAAGAGCGAGTGTATATATGGCTCCACTGGTGAATTCTACCAATGTACAAGCAAAAAAAAAATACAAATCATGTGAAAGCTCTTTCATAAAATAGAGGAGGAGAGAACACTTTTCATCTCATTTTGCAAGGCCAGTATAACCCTGATACAAGGACGAAACTGGACAAAAACATAGAAGAAGTGAAAACTACAGGGCCAGTCCTGGTGGCCTAGTGGTTAAATTCAGCACGTTCCACTTTGGAGGCCCAGGTTCTCTTCCTGGGCATAGACCTACACTGCTCTGTTAGCAGCCATGCTGTGCTGGTGGCCCACATACTTAAAAATAGAGGAAGATTGGTGTAGATGTTGGCTCAGGGCAGATCTTCCTCAGCAAAAAAAAAAAAACTAAACTAAACTACAAACCAGTATCTCTCAGGAACATAAATGCAAAAATTCTTACAAGATATTGACAAAACCAAATCCAGCAGCATACAAAAAGATTATATACCCCTCACCAAAAGGTTTATTTCAGGAATGCAAGGTTAATTCAACATCAGAAAATTATTTGATGTAAACATATGAATAGGTTCCAGTTCAAAACCCACATATGTATCTTAAAAGATGTCCAGAATGCATTTGACAAAATCCAACACCTATTCACGATAAAAATGGTGAATAAAAAAGAAAGAAAAGTGAACTTCCTCAACCTGATAAAGGCATCAACTGTTGACATCACACTTCTCACCCCCTTCCCCACCAAGATTGGAGAAGAAAGCAATAACGTCTCCTCCCACCACTTCTATTCAACATTGTTCTCTAGCTCCTAGCCGGTGCAGCAAGGCAAGAAAAAGAAGGAAAGGCATTCAGACTGGAAAGAAAGAAGAAAAACTTTCTTATTTCTAAATGATGTAATCTTGTATCTAAAATATCCTGTGGAATCTACCAAAAACAATTATATCATGTGAATGTAGCACACGAGATAAGAACAATATGGAATAATAAATTGTGTATCTATATACTAGGACCGAACACTCCAAAAATAAAGTTGAGGAAACAATTTCATTCACAGGAGCATAAAAAAATACTTAGGAATAAATTTAATAAAAGAAGTGTAAGACCTATACACTGAAAGTGATGAAACATTGCTGAAAGAAAGTGAAGAAAACTAGTTAAATGGAGAGATGTACCATTTCATGCTTTGGAAAACTCAGTATTGTTAGGATGTCACTTCTCTTGAAATTAATCAATGGATTCAATGCAAATTCTGTCAAAATCCCCCCAAGCTTTTGTGTAGAAATTGACAAGCTGATTCTAAAATCGATACGTAAATCCAAGGGACAGAGAAGAACCAAAACAATTTCTAAAAAAGAACAGAATTGGTAGACTTACTCTACATAGTTTCAAAACTTGTCATAAAGCTACAGTAATCAACACAGTGTTTTGATGTAACGAGTGACATAGGTCAATGGAATCAGAATAAGAGTCCAGAAATAAACCCACTTACTTATAGTCAATTATTTTATACAAAGGTGCCAAAGTAATTTAATGGGAGAAAGATTAGTCTTTTCAGCAGATGGTGCTGGACTTAGTGCTTAACTTACACTTAGATCAGTTATACAAAAAAATTAACTCAAAGTGGATCGTAGACCTAAAAGACCTAAAACTATAAAACTTCCAAAGAAAACATGAGAAAATGCTTGTATTCTTAGGTTAGGGAAAATTTTCTTAGATATGACACCAAAAGCACAATCCGTAAAAGAAAAAATTGATCGTTCAGACTCCAAAATTTAAACCTTGCCTTTCAAAAGTCATCATTAAGAAAATGAAAATACAAGCTACAGACCGGAAGGAAAAAACTTGCAAAGTTTTACATCTGACAAAGGTCTTGGATCTAGAACATATAAAGAACTCTTACAACTTAATAAAAAGAGGGCAAACAACCCAGTTCTTTAAAGTATGTAAAAGAATATGTACAAATGGCAAATACACGTATAAAAGATGCTCAGTCTCAGTCATTAGGGAAATGCAAAGTCAAACCACAATGAGATACCACTGCACACCCACTAAAATCCAAGACTTACCAGACTAGATATTGTGGAGAAACTGGAAACCTTTTGCACTACTGACAGGAATGTAAAACGATACAATCACTTTTGAAAACAGTTTGGCAGTTTCTTACCTTACCATGTGATTCAGTACTTCCTGGGTATCTATCCAGGAGAAACAAACTTATGTTCACACAAGACTTATACATAAATGTTTACAGGAGCATTATTAATAATAGCCAAGAACTGGAGAAAATTCAGATGTTCATCAACTTGTGAATGCATAAACAATGTGATATATCCATACATTGGAATACTAATCACCAATAAAAAGGAGCAGACTACTGATACATGAAACAACATGAATGAATCTGAAAACATTATGCTAGCTGAAAAAAGCCTGACAGAATACATGGTATGTTAATCAATTTATGTGAAATTTTTCAAAAAAGCAAAACTCTGGAGACAGAAAGTAGATTAATGTGGTTGCCTGAGGCTGGGGCCAGGAATACAGATTGACTGCAAATGTACAATCAAGTGGAACTTTTTGCAGACGATGGAATTGTTTTGTAACTGGACTGTGGCAATGGTTGCATACCTGTATAAATTTACTAAAAAACATAAAACTCTATACTTAAAGTGGGTGAATTTATGGTGTGTAAATTATGCCTCAATAAAACTGTTTTTGTAAGTTCATCAGTATGTTCATTTATAAAAAATGAAATAAGCCAAAATATTAATGGTGGTTATCTATGGTTTGGGAATTACAGGTGATTTTTATTTCCTCCTTTATAGTTTCTCTATTTTTCAAGTTTTCTGTAAGGAGTATGATTACTCTTTTCATTAAAAATGTTAAAAAAGAAGAAAAATTGTCTTTTAGGAATGTTGGGAAGGACAGTTTATTTTTGAGAAAAAATAGGAATTCAAGAAGATTTTCATTAATTTTTAAAATGTGAAACTAAAGAAACAAGATTAGAACTACTTACTTTTCATAAGCCAAATTCTGTCTATATTCTGTAATTCCGTTTTTTTCCTTTCTGCAGTGTATGTCTGGATCCTATCAAGAAGCTAAAACTTTGTTGAAATCTTACTTGCAGCAACATGGCTATGGCTCCTGGATTGTGAAATCTCCCTGTATAGAGCAATTTAGTATGTGAATTAGGCAATCCACTGTCTCATTAAAAAATCTTATTTTTTGGTGTGTTTTGACTAGTAAAAATGTTTTAAAAATATTGTTGGTTTTCAGCTTTCAAAATTAGTGTCTTAAAACAACAGTGTCCAGAGATTGCTGAAAATTTGTAAATATTTATGTCAATTTACATTGAAACATTAGGGTTTTTAAAATATTTTTTTGGAAAATAATTACCTTATTCATTATGTAGCAATTTTGTATTTATTTTTGCAGACTTTATAAGGCCATTACCCTTTTTGTAGTTTAAAAGAGAATTCATTTTTTTTTTTTAAGTTTTTGCTTTAAAGCTATCCATACAGTAAAGATAGTCAACATTGTGTCCTGGTATCTCACTTATGATTCTTTTTTAAATTAAAAATTAGAATCCAAGGGGCTGGCCCCGTGGCCGAGTGGTTAAGTTCGCGCGCTCCGCTGCAGGCGGCCCAGTGTTTCGTTGGTTCGGGTCCTGGGCGCGGACATGGCACTGCTCGTCAGACCGCGCTGGGGCAGCGTCCCACATGCCACGACTAGAAGAACCCACAACGAGAAATATACAACTATGTACTGGGGGGCTTTGGGGAGAAAAAGGAAAAAATAAAATCTTTAAAAAAAAAAAAAAAAATAGAATCCAAGAGTACAAATAACAATTCTTACTCATTTGTTGATTAATTCAACAGACGTTTGAGTGCCTAATATTTGCCAGTCACCATGCTATGTGATAGGAAATAAACAGTAAGTAAAACATCATTTCTCATGTCAGAGAAGTTCATGAATGCTAACTGCACATATAAGTGCAGAAAAATGTTAACCACGTTAGGGAATAATTTGATAAATTATTCTGATAATAGAATATGATCATAAATACTTTAAATAGGATTGCCCGTTTCAAGTGTCCTATAAGATCTACCCAAATTTTATTTAATCCTTTATACTTTAGAATAGTACATATTTCTAATAATAGATCAATAAAAGACTACTTAGCTTTATTCTTATTTACACAGTGATTAGATGAAAAGAGAAAGTGTAGTTAGTTACTGTTTAGTTAGAATATATATCTTTAGGTAAAATTTTGACTTTGTCCCTCTTAGCTTGTACCTTTATTAAATTTATAAGTCTCACATCCCTCCATATGAACTATTATAATCTGTGATGAGATGGATGAAGGTTTTTTTGTTTTGTGTTTTGTCTATTCAAAAAGTATGGTAGATTTTAGTTGATGAACATTGAAGTCATTCTGGAAAGACTTACTTATGTGTCTTTCAGTAGAGGAGACTATACTTATTAATATTAGGGTTAACCTCGTGAAATTGCCATTTCTTTGGTAGGTTAAAAAGGGTCAAATATGAGCAATTTCATATGGATCAACATAAATATACTATTAGTAAGTTCCATTTACATCAGTAAGGTGATATTTATTGCTTAGTTCTCTAAAGTGGTATTTCCTTGGTAAATACTTTTAGTTTCTTTCCTTCCACAGCTAATTTCCAGCCTTTATTTGTATTATTTTACTTCCCTTTGATAGTAAATTGAGCTTTGAAAAAGATAAGATCTTTTACTTTCTCTTGAAGACTCTTCACATTTGTGGGTATTTTGCTTTTGGCTGACACATAAAATAACGAAAAGCGCCAGGTGGTTAATATCTGTCTCCAGAAGTTTTGCCTAACTAGTACAAGGCCCTGTATTAGACACTGCCATGAGAATCTGTAAAAGACAATTTAATTTACTTCCTCAAGAAATTTACAGGTTTAAGGGTAAGATACAGCAAATATACCCAACTGTTTTACAGACGGAATCTAGTGAGTACCACTTATTTCTTCAACACATAGTTACTGAGTCTCTATGTATCATGTCTGCTCAATTACATGTAGTGTTTTGGTTTAGAGAAAGGAAAGATTATATCTAGGGTGGAATATTAAGAGAGACTATATAAAGGAGATGGCATTTAGTAGAAGGCAATCATTTAGTAGAAGGGGCAGGAGGTGGACATGAAACACAACATTGACCTTTATGACTGTGACTGTTATAAGTCATTTAATCTCTCTTAGCTCAGTTTTTTTCTTTGTAAGGATGAAATTGATACTGGTGGTTGCCCTTTGTTCAGAGAAGGAAGCTTGATAGGGCTTCATGCTGCCCTTCATCAAAAGCAGCAAAGCTTGTTAACTCCTTTATGTATTATGTATTGGGATTGTACAAGATATTTTGCTTGAAGAAAAACTTGTAAATTCAGACTTCAACTTCTGAAATTGTTCAAAACCCTCTAAACTAGTTGCATCTAAGTTTAAGACCTCTTTTAGCTCTAAGGTTCTGTTATCTGAGGCAGACATTGAAGGATGGGTAAAATCTTGGAGGCTGAAATGGGAGAGAGAATACATTCTAGTTGGAAATTGTAAAGCAAAGATTAGAGGGGGAAGTGTTAACAGTGTTTGAGGCCAGAGTGTAGAACATTGGATGGAAAACTTAAGAGTTGTATTTAGCCGGTGTTCTCAATTTGTTGTGCAGAAGGGAGCCCTTGAAGGATTTTACGTAGGGAAATGACATACATTAAAACAGTGTTTCACAACATTTTCTTTGTTTACTTAATAGGAAATTTTCAAACATATCGAAGTAGAGAGAATAGTAAATGAATCCCCAGTACCCATTAGCCAGGTTCACTAATTATTAAAACATGGCAACTTTATTTCATATATACCTCTCCAAACTGAATTATATTAGAGCAAATATCAGACATATTCTTTCATCTGAAAATACTTCTATATGTATCTGTAAAATGTGAGGACTCTTTAATGCGTAGACTACACGTGTGCATAACCACAGTTCAGTTAGCACACTTTAAAAGTTAATAGTAATTCTCCCATTATCTCATAAATGTATGGATTGTTGAATCAAGATCAAAATTACATCCGTATATTGGAATTTATATGTTAAGTATCTGTTAATTTATAGATTGCCTCACACTTTTTTTTTCTTTTAATTTAGTTCTTGGAAAAATAGTCCTTTGCTTACAGTTTTCCACAACCTCATTTTTGCTGCTTACATCTTCATGATGTCATTTAACATGTTCATCTGTCCTCTGTATTTCCTGAAACTGTTACTTACATCTAGAGGCTCTCAAATTCAGGTTCAGTTTTTTAGTAATAATACTTCATAGGCAGTATGGTGTACTTTCATCATATGACACAGTTTCTGGGTCATCTGTCTTTTTGTGGTGTTAACAGTGATTGATCATAGCCTAAATCCATTACTTCACTAGGGTTGCAGGTGATATTCAGATCCTCTTATTAGCTGGAATGCTTCCATTAAAACAAATGTCTGCTTATGAATTCTTTGAGTACCTGGGATATAGCTGGTACAGAAAAGGCTGGATTGTTCCCCTTTATTTATGTTTTTGAAATAGTTGGTCCCCTGTCATCCTTTAGAGATGACCAATGATAATTTTTTTTAGTATCGTTATGAATTTAAACATAGTTGTTTTTCAGTCATTACAATTCATATTAAAATTGTTCTCTTTTGCCAACAGGAGCCTTTTGTAAACATCTCTTGGTATTTTTCTCCTAGTTGATGTTTCTGATGCTATTTTAAGTAATATCATTTTGTATATTTTATTTTTTCTTTGTTGCTGATATATAGACATACAACTTATTTTTTTACGTTGGCCTTACATGCAGTAACCTTGCTAAATTCTAATAGTATATCTCTAAAGCTCTTTGGATTTTCCTCATATGCAGTCATGTTATATGCTAATAATGACAGGTTTATTTCTTCTGTCTCAATCTTTATCTTCTAATTTCTTTTTCTTGTTTTTTTTTGCACTGGCTGTGACTTCCCAGTACAATGTGAATAGAAGTAGTGAGTGGTGTCCTTGTCATGTTGGTGCCTGTATCTTTTAAACATGATCCTAGTAGTCATTGTTAGCTTCCTTTCTTTCTCTTATGACAATGTTCTTGCCTCATCCTGTGCATTTAAATGTCGCCCCAGACTTGGAATCAGTCATTTCTCTAAAGAGTCCTAGTTGCTTTTCGTGGAAAGTAGGTTTAGAAACCATAGTCTGGATGCTAAGGAGGGTACCTATTAATACTAGGTTGGTTATTTTTCCTTAGGTCTTTTTATTTTTTTCCAGAAGGAGAAGCTTGAAAATATGTTATTAATTTAAGATAATATGTCTAGTTCATACTGAAATAAAAAATAAACCCAAACCTTGTTGCTCAGGAGAGGTACCACTCCAAGATACTCTGATTGAGCAGATCTGTGAAGACACTCCAAATCTGCCTTTTAACAGGTTAATTACAGATAATTTGATTCAGGTAGTGCTTTGACCACACTTTAAAAAACACCACTCTACAGAATAATATGAAGTTAGTAGTGGCAGAAGTAGGATTGGCCATGGTTTAGTAGTGAATGGGAGATGAGGGTTTGGAGGCAATGTATGAATTCGTCTTTTTGCAGCGGGGGAGGGGGGCGGGGGGCACATGGTGGGGAAGATTGGCCCTGAGCCAACACCTTTTGCCAATCTTCCTCTTTTTTTTTTTTGCTTGAGGAGGAGTGGCCCTGAGCTAACATCTGTGCCAGTCTGCCAAAGTGGAGGGCACAAACTTAACCACTATGCCACCAGGCTGGCCCCTGAATTCTATTCTTTATTGCAGCTTGATGGTGAGAATAATATGGATGTGGTTAGTTCTTTTTTTTTTTTATGTTTGTTTATAAGATTGGAGAGATTTCATCAGTATGCATGAATTTATAGTGGAGCCACCTAATGTTTATGACTTGTTTGGAGAGGATAGTGGATGTTAGCCAGGTCAGAGAATTGGCCCAACTGCAAGTGAGTCAGCTCTGCTTAGGGAATCTTTGGTAATGTGAATGCATTACTGAAGTGGTTCAAGCCAAAATGGGGGAAATAAACTATGGGTAAAGAGAAGAATTGAGTGGAGGTAAAGCAGTTTCACTGAGGAAGGGGCAGATAGGAGAGAACAGGAGATTGTGTTCAGGGTATTCTCAAAGTTTGAATTCTTAGAGATTTAACCCTGGCCTATACTTTATCATGCTCCACTCACCCTCAGTCTAACTCACTTATTAGGAGAAATAGTACAATAGTTAAAATATAGACCTAAATGGTGGCTTATGAATGGAGATTTAGTTTTCAGTCCCTTCAGCCTTTGAGGGGTCAGTGTGGGGCCAGGGACAGCTGGAACCCTGAACTGTCAACTGCCTTTGGCAGCCTACTATTCACCTCTATGTTCAGTAATGCCATTTTCTTATCTGTGCCGTGGTGTGAAAAAGGTTAAAAAGCAATATTCTAAATTTTTTAATGAGAAATGTGGTATTTATCAAGTATTAAGGCAGTTCTAGAAGGGGATAGGACATTTAATTATATCTGTTATAGAAACTTAGAAGTTTTTAGTGAGGAGGTATTTTTGGATAATTATATTTCATTTTGCACATAACGTGAAGTGACGTGACTGAGCATTAGATGAAACTTGTAAAACATAATTTGAGTATAATATATACATGAAATATGTACAAATACTTTGAAAATATTGATGGGGACTGGATATTAATGTCAAGCTTCATAATAATGGTTAATAAAGGATCACTGTGTCTTTCAAGTGCAAGTTTATTTTCTTTGAGAACAAGCTGAAATTGGTGGTTCCTAGATAAAGATAATTGTTCTTTGATGTGAGAAAGGAGAAAGAATATTGTTAAGTAAACAGGAAGCATGATAATTTCCTCTTTAGAAATCTTTTGATCCTGATACCATCCTATAAATTAAGTTGACTTAAAATGCAACTTAATACTTTGTCACTACTTGTGTTATAATAGATGTCAAACATATTTGATTTTGTTTACTTTAATAGTTTTAGTAGTACTAAAGAAGTATCTTGAAAACCAAAACAGTATTTGTTCCTGGAAATAATATAACATGTTTCTGTGGTTAAAAATTCTGCTGAGCATGAATTGCCTTTCTTTATGGTATTTTTAAGTCTGAATTATTTTCTCTTTTCATAGAAGCTATAATTTTTGTTTGTTCCATGATGGTAGAGGTGAAAAGGTGTACTACCCGAAGAAAACTTTAAATGAGCTATTGCCTGAGAGTTATAGTTTTAGTTGTTCTATAAGTATTATTTGCTTTACACTTTGACTATAATATAGAGGAAATTCACTATTGTACAAGCATCTAATATGTAACTTGTTTGGACAGATGACTTTATGAGATTTTTAAGCTATGTCCAAGGATACTTTTTCAAAATTTTAGCGATTTTTAAATTTTTTCTAGCAGCTCTTTTTGAATTGTTTCATTAATAGAAAAATATTTTAAGTATAGTTTTATATCACTTTCAAATCAAACTTCGAATATGTTAGCTCTAAGACTGTCAGAGTTTACTGTATTTGAGAATTGAAAAATATGATAATGGCATTACCTGCAATGTTCTGTACCATAGGAAATTCTGTGATTTTGTTTTTTGGAGTCCACCAGTCTCCCAGTTCATTCACTGCTTCCTGCTTCTATAATGATACTCTTTTCTTCACCCAATTTGAATAATTCTGTTTCTTTGAATATATCCTGTCTTTACTTATGCTTTTCTCTCAACTCTGTAAGACTGAACATCTCCACTCCGTCTTACATGTAATGACTGATATTTTGTAACAGTCTATTTTGATAACTTAATTTTGAAGGCATTCTAATGCTCTACATTTTTACTCTCCCTCACCAACATTTTTTGTCTTTGTAGAAGATTTTGTTTTCTTTTTTCTCCCCAAAGTCCCCCGGTACATAGTTGTGTATTTTTAGTTGTGGGTCCTTCTGTTTGTGGCATGTGGGATGCTGCCTCAGTGTGGCTTGATGAACAGTGCCATGTCCATGCCCAGGATCCAAACCGGCGAAACCCTGGGCCACTGAAGCAGAGCATGAAAACAACCACTTGGCCACGGAACCGGCCCCCAACACTTTTTGATTTTGATGTCACATTTTACATCTTTTTCATCTTGTGTATCCCTTAAATATTTTTTTTTACTACTTTTCTCTTTTAACCTTCATATTAGCTTTATAAGTGATTAATCCACTACCTTTACTATATATTTACTTTTACCAGTGAGATTTATACTTTCGTATGTTTTTGTGTCACTAATTAGCACTCTTTCTTTTCAGCTTGAAGAAATCTCTTTAACATTTCTTGTAAGACCAGTCTAGTGGTGATGAACTCCTTTGGTTTTCGCTTGTCTGAAAAATTCTTTCTCTCTCCTTCAATTCTGAATGATAACTTTACCAGGTAGAGCATTCTTGGTTGGAAGTTTTTTTCTTTGAGCACTTTGAATATGTTTTGCCACTCCCTTCTGGCCTTTAAAGTTTCTACTGAAAAACTGGCTGATAGTCTTATGGGGGTTTCCTTATATATACAAGTTGTTTTTTTTGCTGCTTTTAAGATTCTCTCCTTGTCTATAAGTTTTGACATTTAAATTATGATGTATCTTGGTGTGGGTCTCTTTGGGTTCATCTTATTTGGAACTCTCTGGGCTTGGCTTCCTGGATCTGGATGTCTGTTTTCTCTCCCGAAGTCAGGGACGTTTTCAGCTATTATTTCTTCAAATAAGCTTTCTTCCTCACTCTCTCTCTTTTCTCATTCTGAAACTACTATAATGCGAATGTTAGTCCACTTGATGTTATTCCGTAAGTTCCTTAAGCTATCTTCACTTTTTTTTTCATTCTTTTTTCTTTTTGCTGCTGTAATTAGGTGAATTCCTCTGCCCTGTCTTTGAGTGTGTGATTCATTTCTTCTCCTTCATCTAATCTGCTGTTGAATCCGTCTAGTGTGCTTTTCAGTTCAGTTAATATGTTCTTCAGTTCTGTGAGTATATTCTCCAGTTCTGTGACTTCTGTTTGGAACTTTCTCATATTTTCTATCTCTTTGTTGAAGTTCTTACTGTGTTAATCAGTTCTTCTCCCAAGTTTGGTTAGTGTCTTTATGACCATTACTTTGAAGTCTTTATCAGGTAAATTACTTATCTCTGTTTCATTAAGGTTTTTTTCCTGAGGTTTTATCTTGTTCTTTCATTTGGAACATACTCCTTTGTTCATTTTACCTGACTCTGTGGTTGGGTTCTATGCATTAGATGAAGCAGCCATGTCTCTGAGTCTTAAAGCGTTGGCCTTGTGTAGGAGATGAACCTTGTTGTTCAGCCCTGCTTTAGCTCTTGGTTGTCTCTCAAACCTTTGTGCTTGTCCAAGCAGTCTGTTTTATTTTTAATAGCTCCCAGTAGTTGAGGGTATGCTAAGACCAGTCATTGTCTCAAAGGGGAGGACCTCAGTCAGCACCTAGATTCAGGCTGATTTGAAGCCAGACCCTCGGGCAGCAGCTTTTGAACTATGCAAATATATACAGTTCTGTTGGACTGCAAGCCTAAGCCCTGTTGGCTCCCAGAGCCAGGGATCTGGAGGTGTCCCCTGAGCAGCAGTCACAAAAATCAGGGCTCCAGACGAGTGTATAAGCTCCTTTCTGGGAGATAGCCGTGAGCTATTGCAAAGCAAAGGGAGAGAGCATCGATGGTGTCAGCCCGCCTACGTTCCCTGAGATCACCTCTGTAGCCTCTAGATGTATGCCAGACCTGAAGCTGCCCCTAACGCCAAAGCTCCAGGATTAGCCAGGTAGGCGTCCTTCACAGAAAGGCTGGGGATGTGTTCAGTCTGCTGTCTGTGAAGTGCCCTGTGGGTATCAGCCTGCCAAGAACTGTCTCACTGATGGTTACAGTCCTGTGGGACCCAGAAACACAAGGCCCCTTGGCCACAGGCACCAGGCAATCATCTAGTATGTCCTGGGCAGCAGCTGCAGAAACCAGGGCACCAGGTTTAAAATGTAAGGCACCAGATATATGTAAGAGCTCCTCTCTGAGAGATGCTGGCACTCTGGAATGTGGCAGAGGGAGATGATGAAGATGGCAGACAGTGGCTGGAGTGAGACAGAGGGGAAGTGCAAAGACGGCACCTGCTGAAAAAAGAAAAAGAAAGGAAAAGAGGTGACACCCACTGGCTTTAGCAAAGCAGAGTGAGAGCAGGCAGATGGCTCTCACCAGCCTCTGTCCCCAGAGAGTATCCCAGCAGGCCCCTACCCCTCAGACCAATGCTTTAAAATTAAGAAATGAGTCTCTTTCACATAGAGTCTTGGCGCTTTTCAAAGGGCTGCTTCTGTGCTGGACTCTGGGGCAGGTGAGTCTGAAGGAGCCCTTTAAAAGCCATTGCTCAGTTCACCACAGCCTTGTGAGTTTCATGGGTGTGAGCCCCGTTGGTCTTCAGTGACATGTTTTGAGGACTCATCTTTCAGGTGCTAGTCTTAAAAGTTAGGGTGCCTGCTGTGGGGTATGAACCCTTTGCTCCTCAGGGTGAAGCTCCGGATTTTGAGTTCTGATTGTGAGTTGCCACACCAGGGGTGGGGTTTGTCGCAAGCTTGTCTCTCATTTGCCCAATGTGAAGAGTTGCTCTGCCAGTTTTTAGGTTTTTTTCAGAGAAAATTTTTTCATACATAGCTATAGATTCAGTATATCTATGGGAGTCCTATGTCACCATCTTGAATCAGAACCTCTCCACACCATCTTTACCCAGGTTCTTCCCACTTTAGGGACAGTTCAAATATAACATTTGCATGAAATGTTTTCTGAAACCTCCTAGTTCTAAATGTGTCTCCTGTCTCTGAACTCTTACATATCCTATTCCTTTTGCCACATTTATTTTCACGTGTTATCACTGTTACTAAATTGTCAATTTATTCATTTTTACTTACTGCCTCCTAGACAGTGACTTTCCTATAGTAAATAGTTAATCAACATTTGCTTATTGAAATCTTTTATCATTTTTATTCTTTTCCCCAGGAATGAAAGGTACAGTTATCCCTCATGTCTGGAAACAACGAAATTTACTACTACAGAAATTTGGAGCATTTCTGGGTCTCTTAGATATATGTTCTTATAGACAAATTGTTATGCTTGATCATTTACTGCTAGGATTTTAATGACTATATCTCCTGTGTAACTTGTGTACTTACTAAGATGACTTGTATTTTTATTTTATTTTGTTTTGTTTTGTTGTATTTTATTTTATTTTGGTGAAGAAGATCTAACATCCGTTGCCAATTTTCCTCTTTTTTTTTCTTGCTTGAAGATTAGCCCTGAGCTAACATCTATGCCAGTCTTTCTCTATTTTTTATATGAAATGCCTTCACAGTATGGCTGATGAATGGAGTAGGGATCCAAACCTGAAAACCCGGGCCACCAAGCGGAGTGTGTGGAACTTTAACCACTTAGCCATGGGGCCGGCCCCAGATGACTTGTATTTTCAAAACCCAAGAACTTTCTGCATTTATTAAGAACGTATGTGACAATAAGTTTAATGTGTTCTTTTTTTTTTGCAAAGGAATTATTTTTCTCTCAGAATTTAAAGAAGCTTTTGTTTTGAAATAATTATAGGCTCATAAGAAGTTGCAAAAATAATACAGAGAGATCCTGTGTACCCATCCCCCACCTTCCTTTAATGGTACATTTATATAATTATAGAACAGTATCAAAACCAGGAAATTCACATAGGCACAATTAACTAAACCACACAACTTACTCAGATTTGACCAGTTTTCATATTTACTCCTTTTTTTGTGTATAGTTTTATGAAATATGATGTATAGATTAGTATAACTACCAATACAAAGTACAAATTTGTTCCATCACCACAAAGGAACTCCCTCAGGGTTTATAGTCAAACCTTCTCCCCAACCTCTGGCAATCTGTTCTATCTATAATTTGTCATTATGAGAATATTATATAAATGGAATCATATAGTATGTTTGGAAATTGGCTTGTTTCACTCATTATAATGGCCTTGAGATCAACCCAAATTGTTGCATGTATCAATAGCTTGTTCTTTTTTTATTCCTGAATAGCATTCCATTTTATATATTACCACAATTTATTTATCCCTTCACCCATTTAAGGACATTTGGGTTGTTTCCAATTCTGGCTATTATAAATAATACTGCATTGAACATTCGTGCATTTTTTTATTGTGGTAAAATATACATAAACTTTAGTGTTTTTTACCATTTTTAGGTATATAATTGTATTAAGTACATTCACAATGTTGTGCAACCATCATCATTATCCATTTTCAGAACCTTTTTTATCATCTCAAACAGAAGCTGTACCCATTAAATAATAACTCCACACGCCCTTCTTCCCCCAGGACCCTGGGAGAAGTGCTAATCTATTTTCTGTCTCTATGAATTTACCTATTCTAGGTACCTCTTATAAACGGAATCATACAATATTTATCCTTTTGTGTCTGGCTTATTTCACTTAGCATATTTCCAAGGTTTGTTCATTCTGTAGGTGGTATCGTAATTTCTTTTTTAAGGCTGAATAATATTCTGTTATATGAGTATACTGCATTATTTCTTGTTGTTTATCCATTCATCTCTTGATGGACATTTGGCTTATTTCCACCTTTGGGCTATTGTAAATCATGCTGCTATGAACATGAGCGTACAAGAATGTTTGAGTCCCTGCTCTCAGTTCTTTTGAGCATATACATAAAAGTGGAATTGCTGGATTATATGGCAGTTCTGTGTTTAACTTTTTGAGGAACTACCACCGTTTTACACAGTGGCCACACCATTTTGCTTTCCCACAAGCAATGCACAAGAGTATCAGTTTTTCTGCATTCTTCTCAACACTTACTATTTTCTGCTTTTTTGGACATAGTGCTCAAGGATTTTTTTTTTAAATTATGCCCAGTTGACTGGGCAGCATTTGTTGAAAAGACCATCCTTTCTCCACTGAATTATACTTGCACATCTGATGTAATCTTATATACGTTGGTCTTTTTCTTTTGCATTGCCCTATGCTTATGTCAATACCACATTGTCTTACTTATTATGTAGCTTTATATAATGTCTTGATATTTGGTAACATGAGCCCTCCAGCTTTGTTTTCTTCAAGAATGTCTTGGCTCTTTTAAAAAGATTCTTTGTATTTCCATATAAATTTAAGGCTCACTTTGTTGGTTTCATGCCTCCCCTCTGCTGCATACACTTATTTAAAATCTACTCAAATTTTTAATGGAATTAGATTAACTCTACAGAGAATTAACATTTTAAGAATATCGAGACTTAGAATTCATGAACATGGTGTATCCTTTCGTTTATTTACGTCTTAATTTCTCTTAATTACGTTTTGTTTTCCAGATAGAAGCGTGTGTATTTCATGACATTTATTCCCAGTTATTTGATGTTTTTTGGTGCTATTACAAATGATCTTGTTTTAAAATATTCTCTGTTTACTGCTGGCATATAAAAGTACAATGGACTTTTTTGTATATTAATCTTCTTACTAGTAATCTTACTATGTTCACTCATTAATTCTAATAGTTTGTAGTTCCATATTCTTTTGGATGTTGTATTTATACAATCACATCATCTGTGAAAAATGATAATTTTACTTCTTTCTAATCTTTTATTTCGTTTTCTTATTACATTTGTTTAAACCTCCACTATGCCATTGAATAGAAGTGGTGATATACATCCTTGTCTTACTCTTAGTCCCATACTCAGAAGGAAAGTGTTCCATATCTCATCATTAACACATTAGCTGTATTTTTGTAACAAAATACTCAGATTAAGGAAATTCCCAACTATTCTTAGTTTTCTGAGTGCTGTTAATTTTTATTTCAATTTTAAATGACTTTTATACACTAATTGAGTTGTTTCATGTGGTCTATATAGGTTTCTTTTTTTTTTTTTTTGTATGTGATGAATTACATTTTGTTAAAATATGAAACCAATCTTGCATTGCTGGAATAAATCTAACTTGGTCACATATATTATCTTTTATATATGACACTGATTTTAATTTGCTAATATTTTGTTAAAGATTTTGGCATCTTTCTTTATCA
Source organism: Equus quagga (assembly GCF_021613505.1). Lineage (NCBI taxonomy): Eukaryota > Metazoa > Chordata > Mammalia > Perissodactyla > Equidae > Equus > Equus quagga. The sequence continues at coordinate 15,180,372 of NC_060269.1, forward strand.
GAAATATTGGCTGTATTTCCTTTTTTTAATAATGTTAGTTTGGTGTCAAGGTTATGCTGACCTAATTGAGTTTTGAAGTATCCATTCTTTTTCTACTTTGTCAGATTGGTTGTATAAGATTGCTAGTATTTATTCCTTTACTATTTCAAAGAATAGAACAGAAAGGCCATTTAAGCCTGGAGTTTTTTTTATGGGAAAGATTTAAATTACAGATTCTCTTCCCACTTTTTTTTGACCATTATTTCTTTAAATATTTTTTCCGTCCTCTTTCTCTGGTATTCCTGTTACATACATGTCAAACCACTTGATATTATTCAACAAGTCATTGAGGTTCAGTTCACTTTTTATTCAGCCTTTTTTCTCTTTGTGCTTTAGTTTGATAGTTTCTCTGTGATACTGTATTTAAATTCATTGATCTTTTCTACTTCATTGTCTAATCTCCTGTTAAGCCCATCTAGTGAATTTTTTATTCCATATATTTTTCATTTGTAGAATTTCTGTTCTAGAACTTTAGTTCATTTTTACAATTTTTTTAATAGTTTATTTGTGTGTATGTGTGTGTGAGAGAGAGGAAGATTGGCCCTGAGCTAACATCTGTTGCTAGTCTTCCTCTTTTTGCTTGAGGAAGATTGGCGCTGAGCTAACATGTGTTGCTAGTCTTCCTCTTTTTGCTTGAGGAAGATTGGCCCTGAGCTAACATTTGTGCCAATCTTCCTCTATTTTATGTGGGATGCCACCACAGCGTGGCTTGATGAGCAGTGCTAGGTCAGCACCTGGGATCTGAACCTGTGAATCCCAGGCCATCAAAGCAGAGCATGCAAACTCAATCACTATGCCACTGGGCCAGCCATAATTTACATTTTTATAGTTTCCATTTGTCTGTTGTATTCCCTATTTGTTCCTTCATTGTGTTTAGCTTGTCCTTAAGTCTTGAACTTATTTAGAATAGCAAATTCCATCATTTTTATTCTGTTCTTTGAGTGATTTTTCTCCTGGCTATAGGTCAGTTTCCTGCTTTTTCACATGCCTGGGCATTTTTGGTTTATGCTGGACCTTATTGATGCTTTCTTGTTGAGTTTCTGGGGTGGGTTGTCTTATTTTAAACAATGTTGAATTTTGTTCTGGGATGGAATTAATCTACTTGTGGATCATCTTGAGTTTTTCAAGGCTTCCTTTTAAGCTTTGTTAAGGCAAGTCTAGAGTAGCCTTAACACTAGGGCTAGATTAGTCCAACTTATAAGGCGTGGTCTTTCTAGTGTTCCTACCAAATTCCCAGGGTAGTCAACAAGCTTTCTCTACTTCAGCTTATTGGAATTTGAGCATCTTCTAATCCTCTGTAAGCCTCAGTGGTTGTTTAGGTCACAGTTTTTCACTACACATTCTTTCTCTGTTAGTCACTCCTTGTGGATCTAGCCTTGTGAAGTCACACCCCTAAAAAGGCACAGCTTAGTGACTCGGAAAAAAAAAGTTAAAGGTCTTCTATACATATTTCTGCGGCAACTTTTCTGTATAGCTCTCATCTCTCCAGCATACTGTGCCACAAATTTTGGTTGCTTCACTAACCTTGAAACTCTCTAATCTTTGTTTCTGTAGTTTAGCAAGGTTGCTATGCTCTGCATAGGGCTCACCTTATTTGTGTTCATTTTCTTAGGTGTCACATTTGTCTGCTGCCTGTTCCTCAATGCCCTAATATTATGGTTATTTATAAGAGGAGGGCTAGCCTGGTACCAGTTACTCTCTCAGAACTGGAAGGAATCTTATTCTATCTATTTTGAAGCTATGGAATTACTAGATGAATCAAATTTAGAATTGTTACATCTTCTTGTGGAATGAACTTTTTCATTATGAAATTTTCCTCTTTATCTTCTGCTTTAAAGTCCTCTTTTTAAAATTGTTATCACTACCTCCAAGTTTGGGGAGATTTTTGTTTTTTGGTGTTTGCGTTATATGTATATTCCTTTTCGTCCTTTTACTTTTAACCTTTCTTTTTATTTAAAGTATGTTTTTTATAAATAGCGTATAGTTGGGAGTCATTTTTATTTCATCATACAGTCTTTTTTTAATTGGATTTTATGGTTCATTTATGTTTAGTGAGATTATTGATGGATTTTGGCTTAAGTCTTTTTGCTCTTTTCTGTTTGTCTCATTTCTTGGTTCATTTAGTTTATCTTTATTTCTCCTTTCTTGCCTTTCTTTAGCTTATTTTTAATACTACATTTTCCCCCTCTTACTTTTTAGTTATACTATTTTAATAGAGGTTACCCTATATTATAATATACAAATCTGACTTATTACACTTTAACTAAAATTTATTCTTTTAGCAGTTCCCAAACAATGCAAGTATCCTGCAACATTTTAATGCCATTTATCATCTTTTGCCCGTAGTTCTTTTGTTGTCAAATATTTTACTTATGCATATGTTAAAATGCCACAAGACCTATTGTCTTCTTAGTCACTGTTTACCCTATGTGGTACTCTCCATTTCTTTTTTTGTAGTTCTGTGCTTCCATGTGGGATTTTTTTCCCTTCAGTCCAAACTTATCTGTTATTACTTCTTCTTTTTTTGTGTGTGAGGAAGATTGGCCCTGAGCTAACATCTGTTGCCAGTTTTCCTCTTTTTGCTTGAGGAAGATTGTTGCTGAGCTAACATCTGTGCCAGTCTTCCTCTATTTCATGTGGGATACTGCCACGGTATGGCCTGACAAGCAGTGCTAGGTCCACGTCCAGGATCTGAGCCTGCAAACCCCGGGCCACAGAAATGGAGCGTGTGAACATACCCACTATGCCACCAAGCCAGCCCCTATCTGTTAGTACTTCTTGTAGCTCAAGTCTGCTTTTGACTCGTTTTTGCAGCATTTTGTTTGTAATGTCTATTTCACCTAAATTTTTTTTTTTTTTAGATTTTATTTTTTCCTTTTTCTCCCCAAAGCCCCCCAGTACATAGTTGTATATTCTTCATTGTGGGTTCTTCTAGTTGTGGCATGTGGGACGCTGCCTCAGCGTGGTTTGATGAGCAGTGCCATGTCCGCGCCCAGGATTCGAACCAACGAAACACTGGGCCGCCTGCAGCGGAGCGCACAGACTTAACCACTCGGCCACGGGGCCAGCCCCTATTTCACCTAAATTTTTAAGAAATTCTGGGTACAGAATTGTAGATTATCATGCATTTTGTTTGTTTTATCACCTATATGTCATTACATTGTTTTCTGACTTTCTAGATGTTGTTGAAAAATTAGCGAACAATTTTATTGTTGCTCTGCTGAAGGCAGTGTGTTTTTTTCCCCACTGGCTGCTTTTTGTCTTTGCTTTTCAAAAGTTTGTCTATGATTTCCCTAGGTGTGGATTTGAAGGTTTTGTATGGGTTCTTGGTGTTGTTGGTTTGTATTTATTCTGCTTGGGTTTTATGAGCTTCTTTAATCTGTAGGTAAATGTCTTTACATTGTTTATGAAAGTTATTAGCCATTATATCTTCAAATATAGCTTCTTCCCCTATACTTTCTTTCCTCTCCTTTTATGATTCCAATTACCTGTATGTTAGATCTTTTTACTGTGTTCTGCTTGTTTCATATGTTCCTTTTGTTTGTACCTTCTTTTTTCTCTGGTCTTCAATTTGGATATGTATTAATTTTTTTTTGGCGAAGGAAGATTTGCTCTGAGCTAACATCCATTCCAGTCTTCCTCTGTTTTTTAGTATTTGGGCCACCATCATAGCATGACCACTAACAGAGTGGTGTAGGTCCATGCCCAGGAACCATACCTGGGCTGCCGAAGAGAACGCGCTGAACTCAACCACTAGGCCACCAGGGCTGGCCCTTCAGTTTGGATATTTTTTGTTAGCCTGTCTTTGAATTACTAATCCAGTCTTCTATGTCCAGTATGCTGCTAAGCCCATCTAGTGATTTCTTAAATTCAGATACTGTATTTCTCAGTTCTAGAATGTGCATTTGATTTTTTAAATTAAGATTCCAATTTTCTGCAAAAAATCATAGTTTCATCTGTATTTTAGATCTTATCTTATCCTCTATTTTCTTGAACATATTAATCAGTTATTTTTAAATCTGTGTCTTATAACTCTGTATCTGAATTCTGTGTTGGAGATTTGTATTGGTTTTTGCCTCTTAATTTTGAGTGTGTGTGTGTGTGTTTGCCTGCCTCATAATTTTTTAACTGATGCCTTATGTAGATGAAATATAGAGGCTCTGGCTCATGTTATCTTTAAAGTAGATCGTTTTTTTCGGGAGGCAAGTAGGCTCTGGCAGATACCTTTGATCCTGTTGAAGCTTCGTTTTAGGCTTTGTTAGAGCTGGTATATAAGATTTGTCCTTATTCCAAGGCTTGTTTACCTGGAGTCTTGGCCTTTCTTTTTCTCATCCTAAGTCCTAACATGTTTACTAGACTCTCCTCCCTGGCAGAACTTAAACTCCAGCCTCTGTCTCCTTAGCACCACACAGCTATCTACACAGTTGATTCACCTCCTATCTGCTGTTTTCTGCCATTTCTTTTACTGATTGGGAGGTGTCTTAACTTGTACACATGCAGCTGATGGATCAGCCATTGAAGGGAATTTGTATGTAGATTTACAGGTTCCTCCGTAGTTCCTTCTGTTTTGCTTCTTAAATCCCATCCATTTTGACAACCCTAAACTCCTCTCTCTGTTTCCTCATAAGACTGCTGCTTGGGTTCCATTTGCCTGTCCCATAATTTGGAAAATAGCCTCAGAGAAAAAGCCAGGATATCTCTTGTGCACATTTCTTCTCTTGAGGAATGTAACCTGCAAGACCTGCCTGTATTGGTTGTTTTCCTCGCACAGGGTTCCTGCTACCACATTTAGGCCTGAAGGGTGGAGGAGAGGGGTAGATTCTTAGAAACTTGAAGGAGAGGGTCTTAAGAAAGGGCCACTTTGAGAGGAGTATGATCTTTGGTCAAGTGATGTAGCCATCCTGAGGTGATCCTTCATCGAACTCCTACCAGGGATCCCTTTGGCCAAACTCAACTAGAAACCAGAAGGCAAGAAAACACATTAATATAGTCCACATAAGGCAGCTTAACAGGGTGGGTAAGGATGTTGAGTTGTTGAGGGGAAAATAGAAGATACCTAGCACAGTTCAGCTTTTTGTTCCTCAATGTATACTCTCTTCCTTCATTTGGGAGAAAAGTTTGTGTCCTAAGCAAAGGAGACACCTGAAATTCCATAAATTTTGGTATCACTGTGGGGTAATGTCAATTTAACAATACTTTTCCTGAAACTTAAAATGTTGGGCACCACCAGTATTCTTCACATAGAAAAAGTGAGGCTTTATGAAGTCCCATTTCATATGGGGGGGGGGGGACCAAAAGAGAGAAAAACAAGTAAAATATAACTACTTGAGAGTCCCTGCTCAATAGCTAGTCATGAAAGTTAGTAATCAGAGCTGCCTTCTTCCAATACTCCTGCATGTTCCTTTTCCCCTCTGCCATTACTTTGGCTGGATGGAATTCTTTATCTGGTGGTGGACTCCAATTCTCAATTCTGTGGAATCTTAGTTCTTGCATTTTGGAGATTGGTACAGTTTTCCAGTGACCAGTACTATTGGAAAGAGAGAGCTAAGAGATGTCTCACTGCATATCCTAGGTTCCACATATAGTGCTATCTATTGTGTAGCTGTTGCTTCTGTTCTGTAGCAAGAACTCAATTTCCCCTGTCATCAAAATCAATTACTCTAGTCAGTACAATAGTCCTTTTTGTCCCTGTTGGTTCAGCTGCATGAAAAGCCCCCAAATGGCCAAAAGGTAGTCTCAGCTTCCATTTAATCAGTTTTCCGGTAGAAGTCAAGGTTCCTAGTAGAAACATGCCTCATTGAGCACTAGGACCTTAAAATTGATCAGGCTAAAGTTTCATTGATGGGAGGTAAAATAAATTTTGAAGTGAGTCATTCAGTGTAATAATGAGAGGGACCACTTCTACTTCTTTATTCCCAGGCCTGTGCATTCTGGCTCTGGGGGAGACTGTGCCATATATTGTCTGCGTTTTAACACAAATAGCACATCCTGTAGGACCGCACCTCATCCTCACAATATTGTTTCCAAGTAAGTGTTATAACTGAACTTTCAACAGGCAATTTCACTGTCTTTTCAAGCCAGCTGCTTCTGAATGATAGAGCACATAGTGAGGTCAGTGAAATCCATGAGCACGATCCCTTCACCACACTTCTTTTGCGGTAAACTATATTCTTTGGTTGGAGGAAGTGTTATGATGGATAAGGCATTTCATAAATCTAATGGTAGCGCTGCAGAACACTTGAGTCAGGGAAGGAAAATCTATATTTAGAACATGGATCCATCCTTTTGAAGACAGAACACTGTTCACTCATAGATGGGGGTGGGGGGGTCCAATATAAGCAATCTACCATCAGGTAGCCAGCTGGTTCCTCTGGGGAATGGTGCCATATTGAAAGCTCAGCATTGGCTTATTCTTTTGGAAGATTGGGCACTCAACAGTGACAGTAGCCAGGGCAGCATTTGTGAGTGAAAGACCATGTTGCACTCATACATAGTCTTCATCCTTGCCACCATAGCCACTTTTTTTGTGGACCTATTGAGTAAATACTGGATTGGCCAGGTAAAGAGTCTGGCCGGCATCCACAGGAGGGGTCATCTTGAGCCTTCTTTACGGTGGGACATTATTATTTTCACATTCTCTGCCCATTCAAAGTGGTCCATTCATGAACCTCTTCCCCAGACCTCTTTGTCACCAGTTTTCCATTTTGTTTTTCAAATCCCTGATCTTCTGGCAAACTCATTTGTCACTTCCCGTAAGTCAGTCTATTTTAGGTCCATACCTCTGTCCACTTCTCCTTCACCATGAAATGTTAGCCAAATGCAGAACTTTGAATAGGGTTATAGTCCTGGGATCGTCTGTTCTGGCTGATACCAGCATCTGGTGCAGATCCATTTGTAAACCAGGCTCTTACTCCTCTTTTCAAATTTGTAATAGGCAGCTTCCCAAGAAGCCAAAGGAGTGAGCTGACGGAGAGCAGTTAAACCAGGTGCTCTGAGAGTCTAAGCTTCCTGCTTATGCAGTTTACTTATCCCTTGTGGACCTGTTCAGGCCTACTCAGTTCCATTTAATGATGAAATGCTGCTCTGTTCACCAAATACTATGTTTCAGCACATCAGTAGTTCATGATGGGCAGTTCAGGTTGCATAATCATTTGGTGTCTTGTGGTTAGATATTTGTCTCTACCAGGGTTCTGTTGCAATTCAGGAGCTGCTTTTTTTTTTCTCCGCAAATCCCCCTGGTACATAGTTGTATATTTCAGTTGTGGGTCCTTCCAGTTGTGGCATGTGGGACGCCACCTCAGCATTGCCTGATGAGCAGTGCCATGTCCACGCCCAGGATCTGCACCAGCAAAATCCTGGGCCTCTGAAATGGAGAGCACGAACTTAACCACTCGGCCATGACCTGTCCCCAGGAACTTCCTTTAATTGGAGTATTATTTGCAGAGTAGGACATGATTTTTCTAAAAATTATAGGACTGTGTAGTAATTATCTTCCAGGGACTTTGTAGAGACTTAATCACATCTCTATCGCAAGCACTTCAAATACTGGGTCTGCTGTGTCATAAAAACCCATGCGGCTGAGGAATCCGTATTGAGGCCTCCTTGAAAACTAACAGCCTTATGGGTTACCCCCCAAAAATGGCTCAGAGTAGTGTATGTAGCGTACTTCTAAATTCCAGAGGCCCACCAAGCTTTGTACTTCTTTGTAGTGGGCTGTTCAAGGCACAGCATCTTGTCCTCCACTTTAGAGGAATCTCCTAATAGGCATGAAACTACTAGACCCCCTAGAAACTTCATTTTTGTGACACATCCCTGAACTTTTGCAAGACTTATCTCCCTTCTACCCTACGTATGCCTTACTCAGGCACTACTTCTACTTGTGACTTCTCACCAAATCCAATTAGCTTAACATCACCAATGTAATGGACCAGCATGACATTCTGTGAAATAGTAGATGATCAAGTACTCTCTGAACTCATTATAACAGAGAGCAGCAGACTTCATATACCCCTGGACCAAAGTATTCTATTTCTCATGTCATGTGAATGTAAATGGCAACCACCAGAGACTATGTCAGTCAGTAGTCAACTATGCTCACTGCAGAAAATGTTCTCTTGAAAGGAGTTCTGAACAGTGCACCTCCCTGGCCCCTATAGAGTTATGCCACAGGAGAATCTGATCCCTTTGGACCTTCTAAGTGAGATGGACTCAAGCTAACGCTCCATCTCTAACTTGACCTTCATAAGCCCACATTCTGACTGGTGGCTTACAGTGGAGTTTCAGAATTATAGGGTCCACTGAGAGCCATTATTTAATAACCCCCAGAATATCTATATATTTCCCATTCCTCAGTGAATGGTCTCCCTGGTAAATATCTCTACTAAAATACCTTGGGGAAAATTTACAGTACAACAGTCCCCCTTATTCATGAAGGATACATTCCAGGACCCCCAGTGGATGCCTAAAACCACAGATAGTACTGAACTCTATAAATACTATGTTTTTTTCTATACATACATACCTGTGATAGTTTAATTTATAAATTAAGAGATCAATAATAAAACAATTATCAAATATACTGTAATAAAAGTTGTAGACTTCAGCAACCCCAGCATACAATTTTTTTTCTTTCCTTGTTAAGTCAAGAACTTGCACCTTTTCACTTATAGGAAGCACTTTATGGCTTCTCTTTGGCATATCCGAATTGCCAGCATCACTACTTCTGCATTTTGGGGCCGTTATTAAGTAAAATAAGGGTTATTTGAACATAAGCATTGCAACAATACAACAGTTGATCTGATAACTGAGATGGTTACTAAGTGACTAAATGGATGGGTAGTGTATAAAGCATAGATGTGCTCGACAAAGGGAGCAAGATTTCAGCATGCTCCTCAGAACAGCACACAATTTAAAGCGTACAAGTTGTTTACTTCTGAACTTTTCCATTTAATATTTTCAGACCGTGCTTGACGGCAGGTAACTGAAACCACAGAAAGCAAAACTATGGATAAAGGGGGACTACTGTAGACATCTGTGGCCGTGTGACAGGGTCCTTCCTTGAAGGGATCCAGCCTCTTCCCCCTGAGTGGTCCATGAAGTGGCTCAAGTCTGGGAACTGGGAACAGATCGTGAATTCAGTTATGATGACTTACATTCATTTCTGCCCAGCAGAATTACTGTCTAATTTTGGGGGATCTTGCAGTCAGCCACCATGATAGATCTCTTTGGATCAAAACACTTTGATTAGTACTCTGCCCTGTGGTTAATTGTGGTGATTGCTTCAACCTTGTCTCTGAGGGCTCAGTCCTGCTACCTGGCCTTTACCACTCCAGGATTCCATTATTCCCATGAGATCAAGGAACCCAGTTCCATTGCCGTACCATCTGTTCAGTTATTTCTGGTCTAATGAAGAAAACCACCGCAGAACTCTTGTGAATGATAGTGTCCCCTTACCAATGCATTTCTTTTTTTTGGTGAGGAAGATTGGCCCTGAGCTAACTTCTATTGCAAATCTTCCTCTTTTTGCTTGAGGAAGATTGTCACTGGGTTAATATCTGTGCCAGTCTTCCTCTGTTTTACGTGAGATGCTGCCACAGCATGGCTTGACGAGCAGTGCTAGGCCCACACCCGGGATCCGAATCTGCGAACCACGGGCCACCAAAGTGGAATGCATGAACTTAACCATTACGCCACTGGGCCAGCCGCACCAATGCATTTCTTAGTGTCTTCCTGGGCAAGATGAGAAGATTGCACATAATACATCCATTGGAATATTTCCATTTCTCATTTCCTTTGGACTCTTTCTTCTACTGGAAAGTTCTTGTGTTTAAACATCATTAAAAGAGGCCACTGTGTAGTCTAAGCATTTACTCACCCAACTATTAATGCCATTCACAAGTTCCCATTAAATTCTGAATCTCAGGTGATTGCCTTCATCTCAATTAAATCAACCCAAACATGCCTTATTGTTCACCTGCATTGGTCTAAACACTTTGAATCTCACTTCCCCAAGAATGTTGAGATCTTAACTCCCATTTTAGTCCTGGAGGCAATGAAAGGTGGTAGAGTTGAGTTCTGAGGAAAATTGCCCTCAATTCGTGAGTCATTGGAAGGTTTTTAAGTAGAAGAGTGGTTTTTCCTTAGAAGGGATACTATGAAAGAAAAGGGGTTGCCTCTGTCAACAAGACAGGCAGACAGATGTTTAAAGTTCTCGGCCTCTATATCTGGCAGAATATCCACATCCCTTATCTCAGGGTCCCACTTCTTCCCCTTCCTTAATGTAAGAGACCTGGAAGGCTTAAACTTTTAATTGGCATTATATCTTTGCAGACCTTACATCAGACTCTTGGCTTTGTCCTCTGCCATATATATCTATATATATGTATATGCCAGATATATGTGTGGCAGATACATGTGGCAATAAGAGATGAGGAACTCCTTCAAAACTGCCAGTGAGGACTTCTGGTTACCCATGCATGTTTTTAATTGTATATTCATAAATTTAATCTTTTTCCCTTTGTTCTCTATCTGGGAACATCAGAAGAATCTAGGTGGTGATTGCAATTTTTATAACTGGTGTTTCTGTAGCAATTAAATGTCACAGCCATTTGATCTCACACCACCATGCCCTCTATCTGTATTTCATCCTATGCTCCCATCGATGATAATTTGAGTAATCTAGATGCTACTACATACCATACATTTCCCATGTCCACTATTATCATTAGGTTTCTTGAATATTCCTTGAACAACCCAGTCCCAGAATACTATTTTGAGGGGCTATTTCTGGTACAGTTACTATGTTTGAGTCAGGAAACAGATGGCATACTCAGAGTAATTCAAGAAGGATCTATGAGAGGCAATTTACAAAGCTATGGTCAGGGTACGGGGGAACTGCAAGGGATGGTACAGTACCCTAGAGCTGGTAACGGTAGAAGTGTTACCATCCATAGGCTTGAAAGAAGGAGTGGAAGGAAAGGTTGGCAGAATCCAGAAGGAAAAAGTCGCAAGAGAGTCAGTCACCTTGAGAGAAGAAGCTGGCTTCTTTGGTGGAGAGGCACAGCTGTTCAGAGACTACTCCACAGAGAAAGAGTCAAGGGAATCTCTTCTGTCCCTCAGACCTCCTACCAGCACTCCCCAGTGGCAGGAAAGCCAGAGGGCAGGGGAGGCCTTTGATAAGGTCATAAAGATGAGCCTCCTGAGGGCAGAGAGCAAGATGTAAGAGAATGGATAGAGAGACAGACCAATTATATGAAGAGTTTCAAGAACGTGTTTGGCATCTTAAATTTAAGGCATGACCTGGACAAGGAAAATATCATTTGATGAGAGTTTTATCAGACTAGAACTAAGGATCTGATCAGCTTGTGAAAGGAGAAAGCAAGAGCTTTGAGAAGGCCATTCTCCTATTCCATATACCTCTCCAGGGAAAGAGAGACTTTTCTTTCTGTTTTTGTTTTGGTGAGGAAGATTGTCCCTGAGCTAACAACTGTTGCCGGTCTTCCTCTTTTTGCTTAAGATTGTGCCTGAGCTAACATCCATGTCAGTCTTCCTTTATTTTGTATGTAGGGTGCTGCCACAACATGGCTTGGTGAGTGGTGTGTAGGTTTGTGCCCAGAATCTGAACCCATGAACTTAACCACTATGCCACTGGACCAGCCCCCAGAAGAGAGACTTTTGTAAGCATTTTAACTATCTTATGAGTTCACATGAGTAATTCAGAAATATTTTAGTGCTTACTGTGTGCTGTTCCCCAAATAACAAATATCTGGGCTTGTTTTTATTCATCAACTTTATTAAATAATTTTATTAACTGATCTACATAGACATTATGTTTAACAATTCAATATAAAAATAAATACTTTTATGGGATAAATAAGCAAGTTTTTTAGAGCCCCTAGGGCTTACAAAAAAGAATCTTAAAAGATCCATATTTATCATCCGAAGACTAACAGTTACAAAAGGTAGCAAACCATAAAATCAAAAAATAAATATAAATTTTAAATATTTAAATAAATAAAAAACCTGATACATTTTAAATGGGAAACACTTAATTATCAAGTCATTGTTGAGAAGATGCTTTGACAAAAGGTAATCCATTTGTTCAGAAATTCTACAATTGTTCCTGTCTCATCATCATATTCACATGTGAATCTTGTTTCAGACCCCTATAAAACAAAAATTTTAATTTTTTTTTTAGTTCAGAGTAGTTTACCTTATATAATTCTCAATTGAAGTCTTACAGGCTTATGGCCTTTATTTTCAAGTGTATTAAACATATTAATTATTCACATTTTCTTGAAATGATCAAAATGTGCCAAAATTACATTTTCTACAGTATTTTACTATCATTCTCATTTGTTAATTCTGCAATCTCAGTGAACACAAGATTTTTTTCCTGAGTTGTGTACAAGTAAACATTTGAAATAAAAACAGTTCTGGACAAATACTTCATTGCATGCAAAATAAACTTGTTTGACTTCCTCTGTGTATATATCTGTATATCTATCTGTAGGTTACATGTATACAGTGATATGAACATTAGACTTCCTTCTTTTTTAAACCTTGATTAAGGTTATTCTACTCATTATTCTACTTGAGTAAATCTCCTCATATTTTCTCCAAAGCAAGGCAGAACCAACCCTGAGTAAGTTAGAAGAGGCTTTTGTTTGGGGGAAGTTTGTGTGAAGAACATTTTCATAAATACTCATCCCCCCTCCCTCAACTCACTATCAATGCAAGTGAGTTTCCCAACTTTTAAAAGTGTAAACATTAGAAATGTTGTCCTGTGGACTGACTGTGTAGAAATTAACCTTCTCTGCAGAAAGGGACTATTTCAACTCAGCCTCTAGCTGACAAGCTAAGGAGAAAATATTTTGATATGCAAATAAAAGAGAGTGCTTTTTCGAATTTGAAGTATCCTATCCTGGAAAGACAGACAAAATGAGACAAAGTATTTCCTTTAAATAAACTGTTGCAGTGTTATATATCCTCTAACATGTAATTATTTAAATATTGTAATTTCTTGGGAGGAGTTTTACTTTTAAAAATGATTTTCACATAATTTTATCTCAATTTTGCATCAGGAGTTTTAGAGTGAGTTTTCTGATGTTAAAAATTTTAGAGCAAACCTCTTGACGTAAATGAGAAACTGAGTCAATCAATGTCTAAATGACATTAATCTCAATGTATTTTTTAAAAAATTAAATGGAAAGAAACAGTCTACTAATAAAGTGATTCTTACTTGGAAAGATCCAGAGTTACATACTTTTAGAAACTTGGTTCTACTACTGTAATTAAAATTGCTCTGTTTATTTAGGATAACTGTTAATTCATGAATTTTGTCCTTTGGCAGATGGGATGAGAAAGGAGAGCTATGAACCTCTTTCATGTCATCTGAGTCCCTTGTACATTTCATGCTTCCTGTGCATTTAAAAATTCTTAAGGTCCTGAAAGTATTACCTCTAAATAAAGAGTTAATTATTTGTCCATCAGCTATTTTAATGGTTGCTGTTTAAGACAAATCTCTTAATCCTTCCACTAAATGATAGGGAAACCCCATTTAAAAAGCTTTTCACACAATCAGTATTAGTTATTCTGGTAAATGATCTGAAGGAATTTAAAAATACATAATAAAATCTGTCTGCTTTCTGTGAAATTCAATTCAGTGCCTTCTCCCAGTTTTGTGTTAATGTGAGGGGTGTCAGAGCGCAGGGGTGGAGGCTTGTCCCTATGTGGATGGTAGATGGAAGCTCTCTGGCTTGCGCTTCCTAGCTCCACAATGTATGATCTAACATGAAAATAATTCATGTTCACAGTGGACTTAAAATACACAAGTACTTCACACATACCAAAAATGTTATACCACTTTAAAATGCCCTTCCATTTATTTTATTTCCAAGAGAGCAAATAAAGTAATGCCTTACCTTTAGTCCCAGAACTGTTACATTGATATTGCTCATTAATTCCTTGATATCTTTCGAGAGAAAGTTTTTTAGCATTTCCTCCAGAGGTTTGAGTTCTTCTTCTAGACACTGAAGATGTTTCAATTCTGTGGCCTTGAATAATAATAATTATCATCAGGTGAGTTTTCTCTGACTAAAAGTCAGAATCAGAAATTAATCTCCAATCTATTTTTATTGAGTGGCAGTATATAGTTTTTACCATTCTCCCTGTTCTCAGCATTACTGTAAAGGTGGACCAGTATAGTTTACAAATCACAGATACAGGCTGAGTTCTTTTCCAATCTGTATACAAATCATTAGACCCAGAGTAGTCAGAATGTGGAAGTAGAGGTTGACATTCTATGATTCTAATATTTCATAATCAAAGGGTTAATCACAATGTTAGGGAAAGAAGGAGATCTTGGATGCCATCTGTCACAGTACCAAAGTTTGATACATTAGGCAATTTTAACTGTATAGTAATGACTCTCAATTTAGAAAATCACATATAACTGTAAATTTTTTACTTTTCTGTAATAAGTACATTAAGGTGCATTTAAAAAAATTATTTGTTCCAACCAAATAAAAGTTTACAATATTTGAAGAATTTTTGGATGGGCTTCCCAAATTAGACATACACATACATACTCTCCTATATATAATGATAGTATTTCATACTTTTATGGTACGTTATAATTTCAAAGTGTTTTTTCCTAAATAAGCCCACTTAAGTGTCACAGCCACATTTTGAGATAGGCAGTGCAGTATTATCATCTCCATTTTACAAATAAGGAAACTAAATCTCAGAATTTAAGTGTCTTTCCCAAGGCCGCATGACTAAGTGGATCCAGAATTAGATTTCAATTCTTTTTTTTTCATAGCATTAACATAGCATCCTTTGAATTAAATGTTTTTATATCTTTCTAAAATCTTTTGCAAACAGAATGGTGATAAAATGAACAAATGAATGAAATTTATCACATTACTTTTGGTTTCAAATAGATTTTGAGTTGTCATTTAGAAACTGTGAGATTTCAAAGAATTCCACCACCCTCTAAATTATACACATGATCTCATGTTATCTTTCTAACAATCTATAGAGGGAGAGGTAGGACTACACTGCTCATATCTTCTGACATTTCTATCTACTGCCCTTTCAACTTGCTACTACAAGGTCTGCAAGTTCAAGGCTTACATTTTTGGTATGAGCAATTTGGAGCTATTTCCTTCAGAAAAGAGTCTAATGTCATTATGTTGTAGGAGATAAGAGTTGTGTGTCTGATTAAGCTGGAGGAGCATCTCTAAGCTATTTTCATCTTTCAGAAGAGTAGTGTAAAGCATAATTTCCTTGAATTAATGAGAAGTGGATCAATGGGATTGCATCTATAATCCTTAAGTCCCATTTTTTTCTGGGCTTGGATTTACCCTGGGACAAGGTCTTTCTGGCACCACAGTTTTGCCCGATCTCTGCTGACCTGCACAAGTGCTAGGAAACTATACTCCTAGCGTCGCTCTAGGAGCTTAGGTGATTGATGCTTACCTAACTATCTGAATTTGAAAACGATGAAGATTTTAATCTTGGAAAATAAGTCACATAGAATCGTAAGTCTCTGGGTCTACTGACATAAAAGATGTTTAAGTCAAGAATTTTATACTCCCCAGAGAGAATTTTATCTTTACTACTACTAGTAGTAGCTAATGCTTGTATAGTGTTTACCATATGCCAGACACTGTTCTGAGTTCTTTACATCTACTCATTAATCCTCACAAAACTATATGAAGTACATACAATTAGAATTCACATAAGTAGGTGAGAAACTTAGTCACAGAGAGTAGGTAACTTGCCCAAGGTCACAAAAGCTAGGACACGGCTGACCTGGGATTTCAGTTCAGATAATCTGGACCCAGAGTCTGTGCTATTGATTACAGCTATGCTGCCTCTCAAAGATAGACCCTTCAGAATCTTTCCCAAACAATGAAGGATTTTTAAAAGTGGCCTCCTCTGAAATGAATTTTGATCATTAGCATGCTAAAATGATACAATCAAATATCTAGAGTTTTGCATGTTTAAATAAAACAGTAAGTCAACATAATCTTTTAAAACAGCCTAAGCAATAAAGTAAGAATGTTATTATTCTTTTCTTCCCAGTCCTTGCCCGCCAAAACACAAATACATATAAAAAAATATAGGCCAAGCCATTTACAGAAGGCCCATTATCAAACTTAGACTTTTTTTAAAAGTATTTAAGTTACTTATTCTTTTCCTCAGATGAGGTGCTATTAATCCAATCAGTGTGCAAATTTGTATATTACTTTGAATTTCATTAAAATATAAAGTGAACATAGAAAATTGTACTTACCTTCTTGGGCATGTTAATTTTAAATGTGAGCATCTTGGAGAGTTTGGGATTCTTGTTATTCTGAGAAAGTATAACAGATTGTTATTAAAAAAGGAACTCCAGCTAGAAAAATTAAATGTAATAATTTTAGTAAGAAAGGAAATATACTCACATTAACTCCTTCCAAAAGCAACTTTAAATCCATCTGTAATTGCTTCAGTTGTTGCTGTGTTTCCCTCTTAGAGCTTGAAGTAGGTGCACTGTTTGCAAGGACTGCAAGAGTTAGTGCGATGCAAGCCAAGAGTTGCATCTTGTACATTGTGGCAGGAGTTGAGGTTACTCTGAGTAGTGATTAGAGAGGCTGATATGAAGCTCTTGAACAAGAGAAGCAATTTATACTGTTAATTCTGGAAAAATATTATGGGGGTGTCAAAATGTTTTACATATTACACATATTTTCAAAGATTCTACCTGTGTGGCAAAAAGCATTACCTTTATTTTTCCTCTTCTGATGACTCTTTGGAATTTCTTTAAACCCCCATAAACTGACTGAATGGATGTAGGTGAAATCCCTCTTGGTTACATTAGCCCACACTTAGGTGGCAGTTCTAATTCATACAACTAACGCCTTCTGTATGAAACAGTTTTTCCTCCCTCTTTCTTTAAGGGGGTGGGGATACAAAAGTGCCTCATGAAAATTTTCTCTTTGTCATAAAACTATGCTGAACATGTGGAGCACCATGTTGTGGTGGACAAGAGCAAGAATAAATAGTTGAAAAGAATAAATGTTTAGATTTGTTGATTGAACAGGAAGAATATTGGTTTCCTGTTTCAGGATGGTTTTAACTTTTATCTACACAATGACTGAGCTAATGCATATAACATGACAGATTACTTCTTACACAATCAGCTGGAGAAATATTAAGATTAGAATACATAAAATGCTCATTGAACTTGAGGTACTGTTTTATGCTGTTTTAATTTTAACATGTTTCTTGTATTTAAATATCTTACTGTCTGTTGTCCTTTTTTTTTTTTTTTTAAGGGTATGATTGTTTAACAAACAAACACTCAGAAAAGGATTTGTACCCAAGGGCACTCTTGCTAGTTTTATAATAGACTTTATATGGGCTTTATGTAAACCAATCCATAAGTTTCTAGTTTTCATCTCTTTAGGAAATTTAGATTTATCCTCTAAAGCACCTGGGACACTGTGAGTGTAACAATAGGAGTTATGAAGTAAGATCAGATGAGTATTTTTCTAGTAGGTAGACTAGGTAGGATATTTAGGATGTATGTTAATTTGTCCTCAGTATAATGCACAAACTGCCTGGATGATGGTATAACTATATACTTCTAATTTAACCTGGAGAGAATTGAGGAAATCCTTTATCAATGAGATTGCTTGTAACTCCTCCATTTTTACTACCTTATTCATTTCTTATCTAGTCTCTAAACAGATATTTATCTAGCACCTATGATGCCCTCAGGTATGTAGAAAGAGAGAAAAAAGAACAGTGTGCAGGCACACAGTCTAATTTAAGCCTAACAAGAAACCTGTTAAATGATGGTTCCATTTTGCAGTTTAGAAAACTGAAGCTCAGAGAAGTAGTTTGTTTTAGGTCATTCAGCCCTTACTGACAGTAAGGAGCAGAACAAGGATTTGAAACCAGAATATTCTAACATCAAAGTCCACTCTCTTACCATCTGTATTCTTTCTCAAAGAACTTGATGTGTAACAGGGAAAACGTGCACATAGACAATTGTAATCCTAGGTAAAAGACAATTGCTGCCTCAAGAGAAGTGGATATAAAGAATTTTGAAGAAGAAATATGACTTTAAACTGGATTTCGAAAACATGGTTAAACTGTAGTTACATAAATTTAGGACTAGAGGGAGGGTGGGTAGGCAGGAAGGTTTAAGCATTCTAAAGAACACTTAATTGTACTTGCAAAGAACAGAGAAAAATGGTTCAAAACTGTTTATGTGCAAGGCCTTATTTTGAAGATTATAAAACATCTTTGTAAAATTAAAAAATAAGCTCTATATCTCCTCAGATGAAAAAAAATGAAGAAAAAGTCAGATTAAAGAAAAATGATCTTTTCTTTTAGAAAAGATGAGAGAGATTACAGACAAAAGATTATAATGTTTCTATTACTAAAAAATGCAGAATGTCTCTCTGTACCTTTCAGATCAAAACCACAAATTTAGCATTAGTTCTAAGGGAAAGGCTACTTAGTGGTCTGTGTGTCAACTTTATTATACTTGTTTCGCTTCTCTAAAGACTCAGTGTCTCATCCCAGCATCATCAGCTCAGGCCTTTACCCTTCCAGAATGGAAAAATTCAGGCCCACGCATTTTCCTGTGTGGGGGCTTTTCCAATGAGGCTTTTGATGTTCTCATAGTCTTGGTATTTATATTTCTCTGGCTATTTCCATTAGAGAATGGGTCGATATATGGCTACAATTCTGGGGTCTGTAGAAAATTGAATTCCTAGGCCCCTTGCTTATCCCTATTATTGCATAACAGGCACCATTGCAGAAGTTGGCCTTATAATTTCTTTCTTGAAATGCTTGAGGAGAAAGCTATCATATGCTGTGGTGTACTTTCACTTTTTAACATGTCTGACACATCAGCTGGCTTTTCTGGCTGTAGTGGTGATAAAGTCAGTAATAGACTGCTAACTACCACATGTGTCACACCCCTACTTCCCCTTTGAAAATAAAATTTTACTATTCAATAAGAAGCTATTTTAGTGGCTTAGCATTGTTTGTGACTCAGCTTCTTAGACTTGAGGGTAGCCTAAGTCCTTTAAAAAGGGAAGCCCCAGTCTCTGAAGCTGCCTACCAAAGAGATTGGTCTGTCAGTTGCATCCATTGTCGATCCATCAAAGCTGACTTTCCAGGACTCTGCCTCTTGCAAAAATTTCTTCTTTCTGACCCGCTTTCACAGCTTTGTAAAATTTTAATTTGTTCTGGAGCTTGATGCCTATATTTATGCATCTCTTTTTAGTTTCTCTAAAGGCCTCTTGGCTTTTCAAGATAATTCTCTCCCTTTGAAATTAGGACATAGTGCTGGATAATTTCCATACCACCTAGAGAGAATTCAGCTAGGAGCTGTGTTTCCTGTGAAAATCTGAATTTCCTCAGACGTATACTGGTGCCCAGACTGTCTTCATCCAACCTGTAGTCTCCATAGTGTGATACCACTTCAGTCAATCTGTGATAGTTAAGTCTCCTTCATAGGTGCTCACCTTCCATGTGGTAAATTTTAAAGATGTTCATAACCTTTTGGCGTGGAAGAATTATTTCCTTGGTACTTTTAATTTTGCAAAGCGTTTTCAAATTCATCATCTCATTGAGTCACATTTTACTGATAAGAATTTTGACGTTTGTAGAGGTTAAGTGACTTGCCCAAGATCAAAAACCCAAGCCTTCCTGGCCCATAGTGATCTCATGTGTTTCCAGTGTAAAAGAGTGATGCCAAATTCTAGGACCATTAGGCTACACAAAGAAGCCTGAATTAGGTTGTTCCTACTGTTCCACCTCGCTTCACTTTATCAGTGGTAGCTGATGAGTCAGGCGAGGCAGCATCCACCTTCCCCTAACCAACACATTGTCTGTACGTATTTCATGAAGAACTTTATTTTCTTCATACATTAGGAATTAAGCCTTTCAACTTACAGATAAATATTAGCTTTATCCTCTGCCAAGATAAATGCCTTCATTAAAATCTTGTGAAAATAAAATTATTTACATTTATTTAGGCTTATCTTCATCTATTTGCTTTTCCTGCCTACCTTTGTTTCTAAGCTCGCTGTTAACCATTTGTTCTTTCCTCTTCTATGATAGCTTTCGCTGTGTCATTGACAGAGTCCATTGTTTTATCATTCCTAATGTTAAAAGAAAAAGTACAGCATATTAAACATTTTTTAGTGTATTTGAGCAAAAATTGATTTGAATTGGGCAGCTTCCAATCTAGCAGACAGAAAGGAGCTCTGAGGAGCTGTACAAAGTGAAATGCTTTTATAGCAGGAAGGGAGCAGGAACAAGGAAGTTATACTAGGCAAAAAACCAGGGATGACAGGGCTCTATCAGGCAGATTACCTAACCAGTGCTGTTCAGGCAACTCCTGATTGACTGGTTTGAGATTCCATTTCTGGGAGAGCTGAAACTGTAATAAAGTCTTGGTTTGGTGACATGGGGATTAGCATAAGCAACTCTATTTGGGACATGTTGTCTTGTTTTTAACAATATTTGTAAAAATTGTAGCCTGATTTTTTTGTTTAAAAATTATAACATTATCTAGTTACAAAATAATACATATCCATTATAGAAAATACAAAGAAGCTAAAAAATTTAAAAAACGAAAATCAACTGTATTCTTACCAAGCAGAGATAACTATTGTTGCCACATATTGGTATATGTCCATCTAGTCTTTTTTCTGTGATACAATTTTACATGCTTTTTTCTCTTAACAATATGTTATAAATACTCATATATTAAGTATTCTTGCAGAACCTTATTTTTAATAGTTGCACATAAAATTCTGTTGTGTGACTGTATTCTATTACTGGAATTTACTTTAATACCAATCATTCACAATTATGAATACTACTGTAATTCACTAAAATCTTTTGAACATAAGTATTTGTGCAAATTTCTGATCACCCTATTAGGATGAAATCCTAGAAGTGAAATTACTGGGTCAAAGAGAATGAACATTTTAAGGCTTTCAATGCTTATTCAGAAAGTTTGTAACAACAACACTCCTTATCGGGGTATGAGCCTATTTTTCTGTACCATCTACATGGTTTTCATATTATCAAATAGGGAAGGGGGCAAGAGAGAGAAAGGAGAGGAAATGATGAAATGTATGTTAATTGGTGGTTACACTAATGCTCAGGTCCATATTTGGAATTGAGAGTCAGTCAGACCTGGGCGCAAGTCCTATTTATCACTTACTAGCTGTGTGACCTTGAACAAATTACTTATCCTCCCTGAGCCTGTTTGTTTATTTCTAAAATGACAATATGGACCTGACTGGTCTCTTATGAATGACAAGATAGCATAAATGAAAGGATACAACATTAATCTGTTAACTTTGAATGAACGAGTAATCCCATGACTTGTTTTTGATATGCCACACTCTCCCCCTTTTCTACCAAGATATTTTTTTCAATGATGACATTTGCTTTACATAATTCCTTGATATCATCCAGGTTTTACCAGTCTGCCTAATCCAAGGGTTGAGAAAGAGACAGGTGGGAAATTTTACCATGCCAGCATTGCCCAGATGCAACTCAGTTAAAATCTAATTTAATTAACCATATAATTTTGAATCATTCTATAAGGTCACTAGAGATAAAGTATAATAGAGATATTATTCCGTAAAATGTCAGTCCCATCTGAGAGGATCTCTGTCCATTGTAGGGGAGGAAAAATCCTTTCCCTCTGCCTTTCTAGGTGCTTAGCTGAGACTCCAGGAAATAAAAAACAGACTAATAGGATAAAAAGTAAACAATTTAATTATGTACGTACATACCTGTGGGAACCCCACAAAGATATGAGACTCAAAAGGCAGCCAGATGGTTGAGGCTTGTCCACTATCCTGAGCTAAGGAAAGGCATGGGGGTCTGGGCTTTCAGAGGAGGGAAGGCAATTCATGGGAAGGTGAGAAGAGGAAAAGTTGGCAAGTGAAAGTTGCCCCACCGTGCAGATTCGTCTCTCAGGTGAAAAAGTTATCTCTGGTAATAGCTTTCTTCCTGGCACACGCCCCATTTCTGATGTAAATTTCCTTTATACTTGTAAGTTTCCCTTACAAAAGGCTAACTTCTACTCTGTTTTCAGAGCTTCTCCTCTGTCTTCTCAAACTAATCAGCTCAAAATAATCCTTATGCCAAAGAGGCATATTTTGGGATGGCACATTCTGCTACCCTTTACCATCAAAGTTGATCTGTCTTTTTTTCTTTTTTGGTGAGAAAGATTGGCCCTGAGCTAACATCTGTTGTCAGTCTTTCTCTTTTTGCTTGGGGAAGCATGTTGCTGACCTAACATCTATGCCAGTCTTCCTCTATTTTGTATGTGGGACACTGCCACAGCATGGCTTGATGAGCAGTGTGTAGGTCTGTGCCCAGCATCCAAACCTGCAAACCCCGGGCAGCAGAGCATGTAAACTTAACCACTATGCCACCGGGCCAGCCCCTAAAGTTGACCTATCTTGATCTCATTTCTCTCAAACAACCAAAAACCAGAAAGTTAATTTTTAAAACGTCCTCTGAGCAGCAAAAATTGGTGTGGAAAAGCTCATGGTGAAGATGATAAATAGGTTTCCTCTCATGTGCTGCATTATTAGCAGAGTCTACTTAGAGTGCTGTATTAAGAATAGTTTTGTCCTCAGGGGACAAGTGTGCACCATAGATATTTAGTCTTCAGTGGGCTCTGGAGTGTGGAGTAGCAGCTTGCATACCAAGTCTTTAGCATTTCTGCCCTATGCTCATGCTTTCTTTACACCCAGTTCTAGCCAGCTTTGTTATTTTTCTTCAAGAGCATTGTAGATTAGAAGCAATTTTGGGAACTGGGCTCCCTGTAGAATAAATGATCACTGACAGTTTAAAAGAATGAGGTAGAGGAGGTAAATGTAACAATAGAAAACAAAGTATTAAAAAAGTGAAGAAAATATAGGAACCACAGAAAAGCACAGCCTTCTGGAACCTTAGTATGTGACTCAGTAACTCCATGCACCCCAACAGGTCCTGAGAGTCCTTTATAACTGCAGGGTATAATGACTGATGTTCACAGTGATGACCCTGCCTCCTCAAAAAATGTTGAACTTATGTTTTGCTTTGTTTAAATCTGCTTTGTTTAGGAAGTCAGAATATATGTAATGTTTTTGGGAGAGCTTTCCATTTCAAGTGGTTAAGATAAAAACAAATTTGATGCCAAATCAACTCTGATTCCCTAGTTCCTGAATTCTTTTATGTGAGAGAGATACGAGTATATCTTGTTTAAGCCTTTGTTATTTTGGGTTTCTCATTATATGCAGCTAACAACACTGTATAAGTACAGTGGGCTTTGTTCTTTTTACACAATTCTACTTGTTTCTTTTGACTGAAAAATGTTTAAGGTACATTGTTGAACATCATCATGGGCTATCAGAATACAAAAATAAGTAGCTATCCCTGGCCTGCAGAATTTTATATTTTAGTACGAGAAAAAGACATATGTAGGGAGCCTCCAGTTTAATACAGTAAGTGCAAGGGGATGAGTAGACAGTTAATTGCCAAGTGTAAAATTTTTTGGCTTCTATTGGCATAAGAATAGACATATAGATCAATGGAATAGAATTGAGAGTCCAAAACTAAACCCTTACATTTATGGTCAATTGATTTTTGACAAGGGTGCCAAGACAATTCAGTGGAGAAAGAATAGTCTTTTCAATAGCTGATACTGAGACAACTGGATATCTACAGGCAAGAGAGTGAAGTTAGACTTCTACTTCACACAATATATGATCCTTAGTGTGGATCATAGACCTAAATTTTAGAGCTAAAATTACAAAACTCATGGAATAAAACATAGGAGTAAATATTCTTCACTTTGAATTAGGCAATGGTTTCTTAGATATGTCACTGAAAGCAAAATCAACAAAAGGAAAAAAAAATAAATTGGACTTCTTAAAAACTTAAAACTATCGTGCTTCAAATGACACCATAAAGAAAGTGGAAAGACAACCCACAGAATGGGAGAAAATGTTTGCAAATCATGTATAAGTGATTTGCACCCAGAATGTAAAAAGAACTCTTGCAACTCAACAATAAAAGGACAAATAACCTAATTTAAAAATGGCCAAATGATGGAATAGATATTTCTCCAAAAAAGATGTACACATGACTATAAAGCATATGAAAAGATGCTCAGTATCATTCATCATTAGGGAAAAGCAAACCAAAACCACAATGAGATGCCTCTTTTTACCCACTATGATAAATAAAATTAAAAAGACAATAACAGGTGTTGACGAGGATGTGAAGAAATTGAAACCATGATGCATTGCTGGAAGGAATGTAAAATAATGGTGCAGCTGCTTTGGAAGACAGTTTTGGCACTTCCTCAAAATATTAAATATAGACTACCATATGACCCAGCAATACCACTCCTAGGTATATAACCAAGAGAAATGAAAACATATCCACACAAAAACTTGTGCACAAATATTCACAGCAGCATTAATTAAAGTAGCCAAAAAGTGGAAGCAACCTAAATGTCATCAACTGAAGAATGGATAATTAAAATGTTGTATATCCATATGATGAAATATTATTTGGCAATAAGAATACTGAAATACTGATACATTCTACGACACGGATGAACCTTGAAAACATTATGCTAATTTCAAGAAGCTCTTCACAAAGGCCAAATATTGTATGACTCTATTTATATGGAATGTCCAGAAAAAGAAAATCCATCATGGCAGAAAGTAGATTAGTGGTTTCTGGCGTCTGGGACAAGAGAGAATGGAGACTGACTGCTAATGAGTATGGGGTTGGTTTTTGAGGTGATGAAAATGTTCTAAAATTAGTCAGGATTGTTGCGCAACTTTATGAATACACTAAAAACCAATGAATTGTACACTTACATTATGTAAATTATATCTCAAAGCTGTTAAAAAATTTTTTGCTAGCTTCACAATTGTGGTTGAAACATATGCAGTATGCTTTTGGTTTGTGGCTGTACTGAAATAAATAATGTCCCCAAATGAAACTATATTTATCTCTAAGAACTATTTATATAACCAATGTATGTAAAACTAGTTTTATTACAAATTAAGAAGAATGAAATTAACAGATTAAAATTTAAAGTTGTCTTTATTGTTAAATCATAATAGATACCACCTGGCATTCAGTCCCTACTCATATTGCCAATTATCGTCACCTAATTAAGTCCCAAACATTGAAGAAGTGGTAATGGTTTTTCTTTGAGTAGTGAATGAAAATAGCATCCTTCAACACATCGCTATATTTGAATGCTTGAAAAATATACTTTAAGATAAATAACTGTACAGATACTGTGGAAATTGTTCCAGAAAAGATGGCTCCGTGGTCTTCCCTATGGCTCATTAATGGGAATCCCATATTCTATTAACTGCTCAAAACACAAAACTATGCAGTCATCTTTGTTTTCTTTCTTTATCTTGCATCCCATATTCAATCTGTTAAAAATTCTTGTTGGCTCAATCTTCAGAATTTATCCTTAGTCCACTACTTCTATCCACTGCTCTCTCTACCACTCTAGTCTAAGCCATTATCACCTTTGTTTGAATATTTCAAGAACTTTCCTAACTGATGTCCCTTCCTCCAGTTCTTGTCCACTATAAGCCTCTTTTCACAGAGGAGACGGAGTGACCCTTCTAAAATCTAAATCAAATTATGTCACAGTAATCAGAACCTTGAAGTTGCTTCCCATCTCACCAAAAGTGAAAGCCAAAGTCATTAATTGGCTTACAACATCCCCCTCATCTGGCCTGAATAATGATATCTGCCACTGTTCTCTTCTCTTCCCTCCAGTCTGGCCTCCTTATAGTTCTTTGAACAAAACAACCTATGACAGCCTCAGAGCCATTGCATTTGCTGCTCCTTCTGTGTGAAATGCTCCTGTATTCACTTGACGTATTCCCTCACCTTCTTCAGGTTCTTCACTCAAATGTCCTCCTCTCAGAGAGACATCTTCTGATCATCTTATTAATATGGACCTCCCAGGAACTAGCTATCTCCCTTCCCCGATTTTTCCCTCTCTGTAGCTTATTATCACCTTCCAATACAGTGCATAATTTTCCTATTTATTCATTGTCTATCTCCTTCCACTATAATATAAACTCTATGAAGGCAGAGATTTTGTTTTTCCTATTGGTATCTCTAGGGCCTATAACATTATCTGACACATAGTTGTAACTCAATAAATATTGACAGTATGTTATTCTAAGGAAATAGGATTTTTCCTGAGTACAATGGGAAGCTATTGATAGATTTTCTATTAGCATTTTATAAAGATTCTTTTAGTATAATTATGGAGGAGAAGTTGGAGGAGCTAAACAAAGCCTTCCTTTTGTGATATCAAAATTTTGCAGAAACACTCCACTTGGAGCCTGAACCTAGCTTAGGAAGACAACATATCATTTCTTTGAGAAATGCCTTAATTAAATAAAAGATAAAATCTGCAATTTTATTTGCCACTTTGTAAGCATAGATTATAGCATGAGGTTTGTCTGTAAATTTATCATGTGATATTGAGAGACTGAAACTGAAGCAATGCTATCATGTAATGTGGAATCAGCAAGAGTATTGAAAATTTTGGTAGGGCATGTTGAAGTAGGGGAGAAAGATGTGTGCACTAATCCACCTGAAGTTCTGGCACAAAACTATTTTATCATGAGTAAGTACAGAAATTCTTCTTTTTTTTTTCTTATTAAGGCCAAAAAATATCTTCAGTAGCTATCCATTTTATAACGTGAATGCAAAGAGTTACTGCATCTTAAATAAATGAGTGCCTGAATTCTAAGGGAGCAGAAGAATGTGTCCTCTGGACAGAGTTTTGAGAAAGTCAAACCCTTGGAAAGACAAAGAGCCTTCTTTATTGATTGCTACTGTGTATGGTCAAGTGTATATTTACTGGTTTTCTTTTGATATTTATCTATAATCTAAAATTAAAATTTGGGCTCTCCATGGAACTCTTCCATCTTGATGCTACTCTTCATTGTTAAATGACATGCTTTTATGGTTTTCTCTAAGTGATTACTATTTTGAGAAAAATTGTGATGTCTATTTATACTGGGGTAGATAAAGTTTGTATTTCACAATTACCGTAACCATTTAGTGTGTCTATTCCCAACATTGTACTTTCTCTTAATCTACATATTCCTAATTTTCTGGGCAAAAAGAACTGAAAGAACTTAAATCGGATAGCTGAGTAAGAGACTGTTGTTTCTCCCCTGTTGAGCAGATAATAGGCAAAGGAAGACTCCTTAAATAATCTCATTTGTGAACTTTCTCCTTGGGTTTATTTTTTCATACCTGTTTTTTCTTGAATTCATGGGGTTTATAATTTAAATAATATTGAAAATATTTACTTTAATTTCCTAAAACACTAATGCCAGAGTGGGATGGTAAGACTGGATTTGCAGATAAAAGAAAGTAATATTTATTAATTGAAAGTTGTATTAACATTGCCGAGACATCTGTTTTCAAATTGCCCAAGTTACATGGACTGAAGTGTGTGTTTTCAGTCACACAGAAGAATGATAGCTGCAGAGAGAAATCTCATTTACTACTTTCCCTTTTCTGTGGAGTAGTGTGTTTCCGGGTTGAAATACTGTCTCCATTTCATCTTTTATCATCTACTTTTATCCACAAATGTCTGCACTCTTTGCAGCATTTTAGCAAGAAAATAGCCATACTAAAATCTTTTACATTCATTCAAATACCCATCCTCTAACCATTCCACTGGACTTTAGTGTTGCTTGGTCATCTGTATTGGACTTAAAATTTCTATCCACGTCATAAATAAGTCAGTAACTAGAAACAGAGTAAGTAAAACATTAAATTAAGTTAGTAGAAAATGGTTAATCTCCCACTGTCTCAAAATTTACTGTACTTTTCAATCCGAATTATCCTACATGGTATTTTTTCTGTTTCGCCACATAGACAACAGGAGGGCTTGGGGGGAACGTGTCATTAGTGAGCTTGGAAGTAGACCCAGTCACCCCACTCAAGTGTGCATCTTCAGAGAGATTCACTTTCTGAGAAAAAGCAACTCTCTCCCCAATTTAAGTCAGTACGAGATCTAAAATGGAAAAACAAAAATGAAACCACAAACCCCCGGCATACAAGAGAGATTTAGATATTCCATGAACGAGCAGTCATAGAAACAGCCATTATCTTTTAATTCTGTCTGCAGTATATGTGTGACTCAAAAATCTTCCATAACTGGGGGTATTGTTTCAAGGGCACTTTATTAAATTGGAAAAATTATTTTACGTTTTATAGTTGACCACATTAAAGAAATAGTTCAACTGTATCCAAACCTAGTTTCTGAGAATACAAATGCTTTCAGGCATTACTAACATTTTTTTTCACAGCTTTATTGAGGTATAATTGATATTAAAAATACTGCACATATTTAATGTAATCAATTTGATGAGTTTGGACATAGGCATACCCATGAAACCATCACCACAATCAAGGTAGTAAACATATCTATCTCGTACCCTCTCTTTTTTGTGGTATTAACACTTAACATAGGATCTACCCTGTTAACAAATTTTTTAAGCACGCAATACAGCATTGTTAACAATAGGCACTATGTTATACAGCAGATCTCTGAAATTTATTCATCTTGCACAAATGAAACTTTATACCATTGAACAACAACTCCCCATTTATCCCACTGTCCAGCCCCTGGCAACTACCATTCTACTCTGTTTCCTTGAGTATGACTATCTTAGATACCCCATGTAAGTGGAATAATGCAGTATTTATCCCTCTGTAACTGGCTTATTTCACTTAGCATAATGTCCTCCAGCTTTATCTATGTCATTGCACATCGCAGGATTTCCTTTTTCTTTTTAAGGCCAAATAATATTCTGTTGTATGTATATACCACATTTCCTTTATCCACTTATTTGTTGGTGGATATTTAGGTTGTTTCCATATCTTGGCTATTATGAATAATGCCACAATAAACATGGAATATCTCTTCGAGATACTGATTTCAGTTCTTTCAAATATATTCAGAAGTAGAATTGCTGGATCATATAATAGCTATATTTGTAAATTTTTTGAGGAACCACTATACTGTTTTCCAAGGTGGCCGCACCTTTTTACATTTCCACCAATAGTGTACAAGGGTTCCAGTTTTTCTCCATGCTTACCAACACTTACTATCTTTAGGGTTTTTTTTTCTTTTTTTAACAATAGCCATCCCAACAGATGTGAGGTGATATTGTGGTTTTGATTTGTATTTCTCTAATAATTAGTGATGTTGAACTTCTTTTCACATATATATTGGCCATTTGTACGTCTTCTCTAGAGAAATGTCTATTCAAGTCCTTTGCTCATGTTTTAATTGGGTTATTTGGGTTGGTTTGTTTTATTTTTTGCTACTGAGTTGTAGGAGTTCCTTATACATTTTGGATATTAACTCCTTATCTGATATGTGGTTTGCAAATATTTTCTCCCATTTTGTAGTTTGCCTTCCACTCTGCTGATTGTTCTTTATTGTACAAAAGCTTTTTAGTTTTGATATAGTCACACTTGTTGATTTTTGCTATTGTTGCCTGTGCTATTGGTGTCATAGCCAAGAAATTATTGCCAAGATCAATGTCAAATATCATTTCTCCTGTTTTCTTCTAGGAGTTTTACAGTTTCAGGACTTATATTGAAGTTTTTAATTCATTTTGAGTTGATTTTTGATATAACATAAGATAAAGATCCAGCTGCATCCTTTTGCATGTGGATATCTACTTTTCTCTACATAATTTGTTGAAGAGATTATCTTTTCCCCATTGTGAATTATTGGCACCTTTGCCAAAAATTAATTGACTCTGTATGCATGGATTTATTTCTAGGCACTCTATTCTGTTACATTGGTATATATTCTGCCTTTATACCAGTATCATACTGTTTTAATTACTGTAACTTTGTAATATATTTTGAAACCAGGAAGTGTGATGGCTCCAGCTTTGTTTTTTTTCCTCAAGATTGCTTTGGCTATTCAGGGACTTTTATGATTCCAAATGAATTTTAGGATTGTTTTTCCTATTTCTGTAAAAAATGTCATTGGGATTTTGATGGAGATAACATTGAATCTATAGATCACTTTGGGTAGTATGGACGTTAAACAGTACTAAGTCTTCCAATCCATAAACATGGAATGTATTTCTACTTATTTGTGTCTTCTTTAATTTCTTTTACCAATGTTTTGTAGTTTTCAATGTACAAGTCTTTTATCTCCTTGGTTAAGTTTATTCCTAAGTATCTTATTCTTTTTGATGCTGTTGTAAATGGGATTGTTTTCTTAATTACTTTTTTGATAGCTCATTTATAGTGTATAGAAATGCAACTGATTTTTGTATGTTGATTTTGTATCCTGCAATTTTACTGAATTTATTTATTAGTTCTAACAGTTTTTTTGTGGGGTCTTTAGGGTTTTCTACATATAAGATCATGTCATCTGCAAAGAGAGAAAATTTTACTTCTTTCTTTCCTATTTGGATGCCTTTTATTTCTCTTCTTGCCTAATTGCTCTGGCTAGGACTTTCAGTACTATGCTGAATAGAAGTGGCAAGACTGGGCATCCTTGTCTTGTAACTGATCTTAGAGGAAGAGCTTTCAGTTTTTCACTGTTGAGTATGTTGTTAGCTATGGGCTTGTCGTATGTAGCCTTTATTACGTTGAGGTAAATTCCTTCATTATTTCTTTAAATAAAGATTCTGTCCCTTTTTCTCTCTTCTCCTTCTTGTACTTCATAATGATGTGCATGTTGATTTATTTGATGATGTCGCATAAGTCCCTTAGGCTATTTTCACTCCTTTTCATTATTTTTTCTTTTCCTCTGACTGAATAATTTCGAATGACTTGTCTTTGAGTTCACTGATTCTTTCTTCTGCTTGATCAAGTCTGATGTTGAAGCTCTCTATTGAATATTTTAGTTCAGTTATTAAATTTCTGAGCTCCAGAATTTCTATTTGGTTCTTTTTTATAGTTTCTCTGTCTTTGTTGATATTCTCATTTTGTTCATGTGTTATTTTCCTGATTTTATTTAGTTATCTATCTATATTCTTTTGTAACTCACTGAATTTCTTTAAGACAATTATTTTGAATTCTTTGTAAGGAAATACATAGATCTCCATTTCTTTAGGGTTGGTTACTGGAGATGTATTTTGTTCCTTTGATTCTGTCATATTTCCCTGAATATTCATGTTCCTTGTAGTTTTGCATTGGTGTCTGCACATTTGAATAAACAGCCACCCCTCTCAGTCTTTACAGATTGGCATCAATAAAGAAAGATCTTCACCAATCATCCTGGCTAGAGTTTCTGGGAGCTTCTTAAACCTTTTCTGTGGTGCACATTCCACTCCTCTCCCTCCCTCCTTGGGGAAGTCTTTGTTTTCAACCTGCAAGGCTCAAAATTATTGAACTCTCAACAAACTTAGATTATAGGGCATAGACAGAGAGGGCTTCTCTTGGAAAAGATCTATATTTTCTTCGTTCTCTACTAGCAAATGGGCCACCTTTAGTCCCAGCTTCTCTGTTTCGTGTAGGGTCTTACTAAGGCAGCAAGACGCAGCTGAACCATTTCAACATTCTGTTAAAATAAAAAACAAATGAAGAACAGCCTTGACAACTCCCTGAACATTCAAAACCAGTTTAGTCAGACAAGCAAGGCTTAATGTAGTTTATTTTGCAAGGCTAACTTGACCTGGGTCATTTCTTCCTTCTGCCTCTGGAAATCATAAGCAAAACTTGAACGATTTCCCAAGGTTAATATGAGGTAACCACTGACTAATTCCCTATCATTTAAGAAAACTCCAATATTATAACGAATCACTGTGAAGAATAAACAGTTACTGCTTTCTCACTATATGAACTGCTTTATGACAATATTCCCCTAAGCTTCATTCCATGTCTTGATTTGAATGCTCCCAGTTTGCACATTGTCTTTTTCGTGTGTGCACAATAAGCTTTTACTAGCTACTACTTCAGTGATTCATTGGTTTTACTTTGGCTATTCTGAAGTTTTGACAATTACTAATTTTTCCTATCGTGTACCCAAATACTACAGCTTTAGTAGGCATATGTCTGTCCCCTAAAGTGAAACAGTTTTACCAACTATTTCCCAAGCAAGTTTCTAGAACCTCTCAACCAGGAATAATAGCAGGGTGCCCATTGCCATTGCTCCTACTTTCTCCACTCAACAAATTCCACATCACATTTTAGGTCTGAGAATTAACACTTCAATTTCAGGTACCAAATTCTGTGTCAGATAGGATACTTCCAGCCGCAAGTAACAGAAGTCCTGCTTTGAATTGGGCTGAATGCCAAGGACATTTACTTCATGTATTAGGAAGTCTAAAAGTAGGATAAATTCCAGAGCCAATTGATTCAGCAGCTTAGAGATATCATCAAGGACCCATATTCTCTGCTGCCACAGAGTTGGCTTCCTGCTAAGACTGGTTACTCTCATGGTCATGATAAGGCTGCCGGCAGCAACTAGAATAATGTCTTTTCTTCTTCATATCCAGCAGGAGAGTGAAACTAGCTCCTTTTCCCAGAAACTCAAGTAGGTCCTTGACCCAAATGGGCTTAGGCCTGCCCATCCCCTAATTAACCAGTCCCAAGGGGGAAGAGTCTTATCATGATTGGCTTACACTGATCTTCTGAGGTAGATTGGAGCCAATATCCTCCAATCCTCCAATATCCTCTCTAGCCAAGCCTTTGCCAATGTGCATTCATATGCAAATGAAGGTCTTGATTTCCTAATACCTCTTCTCTCAATAATAGCCACGTTTCTCCTTGTGCTCTCCTACACATAAGATCTTAGAGTGAAGACTCTATTGCATGCATGAGTAGAAATTGGCAGAAAAATTATTTTACAAACCTATGCAGTTGTCATTTCACTTTGGCTTAGGTCATTGTCAACAACTAACACTTTAATAATTCAATAAAGCTAGCTGGACTCTATGTATCATTTAGGAAAGCTTTAAGGTTGAGAGTAATGTAACTCCAATATGGTAGCTTAAAAATAGGGTTTTATTTGTATCACATAAGAAATCTGGCCATATGTACTTGCTTGTGTTGGCTCAGTTGCTTGACAGTGTCGAGGTTAACATCTGTGAGTCTCAACATTGCTTATATATGTCATCTCATGGTGACAAGATGGCTGCTACAATTTCAGATATCAAGTTTATATTTTAAGTAGGAGGAAGTGGGAATGGTGATCCTACTTACATATTATCAGCCAGAACTAGTGACCCATAGCCACCTCTAGCTGGTAAGTGACTGTGGAGAAGGGGTCTGGGAAAGTCAAACACTATGTCTGCCATGCACTGCAGCTGGATAAAGTATGTAAGCATATGCAGTTCAGTGCAGAGTAATTTACTTTCTTCCAGAAGCTGGAAATGAATTTATAGTTGGTGAAGGCATAAGGATCAAGATACGCCCAAGCCAGCTGCCCCATCCTATAGGAGTGCTTCAGACTGTCTACTTAGCAGCTTTCCTGGACTTGGGAGACTATGTGCTATGCATGGTCTCCTGCTATCTTGTAGTTTTCAGTGCAACTTCCTGGGTTCCTGTCCAGAGGAGTCCACTTGGTTTGGAGAATTGAGGCACAATTGAGGTAGCAGGAAGCTGTGGTTGACCTGGTTTCTCGTTACCCGACAAACAGCCTATTATGAGATCTATTCTTTTAACTCCTTCACAGTATCTATATGAGGAATAAGGGATTCCTTGAGTCTCTCTTTCCTCCTCTGTCCCCAAAAGTGGCCTTGGTTTTTTCAGGATTGACAAACTCTGACAGACTATGGAAAGGACTTTGCCTCCTTGCCTAAGCCACAAGATTGTTCCTTTCTTTGCTTCAACCCTCTTATCTTCTCTCTTGTCATCTCTATAGCTCACTGGACAGTGGGTGTGAAGAGACTGCAGTGAAGGGAGAAAGGATTATAGCAAAGGGGACTTTGTTTAGGCCTTCGTTAAGTTGTGCTTTGTTCCCACAGCATCTAGGAACTGGATGCAGGATAGGGCAAGCCTGGAGAACCTAATTCCCATACCTCCACTGCTCCCAGGCTAGGCTTACTCTGAACAGAGAAAAAAATTAAAGCCTTCCTGATGACTCAAAATCAGTCAAGATTCCTTGGAATATCAGACCTACTAGGAACCAAGGCAGCAAGTAGGAGGTAATTGTCTTCTGTTGCCTTCAGTTCCTACTGTCTGTCAGAACAGTGCATCACTCTCCTTCATATGAACTTCCCTTCTGAGTCTGCTTCTAAATCCTGCCATGGAACTCCACACTCGCCCCACATACACACTCTAGTGGTCTGTTCTAAGGCAAAGAAAAGTGGAAAATTATTCTAGATTTCTGAATCTAGAGAACTGGCTAATAGTTTTTCACAATTGGAGCTTGAGGGAAAATGCTACATATCTTTATTTTTTGATTTTTGGACATTCGTACAGAGAAGTGATATAGAAGTAGAACGACAACACCAGTGATCCACACACAACTCTTATGAACAGATGTAGCTTCAAAGGCAATGAGGATTCGGTAGCAGGAAGTGTCCAGATCCACAGAAGCTAAGTGGTGACAGCTTTTACTTGTGTCCAGGACTCCCTGTGCTCTTCTTCTCCAGACACTTCAGGTATGAGCCAAGAGGCTTAAGTTTAAAATAGGCATGGAATGTTTGGAAGGGCCAAATTCTTACAAGGTTTTTTTTTGCCATCCTGGTGCTGTTCACATTACTGTTTGCGATGCTCAGAAGCAGCCCTCTGTTTTCTAGATCCTTCAACAGCCATTGGCATCCAGTCTCTCAGTGCTATCTATTGCTAGGGAGATAATGGCATGTCCTTGGTTTTAAAACACATCCCTGATTCCCCGAGTAGGTTGTTAGCTGCTCAGGAATGAATCTTAAAGATGCTACAAAGAGAAAAGGGAAGGAAATCTTGTAAGTCATTTAGTTTATTTCTCTGTCTCCAGGAAGAACCCAACCCAGATCTTTTCACACAAACAGACCTCTGATTGAATCCTATGTATCCAGCAGCAGAGTACAGAGCTTTTGTTTTTAAGATGATACAGTCTTTGTTTTCTCATTATAAAGCACTATATTCCTTGTAGAGATTTGGAAAAATATAAAAAGTACAAAAAGACAGAAATTATCTACAGTTCCATATGTCCAGCAATAATCATCCCTAACAATTTGATGCATTTCTTTCCAATCCCTCACTTCTCTATCGGTCTCTCACAATTTACGTGTGTTCATGCCCCTTACAAAATTGGGATGATAATCATATACATGATTTTGTATTCTGCTTTTTTTCCCACAACACTATATCATGACTGTTTTCTCAAACAAATATTTTTTAAAAAATCTTTAAAAATGATTTTATAATATCTTGTCAAATGAATATATCATAATTTATTTAATCATTCTCCTGATTATAATCCATCTTTTTATCTGAACAAATTTTAACAGTATTTATAGCATTTTCATATGGCAGCCATATAAAATAAAATCAGTTAAGAATTAATTAAGCACGTGAAATGTCCAGTGTCCTGTGCTAAATGCTATAAAGCATATAAAAAATTATAAGGCCAGTTCTCTGATCTCAAAGAGATTTTAGGTTTATTATGGTGTGATTTTTTTTTAATTAATATTATATAGCTTAATTCTTAAAACATGTATCTTACAGTTTTAAATAATTAGTACTTATAATTATTTTAAAATACTACTTATTTTACATTCTTTCTACTTTTCAAAACTATATGAGGCAAATTATTATAACAGAAACAGCTAAAACAAAAGTGAAGATCAGCATAAGAAGAGGGAAAAGATAGGAGCCAAGTCGTAAAGGGCAAAGGAAGGAAGGAGACAGGAACCAATGAAACCAGAAAACCTCACCTAAGGAGACTGCTGCCTAGGCTGAGAGACACACAGCCTTTATCATCCAAGTGCATGCCTTCAGTTATTCATTGATTCTTTCAGCCCACAGGTATTCATGGAGCACTAATGCTCAGTGCCAGCCACCAAGTTAGGGGCTGGGGGAACAATGATGAACAAAATAGACATGTTCTCAGAGAACCTGTATTTCACAAAAAGAGACAAACTTTCTCTTAGCTCTGAAGGATGGTAGTGTTGGTGAAAAATTCAAAGACCTTCTATACTTCCTCATCTCTTATAGGTCCTCAGAAGAAGCAATGAACACTATGTTAAGTCAAAGAATTCAGGATAAAGTTTGAAAGATGTAGTCCATCAGTGCAGGATTTTAAATAGAGATAATAAAGCTTAGAGAATCTAGGAATATGAATATTTGGCACATGCTTTATGAAACTCCATATGTATATTAATTATCCTAGCTAGTCTTTTGATAATAATTAAACAGTTGGCCATTTTTAAATGTTTCATTTTTTAAATTATCTAAGAAATATGAACACATTACTAACATTATGAAAAAGAAAGAAAAAAACTCTCCCTTAAGGCCTTGACCTGGCCTAGCCATTAACATTTATATCTCTTTCCAGTCTTTTTACATACTTGTAATCATACTTTACATAAAACTGTCTTTGAATGTTTTTACACATTATTATATCATAAGCATTATATTAATCAAGGCTCTCCAGAGAAACAGAATCAATAGGTTATACATATACACATATATGTATGTAGGTATATATATATGTAGATATATATACATATAGGTGTGTGTATATATTATATATATATATGTAGAGAGAGAGATTGAGAGAGAGAGGAGAATTGGCTCACCCAATTATTATTATTATTATTATTATTTTGAGGAAGATTAGCCCTGAGCTAACATCCACTGCCAATCGTCCTCCTTTTGCTGAGGAAGATTGGCCCTGAGCTAACATCTGTGCCCATCTTCCTCTATTTTATATGTGGGACGCCTGCCACAACATGGCTTGATAAGTGGCACTAAGTCCGCACCTGGGATCCGAACCACCGAACCCTGGGCTGCCAAAGCAGAGCATGCGAACCTAACCACTGCACCATCGGGCCAGCCCCTCACCCAGTTATTGAGTCTGAGAAGTCCCAAGATCTGCAGTCAGCAATCTGGAGACCTAGGAGGGCCAATGTGTAGTTCCAGTCTAAAGGCTGGCAGGCTCAAGACCCAAGAGAAGCCAATGTTTCAGTCCAAGTCCAAAGTCCAGAAAAGACCAATGTTCCACTCAAGTAGTCAGGCAGGACAAGTTCTCTCTTACTTAGCCTTTCGTTCTATCTAGGTCTTCAATTGATTGGATGAGGCCCACTCACATTAGGGAGGGCAGTCTGCTTTACTCAGTCTACCAACTCAAAAGTTACTCTCATCCAGAAACATACTCACAGACGCACTCAGAATAATGTTTGACCAAATGGCTGAGCACCCCATAAGCCAGTCAAGTTGACACATAAAATTAACCATCAAAAGCATTTTTGGGCCCAGCCTGTGGCTGAGTGGTTAAGTGCACGTGCGGCGCTTTGGTGGCCCAGGGATTCACCAATTTGGATCCTGGGCGTGGACTTGGCACCCTCATCAGGCCATGCTGAGGCAGCATCCCACATAGCACAACTAGAAGGACCTACAATTAGAATATACAACTACATACTGGAGGGCTTTGGGGAGAGGAAGAAGAAGAAGAAAAGAAAAAAGCATTTTTCATGATATATAGTTTTCACGAGCGTAATTTACCTAGCTATTTTGGATTACTATATTTTTTATTATTTCTTATTTTTCCCGACTTCTTAATAACACCATGATAGACATGTTCATGTTGTGAATATTTCTATTTTTTAAACTATTTCTTTGGAATTGCTCTCCCAGATGGATTTCTTTCTGTTCAAGGGTTGTGATATGTGTCAAGTTTCCTAAGGCTGCTGTAACAAAATACCACCCACTGAGTGGCCTAAAACAACAAAAATTTATTCTCTCAAAGTTCTAGAGTCTAGATGTCCAAAATCAAGATTTCAGAAGAGTTGGCTGTGAGGAAGAATTTGTTCCTTGCCTCTCTCCTAGCTTCTGGTGGTCGCTGGTAGTCCTTGGCATTCCTTGGCTTTTAGATCCATCACGCCAATCTCTGCCTCCGTGTTTGCATGGCGCTCTCTTCTCTGTATCTTCACATGGCCTTCTCATAGGACACCGGTCATTGGATTTAGGGCCAACAGTAATCCAGTATGACTTCATCTTAACTAACTACATCTGCAAAGATCCTATTTCCAAATAAGGTCACATTCACAGGTAGCAAGGGTTAGGACTTCGACATATCTTTTTAGGGGACACAATTCAACCCATAGCAGGGTATCTGGCTATTCCTGATAGATACTGTCAAATTGTATTCTAAAAGGCCTGTATTTATCTGAAATATGCCAAGAGGGTATGAGAGTAGTTTTATTTTATGTGTTTTATTTTCTTATAATGGTTATATCTTACTGATGATTTGACTCTATTGTCATTTT
Source organism: Equus quagga (assembly GCF_021613505.1). NCBI lineage: Eukaryota > Metazoa > Chordata > Mammalia > Perissodactyla > Equidae > Equus > Equus quagga. The sequence goes on from NC_060269.1 coordinate 15,218,906, forward strand.
ATAGTGACCACCTTTGTCTGAAGTAATTCTTTTTTGGCTGAGACCAGAACTGCTGAGAGTATTCTTGTAATGGGAAATGTACAGGCTCTCATAGGCTGTTCAGAGGGCCAGGATAGCCAGTAGAAGGGCACTGGGTTACTCTGGCTCTTCTAAGTTGCAAGGAACATGTGTAGGGTACCTCAGGAGAGAAGGGATTCTCAGAAGGACATGTGGCAGATCAGGAGCACTCAGGCATAGTGGTCTGATGAAGACTTGAACATCATCCTGGAAACAGCTGCAGTTAGTCAAACCTTGAGAACAGGCATGGAGAGCCCATTCAGGGTACAGTGCTTGCTGCAATGGCTGGTAATTTTATTTTTCTCTTAGTAGCAGACGTCAGCTGCTCAGTAATAGACTAAGCTCCACCTGTAGGCTGCTGCTTGTCTGTGCTTTTGTGGCTCCTGCTGCAAACAATTAACTAATCTTAATTTCCTTACAGTTTCTGTTACTCATGGCTCCTACTCTACTATGGCTTCTGTTTCCTGTCCCCTCTCAGCGTCTCTTGGCTTCCTTCCATACTGTTTTCTACTGGTTCTGATGCTGAGTGTTCTGAATTCAAACTCCACAAGAGAGTGGGTCAGACCAGATTGGCCCATTCTCACCCGTGTTGAGCACAGTACTAGGTTAAGTAGAGCTCGTATGACAGGCCTCATGGATAAGGGCCAGTCTATTGATTACTGTCTTTGAATCTGCTGGCTATCCCTGGTGCAATCAACTATAACCATGGTGGTGGATCCTGTGTTAATAACTATGGTGACTCAGGCCAAGAAGCCTCTCTCTGAACGGGTAGCAGAGACTCTGAGGCTTTCTCAATGGGGTCAGTACAAGTAGCAGGTATCTGGCATGGTTTGTCCATTGACAGCACTTACCTCAACCTAGAGAAGACTTCCTGGAAGAGATGACAATAAAAAAGGTCTTGAAGGATAGTAAGAGTTGATTATAGAGGGAAGAGAAGACCAAACAGAGGATATAGATTGAATAAAGGCACAGATACATGAAGCATCTTGCCATGTGCAAGAAACTACAAATAGTTCAATATCAATAGCAAATAAATGTTGAGGCAAGACAGTGTAGGCTATGTAGGAACCAACTTATGAAGACTATTTACCAAGGTATAGAGCTTGGACTTGTGGTAAAAGGAAGTCACTGAAATATTTTAAGTAGGGAAATATAATAGCTTTTTCTAGTTCAAGCGAAAAATATAAGTTTAAAGGGGGCAGAACTAGCAGCATATTAACTGGTTAGAAAGCTATCAAAATAGCTACGCAAGAGAGAGTGAGGGCATTGGTAGTACAGATGGAGAACAGGGTTCAGATCTGAGGAATGTCTGGAAGATAAAACTGGCAAAACTTGATAATTGAATTGAAGTAGAAAGCAAGTGTCAGGAATGAGTTCAGAATGACTCCCAGGATTCTGGCATGGGCAACCTATGAGTGGTGTCCCTTTAACTGAAGTTTAAGGACTTAGGACAAAAGACACATTTCGGGGGAGGAGATAAAAGGTACTGAGTTCAGTTTTGGACATTTTGAGTTTCAAGTACCCCAAGTACACACATTTGGATATATGCATCCAAGTTCAAGTGTCATTTCTTCAAAGAAAGCTCCTCTGACCATATACAGGGTACAGTCTCCATCTCATAAAGTCTTATACTTTTCTATTGTGCTAATCACAATTTAAGGTAAGTAACCAACTGTGCAGTTAACTGTTTAATGTAATCTTCAGAAGGACAGGCTCTGTTTCCCTGGCCTAGGCCAGTGCCCTCCCCACAGTAGGCATGCACTAAATATCTGTTGAATAAATGCTAGGTGCTTCTCAATCACCTAAGAATTAGTTATTATTATCCTGCATCTACACATAGGGCTGGAGATTCTGAGAAAGCAATTTGTGCATGGTCACACATTGAGTGGAGGGTTGATAGGTTTAGCAAATAAAAATACAGGATACCCAATTAAAAGTGCATTTAAGAGAAATAACAAGTACTCTTTTAGTGTAAATATGTCCCAAATATTGCATGAGATGTACTTGTACAGCCCTGAGTGGCATTTGATTCAAAACTGTGTCACCCCAAAGTCCAACTTTCTCCTCTGCCGCTGGGAGGGAACACCACTGAAACCCTCTCTGAGGATTATTCCATTACTAATCCTCCCCTTTTAGTAAAAAGCTTTTGTTTTTTTTCATTCTATGTTCGTTTGTTTTTAAATTCCTGCTTTCATGGAAGGTAAGTCAGTTTATCCTGGATGCAGAACAGCAACTAACAGATTCCAAAAGTTTTGTTCGAGTCTTTCTGGGTTGCCTTCTCCAAACATGAAGACTAACTAGAGCTGCCTGGACTTTCTGCAGTGCCAGGTGTGAGGAAATGAGGTAGAGGACTCTCCCCAGGTAGAGGTGCTCCCCACCCACTTCTGCGGTATTCTGAGCCACTTGGGAGCTGTGGCCCCTATCAGATGACTATGTACATCAAAGACAATGCTTTATAGTTTATGCGTTTCATCGTAGATGTTCTGAATTGTTCTGGAAAAAAGATAACAGTGTGGTTCTAGCAATTTTCCTGAGTGATCTTTAGGGCTGTCCTGTGTGGTTAATTTCATCTGGGGAGGTGCTGCGTTATGGGTAATTTTGAAACACGGGGTTTGCTTGTCTGTCTGCCTTCCCTAGGTGACAACACTTAGGCACTGGTTCAAGGGGTAGTACCAGGCTTTCCTTGAAGAACTGAGAAAGGCTCTCATGTGCTCTTTCCCTCCCTCCCTCTCTGTATGTATGTATGTATGTATGTACGTACATACATGGAGAGACACATGTAAGTTTAGTACAACATTAGTAGTGATTATATTCCAAATAGTGTGATTTGGGAATAATTTTTACTTTTCCTTTATATCTTTCTATATATATCTTTTTTTTTTTTTTGAGGAAGATTAGCCCTGAGCTAACATCTGCTGCCAATCCTCCTCTTTTAGCTGAGGAAGATTGTCCCTGAGCTAACATCCATGCCCATCTTCTTCTACTTTATATGTGGGATGCCTGCCACAGCATGGCTCCATAAGCAGTGCATAGGTCCACACCCAGGATCCGAACCAGCGAACCCCAGGCCGCTGAAGCGGAGCTTGCCAACTTAACCACTGCGCCACCAGGCCGGTGTCCTATATTATTTTGAATTTTTGACATAAGCAGTGTTGCCTTTATAATGACAATAACTGTAAAGATTATTCTGTTTTTGGGAGAAAAACAGTTTCAGGCTTCCCTTTATAGGTCATGAGTTGTCCTCATATCTGATATTCTGCTATTTCTTCTTCCTCTTCTCCACTTAGAAAAGAAAAATAAAAGAGAAATAAGATGAAGAAAAAGGAGAGAATTTTCTAAAAGATTATTCAATAAAAAGGCAAAAGAAAATAGAAACAAACAGCTCTAGGGGCTGGCCCCATGGCATAGTGATTAAATTTGGTGTACTCCACTTCAGCAGCCCAGGTTCATGGGTTTGGATCCCAGATGCAGACCTACACATCACTCATCAAACCACGTTGTGGTGGTGTCCCACATACAAAATAGAGGAAGATTGGCACCGATGTTAGCTCAGCAACAATCTTCCTCAAGTAAAAAGAGGAAGATTGGCAACAAGTGTTAGCTCAGGGCCAATCTTCCTCACCAAAAAAAAAGTAGAAGTTAATGTGCTTGTTTGGACCTATCCACACAGGTCTTTGGAATTAATCCAGGTTGTCTCCTCTTCCACTCATGCCACTCACCAGTTCTTCCTCTGTGATTCTTAGTTCTTTGAATTGAGTCCATATCCAGAGCTTAGCTCTCCTTGTCTGCCTGGCCCTCTTGGACTGTTCTGGGCTAGATTTTCTAGACTGGCAGAGATACTCTTTTTCCAGCCAGGCCTTTGGCACACGCCTGCCTTTATCCTGCCCTCAGCTCCCGCTCCTGAACCACCTCCTTGTTAGTGGAGGAGGATAAGCCGGAGCACCAAGAAACAGAGGATAAAGAGTTAGCTCCAGCGCCAGTGACTCTGTGCCTTTGGGCTAGTCTTTTTGAGCTATTTCACACTCTGCTGCTTTCCCTGTGAAAAGAGGGGATAGAACGAGATGGTCCCACTGTGCATTATGAGTTAAGGAACAAACACTATTTTTTGTGCTGGTGGTGTTTGCAATAATTTTGAGACGCACATACAAAAGAGAAAAAACGTTTCCTTCAAATCAAGTATGTTTCCTGCAAATCACATTTTTGCCCTGGAGTATTCATAGTTCACTCATAGTTCTCAGTTTTTGACAGGATCATGATGATGAGGAGTTTTTAAAAAGTTAAACCCTTGAAAAGAATGGAAAACTTTAACAAGTTACAAAGCATTATATCAAAAATTGGTATGTATTTCCCCTTCTAAAGAGGGAAAGACGGAGGCTGGTTAGAGAGTTGATATAATGGAAAGAAATGCTGAAATCCTGGCATTAATTTTACCTTAAAAATCTGGAGTTTTTATTCGCATCAACTTGATAATGTAAGCAAAAGTAATGGAGAAATTTGCCCGAGACTTGGTCTTCCCACCTTTATTCAAATTACTGTCTTGATTACTTTCCATATCTTAACAAGGGAAAAACTGAAAGTAAGGGAGGTGTGTGCACCACAGTGGCTGCAGTCATACCTTCCATCTCTGAAAATGAGAATGAGCAAGCAATTTGTTTTTCCACATTCAGAAATTATTTTTTTTTTAAAGTTCAATTTTAATAGTGTTAAGATTGAAAGCAATCAACAAAGGCAAGGAAATTCACTCTGGAGGAAATGAAATTCCTTCTTAAGTCACAAACACAAGAAAACATAATCTATTGGTTTGATCGTATCAGGAATCCCCTGCCCATCCCCCAAACACTCTCTTTTCCCTGTAACAGATCTTTTTAGTCATTCAGCAAGGTGTGTCTCAAGGACACAAACTCCGAAGAGATTTTTAAAATCAAATTCTTAAGAGGGTTGTTAACTTAGGGCTGCTTTTATCTTTCTTTGAGGTTCTTTTGACAAGAATTATCAAACTATAATATAACTTTCTAAGATTTCAAACCTGAAAAGTTTGTTTAAATTTTTTTTTTTTTTTTTTGGTTAGTCAGTACAGACAAGTCTACTTTTTATCTCTAGCGAAATCATGATGAGTAAACTGAAAGGAAGATTGGGTTGGGGTTTATGCAGACACAGTTTCTTCCTCTCCACCCCTCTACCTGCCTGGCCTGCAGAGAGACTCCCCTTTGCAGTTCTCATCCCACCCCTTGGTTCCCAGAGCACCACTGGTCAGTTGTGGGTAGTTCTAGCATTTTGTGTGTGAAGTCTTAGATTGAAAGAATGTAGTCAGGGTTTCTTAGGGTCAGCTTGTAAAAGCAGAATCTCCAAACTGAAAAGTATAAGACGACTCACTATTCATTCAAACTGACATGAACAGAATCATTTGGAGCTATGTGGCCATAACTATCAAGAAATATTTGAGGTGCTGGCTCTGTGGCCAGGTGGTTAAGTTCACGCGCTCTGCTCTGGTGGCCCAGGGTTTTGCTGGTTCAGATCCTGGCCGCGGACATGGCACCACTCATCAGGCCATCCTGAGGCAGTGTCCCACATATCACAACCAGAAGGACCTATAGCTAGAATATATGACTACGTACTGGGAGACTTTGGGGAGAAGAAGAGAAAAATAAAAAAGAAGATTGGCAACAGATGTTAGCGGAGGAGCCAATCTTTAAAAAAAAAAAGAAATATTTGTTAGGTGCCCGTTTATGTATAAAACTGAACTAAGTAAAGTGTACAGTGAATACCATAGGCACAGTCCTGACCCTTAGAGACACAGTTGATTACAATAGTGTTGATAATAGCAACTGCCATTTAGCGTGTATTTAACATATGCCTGGCATTTATATTCTCATTTAATCCCTACAGCCACTCTAACATTTAGATATTCTTATGATTATTTTATCTAAAAGGAAACTGAGGTTAAGAAACGTTAAGCAGTTTGCCCAAGGTTGCAAGACATACACTATCCTTTATCTGAAGAACACACTACTAGATTGTATCACTCTTGAGCCTACATGAAAATTGAGTGTGTAGAACTAGACATGGCCTCTTCCCCACCTGTTTGCAGATTGTAAATATATAAGTGCATAGGGTCCTTGGATGGATGGGGAAATAAAGAAATAATAGAATCTTTTATCCAGATGGCCTAGGATACTAGTCTCCTGGAATGACTCCCTCGAGAGAAATAAAAAGGAAGCAGATACTAAAGGAACTTTAAAATACTATATGGTTTCTTCCCAGGAGGAGAGAGTTTACAAAAGAAATATATCCAATTAAAAATTCAAACAACACAGAAATGTATAAAACAATCCCACCAGAGAAGATTGCTGTTAACGGTTTGTGCATATTCTTCTAGAGTTGTCCCACATACAAATATATAATTATTTAAAAATAGGATCGTAATATATACACATATGTTTCATCTAATAATATGCTATGTAATTCTTTTTATATCTTTACCTTATTTTTTCCCTGCGACTTCTTAGTATTTCATTGTATGGTTATGCTGTAATTTGTTTATCTAATAATTCTATTGATTTGGACATTTAAATTTGCTTTCAATTTTTTGTTATTACAAATATTCTACAATAAATATTTTTATACAATGTGTGTAAAATAAATCCCTGTAAGTGGAAATGTCAGATCAAAGGAAAGGCATATTTAAAATATTAAGGACTAGTGTCACATGCCCTCCAATAAGATGGTACCATTTTATATTTCCACCATTGGTGTAGGAGAATCCCTAGGCCCCTATACTTTTGCCAATACTGGATATTACTAATCTTTTTAACATTTGCCAATGTTATGGGTGAAAATTGTGTCATTATTTTCATTTGAATTTCTTTCATTGTTATTAAGTTACAGCATCTTTTCATATGTTTATTTGGCCACTTGTATTTTTTTTCTGTGAATCCCTAATTCTATCTTCTTTTTCTATTGGGAATGTAATCATTTTCTTGGTTTCGATGAATTCCTTGTGTATTAGGAGTAGTTTAGCGTTTGTCTGCTATACCTATTGCAAATTTTATTTCCTAATTTGTCTTTTGACCTCGTTTTCTTCTTCTCCTTTTCCCCTTCCTCCTCTTCCTCTCTCCCTGTCTCTCTCTCACTCGCTCACTCACTCTCTTTTTTTACTATATAGAAGTTTTTAATTTTCTGTCAAAAAGTTTTTATGATCTTTGGACTTCGTATATTAGAAAGGCCTTTTGCAGTTCTAAGAGTAGGCAAGTATCATTCATGTTTTCTTCTAGAGCTTTTTTTCACATTCAGATATTTGATCTAACTTGGATTCATTCAGATTTAGCTACAAATCCAGGTTTTCATGTTAAATCATCTGCTTTAAAATGTGTGCTTTTAAAATATATATTTCCTTAGTGTACGTACCAAATAAAACAATCTTGGTGGCCAGGTTTGGCCATGGACTGCCAGTTTCTGACTTCTAGTTACTAAGATTCCACATAAGAAATTAAACAAGACCAGATGGTTTCTGTTAACATTGCTGATGGATAAAAGGAGCACAAACAGTGTGTAATTAAATGCAGGGAAAACTGTATAACTATCTGTTTGAAGGTAATAAACTTCAAGCTCTATCTCCTGAGGAAAATAATGTAACCCCTCTCTGTTTCCTCATCTGCAAAATGGAGATAATAATAGGTTTTGGGGGAGCATTAATTGTGTTTCAGCCTTGTATAGGGTTTGGCACATGGGATAGGTCATTAAGTGGTAGTTCTTATGAGGGGTTTTAGGGAATTACAGATATGGTCTCTACTACTCCCATAGCCATCTTCAAGCCATCTTCCAAGTTTGTTTCAGAAACAACTAACTCAAGTGGAGATTCTGTTAAAGTCAAGTAGTGCTTATGGGTTCCCAATTGTTGTGTGATTTACTGATAGACTCTGCAGGAGATATGGAAGAAGCATTAGGTATAGTCTTTACTCTCAGAAAGTCTCCAGTTTGGTTAGGAAAATTAGATTTTCATTGGGAAAACAATGAAAACACAAATAAGGATGCTGTAATTAAGTACCAAATTGATACAGAGAAGATGTGTTTTAGCTGAAGAAGATAAAGTTGTAAGGGAGATGAAATTGAGGGTCTTGAATAATGTGTAGAATTTGTGTGTGTGCCAAGAAAAGAGCATTCCAGTCTTGGGAACAGCATGAACAAAGACATAGATGTGAGATTGTGTGTGTCATTGTGCTCCACTGCAGATGGTAGGGGAGTGAGAGAAGGGCTGTGACTAGGGACAGAAGGGAGGGGACATGGCGAGGGCAGAACTGTGGGAATATGCTGGGCAGACACGTTGAACTCAATAAAGAGGGTTAAAATTCTGGGCTATTTTGGAGGGAGGGGTGCAAGAGTCTGTGACAGTGGAAAGTCTGGTAACAAGGGCTGATCAGTAATTGGGAATTATGAGCAGTCACATGGAAGTTGAAGTTGAAACTATAGATGAAAATGTCAAATTAACAATAGCTAGCATTTATTGTCACTAACATTATTAGTGATATGTCACTAACATAAAACATGGTTTCAAGAGGTTTTTTTTGTCTTATTTAAGTTTATCTTATCACTTAAACGTTACAACAAATGTAATAAGTTAGGTGCTATTATTCTTCTCATTTTACAGATGAAAACGCTGAGGTATAGAGCGGTTTAGAGACTTGTTCAGGAAGAGAGAGATGTCCTCAATAACACTAAAGGATCTGCCTCTTTGGGATATTCTTTAGAAAAGCCACTCGTAAATCAATCCAGAGGCCACATTTCAAAGGATAGACACCAAGCTCTCAGCCTCTTTTGAGTGTACCTTAGGACATAGGTCAATAGGCAAGATGAGGATGGGGTCACGGTGTCTTGGTGACATCTGTGCCCTCACCATGTGGTATATCCAACAACCTTTCAGAGGATTAGAAATCAGTGAAACAACAAGGCTCCCAGAGCAGAGAAATTCTACTCAGGTGAAAAATTGTTCACTTTTGACTCATTGGTTTTCTCTGCTCATTGAGTCATGATTACTGAATGCTGCCAGGTGCTTCAATAATTCCCTCATTCCTTTTTTGACTATTAGGTACTTTCTCTCATTTTTCCTTTTTAATTTTGGGGATTTTTCAGATTTTAATTTGCTACTAAGTAACGGGGAGAGAAAACCATTTTATAACTATCTAACATTTAGGTAAACCAAGTCACAGAATAATCAAGAATCTTTTCCAAGACAACCAAGTTAATCTCTGTTAACAACAAGACTAAAATGTCTTAACGTTTCTTTTTGGAACTTTATTTTCCAAGCACATTTTTAAGCATCAGCTTCTGGGATATTGTGCTAATTTCCTTCCCAAGAACCAATAAATGCAGCTTTTATTTCTCAAGTCCCTAAAAGCAAAGCAAGTCATTCTCTTGATACTCTTAGGCCAGTTAAATGACCACTTGGTAAAAAGTGGAGAAGATAAGAAGCCTGACAGATAATTTGTCCTTAAGTTTACCTCCCCAAAAGGCAATTATGGGAAAGTTCTTTCATATGATGAGCGGAAGTATTTTCCTAGAATACTGACTCACAAATCTAAGGCTGAACCAATCCTACTGTTTAATAATGTGAACCCAGAATGAGCCTGGGATCCACTGTTCTCCAAGGAACAAAGAAGCATAGCCTCAGTGACTGTTTTGAATTACCTTTCTTTTCATTCATCTTTTCAGAATAGATAGCACCAGATGTTTCAAATCTGGAATATAAACAGCCACTTTCTACCAATGCAAACAGCAACTCTGCTGCATATTTTTGGGGGGGGATTTTTAAAGACAAAAAAATCAATTTATTTATTTGATGTGCCTATGGTTTGCATGAAAATATCTCTTTTTGGTTTGCGAGAATTTATTAATAGATGCATAGTTTTTGTTAGACAATCTATCAACAAACTGTTGTTAGCACCTCCATAATATATCTCAAATTTATCAACTTATCTTCAAACCCACTGCAGTCACTGAGGTCTAAGCTACTCACTATCATCTCTTGCCTGGACCACTACAGTCGCCTCCTGGCTTGGTTTCTAGCAGCCAAAATGCTTTTCAAATCAAACCCACTTCTTAGGTCCATCCTGCTCAAAACCTCCCATGACCCTACATAACCTGGCCTTTGCCTACCTTTCCAGTCTTGTTCTACTCCTGCCCCTGCCTTCCGGCTTCCATTTGGTTTTAAAACTTAACCAAGGTTTCCCTCCCTAACACTGTTGCACAATTGGTTTCCTCTTCCTGGAAGACTGCCCCTCTTGCTTGGTACGGCAGTCTCTTTTCTCCTCTTTAGATCTCAGCTTAATGTCAGCACCACAGAGAAACCTTACTCACTACCCCATCTAAGTGGGGCTCACCATTTTTACTCCATTTCTTTGTCCTGTTTGTTTCTTTTATAACAATTATATTGATTTATTTGTTTCCTTTTTATTATTTTTCTTTGTAGAAAAATTGAAAACTCTTTGATAGCATAGACCATCTCTGTTTATTCACTACCGTACACCCAGCACCTGGTACCATGCCAAGAACACCCTATGTTCTGCCATATATTGATTTCCATGTGTTCCAAAGAGGAACTGCAATGTATTTTTGCTGGTCATTTTTTGATGCTAAAAGAATATTTTGAAATCTAATTGTTGTCAACAAGCTTGACTTTGAGAAGACAACCAAGACTGGGTTGGTGATATAGGTAACTAGGACATCCCTATATGTCACTTGAGACACTGGCCTCCAGGCTAAAATATGCCCTGATTAATAAACAGATAGTTGCATTGGTAATATTCCAGTGATACTTCTGTATTCGGTTACCAAGGGCCCGTGACAAGCTCAAGTGTGGTAGAAGAAGACAAGTAAGATGAGGAAGGATCTGGAAACCATGGAGTTGTTGTAGAGGATGCACAGAGTAGTAGTAGGAACAGAAGAGGAGGATTTAATGTCAACTGGGGATAGAATTGTAAAAGAAATGAAATGAGATGAACATCAAAGTGCTATTATATGGGAGAGATATTGGAGTTATTCTAAATTGTTCCAGAAGGAGAACTAAGATCAGAAAAACATATTTCAGATCATTATAAAGAAGAACTTACACAGTTGAACAAAAATAATTAAACCTCCTTGTGAAGTAAGCTTTTGTACAACAAATGTTCAGGCAAGACCAACAACATGGTCAAATATATTAGTGTGAAAATTGTTACACATAGTGACCTGTACAAAATAAACATTCAATTTGTGTTGGTCGGTAACTGTAACTATGTGAAGTGATGGATATGTTAATTAGCTTGATTATGGTAATCATTTCACAATTTATGTATATGTCACTATATAACATTGTACACCTTATATATACATGATTTTTATTTGTCAATTATAACTTCACTGAAGCTGGAAAAAATTCACGTTTGATGAATAAATAAGGGTATTACTGCGCAAGATTAGACCAAGTAGCCATAGAAGTCTAGTAGAATGCTGATAGTCTTTGATTTGTCTAGTATCCACTCTGCACCACATGGGAGATACAGAGGGAAATCAACCCTTGTTCCTTGCCTTAAAAGTGGCTGAAAAGATAAAGGAAGTGCTTGAAACAAGGGGAAATTGTAATAAATTGTTTCAACAGAAAATTTTAGAGAAGGTGAAAACCCTTGAGTTGATATAGAAGTTTTCTTAGCGGGGCTGTATGAATTGGTCCTTGAAGGATTTAAAAAAACAGAATAAAGAAGATGTGTCATACTAGAGAACTAGTACAAGAGTCCAGAGATAAAATTGAGCATGACATAAGGGAGAATGAGCAGACAAGCTTGTCAGAGTGAGGAGTCCCCCCTGGGGCAGGAAGAAATGAGGCAGCAAGCACATAGGAGCCAGACTGGGGAGTTCAATGCAGAAGACACATGGAAGTTTTTTCAGTTATTAAGCAGAGGAGGACATGATTAGAATGCGTTTGAGAAACATTTACCTGATAAATGTACACTGGACAAAATAGAGCTGTGCTTTTCAAACTAGGGTGTACACCCCCCTCACATTCAACCACCAAAATGTTCATGAGCCTTCATTTTTCTTGAAGATTTTGGGGAAAAGATAATATAGCTCATAAGTGATTGAAGGTATTATTTTCTATCAAACAAATGTGATGCAACCTAAGACTTCAGAGAAATGGCATTCTTGTTGCAGAAATGCCATAGGTTCTGCTCAAGGGGCCTGCTGGCTCTCTAGGGCTCTCTGGGGCAGATGGTCTTGGATGGGGAAATGTGAGCAGCCTGTGGGAGAAGATGAAAGAGCAGAAGACAGTGCCCAATTAATAAACACTGAGAGCATGCTGCCCTGGGCACCGTGCTAAGTGCTGGAGTAGAGAGGTGAAGATAGCTCTGCCCTGGAGTAGCTGTTATCTGCTGGGGAGATAGGTACATAAACAGATAACTTCAATATATTTTGGAAACCAATAAAAACCAGTTATGTACAGAAGGGGACCCTGGGTAAGTGAGAGGAAACAACTAGAGAATATAGTGGCAAATTGAATGCAGAGGCTAAAGGGAATGAAACGAAGCACCAGACCAAGATTTCTGTCCGGGAGGCCCAAAGAATGAAGCTGCTGCCAGCAGAAAAGGCAGACACGTGATTAGGTGCCCAAAGAGGTGGCTGTGACTAAACAACTTGTGTTTAGTACATCCGAGAACTCAGGCCTGGGAAGAAAACACATGAAAAAGACAGACACCCACTTCAAGAACTTGCTGTTTGCACCCACACTGTCTGACCTCGCTCTGCAGCTCTCCCACCTACCTGTGTACGTGAGCTCGTTTCTATCAATGGTTCTAAGACACAAGTTCTGGTATTTTCCAATTTATGACTTATCGTGCCTATTGAGAATAAAACCAGTTGAAAACTTCAGAATAACCTTTTCGGTAAAGAACTCAGAATCCCGCAGCTCTTGATAAGAATAAGAATAAAGATCTAACTTATAGAAATGGAATATACCTTGCTGAGGATGTTACTTGAAATATATACGTGACTTAGATTTTCCACTTTCTCAAAGAAAAGAAAATTGTAGCAAATTCAAAATATACTGTTTGTACCTTTCCTATAAAGCAGTGATTTATATTCATTGAATTGAATTAAATACCAGTGGCACACTGGTAAATGAAGTCATTTGTTATTAGTAAGAATTTTCAAATAATAGTCCCAAGTAATTAGCTACTGCTACTAGCTAACATTTTTTGAATGTTTAATGCATGCCAGGAACTGTTCTATATCAACAATTTTCACTCATGCAAGAGATGAATTCATTTAATTTTCACACAACCAAATTTGGTGGATATCATTATTATCTTTCTTTTATGGCTAGGATAAATGAAGCAGGAAAGTGAAGATATTTGTGGAAGGTAACATAGAAAGTGGCAGATGCTGGATTATTTAAGAACTCCAGAGTTTAAATGCTTAAACACTGTACTTCACTCTGTAACAATACTAATAATCATTACAAATGATTTATATATTTTTAAAAAAGTAGTTATCCCTATGTGACACTCTCAGGAGACATTCCCGTGAGTAAGAGAGAGAGGGAGAGAATGAGCAGGTTGCACTGAGAATACCAGGAGTTGCACCCAATCTAAGGTAAGCCCTTGGAAGTATATGATGTCCTGGTACATCATCCTGGGTGTACATCTCAGTAGAAAAAAGGATTTCAGACACTACATAGGAAATGAGTTGATGCTCAGTTAAATTCTACTCCATATAGCATTGGAGAAAACTCAGGGAGCAGCTTTGTATGTGTATTGCCAATAAATGGCAGCACGTAACATATTTTAGAGAAAATTTATCCCAAAGAATTTCAGAAAACATGGACCAACTTTAGGTGGGTATTTCAAACTATCAGCAGATCACTCACAGCAACTGGTTCAGACTGCATCAGACCTGGTTTAATGCACCTCCCTGGATTTACTTGGCCCTACCTGCCTTCCAGGTTCTCCCTACTTGGTCAGTGGAGTGACCTGGCCACCATTATGGGCACCTCATCGCCTAACACCACCTGCTGTCACTGCCTCCTCAGGGTGATTGCTAGGCTCCAGTATGGTGTCTTTTTTGCCTTTTGGGAACACAGATGGGATGCGACCAGACTTTACAGGCTGTGGCCCCTCTGATCCTTCTGGTCTCAAATGAAGCATCCTACTATAAGGCATGGTATCCAGCTTCTCCAGCAGCTGCCTGGATGAGCTGGGCTGTACAACCAAGAAGTACAGGGGAGTTAATGTACCATGGGGCAAACTTTGGCCATGGAGGCATAGGATATGGAAAGAGGTTGGCTGATAATTCCCCTCCTTGATGGACTGTTTCAAAGCACTATGATTCCAAAGATCCTGTTTGAAATACATCCTATGTGACTGAGCAGTCATCTGTGTTTTCTTGTGAAACTGGCCAGCTTGCTAAGGCAACAACTTGTATTTGCTTTCTCTCCTTTCCTGCCTCATGTTCCTTTTTTCCTCACTCTTGGTACCCTAAGATTGTACCTCCTAATAAAGCCTTCACACATAAACTTTGCCTCCCACTCTGTTTTCTGGGGAACTTGGGCTAAGACAAACTATCCACTATATATACAGCTATTGATCTTAAACACACATGTGCTTTCAGATAATCCCTCTCCTCAAGAAACTTCCTGCTCTTGAAATTCTACTACTTGTTTTGTTTTTCTATTTTAGCCATTCCCAAGTGTGATAGACATAGCACTGATGGTGGTGACATGATTTTATGTACTACATGAATGAAAATTTAATTATGAATTTATTTTTCTGTTATTTTCTGTTTGTGGCAAATCATCCTGGTCTTCCTGTTAAGGTGGTGATAATTTTTTCTTTTAAAATAAAAAATTCTTATAGACAAGAATTTTAGTAAATGGTTGTATAGGAGTTTTGAAGATATAACCAAAATTTTGAAGATGTCTGGATAATGAAAGAAGTTTGGGAAACACTTAGGTGTTTAAAAGCCTGTTTGAATATGAAGTAGAAGCAGTAAAAGCGCATTGCCTTGTTCCCGATCTTACGGGGAAAGTATTCAGTCTTTCACTGTTAAGTATGATGTTAGATGTAGGTTTTTCATAGATGTCTTCTTTCCACATAAAGATGTCCTTATCTGTTCTCAGTTACCTGACAGGTTTTTTTTTTTTTTTTTTTATCATAAATGGGTGTTGAATTCTGTCCAATCCTTTTCCTGTATCTATTTTCCTGTGTCTCTTGAGATGATCATATGATTTATTCCTTTAGTCTATTAATAAGATGACTTTAATTAATGGTTTGAATGTTAAACCAATCTTGCATCATAGCATAAAGCTCCCTTGGTCATGAGGCACTATCATTTTTATATATTGCTGGATTTGATTTGTTAATATTTTGGTTAGGGTTTTTGCGTTTATGTTCATGAGAGAGATTTATCTGTAATTTTTCTTTTCTTGTGCTGTCTGATTTTGATATCAGAGTAATATTGGCCTTGTAAAAGGAGTTTGGAAGTGTTTCTTCCTCAATTTTCTGAAAGAGAGTCTATTAAATGTTTAATAGAATTCTCCAGTTAAGATATTTGGCATGGGGCCAGCCTTGTGGCTAAGTGTTTTAAGTTCGTGCACTCTGCTTCAGTGGCCCGGGTTCGCAGGTTCGGATCCTAGGCACAGACCTATGCACTGCTCGTCAAGCCATGCTATGATGGTACCCCACACAGAATAACTAGAATGACTTACAACTGGGATATACAACTATGTACTGAGGCTTTGGGGAGAAAAGAAAAAAAGAGGAAGATTGGCAACAGATGTTAGCTCAGGGCCAATCTTCCTCACCAAAAAGCATTAAAAAAAAGAAAGAAATTGGGCCTGAAATTTTCTTTATGAGAAGGCTTAAAATTGTGAATTCAATTCATTAGTAGATATTGGACTATTCAGTTTTCTATTTCTTCTTGCAAGGGTTTTAGTAATTTGTGTCTTTCAAGGAATTTATCCATTTCATCTGGTTGTCATATTTTTTGCCATAAAGTTGTTTATAACATTTCCTAATCACCTTTTAATATCTGTAGGATCTGTATTGGTGTCTCCTTTTTCATTCCTGATATTGGTAATTTGAATTTTCCCTCTTTTTTGTCTTGATCATTATATCTAGAGGTTTATGAACTTTATTGATTTTTCAAAGAATCAATTCTTGATTTCATTGATTTTTAGCTATAGTTTGTCCATTTTATATTTGATTCATTTCTGTTCTTATCTTTATTACTTCCTTTTCTCTGCTTACTAGCCAGTGAAAAAAGTTTTCACAAGGGTGACTAGTGGATTCATTTCCATCTCTGAGGAAAGTCTATCAGACTCTCTCTCATAGTACTTGGCTTTTATGATAACAGGTGGTATAGTTCTATGAAAATAAACTAAGAAATTGCTTTCTAGTTATTTGAGGAACTAGTGTTCTGATCACTTTAAGGGTCATAGAAATGCTGTTTTCTGAGGACTGTTTTTAACTTTTTTCTAGCTTAATTGAAATATAGTTGACATATAACATTGTGTAAATTTAAGGTGTACAACATGACCATTTGACATACGTAGACACTGTGAAATGATTACCACAATAAAGTTAGTTAACACATCCATCACCTCACATAGTTACCTTTTGTGTGTGAATGTGGTGAGAACATTTAAGAGGTACTTTCTTAGCAACTTTCAAGTATAATAAAATATTAACTATAGTCACCATGCTGTACATTAGACAAGTGTGTTAAAGATTGAAATTAGAGGAAATGAGAAAAATTATTGTGGGAGGGAGGAGAACTTCAGCAATGAGTTACTGATGAAAATTAAGTCTTTAAATGAACTCTTTTTTTTTTTTTTGTCACTAAAGTAAATTTGGGATTGGCATGAGAAATAAACCATACTCCCCCTCCCTAAAAGTCCTGTGTCTATAAGAGGAAAGATCCTAGGTCACTTTCTCTGTTATTGTTAATTTTTAGAATAATTTAACTCAGACTAAATCTCATTTAGCTGAAGCATCTTTTGGATAGATAGCTTGGAACTTCCCCTCATACACGTCCGTTTCCAACACAGAGAAATAGAAATTTACTAAAAATAAGGCAAGGGCTAAAAGGGAGATCTCCAATAGTTGCCCTTTGGAATTGTAGAAAATATGGTATGTCATGGTTGTCAAAGGAAGTTGTTGGTATCATACTGTTTGGCTTCAAAGCCTAGCGCTAGCTGGTCTTGGGCAAGGTATCGCCTCTCTGTGCTTCAGCTTCCTCAACTGTAAAGTGGAGATGATAATACTACCTTAAGATTATTGTGAGTTAATGAATATTAACTGCTTAATAAAGTGTCTAGCACGCCATGACTGTTTGCTAAGGTTAACTGTTATTATTTTACTGATATTCCCCTTTCTATTAGTGGCTAGGAAGAGTCAGTTTACCGAGGAAGCCCACAGAACAATAGTAACAACACTCAATCCAGATATTTTGGACTCTCTATAAAGTTCAAAGACTTGAAGCTGAGCTGATTTTTAGGTTCACAATCCAGAGTAAATAGTTGAGAAGATGGGAACATAATCCTGTTTCCTTCTTTGGCTAGTGTTTAGAAGTCCTAGGAAATTCTGGTCTCTTTGGCATACTTTGGACTTTTCAGGGGTTTTGGCTAAGGTGGTAACTGATTACATTAAGCTCTTACCTAAAACTGGAATTCAATAACATCTTGAATGGTTGATTTTTAATTTTTCAAGCTCCACTCCCACACTTCTCTTCTCAGCTCATATTGGAAACTCTGTGTATTCTAATTAATTCTATGGATTACTTCCTGACTATTTGGCTTCTGGTTGGGTTCTACCAGTGGTGAGTATCAACAGGAGATTGGACACAGGAGAGTGAAGTCTGGGTATTGACTCCTCAGATTCCTCCCCACAGGGAGGCTTGATGAATCCCTCTGTTGAAGATCACAATTTTAGGTGGGCCTCCCCACATAGCTCTCTCTCCAGGTTTCAGTTACTGTGCCTCTCCTTCACCCTTTTAGGCCTAGGGATGGTAAGGGTGACTCTCTCCTGACTTTCCCCTGTGGCTTCTCTCTATCCTGCTTACACCTTAGTTATTGAACTTTCCTCATATAACCCAGGTTGTGTGTGATTGTTTCCTGCCTAGACCCTGACTGATATAATCCATATGATTACAGTCCTTTCAGCACTCATTCCTGCTGTGATAAGAAGTGGACAAGATTTTTTGGTTTCTTTGCTACTTAAAAGTTTTTACTTACAAGATAAAATAATTTGGGGAAAGAAGATACAAACTAAGGATGATTCATTGAACTTAATTGTATATATCATACCCATCTTCAAGAAAGGTATTATGGGGCCAGCTCTGTGGCCGAGTGGTTAAGTTCACGCACTCCGCTGCAGCGGCCCAGGGTTCGGATCCTGGGCGCAGACATGGCACCGCTCGTCAGGCCACGTTGAGGCGGTGTCCCACATCCCACAACTAGAAGGACCTGCAACTAAGATATACAACTGTGTACAGGGGAGGTTTGGGGAGATAAAGCAGAAAAAAAAAAAAAAAAGATTGGCAACAGTTGTTAGCCCAGGTGCCAATCTTTAAAAAAAAAAAAAGAAAGGTATTACATGTGAAAACTACAAAAGATGTTATTCACATTTTCTCAGATTTAGAAAGTCTGTGGTCTTTCTTTGGTATTAACAGAACACATCTTATATTTCCTATAACTGTAACAGTAGTAGCTTCATGGGTTGTTTTTTATTATTATGTCTGACTATATAAAAAGCTATTCAAATCCTAAAACAAAACAGCTGGATTATGCTTTAGAGATACCTGGTCTAGTCGTTTTTAACCGAGCTGTGGAGTTTGAGGCGGTGATATAGGGAGGGAGAGCAAGGAGCGAGGTCAAAATTGATGCTGCTGCAGCCCTATCTCCACTTTAATGGTAAAGACCAGCTCTGTTTTTCCTGTTTTCCATCTTTTTAGCTTTCTGAGCTGCCTTTTGGGGTAATTTCCCCTAGATCCATGTTCCTGTCTATTAGTTCTGTCTTTAGCTAGGTATAGTCTAGCTTTTTAGGGTTTTTTTTAATTCCTAAAAGTTTTATTTGGTTCTTTTTGAATCTATCTGTTCTATTTTTCTGCTTCCCCTCTCCTTCCTTTCCCTCCTTCCCGTTATCCCCCTCCTCCTCCTCTTCTCTTTCTTATTCTTTTTAAAACTAGTATCTTGTTCTTTTCTTATGCTTCCAATTCTTTCTTTGATGTCTCTAATCATTTTAAACATATGTATTTCATAATATTGGCCTGACAATTTTCATATGAACAGTTCTTGAGAAGAAATATCTAATACTGCTATTTATTTCATTTGCTGAAATTTCCTCATGGAGGAATGTTTCTCTGTGTTTTTATGACTTTGAATGATGACTGCATCTTAAGCAGATTCTGTAAGACTCTTGTGTAGCCTAGATCATGTTTGTGTCTCTCCAAAGCAGTTTTCCTTTACTTCCGCAAGATGTCCCAGGGATATTACCAGACTAAACCCATTTTTAAATTAATTTCTCACTTGGGGGTTCCTGAACAAAAAGAGAGTATATCCTAAATTAGTATGAGGGCAGGCCTGTGGCACTAATTCTCAGAAGAGGGAGTGTTCCCTCCTGCCTCCACGCCCTACACCCAGCTTTGTGGTCATGGGCTGGTTCTTTCTTGTTCTCCCAGATTACAGTGATTCTTGTGTAGCCATTAATCACCACCCAGACTCTCGATTACTGTGATAGAAGAAAGTATGTGATGCCCCAAAGAGTCCCAACTTCTGGTATGCACACCCTGTGTAATCTCTCCCCTTGAACACAGGCAGAACCTATGACTATGAAGGGATATCATTCCCACAATTAAGTTTCTAATCAGCTGAATTTGAGTTAATCAAAAGAGAGATTATCTCAGTGGGCCTAACCTAATCATACGAATTTTTAAAAGGGACTAAGAACTTCCTGAAATCAGAGAGATTCAACTGTGAGAAAAATTCTCCTGCTGGTCTTGAAAAAACAAACTACTATGTTGTGAGAAGACCTATAGAAATGGGCCATGTGGCAAGGAACCATGGACAGCCTGTAGGAGCTGAGAGAGGCTCCTGGTTGATAGCCAGCAAGAAAACAGGAACCTCAGTCCTACAACCACAATGAACTGAATTTTGTCAACAATATGAATGATCTTAGAAGAGGACCCAGAACCTCAGATGAGACCCCAGCCAGGCTGACACCTACATTGCAGTCTTGTAAGACTCTGAGCAGAGAGCACAGTATGCCATGTACTATAGTCTGAATGTTTTTGTCCCCCTGCCCCCAATTTATATGTTAAAATCCTAATGTCCAAGTGATATATTAGAAGATGGGGCCTTTAGAGGGTACTTAGGTCATGAGGGTGGAGTGCTCATGGATGGGATTAGTGTCTTATAAAAGAGGCTCCAGAGAGATTCCTAGCCCCTTCTACAATATGAGGACACAGTGAGAAGGAGTCAACTATGAACCAGGAAGAGGGCCCTCACCAGAAACTGACCATGTTGGCACTCTGATCTCAGATTTCTAGCCTCCAGAACTGTGAGAAATAAATTTCTGTTGTTTATAAACTATCCAGTCTATAGTAGTTTGTTATAGCTGTCTGAATGGACTAAGACGGTGTACCTGGACTTCTGACCTACAGAACTGTGAGAAATAAATTTGAATTATTGTAAGCCACTAAGTTTTTGGTAATATATTATGCAGCGATATGTAATACCAAGCCCCAGGCAATCCTAGAGCCGGCTCATGCTTATCCGAGGCAGTAAAAACTATCTTCATCTTCAGTTCCCAGGGAATTTTCTTTACTTGTGTGTGAGCTCTGCTACGCATTTGAAAAGATATTGTTATATTTCTACCATCGTTTCTTGTTGTTTGGTAGTGGGAGGTGTTTCAGATTTATCATTGGAAATGAAACTATAGCTCTTCACTTGTTTTTGCTTTCACATAAAATTTTGATTGAACAAAGGGCTTTATGACTAAGAGAAAAGAAAAGCATGGTAGGCCTCTAAAGCACTGATAACAGACTTATTCTCTAATTTTAAACGTGAGGAAACTGAGGCTTAGAGAGGTTAACGACTTGCTCAGGTCTACACAGAGAGTTAGTAGCAGAAGAGGGGTTAGAAACAAGCTTTTTGGCTTCTATCTAGTGACTATTATCTTCATCTGGGCCACACTGGCAGGTCTGGACAAAAAAAAAATCACATGAAATGGCTCCATAACCATTCTATAAAATTTTACCACCTGCAACTAAAAGACAGGGAGTTATTCACATTTTCCGCCACTCTTGGAGGAGAGCTATGATGGCCACCTCCACCCTACTCCCAGAGTCAAAATGATACTAGAAGAGTGAAAGGAGAATATTTTGAAGGAAAAGTCTTGATTTTAAAATTTACAATGCTAGATCAAGTTTAAGATTAAATGCATGACCTTAACAAGTTAAAAAATATTACAACCTTTTAATTATAAACATCATGTACATATCTAAGTTACTAGAGCAAAAATAATTTTACTTTTTTGTGTGTGTGGTTGTTTGACAGTCTTTCTCCCCTAATAGATGTTTGTTCAATGAGACCAAGGACTATATCCCCAAATCTAAAAGTTGCTTAATAAGTTATTATTGGATAAATGAATGAATTATTGGCATGAAATGTAATGACTTCCTAGAAGTTATTTAAATAACAACTTGAAAATATTTCAGTCTTGTGCGTTAACACTTTGACCAATTCAGTTTTCAAGAGAACTTAACAAGACTTCAATTAGAGATTAGAAATACCTAGATGTTCATTTCTGAGTTGATTCTGTGGCCATAGATGCAATTCTTTTTTTTTTTTTTTTCTGGAGGCTCTGTAAACTGCACAATTTGCCAGGTTGGATACCTTCTTGTTTCCAAATTGTATAATATACCTGTCTCAGAGGAAGTTGTCAGATTTAAATTTCAGAAATGTTATCCTTGTAACTAGAACTCCAGAATATATTTACCTTAAAACATTTAAAATTATTTGCTCATGAATTCCATCAGTTGAATGACAGATACCATTGTGTTAGTCATGGTTCTCCAGAGAAACAGAACCAATAGGAGATATTGGGGGGGGGGGGGGGGGGAGGGAAGGGGAGAAGGAGGGAGAGGGTAAATATTCATGACAATTACAGTCCTTGTTTCTGTAACCGGTCACATGGTTGTAGCTGCTATAACTACTTATTCCACTATTCATTCTGTATTCCATTTGCCCTCAGCAAGTACCCCAGCTGGTCATGGTTCTTTACCTGGTCGGGGTGACCTAAATCTTCGTTCCTGAAGGGTCTGGGCTATTAGTAGCCCTGCCTGGATTGGGTTGTTTTAGTTTTCCATTGACTTTAATCACAGGGCATCCTAAAACTAAGAGAAGCTCTAAGGGATCTCCTGTATTCCAGACATTCTCTTCCTTACTTCCATTATGGAATAGTAGTCCAATTTCCCCTTGGTAGTGAGGATCAGTCACCCCAGCCAGCAGAGTAACCCCTTTGCCTGTTGATTCAGACATGTGAGGAGTTCAAAGGGGCCAGGTGGCAGTCGTAACTTTCAGTTCAATGGAATCATTGTAGCATTCCTCCTTTTTGGAACTAAGACTCTAGGTCAACAGAGCATAAGGTTGTGGGAACAGGAAACAGAAACTTTGTGACTGGGTCAGTAGGGGTAATAGTAAGAGGCGCCACTCCCATTTCCACCCCTTAATCCCTGAACCTGTGAATCCTGGCTACGAGAGAAATAGAATCATATGTTAGATATTGCTTCAGAGCATATACTGCCTTCTAGAGAACCATAACCCAGCCCTGCGAGATATTGCCACTTAGTTGATGCTGTAACTGAATCTTCAGAAGGTCATTCCACCATTCTATCTAGCCAGCTGCTTCAGGATAGTGGGGAACATGATAAGACCAGTGAATTCCCTGAGCATGGGCCCATTGCCACACTTATTTTGCTGTGAAGTGAGTTCCCTGATCTGAAGCAATGCTGTGTGGAATACCATGATGGTGGATAAGGCATTTTGTAAATGCACAGATGGTATTTTGGCAGAAGCATTGTGTGCAGGGAAGGCAAATCCACATCCAGTGGATGTTTCTATTCCATTAGGAACAAAACACTACCCCCTCCATGATGGAAGCAGTCCAGTGTAATCAACCTGCCACCAGGTAACTGGCTGATCACCCCAGGGAATGGTGCCATATCTGGAACTCAGTGTTGTTCTCTGCTGCTGGCAGATTGGGCACTCAGCAGTGGCCATAGCTAGGTTGGCCTTGATGAGTGGAAGTCCATATTGTTGAGTCCATGCATAACCTCCATCCCTGCCACCATGGCCACTTTGTTCATGAGCCAATTAGGCAAAGACAGGGATGGCTGGAGAAGGAGGCTGACTAGTATCAACAGAACAGGTCATTCTATCCACTTAATTATTAAAATCCTCTTCTGCTGAAGTCACCCTTTGGTGAGCATTCACATGGAACACAAATGTCTTCACTTTTTCACTCATTTAGAGAGGTCTATCCACATACCTCTTCCCCAAATTTTCTTGTTACCAATTCTGTTCTTTCCAACTCCCTGACCATCTAGCAAAACCACTGGCCACAGCCAGTGAATCGATATGTAATTACATATCTGGCAATCTTTCTTTCCAAGCAAAGTGAACAGCCAGGTGCACTGCTCAAATTCTGTCCACTGGGAGAATTTCCCTTCACCACTGTCCTTCAGGGATGTCCCAGAGAGGGGCTGTAGTACTTCAGCTTCCCACTTTTGGTTGGTACCTGCATATCGTGCAGAACTATCCGTAAACCAGGTCCATGTATTCTCTTCTTTTGTCGACTGATTGTAGGGAATTCCTCGTGAGACCTCAGTTACAGGCTGGGAGAAATAAGTCAGGATAGCAGGAGTGGAAACTATGGGAAGTTAGGCACTTCTTTTTGTAACTTACCTGTACCTTCAGGGCCTGCTGAAACTTGATCACATATGTACCACTTCCATGTAAATGATGGAGTGCTGCAGTGTATGCCCAATTTTACAGTGTGGTGGGTCAGATAAAACCCAGTAGCAGGCCAAGAGCTATTCCTCAGAAGGGGAGTAGTCATCTGCAGAGGATGGCAGAATTTTGCTCCAAAATCACAAGGGCCTGCACTGCAGTTCACCTATAGGGGCCTGCCAAAGGATCCAAACACCATAGCTATCTGCCACTGCCACTTCAAGTGCCATTGGATCTGCTGGATGATATGGTCCAAGTGGCAGAGCAACTTGCACAGCAG
Source organism: Equus quagga (assembly GCF_021613505.1). Taxonomy (NCBI): domain Eukaryota; kingdom Metazoa; phylum Chordata; class Mammalia; order Perissodactyla; family Equidae; genus Equus; species Equus quagga. Next base: position 15,243,271 of record NC_060269.1, read on the forward strand.
CCTGGACCTGTTTCAGAGCCTTTTCTTGTTCTGGGCCCCATTCAAAACTAGCAGCTTTTTGGGTCACCTGAAAATTGGGCCAGAATAACAAATCCAAATATGGGATATGTTGCCTCCAAAATCCAGAGGCCAATTAGGCGTTGTGCCTCTTTTTTGGTTGTAGGAAGAGCCAGATTCAACAACTTATCCTTCACCTTAGAAGTGATATCTTGACATGCCCCATACCACTGGACCCCTAGAAATTTCACTGAAGCCCCTGAACTTTTGTTAGATTTATTTCTCACCCTCTGGCATGCAACTATCTTACTCAGCCTTTTAATTCCATTTAGGCCTTCAATAGATTAGATGAGGCCCACCCACACTAGGGAAGGCAATCTTCTTTACTCAGTCTATTGATTCATATGTTAATCTCATCCAGAAATACCCTCACACACACCCCTAGAATATTATTTGACCAAATATCTGGGCACCCTGTGACCCAGTCAAGTTGACACATAAAATTAACCATTCACAGCCATGTTGTTATTTTCATAAATATTGTCCTTAATATTCGTAAAATAGATTTAATTCAGGGCCTCATCATTTCCCACTTAAACTAATGGAACAAGCTTACAACTAATCTCATGACCTCCAACTTCTCCTTCCTTGCATTCATCTCCTAAACTCCTACCAAAATTATATTGCTTTTTAATAGCACAGATCAATAGTGTTTTCCACCCCCATTGCTTTGCCAGAGCACTGTAGCAACCTCCAGTGGTTCTCCTAAGCTGCAGGATTCAGTACAACCTCAGTGGTATGGGCATGAGGAAGTCTTATCATCATCTTCTACTCCACTTCTCCTCATGGGAATGCCTACTTATTTTTCTGATGATAAATCAGTGCAATACAATATAGTAACTATTAGGATGAACCGTACGAAATTGCCATTATTGTAGGTAAAAAATGGTAAATTGGCCAAATATGATGCCGGTTAACTCAATAATATAAAAGAAGTATACTTGAAAGTTCTCAAGAGTGCTTGTCTCATCCATCTCAGTTTACCCAGTGGCCAGCATGATTTTTGGCACATTGCAGGCCCTAAGGAAATGTTTACTAAACTAATGAATCATTTTTATATTAAAGAACATTCGAGAAGTGAAAACTTTAGAGTATGTAGTGAATTTTCATTGTCTTAGATTTTACTCTGACTTTATATGCTTGATTTTACCTTTTTTAAAAAATTAGAACAATCTTCAAAGATCCAAGTTAAAAAAGCAATTATTCCTAGAGTTAAGAAGTATTTCTAGTTTATCTATATGTTTAAAAATGTTCTTAGTCTGAATGGAAGAAAAACAGAGAATATCCTTAATTTAGTTTTGAGCTAAATTTTACTCCAAACAGTCACTTGAAAAGGAATCCACTGCTTGTGGCCAAAAACTCCCTTTTGAAAATATCACTTGGGGTTTGTTGGGATTTTTGAGTGACTTTTTTCTGGCTTCAGAAAAATGCTAAAAATATAACTTATTGAACTCATGGGAAAAGTGAACCATTATGATCAGATAGAGCCTGTTCAATCCATGAATGCACTGGAAACATTTTCTAATTTGACAGGAAATAGAAAGTTTTTCAGTGGAGGATCTCTCGGGGTAATTATAATCTACTTATAGAATTGAAGACCTGGTGGGGACTTTGGGAGATCAATTTATCTACTCTCTCTCTTCCAGCAGTACAATGTTAAAGCATCCCCAACAGGTAAGAATCTATCCTATTTTTAAAAAGTATGTAAAAATGTGGAAATTTTAAATCATAAGCCACTTATAGATGTAAATAAATAGTATATCCCCCACAGGGATTGCCAGTACTGTAATTAATCTAACACATGAAGTGCCTGGGACATAATAAGTGGTCAATAGTTACTGGCTATAATTATTTTTGTATACTCAAGATAACCAGAAAAAAAATAAGCATCTTCCTGAGACTAAAATATTAGCTTCTCTTAATTAAAATAAACAAAGTGTGTCTACTTATCTCTGTAATTATTTTGGAACTGGCTGGTACACATGAAACACTAGAAGACATGAGCTATAGAGCCCCTAGTAGATGTGGGTTTAAATTTGAACTCCCCTAAATTTCTTCTTCTTAAAATGAGGACAGTCATACAAACCTACGTTGCAGGAATGTTGTGGAGATTAAATATATTATTTGTAAAATGTTTTGTACAGTGCCTGCCCATTGTGGGTCCTTCACAAGCAATTCCTATTAATAGTACTAGGACTCAGCTTAAGCGTTCACACGCGTTGCTGGAGAGTGAATGATGAATGGAGTGTACAGTCAGTCTGTGAAGTGATAAGCAGGACTCCACAGGGCAGGTCTTATTTCTTACACTGTTCCTTCAGAAACAGGATGTTCACAAATCAAAATCACAAAATCGCAAAGCTAGATATTCCTCCATTTGAAGGGAGAGGCAACTGTATCAGTGGGTCACAGACAGCTAATCCTCTGAATCACCTAGGGAACCTTCTAAAAGTACAGAGTCTTAACACGAAGTCAGACCTAGAAAATCAGCATCCCTGGGGTGGGGAGAAGAGGGAAGGACTCTTGTATTAAAAAAAAAAAAAAAAGCAACAAAAAACAACCTAGGTGATTCCCATGGTAAGTCAGTGAGATGACCTCTCTATTCCCTTCAAGATTTAGATTCTGTGATTCTAATCACACCTTCTAAGTGAGTCAGAGCTCAGAATATTATGTAAAATGAGGTATTTTGTGGTTTCCTGTCTTTAGATTATGGTAGAGGGAAGTATCACATAATAGGCATTATCTGATAAATTAATGGAGAGTTGCTATAACAGAAAAGTGAAAAATTGTCTCATTAAACCCTTAAGCTTTAGATCCCTAAAGTTCTGGCAAATAAAGTGAACAAAGCAGACTGGATTTTAACATGATGGATATGTTCCATGCCCTAAAAAAACCCTGACCAAAAAAGGAGAAATACCCAGAGAATACTCAAGCAAACCGCAGTCAAGGGAGCGACAGAGAATTGAGCTGAAGTTCATAACAGAGACACTTTGTTTTACCTCATAAGTGAGCAACTGCAGTCTTAAGGCTGAATCAATAAAGAAAAAGAACAAGGCTTCATAGAACCAGAGTGATATTTTCTATAGAATTATGGGGCATGATTGCTGTCTGAGGCCCATGTGGTCAAGGAAAATGTTGCTAAATTAGAGTTCACAAACATACTTGATTCAATCAGAAGAAGAAATCTCATACCAATTTTGCAATATGTCCCAGACTAATGCAGCAGATCATGACCCCCAGGATAAATCACTCTTCTACAGACTAAAAGAAAACTTTTATATTTCCAGCACTGTGTCTGGCTTCCAGAAGGAAACTAGTGTTTATCATGGCTTTCAGAATCCAGAAAGTTCTCAATGAAGTCTCCTCACTCTGGGAAGGAAATGAGAGGGTTGCCTTTCTCTCCTGAATTGATACAGAGAGAACTAAGAACTGGGCAATTGATGATGCCAGCCCTCAGAAATATTTGCCTACTGCATTGACGTTCATGGAGTCACCTCCTTTGCACCTAGGGTGGTGCTGGTCACACTGTGCACTAACCTTGGGAGTAAGCAGGGAGGGGACCCTGAAGACCTCAAGTCTCAGCAAAACAGTAGATCCACACCATGCTTTCAACTAGTTGTGTAATTTTTTTAAAATTCTCATTAATTTACATAGTCCTAGATTTCCAGCTACAGGGGTGTTAACACACTTTGGAAAGGACAAGTACCCATGTAGGGCTGTCTCCAGGACTCTAATCAGAAAGGCCAATCAGTCACAAGGTGGAGAGGAATCTGATTCTTAAGTGTCTGATTCTGGGTATAGCTCTGTTTTCTGGCTCTAAAACTGTACACTATCTCTTCACTAGAAAACATTCTCCTGTCACTTGCTAATTCACATCATGATGACCTGCATCAGGGTTGGTAAAGTTGGGGTCTGGAGGCTAGCACTGACATATCTACAGGAAGGTGTTCTCAAGGGCTCCATATCCTGTCCTGTTTTTAACTCTCTGTAATGAATTAACCTATTCACCCCTTGTGTAGATGACACAGAAAAGGAAATGATCAGGTTTTATAACTATTTATAGCTTTCTGATTCATTCTTGGTCTCAGAGATCTGTGGGTGTTTACTACAGCTTAGCAACTTTCTTTCATAAAGTAATGCCCAGTAAACCTCTTCTGGGACCGCAGCCAGGTACAAATGGTCTCATAGTCCTGTTTTGCATCAGTGCAGTTGACTGCCTTCAGAGAAAGTGAGGACCCTGCGAAGAGAAATTCCTCCCCAAGAGCTAACTAGGAACTGGAAAGGATTCTTGATTGCTAATGAATATTTTCAGTTTCAGCTCCTACATTCAGGGCTGTGTTTAAGGAGGCCCACTTAATGGAAGAAGTTAAGTCTAGCTGTAGAGGGATTTGGGGGAAAATGAACCAAGCTTCTCGCTTTCCCTGAATTTCACATCTGTGGCCACAAGTCAAGAGGGAAAACCCGGCTTCCTCCGAGCTCTGTCTTCGGAAAAAGGCACTGAGGTTTAACGTAGTCCCAAAGCACTTGAATCAGCAGTTCTAGCAGTATTTCCTCTCTACGATGAAATTAAGATAGTTGTCTTATAGGCTTTCCCCACTTTCTCTTTCTTTTTCACACTTACACTGCATCCCCTTGTTTCACTGCACTTCCCTCATCTGCTTCTTAGCCCATTCCTTTTTTTTCCCTCCCTCATCCTTAAAGAACTTCTCAGATGAGGTGCAGATGGGGAAGGTAGAAAAAACACACTCATCTGACTTAAAAGCCAGATGGGAAACAAGTAGAGTCAGGGATTTCTGTTTGTTGGTTCTGTAAATTAAAAATCTCTAAACATGTTAGGGAATCATGGTTGCAAAAACCTAGTCAAGTTGTCCCAGGGGCCGGCCTGGTGGCGCGGTGGTTAAGTTCGCAGGTTCTGCTTCTCGGCGGCCCTGGGTTCGCTGGTTGGGATGCCGGGTGCTGACATGGCCCCACTTGGCATGCCATGCTGTGGTAGGCGTCCCACATATAAAGTAGAGGAAGATGGGCATGGATGTTAGCTCAGGGCCAGCCTTCCTCAGCAAAAAAGAGGAGGACTGTCAGTAGTTAGCTCAGGGCTAATCTTCCTCAAAAAAAAAAAAAAAAGTTGTCCCAACAAGCTCATTGATGCCATCTTCCAAAGTCTGCCTTTAGTTTGAGATCAGTTTGGGGTGGGGCTTGGTGGTCAGCTGCAATTAACTTGAGGTGCCACTAACTGGGTCAATAGGAGGGCTGGCAGTTCGAGTGGTAAAGAGCTGGGTAAGCAGGAGTCCCCAAGGTGATACTGCATAGACTTGTGAAAACCCAATGTTTTCCATACAAATGGAAGAAAAATCAGTTGGAAACAGTCTGTTAGATTTTCCCAGCATGGATGAGGATTTCAGTGGAGGTTGAGTCTTGACTGTTGGCAAATTGCACAGAATTCTTGGGTCACAACTAGCATCCTACGATGATCTGTGACATGATTTTACTGAGTGAAGGACAAGTTGGTGTCTTTTGGTGTTTGAATTACAATAGAGCACATGACTAATTGACCCAGAGCTTGCATTCTACCAACATAAAGAACATCCTCTCCTTTTATCCCACCTTTCTTCACCCCCAGCAGGAGTTTTTGCATCCACAGAAAAGCAGGAGAATTTGGGAGGCAGGGGAAGGAGGGAAAAGTTTTCTGGGGTCTGAGCCACAGCAGAAGAAAGAAACTGAGGAAAATGGAAGGATGGTATAGCATCTGTCCCCTGTCTGGCTCTTAGAACAGGGTTTGAGCCTGGGTAATGGTGTGGACATGGTGCTTGTCCTCCGTCACTCTTTGAACTGAGGAAAAGGAGAAAGCCAGTGGGCAAAGGAGCTGTGTTTTGGGATAGATTTTGTGAAAAGTACACCAAGTTATAGAGAAGACTGCTCCCCTTGTGGAGCCCAGGATGAGTGTGGTGCCTCGAAGCTTGTCAGCTTTGGGAGACCTGGAGAAGTGCCTTTGTCATGGGCCTTGATGTTCGTACAATATCAGGATTACAGTGATACTCCTTTGCATGACCCTCCAGACTGTGGATGTGGATACTGAGGGAAAGTGCCGCAGATCCAAGACAGATGCATGTGAAGTACACCCTTTGATTGGTGCTCACAATTAACTGTGAGAGATTTTGAGGAGTTGAAATCCTGCTACCAAGTGTAAGGAAGTAGTAATTTGGAAATTTCTGATGATGCTTGATATATGCCTGTTAGGAAAATTGGAAATGCCCTTTACATGACTCTGTGTGTGTGTGTGTGTGTGTGTGTACATGCATGTGTGTGTGTGTGTGTGTTTGTTGAAGATAGGCAGGATTTAATATCTGGTATAATTACATACAGTGAGGGACATATTTATTTTATATTAGTACATCTTCTTCCTGGCTTTCCCTTCCCTATATAATTTTTTTTAGCCTTCTTTAATCTTTGGTGATTAAGAATTGATGGAGACTAGGTCTAATTATGGCATTGTAGACTGTAGAGCATATTTTTCACCAAAATTCATTTTAGGAAAAACATTCTAGCCCCGGAGATATTTCCATGTTTTTCTCCCCTAAGCTTGTAATTGAAATACTCTTGTTTTGCTTTAGATAGTTTACTCCTTTTTCGGGTAAAATAAAAGCATATAAATTATAGGACATTTGAAATTATGGAAGTTTAGAAAGAAGGAAAAATATCACAAATCATATACTGTCATGGGCCCCTAATAGAAACCAGTCCTTGCAGGGTCAGAGAAGTGGAGTCCAGTCCACTTGTAGACGAGAACCAAAGTTGCCCCTCAGTTTGTTAATGGCAGAAACAGGATTAAAGCAGGATTCCAGCCTGCTTCCAACTACATTTTAATAGTGGCCTTCTGGAGACAATGTCTTTGCTTTTGTTATCTGGGCATGGAGAGCATCTACTCTTGGGAATTTCAGACCACGAAATTGGGAGGGCAAAGCAGGAGACTGTTGGAGAACCACTGTAAGTTTACTGGGGCCCTGCTGCGATTTGGGACAGGACAACAGGCTACCCTGCGAGGTGTATATTCTGGAACCCCAAACCATACATTTCTGCCCCCTTTTTCCATGGACAAAAGGTGATAGTTCTATTCTGTCTACCACATTCAGTCCAAAGAAAAATATCAGAAAAATTAAGTTATACCAATCTAAATGTAATACCACTCCCAGAGACTGTTGCATTTTAAAGAGGGACTGAAGATATAAGTCAAGGGAATTAATTTCTAATTGTGAAGTTTCCGGTATCACTAAATAAGATAGGAAACATCGACAGAAGGGCCATGGTGTTATATTACAGTGAAGCGGTAACTATCTGAGAAGATATCCCACATGTTGAGTCCAGGGCAGTCTTCAGGCATTCTAAATCCGACATGAGTCTTACTGTACAAGTTCAGAGCACTCCCATGGATTTATTTCGGAGACTAGGAATAAGCCCAAGAATGACTTGACTAGATTGAAATATTCATTTATTCACTCAATACACATTCACTGAGCATGTACTGTATGTAAAGCCCAATCTCAGACTTTGGAGGAAATAAAAAGATGTTAAAATTTTATTTCCTGGACTTAAGGGGTCTTCATTCTAGTAAAGGACAAAAAACATATGCACAAATAAGTTTAACACAAGGTGAAAAGTGGTGTCGTGAGAAAGGTTCTGTTTTTTTCAAAGATTAGAAGGTGCTAGAACATCTTATAAGTAGAAGAAAAGATGTCAGTGGAGAGGGGATGACTAAAGAGTCAAGACAAAGAGATTTCTTGAGAAAGTGATGCCCCTAGAGTGAATGTGGTGGGATCAACTTTGCAGAGGGGCTGGGAAAGAGACATAAAAGGAGGAAAGAGTTTGTGTGTGTGAGAAATACTGAGAAAATGTAAGTTGAAAAGGAAGAAAGTATGGGAGGTTTATATTGAGTGCCCTTGGTCCACAGTAAGTAGGATGAGAAGCTGTTAATTGAGAGTGAATATGACAGCAGTGATGTTGGGGCTTGGTAGAGGGAAAGGTTTAAGTAAGTGTCCTGAGACCTTGCATTCATTAAAGACAGGGCCTTCTCAGGTAGCAGGGAGGGCCCAGGTGGGTCACGTTGCATGGTTTTGCTGTGGATCCATTCAGCCCAGGTTCATGACTTTATTCTAAGGTTGAAAGCAAGCTCCAAAAGAGTGGAGGGGACTTTAACCTAATGGGGTTTGGCAAAGAAGGCATACGTGGAGGAGAGAAAGAAAAGAATCAAGAATGCCAGTAAGATATCACTAAAAGGATGAACCATGGGGTTTGGGTAGGAGAAGACATGTGAAACTGGAAGAGTCAGAGGATCTGAGAGGGCACCATACAGGTGCCTCTCCTTGACAGTGATCCAATCTCTTGCCAGTGATCTCCTCCACTCTGCCCTAGGGGTGAATGCCCATAAAGCTAACTTCTTCCATAGGAGAGGAGATGAGTGAGTGTGGCAACAAGGCTCCAAAGGGCAGAATATTAATAATGCAGTGGCAGATTTTGAATGCAGCTTGACTACCTGTAGATATAATTCATGGAAATAAAAAAACTTTTATCTTTCCCCACTTAAATTTTTAAAAATGTAAACACTGCAAAGCAAAAACACACATTATATAACTCATATTGTTAAAAAATACAGAAAAGATGATAAAATAAATAAAAACACTTAGGAACAATGAGGCAGTTTACAAACTCTTAACTGCCATCAATCGTTATTGAATCTTGCCCTATTTTCCCTGGGCTTGTGTAGATTTTTTTTTCTCTTCACCTTGAATCTTTATACTTAGAATTGAAAACCATTCCGGAATTGAAAAAACCTATACCAGGAGTCAATATATGTTTGGCCTTTATTTTGCTTTATGCTTTAACTTCCCTGAAATGGGGATTTTTTTTTTTTTTTTACTCTTGATTGGTTTTTTCTTTGTGTTCCAAAATGAGGAAGAAACTGTTTTTCTCTATTGCCACTTCTGAAAGAGAGCTGGTGAAATCACTAAGTAAAACCCCATCTTCTCCCCAGTCGAGATTTTCTGGTTACTTTTTTCTTCTTGGAAAGAACATACTTCTGTTCCCATCTCCCAGTCAACATCCTTTAGTGGTTATCTCATTGACATGAGATAACCTTCACATGAGATAAGCTTCACATGAATGAATGAATTACAACATGGAATTTTGGTTGTAAAGTTAGACTTACCAGAACATGACTTTTAAGGAGAGAATTCACCAAGTTTTTAAGGCAGAGCTTAAGTCCCAGGTAGATTTGTCCTGGTGAACGAATCCCTTCCACAGCTGTGGGCCATTTAGGATCAAAGGCTCTGGGGCCACCTAGGACAGAACCTCTGAGTATTGCCCTGGTTTAACAATGGCATCCTCCCACTGCCAGCTCCTGCTTTGACAGCTCTGCCATGCTGGGCCTCATGCTGGGCCTCTCTGAGATCTCCTCTGTTTCACACACCCTCAGTGCTCAAGAGTCATTGATTATGCGGGTGACATTTAAAGGAAAAGAAGCTTTTAAACAAATTCATTTAAAATAGTCAATAAAAAAGGATAAGGATCATTAGTGAAACAATGGCTTTTTCCTGGGAAGTAGCAGACAGCCCCAAGCTTGGATCTGGGTGTCCTCACTCACTCTGAGAACCTAGGCTGGGTGCCAGGCTAATGGGAAGTCCATCAGCAGCTCATTCGTTTTTCTTCCCAGTGCCACCTTTGGAGGGAAAACTGAGTGAAGCACCGAGCATGCCAGCTCTTTAGATGGAAATCTCTTTGAGGGGAGGGAGGCAAGGAAGGACGTTGTGCCCCAGTCTTTGCTCCCCTCTTTTGGTCTCAGAGCAGGAATCACCTCACTGTGGGGTGCCTTCCCAGGTGGATGGGATTGGTATTGTGGTAAAGACTCTTCCAGAAAGTGGCTGGCTTTCTCCAGGGCCCTGACCTGGGACCTGCTGAAGTTGGAGGGCTGGGGCACTGAAGGTTTAGAGTTGGGTTTCAGGTCAGGAAAGGTATAGAATAGCCATGGCAGGAGGCTGCAGTGTGTCTAGAGCAGTGTCTCAACCCTGTCTGCATTTTAGAATCAACTCACGTGCTTTTGAGAAAACGCCGATGACCGGGCCTGTCCCAGACTACTGAGTTAGTATCTTGGGAGAGGAGTCCAAGCACTAGTATTTTTTCAACAGCTTGGTCTCTTCAGTCCTTCCCTCTTATTTCTGGCCTGCAGCCTACTGACCCATCTCTCTCCAGATGCCTCAGAACAAGTGGAGGTTAATCCTTATTTGGGATGTAGCCATTAATGCCCTAGATCTTCTTAAGACTATTTCCTTTGTTTCATTGTGAGCCTCCATCCATCGGTTATTGAGCCTCATTTGATTAACTATTCAGTTTTCACAGATCGATGTATTTTTTATTTCAAGGTGGGAAACATCATGGTTAAAAGCACAGGCTCAGAAGGCATCCTGCAGGGTTCCAATTCCAACTCCACCACTACTAGCTTTGTGATCTTAGGTAAATTACTTAATCTCTCAGTGCTTAAGTAACTATACAAGATTGGTAATAATAGTATCTTCCTTTAGTTCATATGTGTGTGGGGTGTGTGTGTATTTAATGAATTACTGTATCTAAAGTGCTTAGAGGAGCTCCTGACATAGTGATTGCTCAATAAATGTTGGGTGGTTTTGGGTTTTTTTAATCACTTTGCAACCAAGCCTCATTGGTTAGAAGTAAGAGCTCACATTTAATAACTACTTTATCTTACTCAGAGAAGCATTACAATTAAAACATCTTATATCTTCTGAGAAGCACAATTTTTCCCCTCAATTATGCACAGCAAACATTATATCTTAAGTGTATCCCTTTTTGCAACTTAAATCCAAATACATTCAATATGAATTTAATTTCCTAGGAAGGTTTGCAAGGCAATTGATGTAGGGAAGATAACTTGGCACAAGGAAGTGGCCAGGCTGATGTGACTCAGTGTAGATCAGCATGGGATATAGAATGCCAAGTGTTATGGGTTGTATTGCATCCTACCCAAAACAAGGTATGTTGAAGTCCAAACCGCCATTACCTCAGAATGTGACCTTATTTGGAAACAGGGTCGTTGCAGATGTAGTTAGTTAAGATGAGGTCATACCAGAGTAGGGTGGACCCCCAATCCAATAGGACTGATGTCCTTATAAGAAGATGGCCATGTATGAAGACACAGACACACGGGGAGGACACCATGTGATGACAAAGACAGAGACTGGAGTTGTGAAGCTGCAAGCCAAGGAACGTCAAAGACTGCCAATAAATCTCTGGAAGGATTCCCCTACAGATTTCAGATGGAGCACAGCCTGGTTGACAACTTGGTTTTGGACTTCTAGCCTCCAGAAATGTGAGAATAAATTTCTGTTATCTTAAGCCACCTAGCTGTGGTACTTTGTTACGGCTGCCCTACAAAACTAATGCATCAAGGAAAGCAGAAGAATCAGGAGGAAATAGCATGAAAAAAGGGGAAGAGGGTCTGGACAGCACTTGAGCAAACATTACCCAGTCACTTGCAACAAGGGTTTTAGCTGGTGAGGAATTAATACTGGAAGGATACTGCAGTGACATCTACACATAATCTGTGCTCCGGGTATACTTATAACTATGTATAAACTGTTAGAGCTCTAAACAATTTTTAGTCATAATGTAAGTTCACAGATACTTGATGGAGCCTTTGTTATCGGTACTATTATTACCCCATTTTACAGGTGAGAAAACTTAGGCACTGGGAGGTTAAGTAAGGTCGTGTGGCTACTAAGTGGCAGAGCCAGGAGTCGAGCTCCAGGGTTCACGCTCCTGATCACAGCTGTCCTTCAACATTAGTGAAAAGAGCAGCTTTGGAAGGGGAGGAGCAATTACCCAATCGCTTGTCTGTGGAATTGGGAAGGGGCAGTCCATCTGGCTCCTCTTGGGAGTGGGAGGCGAAGGCACCAGAGTCGAGGAAGACAATGAGATGGACTCCATCAGTTTTCCACCAGCTGTGAGAGACTCCTAAACAGGAAAGGCATAGAAGTAAAAGCAGTTCCCAGTGACAGTGATATTGGGTTTTTGAAAACTTTGTTCTATTGAAAAATAAAAAGATGCTTCAGACTTTCTATAGCATAGTTGATTGAACTTTTTTTTTCTGATTGATAATCAAATGTCTGAAACAGAACTCACTGTAATCACAAAAGGTACTACTTATAGTACCTCTATAGATGGAGTTCCACAAACACAGGGATTCTGGTCAATTCTATTTGTGTCGTCCCCATAAAAATGTGTAGTACATTTGTAATAGTGCATGTTGTATTACTGTGGCAAGAAAACCTTCCATTTTTGATTTGGTGTCTATATGAGCTGACTCCTTCACTTATACATGTATGTATATGTCTGGTGGTGAGAAGAATTTTTCACGGAGCAGGTTCTAACTTTGAACATTTCAAACACTTTTTCTCCTCTGCTATCCATATCCTCTGGTTCTGGGCATGGTAGGACACATTCATATTGTAATACAACCTCTAGCCCTGTCTCTTCATGTCATGACACAGGTAAATTGGCACAGTGGGTAGTAGGCACATCCCTAGAGGCCATTCCTATAATAGCTTAACTATAAACAAAAGAGATTTCAAACCTCATAATGTATACTACTAAACCTAAATGAAATGTATTTCCAGTGTAATTTCCCCTTAGTCCAGTGTTTGTCAACCTTTTTTCATTTATTGCCTTTCTCCAAGGAACATCCTTAGACATGTTTTTCCTAATTGCCACCCTCCCCATGAAATTTTAAGACCGAGGATATATTGTATATATGCTTATGTAATGTATATAGATGTGCTTTATACTTAAAGAGAGTAGTATATTTGCCTCTGTTGGGAACAGTAGCACCCCCATTGAGGAAGCATGCCTTAGCCAAATCTCCCCAAATGTTTATGCCATTCTAATGCCACTCAGCTCAAGGGGGAAATGTGACAGAGGGGAAATGGGAAAGGAGAGAAACATGTGACCGTATGAACACATTGAGTGGGACCCTCCCAGTGCCTTGGAAGGCAGCAGTTTAAGTAAGGAGCCCCAAGCTTACCCTCCTTTTTCTTCACAGTTAATACACCTCTGCCAACACGATGTGACTTTTGTGGCATGACAAATAAGAAAATCACAGGGAAAAATCAGAGTATGCTCTCCTTTCAGAAAACTGGGCAAATGTCTTAATATCTTTCTTATCCCTCAGAAACATGATATCTGCTCACTCCAGGTCAAAAAGGCAAAGACACACTAATAAAATTCCACAGAAAAGACTGGGAAAAATCTTCAGATAAACTAGTCTCTCCTATTACATCGAAATCGAGGGACTCCTCAGGCATAGTAACAATTGATTTTGTAATATAACTGTGTATTTTTTAAAGATAGAGTTTTATTGTAAAGTGTTCATTGATTTTGCAATGATGATTGAAAACATTTAAAATAATTGAAATACTAAAACAGTTGTCTATATATTACACTAATTATTGGTTTTGAAAAACAAACAAATTCATTTTAAAAATGTTTTAAGTCTTGACAAGTAATAAGAAAGTATTCAAACTATAACCAGTATGTGTAAATATGGGACATTTGGTACTGTGGTACTACAAGTAGAATTTCCTGATTTTCACATTTCCTCATGCTTTTAAGGAAAAGTGAATTTGAAGGTTGTATATACTGATATTACTGTGATCATAAATGTTGTGTTTTGAGCGTCAATAGGGACTCAGACAGCTGGTTATTTAATCTCCCTCAGGCTGTGAAACGCTGCTTGATGCGCTGTTTGCTAGTCATGGAGCCTGAGAATATTGACTTCAGTGTAAAGGATCACTCAACATGTTTTTACAGACTTAAAATAGAAAGACAGGTTTTACTTTTTTCCCATGTAGGAGAGAGTGGAACATTTTAAAATTGAGAAACTTAAAAAGAATTCCAAGATAAAAGAAAGTGAGACTTGAAATTTCTAAGTAGCTCTGGGCCTTTTAGTCACAGTCCCCAAGTCATTTCTCATCAGCTGCTTTTATCTTTGGTGAATTGTGCCCCTGCTTATAGGAGAAGAAATCTTATTTACGGTATTTAGGAATACAAGAGTTTAATGTAGAAAATTGATAGTAATTATCAAATAACACTTAGTACAGAGTATGCCCATAATAAACAGCGCCATGTGCTATTGTCGTTGAAATGGGAGAGTTGTCCTTCAGAGCAAGGTAGCTTCCCTAAGCCACAGCTTCCTCTTCTGTAAAGGGTGGTAATAAGATATTTTTCAAAAAGGTTGTTATACGGATTAAATGAGATAATACGTTACAACAGTTTAGAACTTGTCCTGTGCCTTGCAAGTATGAAGAATTGTTGCCATTATTATTGTTGTTATGAGTTGGGGTATCAGGAAAAACACAGAACTTCTTGCCCAAGCTCTTCTGATTGCTGCGTGGTGGTCTACTTGTCTGTTATCATCCTCATTTTTTAAATACAGGGATTCTCAGGATTTGCTTTGACTACACTGTACATAATTGTCTATTAATTGTATTGTGATGGTACTCTATTAAAATTTCCTGTTTACTTGTCTGTGTCCACTCCTAGACTATAAGCCAGAAAGGCAGCTTGTCCATCTCATCATTTACACTCTACCCCTATGTCTAGTATATGTGACTTAGCACCCAGTAGGTGCACAGTTATGTGTTGAATGAATACAAGAATAGATGGTGATGGTGTCATGATAGATAGTTATACACTTGGATTTCCTTAGGTAAAATGTTTTTCCCATGTGGTTTTAAAACCTGCCTCAGTTGTGACCTGAGGCCTCCATGACTCATTCAGCCTGCCAACCAAAAACACCAGGAGTGCTAATTACTGTAAAAGGCAATGTCTTCAGAAAGAAAAGTTGTCTACCTACAGTAACTAAACAGAAACCACCTACCATCTAATTTCATGTTGGCCCATGAACCACCAAAGAGCAGGAATTTTCCATCCCCATCTAAAAGGATTGCTATTTAACAAGTGGCCTAAATCACTTTGGAAGGGGTTCGGATTAAAGCAAAGGAAATGATCTACCATATACTCATTAAGGCTTTCTTGAGTCTACAGTGTGCTAGGTTCGCTGTAGGTTGCATGAGAAATGGAAGCCCCCTGCCCCTGTCCTCAAAGAATAAAAAATCAAGGAGATAAGTCCATACTACAGAAGGGAGGATTGTTTCAAGGTCTCAAGGGACAACAAGTGTACAACTTATTGGCTCTTGGCTGGTGACTTCTGGGGATGGTTCTCCTGGAGAAAATACAATAACTCTGTTGATTAAAAAAAAATTTAGTCTTAGAATTAAGAATTACTTAGTTTGTTTTTTTTTTTTTTCCTTTTTTGATGAAGATTAGCCCTGAGCTAACATCTGCTGCCAATCCTCCTCTTTTTGCTGAGGAAGACTGGCCCTGAGCTAACATCCATGCCCATCTTCCTCTACTTCATATGTGGGGTGCCTACCACAACATGGCTTGCCCAGTGGTGCCATGTCTGCACCCAGGATCCGAACTGACGAACCCTGGGCCACCAAAACAGAATGTGCGAACTTAACTGCTGCACCACTGGGCCGGCCCCAAGAATTACTTAATTCTTAATTTTATTTGTATGGATAAAACATAAAAGGGTTGGAATGACTTCAGATGAAAGAGCCTAATAAACTTCCTGTATTAGGCTTTGTTCAGATTTTTGTTTCTTCTGTATAGCACGGTAGCTATATGGCCCAAGGTCCTTTCTGTTCCTCTGTGGGTGTAACAGTTCATAACATAACGCTGGCTTCGGGAAGCTGATGGAAGCTTCATTTGGTCAGAACTTGAGGTGGGGGAATATGGAACTGGTCCTCTCACGCCCTCCAGTCCTTTCTTTCCCCGTGATGTTATCTCTTCCCTGTCGGAGCAGGACAGGGTAAGGCAGGTGGAAGCAACAGAGAGCAGCGTGGCCAGGCTAGAACTGATTGGCAAGGTAAGGGGGGCTGGGAGCTACTGAGTGGGGACACCACTGTGGGGGTTAAAGGCCTGGAACAAGGTAGATTCTGGGAACACTGAGACAATGATGGGGACAGCATGGATACGTGAAGATAGAGTGATGAGTAATTCAAATTCAAGGCTAGATTAAAAGCAAAGTGTTCAGTAGGACTGTCTTATAGCAACTGGATTAGAGCTAGGCTTGAGCATTTTCCTTGAGCTGGTCTCCTTCTCATAAATGAAATGTTTAGATGAAACAGCGGCTAGGGGCCTCCTACATGGCCTGGCCCCACTCAGGCTTAAAGGGACCCATCCCTGTTGGGATTTGCATTGCCTCTATATCAGTTAGGACTGCTTTCTTCATCATTTCTCCCTTCATGGTTACAAGATGGATGCTTTAGCTCTGGACATCACATCCATGTTCATTCAAGAGAGTAGTGTCAACAGATGTTCTCTAATGTCTTGTTGCCAGAATGATATCAGGTAATTCCTGGGGGAGCCTAGCAAGGAAGACTGTGAAATACACTATTTAGCTTTTGCATCCTTTCAAATAGAATCAGTAGAGAGCTGGATTTGGGTGAGGGGGACCAACATATGATGTCTGTCACTGGCTCTGAAACACTCCTCTCCGCTTGCTCCCTTCCCACCCCACCCCTCATCACAATTTTTTCGAAAAAGGAGAGAACACTCAGGGATGTTTCCAGTGGAAATAGTAATCAAACTCAATCAAGTCCTCATGTTACACCTACAATCTGCCCAGATACCCAGGAACCTGTTTCTCTTGTTTTATCACCTTTCAGTCTTGTAGCAGGTATCATTCCTCTCAGCCACCTCTGACCTCAGCTGCAGCCATGGTGGACAGTTCTATGCATGTCATTAACCTTCCACCTCAGACACCCACCATAAACCTCTCCACTTTCCTGCCCCAGGGTTTTCAGCAAACCCAAAGGAAGTTGTTGGCCTGCACATGTGAGCAGCCCAAAGTGCAGGAGGGTTTATTTTCCTGGAGATAACCCTCTTCCAGGAGTAGATGGGAGTCAGTAGACAAATGCCCCGACCTTCTGCACTCGAGCAAACAATGCCTCTTGGGAGGCATTCTACATGCTGCTTTTGAGGGTCCCAGTCGGTTGCCCACAGTGGAGACCAGCCCAATAAATCCCTCTTTCCTGGTTTTTCTTCCTCTGCCGAACTCTCCCTTTTCTCCTACTCCTGCTTCCTGGGATCACACATGAGCATATGATGAGACCTGTGCCCACGTCCCTCATCTCAGGCCCTGCTTTGGGGGAAACCCAAACTAAGCAAATCTCTTCATTGAAACTCCTTGACAATTTTTGCCTTTTGGCATTTCCACAGGATCCTTCTGTTTACACACTCGCTTTAAGAGGGAAGCTGGGCTTGATTTCTCTACAGAAACTAAATATCTAGATGTGTGAACTATAATCCATTATACAATGTAAACATATATGTTTTTCTTTTTTTAATATTTAACTATTCTTTTTAAAGATTGGCCCTGAGCTATCATCTGTTGCCAATCTTCCTCTTTTTTCTTCTCCCCAAAGCCCCCCAGTACATAGTTGTATATTCTCGTTGTAGGTCCTTCTAGTTCTGCTATGTAGGACACCGCCTCAGCCTGGCTTGGTGAGCAGTGCTAGGTCCCCACCCAGGATCGGAACTGGCAAAACCCCGGGCTGCCGAAGCGGAACGCATGAACTTAACCACTCAGCCACGGGGCCAGCCTCACCATATGTTTTTCTGTTGAAAAAGAGAAACAAATATATCAGAGCGTGTTCTTCTCTCAGAATCCCTCATTAGACCCAGATATTGACTGATTATTGTAAATATGTGTCCAGGGGAATCAGCAATAGCATAGAAACTTACAGTGTAGTCAGTGTGCCAAAGTACCACGTCCAGTAGTGTGAGCTGAGGATCCACAATTGAGCAGACACCATTCTGCTCTCAAATCACTCATGGAGTGGAGGTGGGGTGTGGGGAAGGTCAGGTCAACAATGATCTATGTAGTATGTGCTATAAAAATCCACATATCTTGGTGACTGATGAAATGGAAGATGGGAACAAAAAAGACAAAGGGATCTTGGATGACTCCAAGCTTCCCAGCCTGGGTGACTGGGTGGATGGGACATTGTTAATCAAGACAGAAAATATAAGGGCAATCGCAGATTTGAAGAGAAAGACGACGTGTTGAGTCTTAAGTATCTGTAAGTCATTCAGAAGGAGATATCTAGTAGACAGAGACATGGGTCTTGACGTAAGGAAAGAAATCAGGGTTGGAAGGTAGATTTGGAAGTCACTGATGCATAAAGTTGATACTATGGAAATAAATTAGATCAGCAGGAAAAGAAAACAAAAGCAAGTGGATGATTAACTCCAGGAAACAGCAGGACTAATAAACAGGTTAAGAAACAGGAACCAGCCTTGAGATAAAGGAGAATTGACCACAGAAGCAGGAGAAGAATCAGATGGGAGTATTTTGCAATTCTTAAAATCCAAGGGAGGATGCTTAAGGAGACGTTGCAATTTATAGTGCCTGATGCTATGCTATAGAGCAGTCAGGTGGGATGGATAAAGACAAGGAGCTTCAGCATTAACGACCTCAGAGATAGCAATTTCAGTAGAGAGGCAGACAAAGGACAGCTGGTACATTATTTTACTCACCTCAACCTGTGTCTCATTAACAGCCATGCATGTAGGGCACCGACCTTACCTTTTAGAGGCTCTAGTTAGAATGTCAGCTTCTTCTGACAACCGAAAGCATATTTCCTCATTTTCACTTTTTCCTTCTCCCTTCTGCTCCTCAAACATATTGGGATTTATCTTCCTTCTGTGTGAAGTTTTACTCTGTCCTCCCGAACATTTCTGTTTGCCATATAGAAGATGCTGCTCTTTCTCGGCTTATTTGCATAGCAAGTTCTGGTAAAAAGTACTCTCTGCTCTTATCTGAACAGAAGCTCTCTGAGCTGGTGGATAGCTTCTAATTTATATTAATGAACTTTGCAAATAGCACCCCCATCAGACCATCACTCCACCAACAAGGCCCTGTGGCATACGCCAGATGATCTGGTGGAAAACATTTTAGGGGGCTGGCCTGGTGGCACAGTGGTTAAATGCACACGTTCCACTTGGGCGGCCTGTGGTTCACCCATTCGGATCCCTGGTGCAGACATGGCAAATCTTGTTAAGCCATGCTGTGGTAGGTGTCCCACATATAAAGTAGAGGAAGATGGGCATGGATGTTAGCTCAGGGCCAGTCTTCCTCAGCAAAAAGAGGAGGATTGGCAGCAGATGTTAGCTCAGGGCTAATCTTCCTCAAAATAAAAAAGAAAGAAAACAATTTAATTGAAAAGACAAATTGGTAGAAACCCAGAACTGGTTATAAAACCATATTTCCAGTCACTTATTTTGCATCCTCTCAGGCAATGATGCTTACTTTACTTTATAATGACAAGTCATATAAAGAAGCTAGTCCTGCATCTTGGAGAGGATTTGTTAAATGCAGAAAAATTACCCCCCAAAATGGAAAATTTTTTTTACAAAATGGCATGGGACACACATACGATCAGAAGTACATTGTGAGGTGACGCACAATACGGGTCCCAGCAAGCTATTTAGCCCTGAGGCAGTAAACACTGAGCGGGATTAGAAAAATGCCTCATGTGGTGTGAGCTGATTGCGTGATTGGAGGCCTTAAGCTTCAGAAAACTATGTGGAATCTGGCTTGGGGATTTAGTAAGATGATTATAAATTTAGTTCTAGGCATATTGAATTTGAGATTCTAATCTAGAGAAAGGTCTGGATGGAAAAATCAACCAGGAATGTGTAAATGGGGAAGGGAAAGCAGAATAGAAATTGAGGTTGGAAGAGATTTGAGAGGCCATCCATGAAACTGGGACTGGTTAGGGACAGTGTAGAATACAGAGCGAGATTTACAAACATTTGATGAGATTACTAGCTACCTGGCCAACATCCATTCCCCCAGGTTCCTTAGTAACGGAATGCAAACTTTTAGCTGAGCACATCAGCTCCTGAAAGAAAAGACCACGTTTCTCAGCTTACCATAGAGCTGTTGGCCATATGACTAAGTTCCAGCCAATTATTTGTTGTCAGAAGTGTTGTATGGGACTTCTAGGACAGAGCAAGCCCTCTTTCTCCATTTTTCCTTCCTGTTGCTTGGAACGCAGAGATAACGGCTCACTTTAGCAGTCATGTTGGCTATAAAGTGGCCTTGAGGAATCCACATGCAGTGCACCAAACAGTAGAAGGACCTGTATTTGTACTGACTTCATGAGGCTGTTAGGTAGCAGCTCTGGACATTCTGTATCTAAATTTCCTTTTTTTGGAGAGAATAAACCCTTGTGTGTGTAAGGCACAGTAGTTGAGTTTTTGTTTCTTTCAACTGAACATAATCTAACTGATACAAATGCAAGGTGAAAAAGGGAAGTGGTGCTAAAGAAAAAGACAACGCAGGCAAAATCAGAGAGCTAAGAAGAGGACTAGGACTGGGTGAATCAGGAAGCCAATGGGAAGAAAGATGGAAAGGGCCAACAGTATTAAATACTGAAGAGAGGATGATTATATTTCTTTGTAAGTACATTAAACTTGTTTTGAGGCAAGCAATTCTATTTATTAATCATAATGTTTATGCATCATTTATTTAATGTTGCAAAACACCTGCTTACAGTTTTCTATTATTCTAAAAGGCTTTATAATACATCTCAATTTTCTTTCAACTAAGGCTAATCTGAGCCACAAAACTTCATGAGTTGTATTTCATGTTTAAGTTTGACAATAATGACTATATTATAGAATGGATAGTAGCAAAGAGCTGACAGAAAAATCTCTATGTGTGCAAAATGGAATTTATAAGTCTCCAAAGAAGTTAATGATAGTGATTTCTAATGGATTCTGAATGATACAATGGTAGTGTGGGGTTTTTTGTTTAGTTTTCAGTGTCTTTATTTGAGACAGGAAGTTTATACCCATCTTATTAGCAATGTTCATCTCTTAAAATGAGGACACCCACTAGAAAATAATTTTATTAAGGGAGAATTTGCAATCACTTAAGATCCAAAATTGAATAAAAATCTCATGCAAAGAAATGAAGTTTAAAAGATTTTCTAAATCAGCAAGAATGTTCCACAAAAGCATAATTTCATATTATTTCCTTTATTCTTCGTATGAATTTGGAGTTACCACATTATAAATCCATTATACTTGTAATGAACTGCTTCTAAAAGCATATTAAACTTAATCAATCAAAATATCCAAAGAATACAATATTCTAGTTAACTGAATTTTCTGGACAATCCAGGATTAAATAAAAGCTTTTGGTTTTGATTGTTATCTTTGAGAGGTTTTGTAAAATGTACACGTTTTCCAGCCTTTGTAATTAGAGTAAAATATGCTGCAGCTGTAATTGCATATTTTGATGCTTAATTTTCGGTGCCTTGAGAATAGCTTGTTTGGAACTATAGCTGTGGAAGGAATAGGGATCTGGTGCTAGGATGCAACACTTTATATTCCAGATAAGGAACTGAGACCCTGAAAAGTCAAAGGTGTGTGCACATGCATGCATTCATAATAGGACATAGACTTGTCCAAGTATCAAACTAAACCACTGTTATCATTGACAATACAAAATCTCAAGGGAAGTTTAAAGTAAACTACCAAAACACCAGAATTTTTGTTTGTAACAAATGTAATAATCATGAATTTTTTCCCTGCTCACACATACAGGCAAGATTCATATTTATTGTCTTTCACATAATATAGTCAAAATTACCCATAGGTTGATAATGATAGAATTGGATGTTATAACCTGTAGCATGTTGAAATCTCCAAAGGCCCTTCTAGGCAGACGGGGAAGTGACTGAGTTAGCCAAGTCAGAATTATTTTTAACGAGGAGAGTAGGGGGAAGGAGAGTGGACACTCACCCAAAAATAACATTGGTTCCTCAAAGATGAGTCTTAACCTATGCATCTGGCAGGGGGCTTCTCTGCTGGGTGTTTATACTTCTCTTTGCTGCATGTTCCTGGACTAGCTCTGTTTTAGTTGAATAGCATTATCAGTGACTGCTCTATTTTACTAAGATTACCAATTAGTAGAATGTAAAGTCTGTACCTGGAATTTGTTGATCTGCTATTATTTCTGTCTCAAAATAAACTACGTTGTTATATATTATATATTGGTTTATATTCACACAACTGTTATGGATTCATTTAGCAGGTAAAACAGCATTATTCTTCTCCCATGACTGCCCCTGAATGCTGTATCAGCTCCCCATTCCCCACACCTGGATAACATGTGAGGCAGATTCCAATGTTTTCCAGCCATTTTGGGATATCAGAACAATCCTATTTTTAATCCTTTTTTAAGAAGGACAGCCCAATGTAATATCAAAAATTGAATCTTTCATCCAATTAAAGCCTTTCCCTTCCCCTTCCCACCAGCTTAGACCTGACTCCTGGCTTTAAACCTGCCGTGGGGAAAGAGGGAGTGGGATACTTTGCTCTTTCACCCTCCTTTATCTCCCCCTGCAAACACATATCTTGCCATCCTTGGCTCCTTCGGGGCCAAGGGCAGAGGAGCAACAAGCAGTAAAGGGTGGTGCTTTAACTGGTCAGTGCTGTTGACTATGCTCTTGCCCACTGGGGATTCAAATGCTGACTCTTTTAGGGCACACATTGGTCAATTCCTCAGAGATCTCCACTCACCCTGCTTCTTGACTTAGGTGATTCCATCCCCAGATGACCTCTTGTGACACCCCATCAGCTCCTATGCCTGGTGGAAACCCCACATGACCTTGCTCTGCCAAGATTCCCTCACCCCAGTGGACAGTGTTTTGGGTTTGAGCCCTTCAGGAATGGCTTTCACGTGACCACTCCACCACCCTCCACTGGAACTGGCCTGGGGAACATTCGGCCTCCCTGTCCTGCCCTGTCCTACTGCTGCCCTCTCCCCATGCCCTGCCCTCTTGGGCTACTCTGGTTTCTTCTTCATGTGCCCCTAAGTTCCTGGGAGGAAATATGAGTTTGACCCCAAAACTCATCAACATACATTCTGGTGGTGGCAGCACATGGTGATTGCTGAGCTGTGACATGCTAGGACAGCCCCTGTTCTGGCAGATACCCAGGTCTCTGGGAGAGCTTCTCCTGGGGCCTCCCTTGTGCCCTTAGGGGACACATAGCCTGTATCTTCCCTCACAGAGGGTGAAAGGGAAATACCTTCTCTACTGTGAGCCCTGTGCAAAGACTCCTTGTCCCAGGGAGCCCTTAATTTGCTTTTGCACGGTGTTGGGGGTGAAGTTCCCTGGACTAGCTTGGATGCTTGTCAGCAAGTCTTGCTGGGATGTGTCTAATGACTCTTTAGAATGTAGAGGGATTACCCATTATCTTCAGCTTTGTGCTTTAGCTGAAATTTCAAAGCAACAGAAAAAGTTCTTCCACAACCTGCTACACTTGTGTTTGAGGATGTACAGTAATTTTCGTGGATTATATATAAAATCGGGAAGTTGAATTAGTTCATCTTTCTAAGGTCTCTTCTGTTAGTAAAATATGCTGAGACTTTTCCTGAATTCCTTTATTTGGTAGTCTAACTTCTTGAGAAAACTAAAAATCAGGAAATAACTCTTAAAGGCCTTAGACCAAGTAAAAATAGTACTTAAAAACCCCCACAACAAGCCTGATACTTTATTTAATAGGAGATTCCCTTGGCTCTCTCCTCAGTTTCAAATTACTCTGACTTTTTTATATAATTCTTTTTCATATAGCAGATTTAAGTCATTGAATACTACAAAGTTACCTTTGTAGTGTTACTCTTTTGTTGCAGACAATAGAAATCACCTTAAAATGGCTTGTCAATTAGGATGCTGTTAGTTGCAAGCAACAAAACACCTAACTCAAATTGATTTTTAAAATAAAGGAAATATATTGTACATGTAGGTGACATATCTACAGGCTTCAGGCAGAGCTTGCTCCAGGTTCTTGTCAAGGATCCAGTTTCTTTTTTCCTTTTTTTCCCTACATGGTTTTGGTGTTAAATTAAATCTGACTTTCCTTATATTTATACAGTATCCATCAGAAGCACCTGACACTTAAATATCTCCTCATTTATGTCCACTGGACATCTTTTTTGCCATCTCCTAAGAATGACAAGGAAACTCCTTTCTCAGAAGCTCCCAGAAAATTCTTTTAGTGGCTCAACCAGCACAAACTAGGTCATGTACTCACTTCTGCACCAATAACCCTATCCAGGAGAATGGGGTATGCTGACTGGCTTCAGTCTGGCCCCGCTCTGGAACTGAGGCTTATGGTCAAGTCTACCCAAAACATGTGATTGGAAATTTGTGGAGCTGGCAGGAAGGAGGAAGTAAAGAATGGATGTTGGGGAAGCATAAAGAAATTTCCACTCCACCAACTTAAGGGGGAAGAACAGAATTTATTATCAGATATGGAGATGGCTTATAGAACCTAAGGACAGGAATGTTCTGGGCCTCAGGAAGGAATCGAATTGGTAATGAGAAGTCCATTGTGAATCCTTGGTGTACTTTTTCACTGTCTCTTATTTCGCCTTGTTAATCATCTACTTTATGATGGGCTTAGAAGCCAGCTTCCATAACTCCCAAGTTCATGTATTAAACACCTAGTCTGGCTCCAGATTCCACATTACCTGGGAAGGACCCCTGATTAGCCTGGTCAGGTGCCTGCCCTTCACACAATCAATGTGGGCACAGGGAACATTATAAACAAACTTGGCTTCTAGGAACCTGCTCCTGCCTACCAGGGAGGAGTTAAGAGGCCTCAGGGACTAGGCAGCCTTCACACAATGTGTCTACCATAGGCAGTAAGTGCTCAAAACCAGCACATCGCTGCAATCTGTCACTAGGTTCACTCTGTTCTATTTAAATTGGAATTTTGCTCTTGTGGAATGTACAGCCGTTATTATACTAGTTTGTTTAACCTGCAGCCACCCTCTTCTGTCTTTTGTGGCTTTCTTAACCTTTATACATTATCAAGATTAATTATTAAGATTCCCTTCATGCTGCATATCTGCAGTTATTTCTGACACTGATTCTGAATCACTACAATCGTTTCTAACATGAATTCTTTCAATTAATATTTCCATCTCACTAAATAGTATGCTTGCCTTCTCCCATAATGTACGTGGTTTTATTTACATAATTTTGACTGAACTGATGAAGGTGCATGTTATTTATCTTAGTTCAGAGGTGAACTTGCCATCAAACTGTTTTTAGGTTTCCTTATTCCCAAGTTTTGGTGGTAAAACTCAATATATCTATTGAATGATCTCTCTGAGCTGAAGCCTGATTCACTTGAGAAGTAATGCAATGGGCTGAAGGACCCTTGAGTACACAGTACTGGCATAAAAGAAACAGAGATTTATTACCAGAGAAACTAAAATAAATTATACTCACCTATCACGTGGCAGGACTGCTGAGAAGACAGATCCGGGACCGCCTCCCTTGAGCCTCTGTCCTGCCTGTCCTTAACTTGCTCTAGATTCACAGACGCTTCTGGAGGAAGGACAGCATCGTGGTTAAGACTCTCGAGTTAAAAGAGCATGCTAGCAATTTAGAACATGGGCTGGATTAGAATCTCCCCTCTTTCACTGGGAAACTAGGAAAATTACTGACCTTCATCTGTTCAATTTATACAACTCCTTTGTAGGAGGGTAATAATAATAATACCTCCCTCGTAGGGTGGCTGTGGAAATCCAAGTAAAGTGCCCATATTCATATTCTCCCCTCCATAAATTTCCCTTCCTTTCCTATTCTTTCCTAACCTGTTTTCTTTTCTTTTAGAGAAAGAAAACAGTTTTATTGTTGAATAAGCATTATACTTGAATGGGATGCACATCACAGGCAATCTGCTAAAAGATTGCAAAGACAGAAAGAAATCTCACCCCCTTCTATAGCCAAGCAGATATAACCCATTCCGCACTTTCCAAGATAGACAACTAGTCCTCAGATAAGAGGATTGGAAGCACCATTCATCACACGTTGTTTGTCCTAACTTTTCTTGGTAATTAGAGTGACCCTCTGTCACTCTAATTGACTTTATCTGGAGGGAAAAAACTCAGACTTCTCATCTCTTTCTGACCCGAGGTAGTTTTGTAACTTGGAATAAAGCACCCATGTAAGCGAGGTCCCTACCTTCCTAGAGAACCTGGGAGATGGGGTGCTGTCTCCCTTGATTGTAACCTGCTTTCTTTGCTCTAAATTACCTGGCAGTTTGATCCTTTCTTTTCAGTCTTAATGAATCTTTGTATCCTAATGTAAGACACCTAGAAGATCTCGCCATACTTTGAATATCAAATCATCCTTTTCTTTTTCAAATATTTCCCAACACTCTTCTGGGAACCATGTACCTTCGTGAAATCCTAAGTCTCTTGGTCAGTTCAGGTTCCTTTCTAAGGAGACAAGGCCAAATTCCTTAGCGGTGACTGGTTCTCTCTTCTGATCTAAAGGTGAGATTGCAGGCCTCGTCTTTATCTCTGTTTTCTAGAAAATGCCTAGTAACCCTCTGGTGCTCATTAGCGTTTAAACAGTAGCCACAGTTTGAATTATAGACTGAGGCATGGCCATGTGTGTCATAATACTTACCCTCCTCTGCCAGTACCTTTATTTTAGTGACGAACTCTTAAAATGAAAGCAAAGCAAATACTCTGTGCACATCATAAGAGCAGACACTTAGAGGCACTGGAGCACAGCAGCTGCTCCTGACCGAAGGCCTGGGAGTCACCCTGCTCCACACAGCAGCTGGAGCCTGCCAGAGCTGGCTTGGGGGCTCTGACTCACAGTAACCAAGCTCACAATATACAGATCAGATCCCAAGGGCCTTTATTTATAATAAAGAGGGAAGTTACTGAGCAGAATGGATATTTATAGGTAAGTAATTCTTACCCACAGGATGGTAGCTTCCTTTCAAGTTCAAGAGACCCCCTTACTCTGCAGTACTCTCACAACACCTCTGAAGAAGTTTAGTTCTAATAAATCACCAAAACTTTGTGGTTTGTACCCAAAGGAGGCCTCAGTTAGATGTAATGGCCTTTGGGTCTCTATTTTGATACACAAGTAACAGAACCATGTATTAAGTGACATCTTAGTAAAGAGAACTTTGACAGAATCCAGGACAACCTATTTATAAAACCATTGATACAAATATAGATTTGCAAGTGTGCACCTAACTAGAATGTGAGTTTAAAAGTGGGGAGGGAGAAAAAATGATGGAGAAAGACAAGTTTCTGAAGCACAGTCTATAGAATGATCTCAGAACTATAACTTTCTAGCCTAGAGCAGCAAGGTCATTACCCATAGTTTCTTTATCTGCACTGCCCCCTGGTGGTTAGATGGATTAGTCTGTTGGCAGCAAGAGGCAGGTTGGGAACAAAGGACACAGAGGAGAGAGGCTGGAACTGAGCAGGGGCAACAGGTCAGATAAGAAATAAAATAGAAAAGAAGGAAGTCGTAGTTTTCCTGGAAGAGTGGTCAGGAGAGCCTGCCAGTGAGAATGTTGGGGAGAGCCCCTGGCACCTTGTAGGGGCTGCTTTTGCTGTCCATCTATGTATGGTCAGCTCTCTTGAATTCTGTAGGACAGACAAGGTTTTGCTTTGCTTTGCAGCCCTGTGTAGGCTGGGTGTTGTGAATTGTGATATTGAGTCACATTGCTCAGCCACCACTGTCCCCTACACTCCAGATCATCTCAGAGAAATGTAGCCTAGGAAATTGGATGACATTGGTCCACACACATACGCTAAGCAGAGGAGATGTCAGCAGAACAGCTCAGTGGCGCAGAGGAAGCCCCTGTGTGGGCCATCTTCCTCTTTTTAACTACCTTGGAAGCTCCTGGCCAAAGGAGGGCCTTGGTCCTTGTGTATAACTTATGCCCATCTAATTCCAATGAGATGAGGAGGCCTGCAATCGTTATCACTTTCAGAGAAACATTTGAAAAATAAAAAGGGGAGACTAGAAGCAATCTTGAGGAAAGAGCAGAAAGTATGGGGACTTTTGCACATGGTGATTGCCACAACTGAGCATTACATTTAGTTCTAAATTTCCTCATAGCTAAGGGAAAACTGGCAATACATGAATTATATAGTTTGCATTGCCTGGGAGGAGAAAACATAACCATCCTTCAGAGATACACACACAGTTCCTGTGACGGGATGGAGGTGTTAGCTAATGCTACGATGGCAGTCATTTTGCAAAACATGAATATAGCAAATCAACATGTTGTAAACCCTAAACTTACACAATGCTATGTGTCAATTATATCTCAGTAAAGCTGAAAAAAAAATTTTAAATGATTTTTAAAAAAGAGAGAGATATAGATAGTTCCTGGCGTTACATTCCAAGAGAAATTTATGTTAGTAATCCCAGACCTTTAAATAAACACTGAGTGGAAGGCATCCAAATGCATAGTTGTTTCTCTTCCACGTAAGCTTGCAGACCTGTTGCTATACCTGTTAAGTACTAGATGTATGTGTATTTGCTATTTATCAGTGGTTCCCCACCTCTGCTGGGCCCTCTAGTGGGTCATGGAGTTATTGCAAAGTGTCCATGACTAGATTCTAGACACATAATTTCAGGAGTGAAAAAAATAATGTTTTGTGCAAATGTACTAATATTCTTCAAAAATATGAGGATGACCAGAACCAGTAAAATATAAATATATGTAGAAGAACTACTGAATGCACACTAGCTTTTTGTTATTATATATTTTCTTAATTAGCTTCTACTAACAATACAATTATTAAAATTTTGATATTTACAGGTAGGTCCCTGTGCTTGACAAGGTTGTGAACCGTCACTGGTGCAGACTATCTAGATGGTGTGACTGCTCTGAGCAGAGGAGGCCGACTCCCCCCCAGACGCTACCCTCAATAACTTTTTCAGGTTCTGAGATGAGCTCCAAGGAAGGCAGCATGTGCTCGGATGCTCTGGGCTTTGTTCGGTAATCAGCTTTGTGGTTTCAGGAGGCCCAAGAGAACTTCAGGGCTTTCCACTCTGAGCACTTTGTTCAGGAAGCTTAAGAGACTTGTTGTGGTTTCAGAAATGACACACTTGAAGTTCTGGAGTTGGCACAAACTATTGCTCCTGCTCACACGGGTGGTAGGAAGAGAGGCAGCCATAGGGGCTGGCCGCCCGAAAACCGAAGCTGTGGTTGTCTCCACAGACGACTGCTCTTCAGCAAGCTTGCAATTGCTCCACACCCCTTTCATGTGGGCAACAAAAGAACTTTATCAGACAGCAAGTCTCTATTCTCTTGAGACGTTGGGGTGAGAGGGGAGGAAGTTGGGCAGTAAATTGGGGCAGAATTTACAACAGTGAAAATCACGTTTTTTGTTGAGTTCTCCTTTATCACATGGGCGACTCCACTCTGCTGTATACGCCTCATAGCTGCTGTGTGCTGGCTGATGCTCCAACTGCAACATGAGGACCCCAGAAAGGGGAAGGCAGAGCTCCCTGAAGCCAGCTTGAAGTCTTAAGCCACTGTGCCCTGGGTCATCTGGCTTAGCTTGGCTGTCTGAAGACAGAGGCCAATGGCAACAAGATTCCAAAGCTAAAATGGGCGTTGCAAAGCCTTGTGAAAGAAACAAAGTATGCAAGATTTCAGCCTCACCCTTTGCAGCGGTGCTGTTAACAAGCCACCGGATCACCACCCCAAGGACAGACTAGCACATTTGTTAAGGAAAGTACCAAGGTCACAAATTCTTTTTAGTCATAACTCTAAGGGAACATATAGACATATAAATTTAAGTGTCTAGACGAAAATCTCTCTCCCACTGTCTATCGTAGCTTCTCAGTTGTACCATTGGAAATTTTCTTTGAGTCAAGAGTCTTTTCGATCTCTCTAAAACTGCAAACATTCTGGTGGGTATATCTGGTAGAAATAGGGGGCATGACAGGTATCTGAAGGTAGGGCAGGATGCTGGGAAGGAAAACAGAATGAAAAAAGAGAATAAAAGGTAAAAACAGTTCGTGCCTACAGCTTGGAGTATTTGGAATAGAATCTGAAATCCATGGTCAGAAACAAGGTGGCCAGAGGCGAAATCTCAGCCCGGGCAGAGCCTGCCTGGCTTGAGGCCCTGCCTCTCAGCTTCCTCTCCTGCCAGGCCCTCCTCCCCTCTGGCTGACTTGATCTCAAACTTCAAACTCTTTCTTACCCCCTTTGCTCCAGCAAACCTCTCCTATAAAGAGCCCTGAACCAAGGAAGCGTGTGTTCACATCTTGATTCTTTGGGTAAGGAATTCCATTTCTTTCTGTTTTGTCATGTAAAATGGGGCTAGTGCCTTCCTGGTTCCCTGATACTAAAAAACAAAACAAAACAAAACAGTTTTTTTCTTGCGTTTCTG
This sequence comes from Equus quagga, assembly GCF_021613505.1. Lineage (NCBI taxonomy): Eukaryota > Metazoa > Chordata > Mammalia > Perissodactyla > Equidae > Equus > Equus quagga. The sequence goes on from NC_060269.1 coordinate 15,273,701, forward strand.
AAATCTGGAAACGTTTTTAAAAAATAGCTGTTACCAAATAAACAGTGTGTATTCTAATTAATGGCTTCATGGAACTAAAAAATTACAGTATTTTTTGCTCTTTCTCACAAGTTAGTGTGAGTAATGATAATTCTTGTGAAAACTTGGCAGTGTATAGAGGTAGACAATAAAATGCCAGGGCGTTTTTCCTAGAGGGCCTGCTATCTGTTGAATGATGGTCCAAATGATTCTTGATGACATCCCCATAGGTTCCTGCACCACAGACCCATGAGGCCATCTTTCCTAAAGGCACAATGTTATAATGTTGGGTGCTATTATTGGAAAACTATTTTGTATCATAAAAATGTCCTGATCATTAAAATAAAAAAGAGAGAAAATGAAAATATATGTTCTTATAAACATTAAAAGTAAATATAATATAAATCTATAGGTTATATATATTATATACACAAATTATGTATATTAAAAGGAAGCATTATCAATGTTTCTTTAGGGATTTTTCTACATGGTCTGGATTGACCAAGTCTTCTTAAAATATAAATCCAATAACATTTTGGTAGAAAACATCTTTTTCTTTTCCTAAATATCCCATAGAAAATCTAGGAGTTCTTGATTACTTCAAGACTTGTTAAGGTATAAAGGCTCCTGGAGGATGAATGTTGGGCTTCTGGCAGACCAAGAAAGAGGAATGTTAGGGGACAGGCCAGCCATGTGGTACCTCCCAATGATACCAGGTGGATGGCCTTTGCTCTAATTCCTGGTCTATTCTTTAGCAAATTTTTATGTAGGAGGTATTCTCTCTAAAGCATTGGACTAGGGATATGTGGTGTCAGGCCTACTGGGGTCTGACTGTGGTTAGCATTTTTAGATTCCAAGAATTCAATTTTCCCAAAGTTAGTAAATTCTTGGCAGGGTCAGGATTCGAACTTAGAATCCCTGGCCTTGTGTCCTGTGAGGATAAACATATCTTTGCAGTTGAGTGGGGAATTCAGTAAATATTTATTGAATGACTACTATGTGCTAGGTGATATGCAAAGATGAACACATGCTCTTACAAACTGACAGGAAAAATGTGCTAAGGACACAAACTAAAAATTCACAAAAGAAAATTTCTAATGGTCAATAAACATTTAAATGTGTGTAATGCACTAGCAATTAAAGAAATATAAGTTAAAATGAGAAATCACTTTTCTTTGCTCTGTTTGACAAAGGTTAAAAACAATGGCCGGTGTTGGGGAGGGTGTGGATAACTTCCCTATACTAATGATGAAATGCCACCTTTCTAGAGGAGTGTAATAATATGTATCAAAACAAAAATCTCCATCTTTAACCTGGAAATTCCCAATTTTGGATTTTAAAAAGAGGAAATAATAGAAAAGGGGCTAACAGATGTGTGTACAAAGATTTTGATTGAAATATTGTTTATAATAATGGTTTCATATAAATGTCACTTATAGTATTGTTAAATAATTTATGATATATCCTTTCAATGGGTTTCTGTGCAGCTGATGATATATATTAGGAGAGCTATCCACAGTATATCATCAAGTGAAAATAACAGAATGCTATATATAGATTCATGCTATTTCTATTTTGTAAAATGTATACATACTTGTATACATAGTAAGAAAGTAAGAAAGATCCTCCAAAAGGATAAACATGGACTGATCTTTCATTTCTTTTTTATACTTCTCTGTATTTCTTTAATTTTTGGGGGGGATGAGCTTTTATTACTTTTATTATCTGAGAAAAAGTGTTAAAATATAAATAACAAGCACTCTGTCCTCAAGGATATCACATTTGTAGACACAGGCGTATTTTTCCAAGCTGGAGAGTAAGTCGTCCACCAATTCTGGAATTTACAGCCTCACTTTTCAAAGCCCGAAGCCCGGTCCCAGGAAGAGGGCAGGGGGTCCAGACAAGCCCTGCCTCCCTGTCCTCCAGTGAGCCAGCCACTCCAGGTGATGTCATTTCTCTTGAGCAGGGAAGGAACTAAAGTTTATCAGGAGATTCCTAAGTTCCGGGCACTCTGCTGGATACTCACATATCCTCCACTGCTGAGGTGGGTATTATTAGACAAAGTAACTGGCCCCAAATTGGCAGGACCATGATTCAAATCTAGTCCTCTGATTCTAAAACCCCTGCTATTTCCATGGGTTCCTTAGTGTCTACTTTTGTGCGTTCATGTGTTTACCAGGATCTAGGTTCCTGCTTTAGTGTCAAATGGTTTGTGCCTAAAAATTTACACTTAATTGGCTCTTCCTTAGAAGAGACCTACAGTGGGCACATTTTCCTCATGTCTCTGCCCTCTTTAACTGGCTAGAAACCTGCACACTCATCCACCCCTGCTTACGTATATCATCTCCTTTTGTCCGCCCTTCCATCTAGTATTTGTTAAGAGCAACAGAGTTTAGAGTTTAAGAGCATGGTCCATAGAACCAAACTGGCCGGGTTCAAATCATGGCTCTATCACTTACCAGCTATGAGACCACGGACAGGTTACTTAAAACCTTTGTGCCTCTGTTTCCTATAAAAAGGGGATAACAGTACTTACTTCATAATATTATGAACATTAAATGAATTAATCAATGTAAAATACTCAGAATAATGCCTAGCACATAATAAGTACATGTCCATAGTGATTAATACCAAGTGCCTGGCACTGAGGGAGATGCTGAAATTTCAAAATAGAACAAGACAGGGTTTCTGCTTTCAAGTAGCTCACAGTCGAGTGGAAGAGACAGACATCCCCGTGACTGTAAGCACAGGGTGCTGTGGGGGCAGCCCTGGAGAGAGTGGGCATCAAGGAGGCTTCTCAGAGAAGAGACTGTCTAATCCGAAGTGAACCACTGAAAGGTGGGGACGACAGGGACAAAGCCATGGAGGCAAGAGTGTGTGGCAAGCTTGAGGCACCCAAGTGGCTCAGAATGCCTGGGGTGCAGACTGCCAGAGAGGCACAGGGGAGAAGGAACTGGAGAAGGAAGGTCAGTTGGCTCTTGTTCTTTGGCAACTTTTTTGAAAGTCCTCTAAATTTAGTGGAGTTGACTATACCCCTCCCCCTTTACTTGTATTTAAATCTTTCTCCCTATTACTGCCCTTAATTAATAACAACACATTAGACCTAAAAGATAAGGTTGGAGGTAATGGGTAAAAACTCTCCTTTCGCTATGCTTGTAGTTTCTGGGGTGGAATGACTGAGTGTTCCAGCCATGCCTGTGTCTGGAAACTTCACCATATTTAGAGTCTCAGACTATGGAAGTGGGATCCAAAAGTGTCCCCAGCTTTGGGGAAAACTGCCTCTCCCAGTCGTCTTGGTTTGGCAGACTTTTCTGGACTAGCTGCCACCCAACACAGGGAGCAAGGACATATGCCAGCCCACACCCTTGCCTTCAGCGGAAATCACGGCATGCCTGTGGGGCAGGCTGACCAGCTTAGAAGGGCTGATTTATTATACAGTTCTTACGTTGTCCTTCTCAAAAATAATTATGTTCCAAGCATAGAACTGGAGAGCTGCAACTCCTACTGACTAGGACTTTTATGGCTGTTCGGACTATTCTCAAGGACTACTCTCCCTCTGTTTCTTTGTTTGCCTTTAAAGAATCAAGTATTGGGGCTGGCCCAGTGGTGTAGTGGTTAAGTTTGCACGCTCTGCTTTTGCAGCCTAGGGCTCGCTAGTTCTGATCCTGGGGGCAGACCTACACACCACTCATCAAGCCATGCTGTGGCGACATCCCACATCGAAGAACTAAAAGGACCTACAACTAGGATATACAACTATGTACTGGGCTTTAGGGAGAAAAAAAATTGTTAAAGTATCCAGTATTAAAGTGTTTTCTATTAGTCAGCTTTAACTAATGCCTCATTTATCACAAAAATCATGTATTCTTAATTTTTGTCTTCAATCAGTAAATTCCATAGGTTTTCTCTGTGAAATATGTGTCTTTGGACCCAAAGATTCTTATTCTGTTTTGAGATTTCCTTTGAACGTAACATAAGGACGCTCACTGAACTAGTTGCCAGTTTCCAGAGAAGGTTCAAACCCTGTTACCTATATTTATCTTCAAAAGGATTTTTGTAGGTCTGTCATAACAGACTCGGTGTTTCTCTCTTGGCTTCTGCTTGCTTTCTGTTTTTGGTGTAACATCCTCCATAGGATATTTTTGGCAACAGAGCTTGTCTGAATCAGTCTCCTTTTCATTTCTGAGGCAAACTAGTGATTCATCTTTAGTACGGGAAGACTTTCACAAACACGGCTGTACTGTTTTGTATCATTGGGGTTTGAGTTAGGGAGACTGATCAAAGAAAGTTGTCTCAAGGGGCATTCAACTTCCCAATTAGTTCTTTGCTGTTGACAGCACCAGGAAGAATGTGAGAGCAGGTGACCCCTTGGCTTGCTTGGGAAGGGGCCTGGATGAGCGAGGAAGAAAGGCTGGAGGTTGAAGCTGCAAGTGCATTATAGAGTAATAAAATCACGTGTCTCTTGATGTGCTATACTGGGAAGGGCCCACCATCACCTATATTGTATTCCTGCCAAAGACGTTTACTCTGAATCTAATGGTGAGGAAACAATCATGCACATTCAAATTGTGAGATATTTTGCAATACAGCTGGCTTGGGCTCTTCAAAAATGTCCCTGTAATTAAGCCCCGTGGCCAGGTGGTTAAGTTTGCGCCCTCCACTTCGGCAGCCCAGGGTTTTGCTGGTTTGGATCCAGCCATGGTTTGCAGCCATGGCACCGCTCATTAGGCCAAGTTGAGGCAGCATCCCGCATGCCACAACTAGAAGGACCCACAACCAAAATATACAACTATGTACTGGGGGGATTTGGGGAGATAAAAAGAAGATTGACAACAGTTGTTAGCTCAGGTGCCAATCTTTAAAAAAAAAAAAGTCAATGTAATTTAAAAAAACAACAAAAAGGTTAAGGAATTGTTCTAGATTAGTTCTCAAAATGTGATCCCAGGACCAGCAGCATCAGCATCACCTAGGAGCTTATTGGAAATGCAGGCTCTCAGGGCCCACCCCAGACTCAGAATCAGAATCTGCATTTTAACAAGATCCTGGTGATTTGCATGCACATTCAGTTCTGAGAAGCTCTGACTAATGTACAATTCATATTCAGATTTCCCCAGTTGTCCCAGTAATATCCCTTTTGGTTCCCCATTCTAGCCCCCCCCAAATTTGAATCCACTCAGGTATCACACATTGCGTTTAGTTGTCAAGTCTCTTTCAGTCAAGAACTGGGGCTTTCAGGCGTCAGCCTGCATTACAAACACTTGGAGGGTTTCTTAAAACAGGTTGCACCCCCTACATACACACCATCCAAGAGTTTCTAGAAGTGAAGTCAGATGCTACTGGCCCTGGGACGACACTTTGTGTAGCAAGCTATTAAATAACAGTATTAGTTCAGTGTTAGATTTCTAAGTGTAATAATCATGTTTGTATAGCAGAAAGCCTTTGTTTTGGGAGATTTTTGCTGAAGTAGTTAGAGATGAAGTGGCATAATATCTATACATAACTCTCAAATGATTCAGAAAAATAAATAAATAGCTAAATGGATAGATGGATCATGAATGCATGAACGCATGGATGGATGGATAGATGTGTTACAGAACCAGGTTCATTTCGCCTGCCACATGATTGTGCCAATCACCAAGATGACAAGTTTGCAAAGAGAAAGGATTTTAATTGCAAGGCAGCTAAGCGAGGAGGTGGGAGAATCAATCTCAGATCAGCTTCCTCGAAAATGGGGACTTGGGGATATTTACGGGATAAGGGGATGGGTGGTCTGAAGTGTGGGAATAGATGATTGGAGGTAAGGAGAAGTGAGGTAATTGATGATCTGGGCAAGCATAGTCAAGCTTCATGCTTCTTCATAGGACATATGTTCATAAGATGGCAGCACTACTATGATCTGAGGGTGAAGTTTTTAGCTCCTTGACATCAAAAACGGTCACTTGTCAAGCATTTGCACAGGCCCAGTTGATGGGTTGGTGGTCTCAATCACCTGAACTGGACGAGGGGTTGACTCTCAGTTCCTGAAAAACTCTAGCACTCGCCAGTTACCATGGTGACCCAAATCTCAGAGATGTTATGTGTAGGATGGTTTTAGTAATGCATTATCTGACTACCTTTGCAAACAGACAACTGAGTATAGTTAAAACAATTTGGCCCCTGTTTCAGATGAATAGGTAGATAGAGCAAACATGGCAAAATGTTAATAATCACTGAACACAGATGAATAATGAACATAGTGAACAGAAAGGACAAACAAACCCATAGTGGGGAAAATGTCCTTACCCTCTTAGGTTCCTTGCCTGGGGCCTTGCAAATTAGCTTGACAAAAGGCAGATTAACAGAAGAAAATGCATATAAATTTTATTTTATGTTAATTTTTACCAGACTTGGGGGCCTTCCTAGAAAAGAAGTGAAGACCCAAAGAAGTGGATAGGCCTGAGAGCATATATATCATTTTTAACAAAGAGTGATAAATTGTGGAGACATGACAGGACAAAGGAAATGGGTTTTGGGCTTCCAAGGGCAGCAAACTATGGGAAGACAAATATATGGAGGAAACTAATGGGAGATAAGGGCTGTCTTAGCAAGGTTTGTTTGTGCAGGTCCATCTCAGTGCCAAGTTTCCGTCTTCTTCATGGCCATAAGACTCCCTGGGATGGGGTTTCATGACAGTCTTTACTTCCAGAGAGTTTCTGCTTCTAGTCAGATAAGGGAAGCTCTGGGAAGGTTTCTTTCTGCATCTGTTGAATCTCAAATGTCTTCAGCTCAAAATAATCCTTCTGCCAAAGTGGTAACAGGGTTCAGGACATGCTACCCTAAAATACAGCACCTTGGTTCATTGAATATCTTAAGCTGAAGGAATTTGAGAAACGGCAGATGCAGGAAGGATTCTCTGACCGCCCCTGAAGGAGGTCTTAAGACCGTCATGTGAGATGTGCCCTTCCTATACCTGGAGGAAAGGAGTGTCCTTGTCTCTGAAGACCGAAGGACACGAAGCAGAATCCAAACCAACAGGCCTTGCTAAGTGTCCCCCAGTTTACTTCCCTTAGCTCATACCCTTTTGTCCTATCACATTTTCCCATGACTTCCCAACACTTCATCAAACCTCGTATGAAAATGCTCATGCTTAACCACATCTTCAGGTCTTCATTTTCTTATGAAGCCTCCCACATCACGTAAAACTTAGATTACATAAATTTGTATGCTTTTCTCTTATTAATCTGTCTTTTGTCAGTCTAATTTACAGGGTCCCAGCCAGTGAACCTAGGAAGGTCGAGGGAAAAGGATTTATTTTTCCTCTCCTGTAGTGGCATATTTGGGGGTAGCACAGTCTGAAGAGCATCGCCTTCAAAACAAACAGAGTGTCTACCTGGAGTTGCAGTTTTTATTGTCCCTATTAACATCGCCTTCAAAACAAACAGACTGTCTACCTGGAGTTGCAGTTTTTATTGTCCCTATTAACAGTACACCCATGTGGAATGTGGAAAGAACAGTCTTTGGGTGGATCTGACCCGCATCTCTAAGGCTGCTGGGTGAGCAGTGTATAGTGCATGGCTCAGTAACCAGCCCTTATGATTTTAACCTGAGAAGCTGAGTGAGAGCTGGTCATAGGTAGTGTTTGGTGCCATAATGACCAATGGGAGTGGTGCCCATGTTGAATTGATTTATTTCATTAATACTGCTTAAGTCTTCAATCGACCAACATTTTTTACCATTTCTATGTTTATGTCAGGAATATTTGACCCTTGCCCTCTGTGTCCAACCAGCATCTCTCCCAGGAGCCTACAGCAGGAAATACTTTAGTCTCTGAGAGGGGTGTTTCAGAGCACCCTGGGCTAGGTGAGGAAGGAATGGAGATTCTGATTTGGGCAATGCCAACCAGAGGTCTGTTGCCTGGCCAGGTCAGTTAGGCCCTTTGACCTTCTGTTTTCTTGTCTGTAGCCTGACCATTGGACTAGAGCAAGGATTTTCAGATGTGCTGTATGGAACCTTCAGCGATTCCCTGCCATGACCTCAGGGGCTACTGAAAGGAGCGAGGAAGACCCTTCAGATAGGTCTGGGGGAAGGTTCCTCCTCTGCTCCAACCACACACAGGTGAACCATGCACCCCTGCAGTGCAAACGATCAAGTCCTAATGGGTCTTGTAGGATCTCTGTTGGCAAGTGGGACACTGACAGGGGGATTGGGATGGTGGAGTAGAGATAGAATCCAAAGGAATGCCTCATCCTCCTCAAGGACCGGGAAACACACAAGGAAACCTCATTCTCATCAGCATTTGTCCAGTGCCTCCCGAGCAAGGTCAACCGGTCTACATAAGGACTGAGGAGAGTGTGAAGGCAGCACAGGGTCCAACGTGACCATACAAGGCTTCTTAGAGGAAGCATTTTTTTCAATCAGGTCCCAAAAAGGAGCTCTAAAACCTACAATTCTGATTCTGAGGCTAGCATATATCCTGAATTTACCCTCCATAGCAATAAGAGAGAACTCTTTTCATGTTTCCATTGTTGATGCCCTGTGGAGCTCAGTGCTTCAGTAAGAAATGCCAGGTACCCACGGGCACCAGGCAAAGTTTACCATAAACTGGGAACCTAAAAAACAAGTTAACCTCATTGGATCATTTCACTCTTGCTTACATTTAAATATAATTCTGAGCAAACAACTTTGCCAGCAAGCTGTAATGTTTACAGTGTTTGCACTGAGCATCGGTCCCCACATATCTAGATGCTTTCTTTTTTCTTCTTTTTTCTTTTTTTAAGGAAGATTAGCCCTGAGCTAACATCCGCTGCCAATCCTCCTCTTTTTGCTCAGGAAGGCTGGCCCTGGGCTAACATCCGTGTCCATCTTCCTATACATTATATGTGGGACGCCCACTACAGCATGGCTTGACAAGCGGTGCCATGTCCAGACCCGGGACCTGAACTGGCGAACCCCAGGCTGCCAAAGTGGAATGTGCGCACTTAACCACTGTACCACCGGGCTGGCCCCTAGATGCTTTCTTAACAGCACCTCCTGCCACAGAGGACTGTCCCACCAGCCAGGAGGGGTCCACTGGCTGCTTCCCTGTCACAGTAAGTAATGGCAATGCTGGCCAACATTTCTCAGGTTCAGCAACTGCTCCTCAAATACACACAGGCAAAATTATTGGCTAATTATTAGTCACCAAAGCATAAATCTTAGGCTATTTTTTCAAAAAATGTAAATAGACAACAGATTCCCTCTTGTTTCAGGTTTGGTCCAGCATTTAGTCCTGGTTTTGCTACTCCAGGCACTAGGAAATAAACCCTTAACACGTTGGAGACCCACAGTCTCAAATGCTACAGTAGGCAAAAGCTTGCTATTATTTCTCTTGAAACACACACACACACACACACACAAAACAAGCCTCACATTAAAGATTTCTTCTGGATTTGCATTTACTGCCACTGCCACCGCTGTTGCACTTGCTTCTGGTTACACTGACCAGTTCACAGTCTTGTATCAATCACTGAGCCGTTCTGAGCCTTAGTTTCTCTAAGCCCATACCCACCCACTAGACCAACTGGGGGTGGTTTTGCCCCTCAGGAGACATTTGGCAATGTCTGGAGACATTTTTGATTGTCATAACTTGGGGTGGGGGGTTCGACTGGCATCTAGAGGGTAGAGGCCGGGGATACTACTAAATATCCTGTAATGCACAAGACAAGCTCTCACAACAAATGATTATGTGCCCCCAAATGGCTATAGTTACAAGGTTGAGAAACCTTCTTCTATACCAAGTAACTCCTACAAGTCCTTTAGCCTCCGATTTAAATGTCACTTCCCCCAGGACACCTTGTCTCATGCCCTACACTGAACATAAAGCTGTCAGAACACTTATCCCCATATGCTGTAATTGTTCTTTACTCATTTTTCTCTTTAGGAGAGAAGGGAATATTTCTTCTTTAGTGTTTTATGTATCTCTTGAGCTTAGCACATAATGTAGTAGAACAAAGGAATGGATGCATAGGTGGGTGGATGGATGGATAGATGGATGATTAGTTTGCAGTCTATGCTAACAAAATACCACAGACTGGGTGGCTGAAGCCAGAAATTTTTTTCTCGAAGTTCTGAAGGCTAGAAGTCCAAGATCAATGTCTCGGCAGTTTGGTTTCTCCCAAGGCCTCCCTCCTTAGCTTGCAGGGCAGTCTTCTTACTGTGTCCTCACGTGGCCTTTTCCCTGTGGGCACCCAACCAAATTTCTTCTTCTTATCAGGACACCAGACAGATTGGATTAGGGCTCACCCTAATTTTTAATTTATCACCTCATTTTAACTTATCCACCTCTTTTAAGGCCCTATCTCCAAATACAGGCACATTCTGAGGTACTAGGGGTTAGAGCTTCAACATAGGAATTTTGGGGGGACACAATTCAGCCCATAACAGATGGATTTTTATTATCTCCAATATTCTGAGGTTCAACTCCATAGGAATATGTTTCCGTTGAAGAAGAACAATTCTCTTAATTCCTTCCCAATTCTGGCTTCTCTTCAACAATGTCCCACCTTCTACCTCTAAATCACTGAATGCTGAGATCAGAAAACGGAAATCACCAGGTATAACCTTGGCACTAACACCCTTAGACAGGTGACTGAAGGCAGATACCAGTGTGTGGTTGGGTCCTGCTTCCACCACGAGCAAGCTGGGTGATCTTGGGCAACCTCAGTTCCTGCTCTGAAAAATGGGACATTTATTACATCAACCTGTTAGGATTGGTGCCAGGTTTCATTAAGATATGCATAAAATGTGCCTAACATAGTGCTTGGCACATAGTGAATATTCAATAAACGTTAGATTTATTTTACCATTGCTTTTTTTTTTTTGCAAATTAATTATTTTTATATCACAGTAAAATTTTTCTTTTGCCATACTTAGTAAGAACTTTGATCTTTGTGAGGCAAAACGTATTTTGCTTCCTAATTCTTTTCTCTTAGTTGACATTATAGGTAACTTGAGAAACCCAATTGTCATCCAGTTTTTACTCACAACTCCTACCCTGGTACCCTGTGTGCCGTCAGTTCTCAAAAGCTAATGACAGGTTAATGGGAAAGTAGGAAGAATGGAGTTTGTTAGGACTATTTCCTCTGTCAACTTTATCATCTCCCTCTCACCCATCCTAGCATCCGCTCCTGCATTAAACTTGTAGATTCTACTTCCTTACCCTCTCTTATATAGTTCTCATTTCCTACAGGCTCCTTTCTCTGCCTTGGCTGGGACCCTCACCGACTCTGGTCTGGTAACACCTTGGAGCCTGACTTCCCTGATCCTGGATGATGTCCCTTCACACCTACTCCCAACTCTGCTCTCACTTTGATCTTGCCAACATAAAATGCCCCAGTGGCTTTCTCTAGCTTTCAGGAGGAACTTCAAACTTCTTAATCCATGAGGCCCTTTCCAATTTGGCCCCTACTTCCTTCTCTAGCCTTCTCTCTTCTCCAACCCCTCCTCCGGAAGGCATTGTGCTCTTTCACATTTCCTGTGCCTTTCTACAATGTCACACTCTCTACTTCAGATCCCTTTCCTCCACTCTTCACCTGACCAAGTCCTACTTGTTCTTCAAACATCTGCCTCCTCCAGGAAGCCTTCTTTACTCCCTAGGCTCCAATTGTAGCTTTCATTTATTCAGGAAAATTTGCACACAGTAAAATGCAAAGACCTTACGTGTATAATTCAAGGGGTTTTAATAAATGTATACACATCCATGTAAACTCCACCCTAACTGGGATGTGGAAAATTCCCTTGTGCTCCCTCCCAGTCCATCTGTATCCTGACCCCCCATCAGCAACCTTTCTTCTAATTTCTATCACCACAGATAAGTTTTGCCTGTTCTTGAAATTAATATAAATGGAATCATATGATATTTACTCTTTTGTCCGTATTTGTGTGGGTCTATTTTTGGCCTCTCCAGTCTGTTTCTTTCATCTGTCTATCGTTACACCAATACTGTTCTGTCTTAATTATTGTAACTTTATGTGTCTTTCTTTTTTTTTTAGGAAGATTAGCCCTGCCAATTAGATCTGCTGCCAATCCTCCTCTTTTTGCTGAGGAAGACTGGCCCTGAGCTAACATCCATGTCCATCTTCCTCTACTCTATATGTGGGACGCCTACCACAGCATGGCTTGACAAGCAGTGCATAGGTCCACACCTAGGGCCTGAACTGGTGAACCCCAGGCTGCTGAAGTGGAACGAACCTAACCACTGTGCCACTGGGCCAGCCCCTATGTAAGTCTTGAATTCAGATTACATGAGACATCCAACTTTGTTCTTCAAGAATATTTTGGCTACTCTAGGTATTTTGCATTTCCATATGAATTTTAGAATCAACTTGCCAACTTCTACCAAGAAGTCTGTTGCAATTGTGAATGTGATTATAATTATGTTGAATTTATAAATCAATTTTAGGGAAAATTGACTCTTAGCAATATTCAGTCTTCTAATCCATGAACATAATGTTCTTCTCCATTTATTGAGATCTTCTTACATTTCTCTCACCAATATTTTGAAGTTATTTTAGAGGTTTTGCATGTCTTTATTACATATGTTGCTAAGCATTTTATAATTTGATACTATTATGAATGAGATTTAAAATTTTTCATTTCCCAGTGTTTGCTCCTGTTATATATAAAATTGATTTTGTATATTGAGACCTTGATAAATTTACTTATTAGCTCTAGTATATTTTTTAGATTCATGGGTTTTCTGTGTAATCAATCACATCATCTGTAAATAGAAACAGTTTTGCTTTTCTTTTCCAATATTTATATTTTCTATGTCCTTTGTTGCCTTATTACACTTGTTTAGACTTCCAAAACAATTTTGAATAAAAATGAGAGTAGACATAATTGCCTTGCTCCTGATCTTAAATGTGAAGAGTTTAATAGTTCACCATTAAGTTTAATGTTAGCAGGACATTTTAAAAAACTACCCTTTATCAGAATAAGGAAATTTTCTTCTATTTTAGTTTACAGAGATTTTTTGTTGTTGTTGCATCATGAATAGGTATTAAGTTTTATCAAATGCGTTTTCTTCATCTATTGAAATAATAATTTGCTTTTTCTCCTTTATTCTATTAATATGGTGGATTACATTGATTGATTTTGGAATGTTCAATAATCCTTGCATTCTTTGTATGAACTATAGTTGGCCATGATGTAATAAATGTTTATATATTGCTGGATAATTATGTGCCAATTTTAAAGTATTTTTTGCGTCTATGTTTATGAAGGATATTGGTCTGCGCTTTTCTTTTCTCGAAAGATTTCTCCCAAATTTTGGTATCAGGGTTATGCTCACCTCATAAAATGAACTTGGAAGTCGTCCCTCATCCTCTGTTTTCTGAAATAGTTTGTGTAAACTTGATATAATTTCTTCCAGAATGATAAAATTCACTAGGGAAACCATCTGAGCCTGGAATGTTCCTTTTGAGACTTTTTTTTTTATTATGAATTCCATTTCTTAAGTAGGTATAGAACTCTTCAGATTTTCTATTTCTTCTTGTGTCAGTTTTGGTAAATTTATCTTGAGAGAATTTGTCCATGTCATCTTATTTTAAATATTCATTGATATAAAATTTTTAAAATAATACTCATTTGTTACCATAATGTCTGTAGAATCTGTAGTGAAGTCTACTGTTTTATTCATATTGGCTATCTATACTTTCTTTTTTGTTTATCAGTCTTGCCAAGGATTTGTCAATTTTATTAATCTTTTTAAGGAACAAATTTTGGAGTTTTCTTAATTTTCTCTATTTGTTTTCTATTTCATTGATTTCTACTCTTTATTATTTTATTCCTTCTACTGACTTTGAGTTTATTTTGCTCCTCTTTTTCTAGCTTCCCAAGTGGAATCTTAGATAATTGATTTTAGACCCTTTTTTCCTAGTATAAATATATAATGCTAAAAATTTCCTTCCACACACTCTTTTAACTACATCCCACAATTTTGATATGTTTTATTTTTATTACTATTAATTCACAATATTTTATCATTTGTTTTGTGATCTCTTCTTTGACTCATGGATTGTTTAGAAGTCCATTTCTTAATTTCCAAACATTTGGGGCTTATCTAGATATATTAGTAGTGATTCCTAATTTAATCTTGTTGTGGTAACAAATATATAAGATTGTGAAATTTATTTATTTTAAAAATTTATTGAGATTTATTTTAAGGCTTAGCATATGGCCTATCTTGGTCTGTTCTATACACACTTAAAAAGAATGTGTATTTTGAAGTTGTTGGGTGTAGTGTTCCATAAATAGTAGTTAGATCAAGTTGGTTGATAGTGTTGTTCAGATCTTCTGTATACTGAGTGCTCTATCGATTACTGAGAGAGATGTGTTAAAAATCTCCAGTTACAACTGTAGATTTTCCTATTCATCCCTTTAGTTTGTCAGTATTTGCTTCGTCTATTTTAAACCTCTATGTTAGATGCATACACATTTATGTTGTCTTCTCGAAGAAGTGATTTTTTTTATCATTTTGAAATGTTCATCTCTTTCACTGGTAGTACTTCTTGTTTTTAAGTCTATTTTGTCTGATATTAACATAGGCACAATACCTTCTTATAGTTGTTGTTTTTATCACATATCTTTTTCCATCCCTTTACATTGAGCTTATCTGTTTTTATATCTACAGGGTCTCTTGTAGAAAGGATATAGTTGTGTCTTATTTTTTTTATGCAGTCTAGCAGTCTCTGCTTTTAAGTAGAAGGTTTAGTAATCAGGTATATATCATTGAATTTAAGTCTATCATTTCCCTATATGTTTTCTCTTTGTCCCATCTGCTTTTTGTTCTTGTATTCCTCCCTTCTTGACTTTTTTTAGGTTAATTAAATATTATTACTATTCCATTTTAATTCCCCTTATTTTTAGCTATTCCTTTTTAAATCCTTTTTAGTTGCTACTAAGATTATAACATGCATCCTTAACTTATCATAGTCTGTGTGAGTGAATATTGGACCATTTCATATTCAATTTAAGAACCCCAAAACAATGTAATTCAAGTTACTACCACACCATCTTGTGCACTGTTGTTTTCATATTTTTTATAATCTCCACAATAAGATGTTATAATTTGGGGTAATAAAAAGAGATTTGTCTTTGAAAGAAATTACAAGAAGGAAAAACAATATTATTTTACATTTACCCATGTATCTGCCATTTCCAATGCTCTTTATTTCTTCCTGTATATCTGAGTTTCCATCTGCTGTCATCTTTTTAGTTTAAAGAACTTTTTAAAGTAGTTCTTTTAGCAATTCTGTAGGCTTTTATTTATCTGGAAATGCCTTTATTTTGCCTTCATTTTTAAAGGATATTGTTAATGAATATAGAATTTTGGGTTGACATTTTTTTAAGCATCTTAAGCATGTTTTTTCATTGTCTTCTATTGTCCATTGTTTTTGATGAGAAGTCAGACATCATTCTTATTGCCATTCCCCTGCATATGTTTTTTTCTTCTCTGAATACTCTTAAACATTTCACTTTATCTTTGGTTTCAGCAGTTTGACTATGATGTATAGATGTGATCTTCTTTGTGTTTATTTTACTTGAGTTCCTCTAAGCTCCTTACGTCTATATATTCATGTTTTTCACCTAATTAGGGAAAATTTTGGCCACTATTTCTATAGATATTTTTTCTGCTTCACTGCTTCATTATCTCTCTTCTCTCCCTTTGGGACTCCAATTTCACATCTTAGACCAATTGATATTGTTTCATATGTCCCCAAGCTTCTGTTCATTCTTCAATTTTCTTTCTCTGTGTTTTTCAAATGGGATAAGTTCAAATATTTGTATACAAGTTCTGCTATCTTCAATCTGTTAAGCCCATCCCCATAAAATTCTTTTACTTCTGATATTATAATTTTTGGTTTTAAAATTTCCGTAAGCTTTATAGTTTCCATGTCTCTACTGAGATTCTAATCTATTTACTCATTAGGACCATTTTTCCTTTAAGTCCTTGAACACATTTATAATAGTTGCTTTAAGATTGTTGTCTGCGAATACCAATATTTGGATTATCCTGGGGTCTATTTTCTCTTGAATGCTTTTTCTCTTGCCTGTGGGTCACATTTTCCTATTTCTTTGCATATCTACTAATTTTTTTATGCTGACATTATGTATGATACATTGTAGAGACTCTGCATTCTGCTGTCTTTCTCTAAAGAAGGTTAATATTTGTTATAGCAGACATTTAAATTACTGGCTCATCACTTGAATTTGTGAAGGCTTGATTTTACATTTTATTAGGGTGAGTTTGTTTTGGTTTAGTCTTAGGGTGAATCTTAGTCCTTTAATATAGTCTTTACTGCTAAAGCATAGCCCTTCTGGGGTTTTGAGAAAACCCAAAATGTTTACCAAGTCTCTCTAACTTGGTGGGAATGATCTGCATGCCAACCTGTCTCCACAGAAGTGAACACTAGTTGACACCTCTGCTCAGCCTTCCATATATTGCTATCCACTGGGCTCCTTGACGTCTGCTCTGTGCATACACAATTCAGGGGTCATCCAAGGATTTGGGGCAGTTTATGTGCAGATTTAGAGGCTTTCTACTTGTGCTCCCTCCTTTTTGGTCTTTCCTCCTCCAATTCCCAGCTACTCTAACACCCTAAACCCTGTCTTCTGATACCTCAAAACAATAGACTGAAACCTTCTGATTGAGTTCTGATTGCACCACACTTCATGGACAGGAGGAGCCCTCAAGGTAAAAGTCATAGACGTAGCTCTCACTCAGCATAGTTTCCTTCTTTCAAGAGCCAAACCTCTCTACTTTTTGCCTACTTTTGAGTTTCAGTGAACTATAAATAGTGATTTTTTAATATTTTATCTAAGGTTTATTATTGTTTTCTATGGGAGAGTTGATTGAATAGAAACTACTCTTCCTTTACCAGAACCAGAGCTTTCCCACTGTTTTTTGAACATTCACCTATCAGAGAATATGTCATATTGTATTGTAATTGTGAATTTAAGTATATGTCTCTCCCACTAGACTTTAAACTCTTTAGGGTATGATCTACTTACTCAAGTACCCTTAAGCAATGTAGCATTTGTTGTGCTCACTGAATGTTAATTGAATTAATAAAACTAAGAAGTTTGGTAACCAGGGGCTGGAAGTGCCTCCCTCTTCAGCACTTCTTATGTGGAGCATTGGTTTTCTCAGGCCAGCCATTTGAAGAGCATTCTGAGGATTACAGGGGCGAATTGTCCTCCTCTTTTCTCTAGCTTTGATGATTTTGCCATTCATTTATAGTGATGGCAATAATAAAAACCAGGCCTTTGGCAATTAGTCTCAGATTATGGATTAACATGGTAAACAGGAAATAAAGATACATTATTGCTTGTTTTATTTTAAAAATGATTAGAATAAACCTCTGATTTGAAACAGCAGATGTGGTGGCCATGGCCATCCTCACTCTTGTGGAAGGAAATAGGGAGAAATAATATTCAGTCCAGCCCAGATGGATTTCCCAGCTCTGTGGAGCATCAGTGGATTCCAGATAAGATAAAATGGAGTTTATGACCCCAGATTCTATTTGTTCTAATATGGTGCTGATGAGTGTCTGACAAAGTAGTGTTTCCTGATTGTCAAAGAAAATATAAGTAGTGCAAATATTGTGGGATCTCAGGACCTTTTACTCCATGTAACTTTCTACATGGCTTTGGTCCTTTCTGCTATTTCTGTGGTGATGGTGCTTTTACTACAAGGCATGTTTGGGGTGGGGGTGGGGGTGGACTCCACATCTGGCTCTGCGACCTGCAAGTGGCCATCCTACAGTCAGGAGCTAATGCTGTAACCTGACTGGTAGGCTTCGTAACCTGACCAGGCTTGTTTTTCAAAGATGAGAGAAGCGGATTCTACATTCTTGTTTTCCACAGATGGTTAGCCAGAGAGAGTGCTGCAGAGGGAGTTTCACACCTCAGTTTCATTTAACTAGGGGTTTGGTGAGGATCAGTATACTCTCCTTCTTTTATGAAAGTTATTTTTAAGGTAATTTAAAGTGCTGAGATTGAGGAATCTTAATTTAAGGGTCTTCAGGTCATAAGTGACATAAATACAACTGAAATTAGCTTAAATATAAAGGGGAATTTATTGGCTCATATAATTAGGTTCATTGGTGAACCTTCAGGCACAGTGTCTCTCCCTCTCTCTCACTTCGCTTTCCTCTGTCTCAGAAAGCACTCCCCAAAGAGTGGCAAAGATCACCACTGGCAGCTCCAGCCTAAACCCTCTCAGCTTAGCAACCCCAGTAGGAAGAGAACATTTCTCTCTAAATAATTACAACAAAAGTCACAGGAAGGTTTCTTCATGCTCTGGCTTGTGTTATGTTTCTACCACTGGAGCAGGGAGGAAGTGAGACCATCTTCAGTTGACCATGAGGACTGAGCGCTGGTCAAGTAGTGATTCCCAAACAAAAAGAGATCTGATACCAGAGGAAGGAGGATAGATGCCAGGCAGACAAAAGCAAGGGGTTTTGCTCTTGTTCGTTTGTTTGTTGAGTCCTTAACAGGAAGAAAGAAGTTCCAGCATTAAAAGCAGAAGCAACAGAGGCCAAAATGTCTGAGCCATTACTAGGCTTGACCTGATGAAGAGAGCAGAAGAAGGAGAGGAGAAAAGCTAAATAATACAGAATTGGTGAAAACACTGAGACTATACCGAGGAGGGCTATATTATGCAGAAAATAATGGTCAACTTTTGAAAGGAGAAGACATGATCAGAGACAGCTAAAAAAGATGATTTAATTGATGTGTTTAATTAAAGTGCTGCAACCTCAAATCCTTCTTCTGTGGCAACTA
The DNA here is from genome assembly GCF_021613505.1 of Equus quagga. Classification (NCBI taxonomy): domain Eukaryota; kingdom Metazoa; phylum Chordata; class Mammalia; order Perissodactyla; family Equidae; genus Equus; species Equus quagga. The sequence goes on from NC_060269.1 coordinate 15,292,523, forward strand.
CTAGGAACATATTTTGATTTACTAGGAAACTGTGTACTAAAATACAATTCATTGAGGCCAGGGTTGCAGAAAAGAGGTTCCCACATGAGCTATTTGTCATGAGCAGGATGAGGTGAATGGGAGTTCAGCTAAGTGTCACCAGTGGCAAAATGTTTCAAAATAAGTCCTATACTGTCAAATGTGTAAACACTTTGCAAGGTATTTTCCTGAGCCTTATTTAATTTTATCTTCGTGAGCATTCTATGATGTTACGGCTGCTTGAATTATATCAGCGCTTTCACGGGGGAGGAATTCTGCAGTGTGTTTCTGACTTCATCCAAAATGAAGGGTAAAAGCTAACAATGTCCTGGTTAAAGAACTCCTAAAAAGGGTCCCAGCTAGATTAGGGTCACTCTAGCAGGAGCCGCGGGCCGGGTATTTTGCCTGTTTAAGGGTCCTGTGAACTGCCCTCTCAGCTGCTCCTGTGTGAGCAGGACAGCAGCTAACAGTACCAGGGGAGATTTCAAACACTCCTGTTCTTGTTCACACTGACTTCTGTAGGTCCAAGGAGAAATGATTTTCCTGGTCCTGAAGCTCCTTTCAGAAATGATCTCAGTAGTGGATATCTTTGTAAAGTCCAGGACTGAAAGAGCTGAGAAAATCTTTAAAGTTTATACCATTGCTTTCTGCTAGGTGTGGGGTGACAAGGTCCTGACGTTTTAGAATTTGGGTGTCTGGATGTATTTGCATTGTTTCAATAGGTGGCAGCATGACCTCTCCTTTAAAAACTATCTTTTTAAGAGGACATATTCAGTGAAAAGCTTCTGTTGGGATATTAAGAGGTGCTGATAATAATAAGGGCAAGTAGGAAATGTTCCCTGTGACCCACCATGACTATATTCCTCATGGACACACAACACAAGTCATTTAACAGGTTTTGACCCACCAGTAGTAACTTTAGAGCAAAAATTGTATCATGGAACCTCTACTTCGAATTCTAAGGCTGTTTAGGTCTCTTCATCATGGACTCTTAGCATATTGGAAAAGATTTGCCAGACAACACTTCCCTACCCACCATTTTGTGGATGATTCTGTTTCCACTCTGGCCACACCCTTCCCTTCTTTGCCTTCCTCAGAATGACCAGCTCTAAACTCTTCTTTCTTTTCGGGATCGATTTATCAATCAACAGATATAAATGTTTTAATTCCATTCACAGTGGCATTTTTCTCAGGGACCCTCCAAGGAATGGTTGGTTCCGACTGAGTCAAACAAGAAAGGGAGAGGCTTACTAGAAGCTTGGAATCCATCGACTGCCCTATATTCTAAGAATATGAATGTCTGTATCAGGGAAAATCTCTTCTGTTGGTGGTGTGGGAGTGATGGCTGCTCTGGGGTAGGAGTCGGTTGGTGAGGAGGGGTAGAAGGTCTCCTGGTATGTATGACTTGGGGTGCACATCAGTATTCTTACACTTGAGCACTCAGTCTTTGTGCTGCAAATATATTTATCTCCAAAACTGGGTTCCTTTAGGTTGAGTGGGCTTTTGAGAATTAAATTGTAGCCCCCAAAGAGGAGGTAATCTATATATAATATATATATGTAATTGCCTATGAACAAATATATCCTAACTTTCCTACCTCCATTTTGATAATAAAATTAATCTTTGCTCTAAGCCTTCTTCTTATTTTAAAAATAAACTTTTTTCTTTTTTGCTGAGGAAGATTTGCCCTGAGCTAACATCTGTTGCCAATCATCCTCTTTTTTTTTTTTTTTTTTGCTTGAGGAAGCTTAGCCCTGAGCTAACATCTGTGCCAATCTTCCTCCACTTTGTATGTGGGTTGCTGCCACAGCATGGCTGATGAGTGGTATAGGTCCATGCCTGGGATCCAAACCTGTGAACCCAGGCCACCAAAGTGGAACATATAAATTTAACCACTATGCCCCGGGGCCAGCCCCAAAAAATAAACTTTTAAAAGAAAAAAAACGATCACTCTTACTGTAGCAAGCACAGTTGGTGTCTGTTCGGATGCCCTTGGATCCTTTTCATTGGGTCTATGTGCCCATCCCATTTGTGCACTTTGGTGACAGCTTATCCTTGGGACACTCAGAGGATGGCCTTCAGGCACTGGAGCAGCCTCACCTGTGTCCTGAAATTCCACGGACATAAGGGTCATTGTGGGAGTACAAAAGCCCAGTCCCTTTGCCTCCAGGCAGAACTAATGTAATTTAAGCTCCAGGGCACCCTGCAGGATCAGGTTGATCTGGGGCTTCACCTTAATTTACACCCAGCCAGGATTTCCCTTCCCAATCCTGCTTGCCCCACTCCCTTCCTAGTTTCTCTGGGAGCATTTCCTTAGTAAATCACTTGCGCTGGAATCTTTGACTCAAGTTCTACTTCTGGGAAAACCCAACCAAGGATACTTACTGTTTTTAATTCTTTCTCTCTCTCTCTCTCTCTTATTCTTTCTGTTTTCTTTTGTAAGTTAGATTTGGGAAATTGCTTGAATTAAGATTATACGGGAGAAACACACAGCAACACAAACTTTTTTTTTTTTTTTTAAAGATTTTATTTTTTCCTTTTTCTCCCCAAAGCCCCCCAGTACATAGTTGTATATTCTTCGTTGTGGGTCCTTCTAGTTGTGGCATATGGGACGCTGCCTCAGCGTGGCTTGATGAGCAGTGCCATGTCCGCGCCCAGGATTCGAACCAACGAAACACTGGGCCGCCTGCAGCGGAGCGCGCGAACTTAACCACTCGGCCACAGGGCCAGCCCCACAGCAACACAAACTTTTATTCTCCAAATTGACGATCTCTCAGCCTAATAGGAAGGTGGTAGCATAATCAGAGCTAGTTTAAAAAGATAATTTTAAAGTTGTTATTGGACAACCTAGAATCTCCCTTTGAGGCAACTGCTGGGTTATTCTTTCCCTCTCCTCTCTGTTATCACTCAGCCAACTGTTTTCCTGCTCTATAGTCTCATCCAACTTTTGCATTTCTAGGAGTGCCATGTATCATTCATCTGATAGAGAGGATTTCTTTAAAACACCTTTTTCTCTCATTTCTAACTTTTTATTGAATTTTAGCATAGCAAAAATGGTATAAATCATGTCAATAAAAACTTCCTCCTGGGTCAAGAAATATAGCAGTACTAGGACCCTGGAAGCACCCTTCGTGTTCTCTCTCAATGGGTATGCTCCGTTCTCCTCCCCACGGATAGCTACCATTGGCCTTCTAATACTATCTATTAGTTTTGCCTGTTTTGGAACTTTACGTAAATGGAATCATAAGATAGGTATTCTTTTGTGTCTAGCATCTTTTGTTCAACGTTATGTTTCTGAAATTCAGCCATGTGGCTAGCTACTGTTCGTTTACTCAGTATTGAATTCTATTATATGACTATTCCAGAATCTATTATTCCTTTTTTAAACAAATAATTCCTCCTATCTAAAGCCAGCCCTGGTGGTCTAGTTAAGATTCAGCAGTCTCACTGTCACGGCCCAGGTTCATTGCCTGGTCAGGGAACCACATCGCCCCTGTGTCTATTGTCATACTGTGGTGGCTGTGTGTTGTTCTGATGCTGAAAGCTATGCCACCAGTATTTCAAATACAAGCAGGGTCACCCATGGTGGACAGGTTTCAGTGGAGCTTCCAGACTAAAACAGACTGGGAAGAAGGACCTGGCCACCCACTTTCAAAAAATTTAGCCATGAAAACTCTATGAATAGCAGCAGAGCATTGGCTGACATGGCACTGGAAGGTGAGAGGATGGCACGAAAAGACTGACTAGTGTTCTGGCTGCTGTACATGGGGGTGCTAGGAGCTGGAATGGACTTAACAGCACTAACAACAATAAAATCCTATGCAAAACATCCCCCAAATTATCTTTGTGTTATAAAGAGCAAGCACATCTTTTGGGTGCTATCTTTGTTTTTAGGGCCTCATAGAGAATTAAATCATTGCAAGAAGGAAATGACTTAGAAAAAGTACATTAATATATTCATAATTTCATAGTACATATCATTTCAGAAACTACCAGTTCCTTCTACAAATATTTAATGAGTTCTTTCTATGTTCAAGGCATTGTTCTATTTGCCATATATACAGCAGTGAACAAAACAGACCCAATCTCTGTCCACATTGAGCTTTCTAGTGGGGGCAGATACAATAAACATACAAATTATTAAAATACATATGTTCAGGGTGGTAAGTGCTATGGAGAAAAATAAAGCAAAGGTGTTTGGGGGTGGTTTACAATTTAAAATACAGTGGTAGTCAAAGAAGTCCCTGTGGAGAAGACAACAGTTGAGCCTGGACATGAAGAAGGTGAAGCAATGGATCATGTGGACATTTGGCAGGAGAGCCTTCCAAATGGAAGGAACAGAAAGTGCAAGTGCCTTAGGTGGGAGTGTTCCTGGAGTATTAGAAAAAGGAAAGAGTGCCAGTGTGGCTGGAGTTGAATGAAATGAGGTTAGAGAAGTGAGAGGTAGAGGGGATGCGACCATGTGGCCCTTGTTATAGCTCTCAGGCTTTATCCTGAATGAGATGGGAGCCATTGGAAGGTTTTAAGCTGAGGGGTGACATATTCTGAGCAGTTTTTTAAAGGCTCATTCAGCTTGCTTTGTTGCAAATAGACTTTGGTGAGGGGCAAGGACAAAAGCAAGAAAACTATTTAGGAAGGTATTACAATCATCTGAGTGAGAGGTTGTGGTGGCCTCGAGCAAAGTGGAAGCTGGAGATGGTGACAAGTAGTTGGATCTAGAGATATTTTGAAAACAGTTGGCAGTTATCACTGGCTTTGGTGATAATTGGATTCAACATGTAAGAGAGAGATGTCAAGAAAAATTTCAATGCATAATCATGTATTTTGTGTTTAGTTCAATTCAATTTTGCAAACGTTTGTTTTCTACTATATGCTATTTACTGTATATGAGGCACTAGGCTAGCAAGATGCGTTCCTTCTCCCAAGGGGCTGATGTCCTGGAAAGGGAAACACATACAAATCAATAAATTTGTATACACTGCCTTAAGTCTAATAAGCAAAGTATGCTCAACATCTGAAAGAGGGGAGAGCTTAACACTGTCACAGAGATAGAGTAAGATGGTGATGAAAATCCTTCTAGAGGAAGTGATGACTAAGTTGAATGTTGATGGATGAATGAGGATTTTTCTGGATGTTACAGAGGGGGTGGAGGAGTAATATTCCAGGGAGCCATCACTGCAAGTACAAAGGCATAGAGGAATGAAACAACATGGTGTGTCTAGGGAACTAGAAGAAGATTGGATTGGCTGGGATGTGAAGTTCAAGGTGAAGAGAGGCTGGGAGCTGAGTGGAGCAGATGATAAAAGGTTTTACGTGCCCTGCTTCGGGTCTGGGCTTTATTCCAAAGGAGCGCCAGTGCAAGGTTTTAAATAAGGGAAAGTTGTGATCAGACTTAAGTTTTAGAAAATATCACTCTGGTGGCCATGTGGAGGTAGATTGGAAAGAGGAGAAGGCAAGAGGCTAGAAACCCAATCAAAAGTTATTGAAACCATTGCTGAGAGCCTGAATTAAGGTGATGGCAGAGGAAGTAGAAAAGAAAGAGTGGATTTTAGAGATAGAAATACCAAAGCCCAGTGACAAACTGGTTATAGTGTATGAGAGAGAAAGCAGAGTCTGGGAGATGCATTTCCATCAATTAAGATTAAGGAACACTGGAAAGTAGAGGAGGTGGGAAAAAGTGATGAGATCAGTTTTGACGTGTTGAAGTGAAGGGCCTGGGAGATCACGATGGAAATCTCCAGGGAGAAGTTGGATGTATGGACCTGAGATTTAGCAGAGAAGTCTAGCCTGTACCTATAGATTTGGGAGTCAACAACATATAGGCAGGTGTTTAAAACAACAGGAACTCATTCAACTGTTCAGGGAAAAGGTTTAAAGTGAAAACGCAGCCAAGGACAGAATCCTCAGGAACATCAATTTCTAAGGGTAGGACAGAGGAAAGTAAACCAACCACTGACACCAAGAATGTATGGTTAGAGAGATAAGACAAGAAACCAGGGGGAAAGAACAGCCACCAAAATCAAAGAAGGGAAAGAGAGGCATGATCAAAGGTAGCAAAAGCCATGATAAAATCTAGTAGGATAAGGACTTAGACATTTTTGAGTTGGGCAATTTAGAGTTCATTGTTGCCCAGAGAAAGGGCAATTTTAATGATAACGGTGATGGGGTGTAGGATGGGTAGAAATCAGATTATAGTAGTTTGGTAAGTGAATAGGAGGTAAGGGAGTGTGGACACATGTATAGACTACTCTTTCAATGAGTTTGACTGTGAATACCCAAATCTCTCTACACATGAGACAAGGTCATGCCCAGACTAACCTGTAGGTGGAGGACTGGAGTAGATGGAGGCACCTGTTGAAGGCAGTTGAGTGTTTAGAGCTGAGAGTGAAGTGAGAAAATGACATCAGTAAGCCAAATTGGGGATTTTGAAAGGGTCCCGAAAGGTAAGGGGCCAGAGCCAGTGTCTGAAGCTGGATTAGGGGAACAAGACAGAGCACCTACATAGAGAGTTAGTAGGCAGGTACTCAAGAAGAATAAGATTATGTATTCTGCTGAGTCTGAAGTTCAAGGGATGGATCAGGGGCCCATGCTCAGTGGGGGAGGGAGGGAAACTAATAATGGGGAGGAGCAAAAGCCTGGTCGTTGTGGTGAGGTCTTGGGACAGATGTAGTAGAAGTAGGGCAGTTTGGGAACTAAGAGACTAGCAGGTGATGGTTTTATATATGTAAAGATTTCAGACAGACCAAGGTTCCAGGTGATGAAGTCTGGTGCATGGCCATGGGAGTGGGCTGATGATGGGGTAAAAGATGCAGGTGTTTGGAACTGAGGCAGTCAAGGTTCTGGGAAGCTACAGTGTTGGTAGAATCCTCCTCATGGGCACTGCCGTCACCCAGGATGATGGCAGAAGTTGGCTTCAAGGAAAAGAACATGCGTAAGTCTTCAATGAACATGGAAGAATGTTCAGGAGATGACAATCATCAATAAGAAGTGAGAGAACAAAAAAGCTAGATGGGGTAAATTTCAAAGCAGCAAAGAGTTTTGCACAAAAGTGTACATGTAATGGGCATTAGGAAGGAAATCCTCAACTCCTCCCGGACCTGATATACATTTGGGAGGGTTGCAAAGGAAGTGGTATCCTTGAGGGACAAGAAGTGGAAAGTTCCCTTTCAGTGAAAGTATGTAAGGAGAAGGGTCATCATTAGCATGTACATGTAAAAACTATATGCTCCCAGAAACTAAGGATCATCCTTTATTTTCTGCTAAGACTATTGAATTAAGGGTTTCCAGGGAATCACAAAAGACAGTTATACTGACTGGGTAGTATTTAATAAGATCAGGTCTTAAATAAAAAGCCATAAACATAAACATTTAAAACCAAATATATAATAAATAATAATTAAGTTATAAAGTACATAGTTCATATTAAAACTAAATTCTCAGATGCAAATGTAAATACAACAGAGCAATAATATAAAATAATGCTACAATTTTATACGTGTCCAAAGGAGGCACTTTCAGCTAAAATAGTAAAAATCATGATTAATTTTCCCTGAACTCTCATAACCTACAGCAATGTTTTCCTTCCTTCCTTCCTTTTTTTTTTTTTTTTTTGGAACATTTTCCTTGTTCCTGCAGTGAGTGTTACTACAAATACTATTGAGATAATGTTGAGCAACCGAACATCAGATTCAGTAGAAAGTTTTACTTGGAAGTATGGTCAGATATTCCTATAAGAGCATCTAGAACTTTAGAGACTCATAGACTCATAAAGCTTTAAAAAAGGCAAAATAGACCTTGGAGGTTAAGTCCAACACCCTCATTGTACAGATAAGGAAATGGAAACCCAAAAAATGTAAGCAAGTGACCACAATTTGACAGCCAGCCGGATTTCAGGTCTGCTGTATTACCATCCGTAAGTGAACAGTAATGTTCATGGGTTAGCCTTCTATCCCTTTTGAGGGCTGGCTAAGTCTTGAACACAGAGCAGTAAGATGGAGCTGTTCAAGTCTCACTTCTTCATCTTGTTTATTCTGATGCATTGCTTTTCTTGGGATGCTCCTAGGATCTTTACCCAAGTCTTTAAACTCAGTTTAGTGAAAGCTCTTAGCCAACACTCCATTAAATTATTTTTACTTTTAAGGTAGAATCTCTGGTCCAAAGGATTAGAACAGAGATTTTTAACAGTAAACACACCAAAATAAATATATTATTTTAAATATAAAATCACAGTGTCAAAGAAGTCAACAACACTAAAGCCAGAAACAAGAAATAAAGACTCCAGCTTCCCCAAGTCGACTTTGTGCTTGCCTTCCACTTTCATCCCCACACCCTGGCCTGGCACAATTTGACACTTAGGCAGGCTTTAGATGCATATTATCATTATTATGCACATATTTACATGATTGCTTTATAATAACATTTCCAAATTTTAAAACAGAGTACCTTGTTTCTAATGATAAAGCATTTCATTGAGATTTGATGAGATAATTAATTCCTAATATACCTTTTAGGACTATAAATTAACCTGTACTTGTTTTTAGAATACTTTCAAGTAGATAATTTTTCTTCTCAGAGCATAAAGCATTTCCCATACAACATCCTCTTGCACACTCACAGCCATTTTTAACAATAAGAGATTCTCAAATAGCTTATAGCATTCTAGTGAAAAATTTATTTTTCTAGAGTTTTTAACTTCATATTTAAATAAACTGCTGGAGTTGATATGAAATGGCAGTTAGAGCAGATTGCTTGTTTTTACTACCCATGATTAAAAGATTGGGATGTTTATGCAAAAGTCTGTTTTCTATTAGGACAGGAGTCCTACCCTCTTGATTTGTCTCCTGATTTTGATTTTATATAGGTGATTGAATTTGCCGTATGCAAAGCATGCAAACACAAAGAGTCTGTCATTTTAAAAAGAAGAAAGGAAGAAAGAAAGAAGGAAACAAACATTTGGGATCTTTAGCTCGCTCTCATACAATCATAATAATTTGAGGAGAGCTACGAGACTTTTTAAAAACTCATTTGGTTCCAGAAGACCATCTGATGTATGTCCCTGTATAGATTTTAATTGCCATTTCCACAAGGTTAAAGTGTTAGCTTATAAGGGAACTTGAGTTGGGAAAGGTACCATTAAACTCATGTAAAGACAAAAAGGCTAAAAGAGTCTATTCCATAAATACATTCATACCTATAGTATTTAAATATTTTCATAAATCCCAATAAAGAAGCAAGACTGTTTTGTAGCCATCTGGCAAAGCTATCCCTTGGTACATAAATAAAATATATATTTATATGTTAGACTTTCTGAGATAAAAAGTAAACTCTTCAGATATACATTTTAAACTCTCAGTTTTCATTTCCTTAAAAGAAAAAGACTTCAACTTTTCATTTTGATCCTATGCTTCTATATTTCTCAGCTTGAATAAAGGTATATAAGTTTTAAGTTATGACTGTCAGAGACCTCATTCTTGTAGTAATCAAGATCAAGGCTAATATAAGATCAATAAATCCAAAATTGTTATTTTGGGTTCAAATTTTTGAGCTTTTCACCCAACCAAGAAATGTTATAGTTGGGCAGTAAGATAAAATAAAAACTTTAGAAGTCATAGAAATCCATAACAGAGGAAATTAGACTCTAATTGAGTAGGAAGTTTTTTCAAGTTGACCAAACGCAGAGCATGTGAATCAAACTGAAGTGTTGCATAGCAATTTGGGGGAAATAGTCCTGACTTGGAACACTTATCTGAGTCCTGTTCCCCATCACTAATATATTGTCCTCCTTCATTTGGAATACCAAGAAGTGAGTTTCCCTGCTGTGTTAGAGTATGTAATATAGTGTCCAGCTTCAAGTGAGATCCTCAGGAATCTTCATATTCCATGTGTTCTAGAGAGATGCTGATGAATCATCTGTAGAAACAGTATTCCATGAGTAGCTTAAACATAAGCAGTCTAGACAGATGAAGATGAAATAGAAAATCAAATATAATTTAAGTTAGATACCTTTTGGATGAGTGATTTCAGTCTTTCTAGGAATTCTTTGAGTGGTTTTTTCTCATAAGAATCACATGAAGGGCATGTCTAGAAATCAATGAAAAAGTAACATTCTTCTTTAAAACTTTTTTCCTATTTAATAAAATGTTCATTTTAAATTTGTTTTTTCCAATTGGAGACACAAGTCATGTTCACCGAAAAAATTTTGGAAATACATAAAATCGTTCAGAAAATAGCATTGGGAAAAATCACTTATAATCCCATCCTCAGAGATTACTGCAATGTTTTGATGTATATCCTCCTGGTAATTTTTTTCTTTGCATTTATGTTATTTTCACTGGTAGATAATTTGCTTTTTTTACATTTAACATATCACAAACATTTCCTACATGTTAAATATTCTTTTTTTTTTTTTTTTTTTTGAGTAAGATTAGCCCTGAGCTAACTACTGCCAGTCCTCCTCTTTTTGCTGAGGAAGCCTGGCCCTGAGCTAACATCCATGCCCATCTTCCTCCACTTTATACGTGGGATGCCTACCACAGCATGGCTTGCCAAGCGGTGCCATGTCCGCGCCCGGGATCTGAACCGGCAAACCCCGGGCTGCTGAGAAGCGGAACAGTGCAAACTTAACCGCTGCACCACCAGGCCGGCCCCTAAATATTCTTCAAAAATATGACACATAATGCTTACTTTATATTCCAACACAGGATCAAACTATTACTATTTTTGGACACATAGATTGCTTCCGACTTCACTATTGTATGCAATGCTGCAAAGAATATCTCTGAATAGTTTTTCATGTGCATCTTTGTTTATTTTATTTGATAAATTTCTAAAAGTAGAGTTACTAAATTAAAGGGATAAACATTTTTTAGGCTTTTGATATACATTGTAAAGAAGTTTTATCTCTATTTATATGGAGCATTCTTACCATTATTGGGTATTGTTAAAATTTTAATTGGAAAAAATAGAATTTCCTTCTTTTAACTTGAAATTATAGGGAGATTGAACAATTTTTCATATATGTAATGCCCATTTATATTTCTTTTTTTTAAAAAATTGTTAGTTTATGTTCTTTATCCTTATTCCTGTTGAGAGACCAACACCAGGCCATTGCTTGGTATTTAGCATCTCTAAAGCCAGTTTGATGTTGTGGTGAGAGCATTTGACTAACAGGTGGAAGATATAAGTTCTAGATCTCATTCTGGCACTTACTATTTGTGGGGCTTAGGACAAGTCACTTAACCTCTTTGGTCTCACTTTCTCATCTATCAACTGAAAATGCTTAACTGGATAGTTCTAAGGCCAGTGCCAGCACTCCCATTCCATAAGTCTTTGATATTGGGTTTCAACAGGATGCTCAGCTTCTTTGTTTCTGAGGAAAGTTTTAGAGGGATATATTTCACATTGCAACCTGGCCAAGCAATCACAGGAAATAAAAATCATTTTGACAATATAATTAAGATTTCATTTGAATCATACGTGAAATTACTTGGAGGAGAGAGAACTGATAAAAAGTTTCGAGTAACTTATGTGTTTATCCACTGGTTTCTCTTAATGCTTGAATTACTGAGGAGAGCATCAGCATTGCTTATGAGTTAGCATAGGAGAGCTATACAAGAGGGTCTCAGGGTCCTCCCAAACTAGGGACTATTAAAATTCCCCAGCCAAATAATGGGGCCTAGTTATTTAAATGTAGTACTGACTCTGTGAGTGTAATATTCCTTGAGACAGGAAGGCAAAGTCTGAGATTTATCCTGGTCTCTTGTAGGCTGTCTTTTTTCTTGCAGGAAAAGTAAGATCTCTCTTCTGTTAGTAAGAGTATAAGTTACATGTCACCTATGATGAGAGAAAATACTTTCTAACTCTTAAGTTGTAACTAGATTCTCTATCTAATGACTTCTTACCTTGGGAAGCTATATTAACTTATTCCAGCTACCAGGGACTGTTAGTAAATTCTAATTGTTTTTCTGGGCACTTTGAAGTCTGTAGACATAGAAGAGATGACTTCAACTTCTCAAAACACACTATCTATGATAAGGTCTGACTGGAAGGAAGGCACTGGAGGGTCTGGCTACAAGAGTGTGCGTGTGTGTGTGTGTGTAATGTAATAGATAGATGACAATGACAATCTTACTGGTCTGTGTTTCTGTCTTCTCTCTGCATTTGTGGGAGGTAGTTTCCTCTTCAGCTGTTTAATTAATACATTGATTTTCTTTTCGTTGTCTCCTGCATTTGCTGACTTTAGTTGAACCTTCTGAAAACATGAAAAAGCCGACTGCTCACAGTGTCTCTGAAAGAGAAGTAATTTGTATATATGTTAACAAAAGTTATTCAGAAAGTAAAAATGACCCTCCCAATCCCTTTTTTCTTCTACTACAGCATCTTGGATCACATTCATTTCAGTAGAGAAGTGAGGAATGATTTCATATCCTACTTAATCTTTGGGCTAAGAGTCTCCTACAATTAAAATTCCCCCTTGTGTTAGGGAAGAGAGGACATTTCCTCGCCTCACAGACAAGAGCAGGGAGCCTCGCTTTTCCACAGTTCTTTATTCCTAATGCCTTTTTGAGTCTGGGTGCTGGGCAGGACTTTTGTGTTCCATACAGGAGAGTTAGTTTGGTGTTAGAACACATTTTCTGAGTTATGAGACTCTAAAAGTAACACTGTGACTGGTGGCAGCTTGGGGTGAGTTATGCTATAGTCTGATCAAGCATCTTCATTTGTTTTTGTTTCTCTCTACAGTGGACATAGGAGTATCTAACAGCGACATGTCTTGAGCAGCATCTTATCCTGCACAATACCTGACTTGTTGCTAGTGAATACTCAATAAATATTTGTAGAGTCAACAAATGAAGTAAATGAGTAAAGCCCCTCCTCCGGGGAAAGGAAGTGGTACCTACCTCTGATGGCATATTCCACATCTAATATTCAATACACCTGCCATAGAGCACGCATGAGTATTCTGAAATCCTGTTCACAGTCTCAGGTCAGCTAAGGTAGGGTTCTGCCTGAACCAAACAGTCAAGGAACAGAATTTGAGACTTGCCCAACCAATGGGAGGGAAGACTGTTCCTTAGAAAGTAAAAGTAGTGTCTCAGAGAATAGAGAAGTGGACAGAACAAGGATCAAAAACTTGTCTCTGGTTTTGGTCAAATAACTAGTGACTAGTGAACAAGTCAAAATCTTAGAAATCAAATGGAAAGTGAAATGGAATTTATTGGAAGAACAAAATTTATACTGACCAATGAAAACATTTTAATGCCGATCCAAGAGCTTGTATCCAAGTTACTTTTTTCTCTCAGCAATTGTGTGTATACGATGCTACACCTCCCCATGCCCTGCAAAATTGCTATATTTTCATTTCATTAATATATATGGAAGCCACTACAATATAACCAGAAGCCTCAGTCTCTCTCAATTCCTACGAGGGCAGTCCCATATTTAACGCTATTACGAGTCTTCTCATGGACAATCAGCTGAAAATAGCATCTGGCCTGCTTTGCATTTTCCAACCCATATGCTTACCCAATATGAATGTTGATTAATAACTTGCATCTTTAAGACACAGCCCCATCGGGCTTGCTTTGCATACTTTGCCACAAGCCGAGAACCAGCTTATCTGGTTTCCTTCTATCAGAGCAGCTTGCCTCTCATAAGGGCAAGGTAGTGTCCTTTCCATATGTTTGCCAAAATGCTTATTTAATAGAAACTATTTATAAATGTTAATTATAGCACTTTTTTTTTCCTTGAAAACCACATGTTCATGTTTGTTGAAGTTTTTTCTTTTCTCTTCTTTTTGACCACAACCGGCTTAACTTACTGGAAAAAAATAATATTCATATTTAAAGAGGTAAATTTTCCAGCTGAAACTGAAAACACTAACTGTTTCATCCGTGATGATCTGAGAAACCAGCATTTCTCACAGAGGCCCATTTTGCTGAGTTAACATTTACCCGTGCATGTTGAAAGAAAATTAGGTTCCAAAGAAGTACAGGGGCCCTACCGAATGAGCTCCCATGAGACGATATTGCCAGGAATAGTCGAGACAAGTTTACACCTGAGAAAGCCCTTCCAAAAGGCTCTGAATGGCATCTGGACACTGATGCCCACACTGCCGGGGCTGTGCTCTTTCTCCTGCCCTTACTTGTTCACCTGTGCTGATAGACAACGGTATTTTGTTTTGTGCTTCCTGCAAGCAGCGGGGCTGTCCCTGGCAGTGTGTGGTCCAGGACAAAGAACTGCTGGATTTGACTTCATATGCACATCAAAGGCAGCCTCAAAGAGGAAAAGAAGTGGAGGAGCTGTCCCGCTAACTGATTTAAGAATGTGTTGAGAAGGGGAGTGGAGAAATTAATCTTGATTCAGGCAGCCACAGGTGCCCTGTCACTCATGGGGTTTACTGGATGACCCCAAGTTCATGTCTAGCACCACCATCTGGGAGCTTAACCATTGCTCTCCTTTGCTGTGCCTTTGACAGCAGACTCTGAGGGCCTGGCTTTGTTTTCTTCATCCTTTAACACATGAAAATCTGAGGACTTATCTGTCCTACACTAGTTTTGCAGAATAGAGGGAGCAGAAAGGAAGTCAAAAGCAAAAGTAACAAACCACTCCTCTCTTCAGCCAGAGAACAATCGAGTGCTGCTTTTGCAAGGAAGCACACTTCCCTTTGTTGTTTTGCAATTGAATATTTGAAAATATTTGCTTTCTTACAGCTTACTTTAACCTACTTATTCATTGTGTGTGTGTGTGTGTGTGTGTGTATGCAAAGAAAGCTCTGGCCAATCTCACTAGGAAGTCTGGCTAACTGGACAAAATTACCTTTGTCCTATACACAAATTAGGTTTATATCAGGGTTTCTCAACAGTGGCATTATTGACATTTGAGGCTGGATAATTCTTTGTTTTCTGGGCTGTCCTGTGCGTTCCAGAATCTTTAGTAGCATCCCTGGCCTCTACCTACTAGACGCTAGTAGAAACCACCCACACACACACAATTGTGACAACCAAAAATGTTTCCAGACAATGCCAAATGTTCTCGGGGAGCCAAACCACCACCAGTTAAGTACCACTATTTATATAATTAGAAAGAGAGAGAAAGATGCCTGGAGAGGCCAATTAGAGATCTTGGATAATCACTACATATCAACATTTATATGCAACATTTAAATGAATTTATTTTCATTAAACTTTTTAATCTTTTAAAATCTCTTATAGCCCCTGCTTTGATGCTAGCCCTGAAAAACTTGATATAACCCTATTTATATAACACTATATCCTGAGTTTGCCTGCCATAAGGATCTTAGTTATACCATTACTCACTTGTATCATAGCCAGCATTGCTTGATGAGATTATCAGGTAGATACAGTGTCACTGAGACAAAGTCTTCTCATTATGATGTAAGATAAAAAAATGTCGCTTTAACAAAGCATATAAGGGAAGTACCCACTGAATCAACTTGAGTTGGAGAATGGAGTATCTTTCTTATTTCTTATTTTGCAAGTTATAGACTGCAGCTAGGAAACTCCAGAAAGGACTCTAACCAGAGCAATTAAACAAGGATGCTGTTAAACAAGGATGTGAGATGCTGAAAATATGTTTTGATAATTAAGACATTGATTAAGAAATATTCTTACTTATTAGAAAAGTCTTTCCAATAAGCTGAATGTGCTACTTTCATTTTAGATGCTGCTTATTAGAAAAGGACCTAGTAAATGAGAGTGGTTAGGTTCAGAGCTAAGAGTGAATTTTAGAGAAAAGCAATAGTTGTGACTCATTCACTTTCTACGTTTTTACACATAGTCATTTACGATAATTGTTTTCTTTGCGATGTATCTTCTTAAGTCTCCCTCTTTGTAGTGCCCTAATTACTGGTAGCTCTTTTATAGTAATTCTAATTTATGCAGTTAAAAGTCTGTGACAATGAAAACATTTCCCCAATTGCGTTGTTATCCTGAAGGTACCAAACCTGAAGACTAGATTGAAGTTACCAAGGAAAAGATCAGCACACAACACCCCAGAGCTATATGCTAGGCCTCTTCTTCCTGGATCTAATGGATTTAAATGGCTTAAGAGAACGGAATGAGTTGTTGAAAATGATCCTTTCAAAAGACCTCACCGAAGGCCAAAGACAAGACTCACTGAGGCCAAGGTATATGGGAATTATATTCTAAAGGATGACCTTGATTTCACACTATCTTTCCTTCATGCTGTTCCTGTAATCTATCTTTCCTTCCTTCTTTCTTTTCTTCCTTTCTTTCTTTCTTTCTTTCTTTCTTTCTTTCTTTCTTTCTTTCTT